>NC_091625.1:77564600-78189600 GCF_027580195.1 Bos mutus
TGTTTTTAACATCTTGTAGCTCAATCGTTTAGCCTATTTTATGGATGGCAACAGAGACCGAGCATTATGTTCAAGATTAAAGAAAAAGTGGGAAAGACAAATGAAGAGAATCTAGGAGGAAAATAGAATAAAAAATAAAATTTGTTGCTCCTTATCTCTTTCCAGGTTTTTGATTTCTTAGGACTGTGTCCTATAACATTACACTCCATCAGAGAAGCATCACATCTCCCAAATCTCCTGCCCTCTCTGCGTTCCTGTTTTCTTCCCAGCCCCAGCTCACACCTCCCATCATCTGCGGACGACAGGTCCCCGTTCACATGTTGGTGAATGCGGTCTCTCAGGGTGTTTGTCACTGTCATGTTCTGATTGTTTGTCTACAGCGCTCAGACTTTGTTCCATCTCTGGCACACAGACATTGAAATGAAACGGTATGTCGGAAAATCCAGGTTGCCTTTATAACAAAGAGCATGTTGCCTCTTTAGGGAACAATGAAGCACGATGAATAGCTATTCAGTTTTTTGTAGTCCTTCCAGCACTGGATAAAGCAAAAATCTGGCCAACGTTGAGAGTGGCCATCTCTTTTGTAGCCAGTACTGGAATGGTTAATTACTTTGCAGTTCTCCAAGAAGCAACTATGAGCCGGCTCCTGCCACTACATCCCCACCAAAAACAAAACGGACAGATCGCACTCCACCGCTGAAACAGCTGGCTGCTTACAGGGCTGACAAAGCGAACATAAACTGTAGAGGCTTTCTTCTCTGCCGAAGCCCCGAAGAGGCATGGAGGTGAAAAGAACACCTTCCCTTTGGAAGGACATACACACACACACCACCCCACGACACCACCACCACCGCCACCGCGAAAACTAAACCCTAGTATGCTTTCGCCTCATAAACTATTGCAAAATCTTTAGCTATGCAAGAGGGCATTCAGGTGAAGTTGAAATGTGGCCCTGTGCTTTTCCACAAGCATAAAGAATAATGGACTTTTCAATATTGGAGTGGACAGGGAAGAGAAGAAAATGCTTCCATCTGAACCTGTTTCTGACTTACAGCTGACAGTTTTTCAAACCACTCATTTTTAGAACCGAGGGAGGCAGAACATTTATTCATATGTTGAAAAGTCACAAAACCGGAAAAAGCTATTTTAAAAACTAAATAGAGAAAATAAGAGAAAAGCAGGTCTGTTAATGAAGATTCAAGACACGGATATGTGTCCTTTGGCTCAGCAGTGGTTAGACGCATGCTATGGTCACTGGCAATGTGCCTACTCAAGATGCTAATGAGATGAAAGGCATGGCAAGTTCAGGGAGACCCCAGTGGCTACCAAGATGAGAGCAGGAATGGGGTACAGAAAGGGGGACTGTGAGCTGAATGTTATGGAAACCAACTTTGCTTCAGTTGCTATTCTACTTGGGTATATGCTTGCAAAATAGCTCTAGCTTCTGCATGGCTTCATATATTTTAAAACTCAATCAGATCAAGTTATAGCTAGAACTTGCTATACATCATGGAAGTGCTGACCCTTGTAGAAGAGAAAGACGTCTGACTTGCTTTTAGAACTGTGCAAAACTTTGATTGTTTTCTCGGTGACTAAAGCGAGCCTCTACCATCACCATCTGCCTCTACCATTTATTTACCTGGTGGCTCAGATGGTAAAGAATCTGCCTGCATTGTAGGAGACCTGGGTTCAATCCTTGGGTTGGGAAGATCCCCTGGAGAAGGGAATGGCAACCTCTAGTATTCTTACATGGAGAATTCCATGGACAGAGGAGCCTGGCAGGCCCCAGTCCGTGGAGTCACAAAGATTGAGAAATGACTGAGCAACTTTCACTCACCATCAGCTGAGGGAGGTGTGTGGGGGAAATACACTGCAAAGAGGAATTGTTTGCTTTATAAAGATTCTGGAGGCCTGAAGAAGAGGGAGACCTTCAAACTTGGTCTCAGTTAACATTTGTGTTACTTGATTGATCAAGATAATTGACTTGTCTCCAGTTTGTATTATTTTTCTGAAATCAGTTAAGTGTTCTGTTTAGCATTTGAGTCCCTTTTCCTCATCAATTTCCTATTTTGTTTTACAGGCTTTCTCTTCCCCTTTCTACTAAATTTAATACTTCCTCTTTCTAATCCACTGTATAATCCAATTCTTTTTATTACTTTGCTATTTCTTTCAGTGCCTATCCCATCTTTATACTTGCCCATTCTGTCTTCTCCATCTGCTGTTTCACTTAGGGGATCCTATTAAGTCACCAGGGCTCAGGTGCCACCTGCTGTGCATATGAATGAACCCTCAGGCTCCGCCACCCCCCTTCCTAACTCTCCCCTGCTTGCATGTTTCTACCTTCCTCTTGCGTCTCAGACGGGGCAGCAAATGAGGTCAACATGCTCCAGACATACAGGGGTGGGGGTGGGGAGTGGGGTGCTTCATAAAACAGTTTATTGTTTATATTTTTCCCACAGCATCTCTTCTTTACCAGTTTTCTGTTCAGATGGTCAGTAACTCTTTTTATTCCAACATCAGTCCTACAGGAAATCAACACTGAATATTCATTGGAAAGACTGATGCTGAAGCTGAAGCTCCAATACTTTGGCCACTTGATGGGAAGAGCTGACTCATTAGAAAAGACCCTGATGCTGAGAAAGATACAAGGCAGGAGGAGAAGGGGGCAACAGAGGATGAGATGGTTGGATGGCATCACAATAGACATGAATCTGAGCAAGCTCTGGGAGATGGTAAAGGACAGGGAGGCCTGGTGTGCTACAGTCCATGGGGTTGCAAAGAGTCAGACACAACTTGAAGGATTGAACAACACTT
Organism: Bos mutus; assembly: GCF_027580195.1. Taxonomy (NCBI): domain Eukaryota; kingdom Metazoa; phylum Chordata; class Mammalia; order Artiodactyla; family Bovidae; genus Bos; species Bos mutus. The sequence goes on from NC_091625.1 coordinate 77,567,415, forward strand.
AAAATTTGGAGATCATTTCACTTCTTCTTCTCCATGTTTACACAGTCCCTTGACAACTAGTCTTTTTAAAAAAAAAAAAAAACAAACTTCCAACCTCTTCCTCTCTGATATTTTCTCATGAGCTGATATATTTATCACATACTTTTCATAATATCCTCTCTGACAGTATTTGCTGAGCCCCATAGAATTGCCTTATCATGTCATTGTTTTGGGGGAACCCAGCAGAAGATTGAACATATTTTCTCTTTACTGTCAAGAGAAAAAAAAAAAAAGGCAAATGGAAAATCATGAAATGTGACTTATTCTCTTCTTAAATGGCATGGTTCTATCCCTTTTAACTTCATCTTAATGTGCAAGTTCCTATTGTGTTCACTCAATTCTCTTGTCCTCTGGGTTTTCCCACAGGCTCTTTTTGTCATTTCCAGTGAAATGTTCATAGCTGAAACATGTCTCCTCCTGTGTAACTGTGTATATCCTTTTTGTCTGATTCATGTTCATGCCAGGAAAATCAAGCCCTGGATGTTTGAAATGTAAACATTGTTTCTTGGTGATCCAAATCATCAATTATCATGCCTCTAGTTATACATAAAATTTTGATTCTTCCGTTTGGACTCTTTTCGCTTGAACATTTTAGATGAACTGATGTATATTTCTGGTGATTGACATAGCTATTGTTCTATTTGGATACTCTGCCCTGAAGGAACTGGCCTTTGGAGTCTTATTTTTCTGGGATCTGATGATTCATCACCTTTACTGTGGTTTACACCAAAAAGTGGGTAGGTCAGGGGATGAAGTAGAACTCCATTCACTGCCAGGCTTTAGGGTATCAGTTTTAATGATGGATGAAAGTTCTCAGCAAACAGCTTCTTTTATCCTCAGATCTTAAAAAAAAAAAAAACCCTTGCAAATATTTACTCCAGTTCTCTAGTGGGAATCTCCTACAAACCAAGCTTTACTTTAAAGGAAAAGCTGTTCTTTGAAAATGTGCTTCTGAAATTGCTTCTGTTAATATTCTATAATGTGTCAACATCCATAATTGGAAATTCTATCCCTACTTTATGGATGTGAAAAGTACAGAAGACTGGAGCCGTGTTCCATGATGACAGGATTTGGTTCTCTACTCTGGTGGCTTATAAATAATATATTATTTTGCTTGTGTGATTGTATATCCATGACTTAATATATTAACCACAGGGTGACATATTTTTTATTTAACCCAGATGTCTGGAGGTGGTACTTTGCTCTAAAAAATGAGCGTGAAACTTGAATTTTTAGATTTGAAGGGAAGTTGGTGGTGATGCTGCTGTGGGGAACTGATAGTCATCCTGAGTGTTCATGATCGGCTCTGTTTATGACCATTCTTGGCAGAATTAAAACTAGAACTCAGGGGTTGTCACTTCCATTCACTGTTCTGTTTTGAAACACAACTATTAATTTTATTCTCTTTGTCTTGGGATACTGATATAAGAATTTCTTTGAAGTGCTGAGTGTCTTTCCTGCAATTTAAAACTCATTTGAAAATTGACAATAAGTAATATGTCATTTTTAAACTGTAAGTTTCACAGTTTATCTTTTTCCATCTTCGTACTTAACAATTATCCCAATAAAATGAGAAAGTATTTTTACCTGTGGAACTCATTGAAACAAATGTCCTGCATTTTATTGTTAATTCTCACAAAGAATTACATACACACACAACACAAATATCTATGCATTTTTTTCCTACTGTCTAAAGTATAGAAAATGAACTTTAAGGGAATCCTCACAGTCTAAATGCCTGAATAGTATACGATCTAAGTATTTGGATGTTGGAAGTAGACTGAATTTGTATCCTGGCTCTGTGATGGTTAATTTTATGCATTAACTTGGTGAGATCTTAGAACCCAGTTTTGATCAATCAGTGGTCTAGCTGTTGATGTGAGAGTATTTTTTAAGATGTGAGTAACATTTAAATCTTTAGAGTTCAAGTAAAGTTGGTTACCTTCTGAAAAGTGATAGGCCTTATCCCATCAGTTGAAGACCTTAAGAGAAAAGACTAACATCCTTCAAGAAGAGGGAGTTCTGCTAGTAGATCTGCTTCAGACTTGAATGAAAACACCGACTCTTCCCTGGGTCTTCAGCCTACCCTGGAGATTCAGACTTGCCTGCCCCCACAAACACGTAATCAAATTCCTTAAAATAAATCCCTGGTAATATATACACGTCCTGCTGCTCTGAGGAATGCTTTCTAATACAGGTTCCATCATTTAATAGCCAGTTGACTTTGAGCAAGTTATCTAATTTTCTGTGCATAAACGTCATTTCTAGAATGGATATCATAATAGTACCTACATCATTGGGGTGTCATGATGATTAAATGACTCAGTGTAAATAAGATTCTCAGAACAGTGCCTGACAGAGGGTTAATCATTAAGTCCTAGATATAATTGTTGTTATTGTTTGCTGTTGTTTAGTTTCTAAGCCATGTCCCACTCTATTGTGACCCTATGGACTGTAGCCTGCCAGAATCCTCTGTCCGTGGGATTTCCCAAGGCAAGAATACTGGAGTGGATTGCCATTTCCATCTTCAGGGGATCTTTCTGATCCAGGGATTCAACCGGTGTTTCCTGCATTGGCAGGCAGATTCTTTACCACTGAGCCACCAGGGAAGTCCATTGTTATTGTTATGTATAATATACATAATACAATTATATATAATAAGACTTATTATTACTTTTAACCATAGGTAGCAAAATCCTAGGAGAAAGCAATGGCACCCCACTCCAGTACTCTTGCCTGGAAAATCCCATGGATGGAGGAGCCTGGTGGGCTGCAGTCCATGGGGTCGTTAAGAGTCGGACACGACTGAACGACTTCACTTTCACTTTTCACTTTCATGCATTGGAGAAGGAAATGGCAACCCACTCCAGTGTTCTTGCCTAGAGAATCCCAAGGGATGGCGGAGCCTGGTGGGCTGCCATCTATGGGGTCGCACAGAGTCGGACACGACTGAAGCGACTTGGCAGCAGCAGCAGCAGCAACAAAATCCTATGGCCTGTAGGGGAGTGGTGTCTGTTAATTCAGCAGCAAGTTTTATTAAGTACTTACTCTGTGCCAAGCGCTCTGTCAGAAACTAGATATCACAGTGGTGAACAAAGCAGAGAAGCTTTCACTCAAGGAGAGTTCACAGTGTGGTGGGGAAGAAAAACCAACATAGAAATAAATATATAATTTCAAATTGCATTGTGTAAAGGAATGATGCTAAAGCCGAAACTCCAGTACTTTGGCCACCTCATGCGAAGAGCTGACTTATTGGAAAAGACTCTGATGCTGGGAGGGATTGGGGGCAGGAGGAGAAGGGGATGACAGAGGATGAGATGGCTGGATGGCATCACTGACTCGATGGACGTGAGTCTGAGTGAACTTCAGGAGTTGGTGATGGACAGGGAGGCCTGGCATGCTGCTATTCATGGGGTCGCAGAGCCAGACACGACTGAGGGACTGAACTGAACTGAACTGAATTTACCAGAAAACCCATGAGTTTTATGAGAGAACAATCTGGAGGTTTCATATTAAAGGTGGGGCAAGAACTCAAGTCAGGCATCTCCAACTGGGAGTGTGAAGCCACAGGTTGAGTGTGATTTAGCCAGAGGGGAGGACTGAGAGGAAGTGGACTCGCAGAACTGTGGGTATCTGAACTGAAGCAAAAAGGAGTCTAGACATGTAAGCGGAAAAGGGAAGAGGGAGTTGGGGCAAAGAAGTGGTTGCAATTGGGATTGGATGTGCTTCAGTTTGTAAAAAAATGCCAACCGAGTAAAAATCTCATTGTAAAGATTTATACCTTATCCCATTGTAAAATGTATTACTCTGAAATCTATTATTGACCTTTCTTGTTGTCTTTAATAATTATACCTATCTTTTTTCTTTTCTGTATTGACTAAATTATGGCTTTTACTTCATATGAGATCTTATCTCTCTTCTGTTCTTTCTTTTCCTTTTCTACCTATTGAAAACTTTTTTCATCAGTGTGAAGCCTGGCATCTAGTTTCATGTTTCCAGCTAGCTGGGGACCTGGTCCCTTTAATGCTATCATTCCTTGTGAGAGATGTCCTTGAAGAATGTTCTTTCAATGCATTTGTCCACTCTTGCACGTACATATCTATATCTAATATTAGAGAGACAGGAAAATGAGGGTAGAAAGTTTGAGCCTGAGACAAAAATGAAGAAAGATTTTTTGTGTCTTTATTTAAAATTTTTGTTTTGTAGACAGTACAGTGTTAAATATCTTTTAAATTAGTCCTGCTGAGTCAGATTGCTACTAATGTATTTTTGCTTTGGGGGGAAGCTGGCATCTCTGTTTTCCCACTGATTACTATTTATTATATTGCCTTTGCTTTTCAAAGTCAGCCCTGAGATCACAGAGCTTTGTTTGTCCACAACCTGATGACTCAATGATAATTTTGAGGAATATTTTCCAAGATGCCACCTTTTCATGATTTTTATGTATAGGGAGTTTATGGTTATGAATGGAAACGTTCAGTTGACTCTGATCTATGGCTCGTTACGAATGTGGAACATTTGGCGTGTGTGTTGATCTTCCTGCCTTTTCCGCAGCGCACCTCTTCCATGATTCATGTGTGAACAAGAGGCTGTTTCTCTTCAGTCTCTCCTTAAATCTCATCTCATATGCCTCGCAATTAGAGTCAGTTGAGGAGGTGAGCTCGATGGAGACCACTGAGTGATTTTACATGCCGTGGGCTGCCAGCACATTGTGACTCCCTAGGGATCCCTGGAGCCCATTACCAACCGAGTGAATCACTCACTCTGTTTGCTTTGCCACAAAAAAAGAAATGTGCAGCTGCTTACTTCTGCCATAGACTTTGGAATTTTGTTCCCTTTTCCATCTGCCTTTTGTGTAAAGAAATTCTGCCTGAATAATTACTTGTCTGTCCCCTTTGCTCGTTCCCAACATCATCATTCTTCAACCTTCTGTTTCCAATTAGTTCTTATCTCAAATGGCTTATTGGCATCAATCTGTTCTCAGCATCACCAAAGTGCACAATACTACCCTGAAACATGGGGGAACCTTAAAAAGGCTAAAACTTACCGGTCTGTCCAACGGAGTCTCTGATTTCACTTGAGCATTTTCCTTTTCTCAGGAAACCTGAGATAGGAGATGGTGTGGAGACATGTTATTGATACAGCACATTTTAGAGCGAAATGACATGTGTCAGCCTTGCAGGGATTGTGTAAGGCCTGTGAAAATAGCCATTGTTGGACATCTGGTGTCGAAAAGAGCTGTTTCAAAATAAGTTCCCAGTGTTAAATCATGGTGTAGACAGCTACTGAGCAGCTGTCCACTGCTGGAGAGGGTGCCCTGCTTGAGACCCTCTTGTCTGTGCTTGCACTTTAAGCCTTGCTAGTCATTTCATTATGCATGACTGTGCCACAGGAACATGGTTACACTTTGGCCAATGGAACCCTGCTGCCATTGCTAGCCAGCTAGGCATGAAGAGTGGTAATAAGATCAGGTAAGAAAAATAGAGGGTTACTGAGCTTGGTTGGTTGAACAATGGCATGAATAAGCCCAAGGATATGTGTTTGATGACTGTATAGTTACCTATGTTCAGAAAAAGGGGGCACTGGGACGACCCAGAGGGATGGTATGGGGAGGGAGGATGGAGGAGGGTTCAGGATGGGGAACACATGTATACCAGTGGCGGATTCATTTTGATATTTGGCAAAACTAATACAATTATGTAAAGTTTAAAAATAAAATAAAATTTAAAAAAATAAAGCTTATCTGTCCATTTGTTTTCTATAGAAACTGACATCCAAGAGTATTACATGGTTTTCCAAAGTCATAGCTAATTAGTGGTAGAATTAGAATTCCAGTTCTGTTTTTGTTTGCTTTTTTTTTTTAAATTTCCCAGTAACATGCTTAGTCTAATGAATCACAAGCCAAGACTGTGTCTGGGAGAAATAGTGTAACTCATCCGTCACAGAACTTACGTCCTATGAAGGTTTAGAATTGCCATTCTCAAGGCTTCTTGGTGGCTCAGACGAGAATACTCCTGTGATGCAAGAGACCCCGGTTCAATCCTTAGGTTGGGAAGATCCCCTGGAGAAAGGAATAGCTATCCACTCCAGTATTCTTGCCTGGAGAATTCTATGGACAGAAGAGCCTGGTGGGCTACCGTCCATGGGATCACAAAGAATTGGACACAACTAAGTGACTAACACATTCACATTCACATCATTGCTTTGCTCCAAGATAAACGCCAATGCTTAGCACATAAGAGACATTTAACAAATACATATTTTTTTGAGAGAATGGAGCATGCCCAGCTGTTCAGTGGAGTCTGACTCTTTGTGACCCCATGGACTGTAACCTGTCAGGTTCTTCTGTCCATGGGATTTCCCAGGTAAGAACAGGGGAGTGGGTTGCCATTTCCTTTTCCAAGGGATCTTCCCAACCCAGGGATCAAATCCACATCATCTGTGTCTCAGTTTCTTTACCACTGAGACATCTGGGAAGGAAAGATTGGAGAAATGACTCTTCTACAGTAAGAAACTAGCATGTGTTAAGTGTCTCATGGACCAGACACTTTTCACAAGGATTTGATTATCATTTTGATAAGTGGTTCCTGGGTTAGTTCATCTTCCTGGAATCTAGACTCTTCTAAGAAGCCACTTTATAGGAGATTTTCTCTGGTCACAGAACCAGCCTGAAAGGTATTTAAAAGTGTAGTTACTTAGATACTTAAAAAAAGTCCAGAGAATTTGACTCTGACATTATGGATTTGGGAATCACTGAAAATGTGGGATTGGATTTTAACTCTCATTTTAGATGTGTTTGGTTGGGGTTGCCTGGAATATCATAAGACCTGTCTTCCTGGCCATCCTGTCAAAGTCCACCTTTAAACCCTTCATAACTGTAGATGTGATTAGGCTGCGTTCCATGCCACTCCCTTTTCTTGCCCCATCTCTCTTTGCCTCAAAAGAGCCAGACTCTACCAGTCCCACCGGACCTGTAAGACCGGGGTTTACTGAGAGCCTTTCTCTGAGATAGTGTAAGGCAACAGACATGAATGTGGCTGGCCTGACATCCTCCTCATATACTTCCTAGGATCTTCTGACACAAGTTCTGTTATTCTTCTGGCTTGTGAGACAAGAAGAGGGTTTCTAAGGGTGAATGTCTGTCGAGATAATAGTGCAGTCCTTCTTGGCTGTCAGTGTGCCCAGTGCGTATGGGGAGGGGTGGGGATGTGTAACCCTGAACACGCCGAGCTGACTGCAATTCCTTCCCTTCCCTTGTCTTCCCAATGCTAGAGGGAAAAGATGGCATTAAGAGTTGCTTGAGTTTTCATTTACAGTCTGAGTGTCAGCTTCTATAAAGTGGTACATTCATATCAAAGGGGATAAATGTTATTTTACTTTCTCTAGAATAGAAAATTTAACTTTAAACAAAGAGATAGCTATTATTTACACATAAAGAAACCGAGGTTTAAAAAGGTCTGTGTGTGTGTGTGTGTGTGTGTGTCTGTGTTTTCAAACTTCCTCAACTAGTGAACAGGAGAAACTAGAATGAAAATGCAGGTTGATTTAATTCAGAAATCCACATTCTTTCTGCTACACCACAATGCCTTTATATAAGAGAAGATAACATATGAGAGACAATACTGTCCCCTTCTTGCTGTTAATAAATAAGATAAAAGGAAAGTAATTTGCAAAACTATAGCCCTTTTCATTTGTACAATTGCCTGAGAGAAAGGGAGCAAGTAAAGGCATTGTTCATTCATATTTACATATAGGTGTGTAAATGTGTGGTGCTTAGTCATTCAGGGTGTCCAACTCTTTGTGACCCCATGGGCTGTAGCCCACCAGGCTCCTCTGTCCATGAGGATTCTTTAGACAAGAACACTGGAGTGGGTTGCCATGCCCTCCTTTGGGGGATCTTCTCAAACCAGAGATTGAACCCAGGTCTCCCTCATTGAAGATGGATTCTTTACCATCTGAGCCACACTCAAAGTCAGCAAAATTTCATGACACAGTTATGCAAAGTGCTATTCTCCTTGGTGCTCTCAGCTTTTTGAGATACTCCTTTACATTTTGAGACTCTGCCTCCAAAGGCAAAAAGTGATCTGATGGTGTCCAGTGGTGGTCTGTTAAGAGGCCATTGTGAGCTCAATGCTTTAAAGAAATCAATGGATTTCACACACTGCTACAGCTCCTGGATTAATTAGTTTACCAGATTTTAGTTTAAATAAAAATATGACTCCATAAAATAATCATGAAAATATCAGCAAAGTTTTTCAGAAAATTGCTCTAGATAGATTTGTAAATCATTTTATCAAAATCTATCTGAAAAGATAGAGAAGGCAGAGGAACCAGAGATCAAATTGCCAATATCCGCTGGATCATGGAAAAAGCAAGAGAGTTCCAGAAAAATATCTATTTCTGCTTTATTGACTATGCCAAAGCCTTTGACTGTGTGGATCACAATACACTGTGGAAAATTCTGAAAGAGATGGGAATACCAGACCACCTGATCTGCCTCTTGAGAAATTTGTATGCAGGTCAGGAAGCAACAGTTAGAACTGGACATGGAACAACAGACTGATTCCAAATAGGAAAAGGAGTACGTCAAGGCTGTATATTGTCACCCTGTTTATTTAATTTCTATGCAGAGTACATCATGAGAAACGTTGGACTGGAAGAAACACAAGCTGGAATCAAGATTGCCAGGAGAAATATCAATAACCTCAGATATGCAGATGACACCACTCTTATGGCAGAAAGTGAAGAGGAACTCAAAAGCCTCTTGATGAAAGTGAAAGTGGAGAGTGAAAAAGTTGGTTTAAAGCTCAACATTCAGAAAATGAAGATCATGGCCTCTGGTCCCACCACTTCATGGGAAATAGATGGGGAAACAGTGGAAACAGCGTCAGACTTTATTTGTTTGGGCTCCAAAATCACTGCAGATGGTGACTGCAGCCATGAAATTAAAAGACGCTTACTCCTTGGAAGGAAAGTTATGACCAACCTAGATAGCATATTCAAAAGCAGACATTACTTTACCAACAAAGGTCCGTCTAGTCAAGGCTATGGTTTTTCCTGTGGTCATGTATGGATGTGAGAGTTGGACTGTGAAGAAGGCTGAGCACCGAAGAATTGATGCTTTTGAACTGTGGTGTTGGAGAAGACTCTTGAGAGTCCCTTGGACTGCAAGGAGATCCAACCAGTCCATCCTGAAGGAGTTCAGTCCTGGGTGTTCTTTGGAAGGAATGATGCTAAAGCTGAAACTCCAGTACTTTGGCCACCTCATGCGAAGAGTTGACTCATTGGAAAAGACTCTGATGCTGGGAGGGATTGGCCGCAGGAGGAGAAGGGGATAGCAGAGGATGAGATGGCTGGATGGCATCACCAACTCGATGGACGTGAGTTTGAGTGAACTCCAGGAGTTGGTGATGGACAGGGAGGCCTGGCGTGCTGCGATGCATGGGGTCGCAAAGAGTCGGACATGACTGAGCGACTGATCTGATCTGATCTGATCTGAAAAGAAAAAAACGTAGGTCTCATAGGCTTGTGGACAGAATAAAACTCATGATTATCATGGTTCACATATCTAGCCAGAGAAGTATGTTTTCAACTTAAGCTTCTTATTTTCCTCTTTATATTATTATTATTATTATTTTTTTTTTCATCAGTGTCTCTTTTGCTGTCTCGTATACAGGGTTATCGTTACCATCTTTCTAAATTCCATATATATGCGTTAGTATACTGTATTGGTGTTTTTCCTTCTGGCTTACTTCACTCTGTATAATAGGCTCCAGTTTCATCCACCTCATTAGAACTGATTCAAATGTATTCTTTTTAATGGCTGAGTAATACTCCATTGTGTATATGTACCACTGCTTTCTTATCCATTCATCTGCTGATGGACATCTAGGTTGTTTCCATGTCCTGGCTATTATAAACAGTGCTCGATGAACATTGGGGTACACGTGTCTCTTTCCTTCTGGTTTCCTCAGTGTGTATGCCCAGCAGTGGGATTGCTGGATCATAAGGCAGTTCTATTTCCAGTTTTTTAAGGAATCTCCACACTGTTCTCCATAGTGGCTGTACTAGTTTGCATTCCCACCAACAGTGTAAGAGGGTTCCCTTTTCTCCACACCCTCTCCAGCATTTATTATTTGTAGACTTTTGGATCGCAGCCATTCTGACTGGTGTGAAATGGTACCTCATAGTGGTTTTGATTTGGATTTCTCTGATAATGAGTGATGTTGAGCATCTTTTCATGTGTTTGTTAGCCATCTGTATGTCTTCTTTGGAGAAATGTCTATTTACTTCTTTGGCCCATTTTTTGATTGGGTCATTTATTTTTCTGGAGTTGAGCTGTAGGAGTTGCTTGTATATTTTTGAGATTAGTTGTTTGTCGGTTGCTTCATTTGCTATTATTTTCTCCCATTCTGAAGGCTGTCTTTTCACCTTGCTAATAGTTTCCTTTGATGTGCAGAAGCTTTTAAGTTTAATTAGGTCTCATTTGTTTATTTTTGCTTTTATTTCCAATATTCTGGGAGGTGGGTGATAGAGGATCCTGCTGTGATGTATGTCAGAGAGTGTTTTGCCTATGTTCTCCTCTAGGAGTTTTATAGTTTCTGGTCTTACGTTGAGATCTTTAATCCATTTTGAGTTTATTTTTGTATATGGTGTTAGAAAGTGTTCTAGTTTCATTCTTTTATAAGTGGTTGACCAGATTTCCCAGCACCACTTGTTAAAGAGATTGTCTTTAATCCATTGTATATTCTTGCCTCCTTTGTCAAAGATAAGGTGTCCATATGTGCGTGGATTTATCTCTGGGCTTTCTATTTTGTTCCATTGATCTACATTTCTGTCTTTGTGCCAGTACCATACTGTCTTGATAACTGTGGCTTTGGAGTAGAGCCTGAAGTCAGGCAGGTTGATTCCTCCAGTTCCATTTTTCTTTCTCAAGATCGCTTTGGCTATTCGAGGTTTTTGTATTTCCATACAAATTGTGAAATTATTTGTTCTAGCTCTGTGAAGAATACTGTTGGTAGCTTGATAGGGATTGCATTGAATCTATAAATTGCTTTGGGTAGTATACTCATTTTTTCACTATATTGATTCTTCCAATCCATGAACATGGTATATTTCTCCATCTATTAGTGTCCTCTTTGATTTCTTTCACCAGTGTTTTATAGTTTTCTATATATAGGTCTTTAGTTTCTTTAGGTAGATATATTCCTAAGTATTTTATTCTTTTTTAGTTGCAATGGTGAATGGAATTGTTTCCTTAATTTCTCTTTCTGTTTTCTCATTATTAGTGTATAGGAATGTAAGGGATTTCTGTGTGTTGATTTTATATCCTGCAACATTACTATAATCATACTACAATCATTTACTATAATCATTTCCTCTTTATATTAATATTTTTATATAGTTTTTAGCATTTAGAGACCACAAATCCTTTAGCAAACTGTGTGGAATTAAATAGAGTCTCTGCTTCTCTGAAGACAAAAGAAGACTCAGTTCTGAATTTGGGATTGCAGTGCTCAAAATGCTCAGTAGCTGTTGCTGATTGATGGGTTGGTTATGTGATTGATAATTCAGTGTGTAATGTGTTTTAGGCATGGTACATTCACATGTCATTCTCTAGACAACTGTTACCATCACCATTTTACAGATGAGGAAACTGAAGCTAAGAAAGCTGAAGCCACTTGCCCAAGTTCACTTACCTAATATTTATCAGAAATGAGATTGTAACCAAGGTCTAACCACAAAGCTCTTGCAATATTCAGTTGCATTTATTATTATAGAAAATAGTTTCAAATTTTAAGCCAATAGCTTTTTTGTAAGTGAAATGACACAAAATCTCCTTTATAAGTGACATATCTGAAACTTGTCTTTCTATTATGCAAATTAGAGCTTTGAAATAACATTTTGATGGTCTAAAATCTCCATGAAACTATGTAAACACATCAGCACAGCAAGACCTTAAATGTCCACACAAACTATACACCTATCCGTGTACACTGTTTGAGGGGCAAAATCTTGATGCCTCTCATGTCACTCGCTCAGTCATGTCTGACTCTGCGACCCCATGGATTGTAGCACACCAGGCCTCCCTGTCTATCACCAACACGCGGAGTTTACTCAAACTCATGTGCATTGGGTCAGTGATGCCATCCAACCATCTCATCCTCTGTCGACCTCTTCTCCTCCTGCCTTCAATTTTGAAAAGCATCAGGGTCTTTTCAAATGGTCAGTTCTTCACATCAGGTGGCCAAAGTATTGGCGTTTCAGCTTAAACATCAGTCCTTCCAATGAATATTTAGGATGGATTTCCTTTAGGACGGACTGGTTGGAGCTCCATGCTGTCCAAGGGACTCTCAAGAGTCTTCTCCAACACCACAGTTCAAAAGCATCAATTCTTTGGCGCTCAGCTTTCTTCACAGTCCAACTCTCACATCCATACATGACTACTGGAAAAACTATAGCTTTGACTATACAGACTTTTGTTGGCAAAGTAATGTCTCTGCTTTTTAATATGCTGTCTAGGTTGATCATAGCTTTTCTTCCAAGGAGCAAGCATCTTTTAATTTTATGGCTTCAGTCACCATCTACAGTGATTTTGGAGCCCCACAAAAATTCTGCCACTGTTTCCACTGTTTCCCCATTTATTTGCCATGAAGTGATGGGACTGGATGCCATGATCTTAGTTTTCTGAATGTTGAGCTTTAAACCAACTTTTTCACTCTCCTCTTTCTTTCACCAAGAGGCTCTTTAGTTTCTCTTCACTTTCTGCCATAAGGGTGATGTCTTCTGCATATCTGAGGTTATTGATATTTCTCCCGGCAATCTTGATTCCAGCTTTTGCTTCTTCCAGCCCAGCATTTGTCATGATGTACTCTGCATATAAGTTAAATAAGCAGGGTGGCAATATACAGCCTTGACGTACTCCTTTTCCTATTTGGAACCAGTCTGTTGTCCCATGTCCAGTTCTAACTGTTGCTTCCTGACCTGCATACAGGTTTCTCAAGAGGCAGGTCAGGTGGTCTGGTATTCCCATCTCTTTCAGAATTTTCCACAGTGTATTGTGATCCACACAGTCAAAGGCTTTGGCATAGTCAATAAAGCAGAAAGAGATGTTTTTCTGGAATTCTCTTGTTTTTTCTATGATCCGGCAGATGTTGGCAATCAGATCTCTGGTTCCTCTGCCTTTTCTAAAACCAGCTTGAGCATCAGGAAGTTCACAGTTCACGTATTGCTGAAGCCTGGCTTGGAGAATCTTGAGCATTACTTTACTAGCGTGTGAGATGAGTGCAATTGTGTGGTAGTTTGAGCATTCTTTGGCATTGTCTTTCTTTGGGATTGGAATGAAAACTGACCTTTACCAGTTCTGTGGTGACCGCTGAATTTTCCAGATTTGCTGGCATATTGAGTGCAGCACTTATACAGCATCATCTTTTAGGATTTGAAATAGCTCAACTGGAATTCCATCACCTCCACTAGCTTTGTTTGTAGTGATGCTCCCTAAGGCCCACTTGACTTCACATTCCAGGATGTCTGGCTCTAGGTGAGTGATCTCATCATCGTGATTAACTGGGTCGTGAAGATCTTTTTTGTACAGTTCTTCTGTGTATTCTTGCCACCTCTTCTTAATATCTTCTGCTTCTGTCAGGTCCATAACATTTCTGTCCTTTATTGAGCCCATCTTTGCATGAAATGTTCCCTTGGGTATCTCTAATTTTCTTGAAGAGATCTCTAGTCTTTTTCATTCTATTGTTTTCCTCTATTTCTTTGCATTGATCGCTGAGAAAGGCTTTCTTTTCTCTCCTTGCTATTCTTTGGAACTCTGCATTCAAATGGGTATATCTTTCTTTTTCTCCTTTTCCCTCTCTTCTTTTCACAGCTATTTGTAAGGCCTCCTCAGACAGCCATTTTGCTTTTTGCATTTCTTTTTCCTGGGGATTGTCTTGCTCCCTGTCTCCTCTACAATATCCTGAACCTCCGTCCATAGTTCAGCAGGCACTCTGTCTATTGGATCTAGTCCCTTAAATCTATTCATCACTTCCACTGTATAATGATAAGGAATTTGATTTAGATTGAGAACCTCTATACAGTCAGCAAAAACAAGACTGGAAACTGACTGTGGCTCAGATCATGTACTCTTTATTGCCAAATTCAGGCTTAAATTGAAGAAAGTGGGGAAAGTCACCAAACCATTCAGGTATGACCTAAATCAAATCCCTTATGATTATGACCAACCTAGATAGCATATTAAAAAGCAGAGACATTACTTTGCCCACAAAGGTCCATCTCGTCAAGGCGATGGTTTTTCCAGTAGTCATATATGGATGTGAATGTTGGACTATAAAGAAATCTGAGCACTGAAGAATTAATGCTTTTGAACTGTGGTGTTGGAAAAGACTCTTGAGAGTCCCTTGGACTGCAAGGAGATCCAACCAGTTCTTCCTAAAGGAGATCAGTCCTGGGTATTCATTGGAAGGACTGATGTTGAAACTGAAACTTCAATACTTTGGCCACCTGATGCAAAAAGCTGACTCATTTGAAAAGACCCTGATGCTGGGAAAGATTGAAGGCAGGAGAAGAAGGGAACAACAGAGGATGAGATGATTGGATGGCATCACCTACTCAATGGCATGAGTTTGAGTAAATTCCAGGAGTTGGTGATGGACAGGGAGCCCTGGCATTCTGTGGTCCATGGGGTTGCGAAGAGTCAGACATGACCGAGAAACTGACCTGAACTGAGATGAACTGACAGACCATATCATATACGTATGATTTGGTTATTTAAGATGGCAAAGGCAATATTTTATTCAATTATCAGACTGATGTACCATCTCTGTTATCTATGTGTCGGGTAACTTAATACACTTAAACAATCTACCATATAACTTCTGTCAGAAACTTGGAAAGACACTGGTATTCAAACAAGGTATTATAAGTATTTACTCTTGTTTTCTACATTGTTTAAGCATAAGTTTGCATTAAGTCGTGTTGCAGAAACATGCATGTTTGGGCCTTTTCTTTCTGCCAACTTCTCCTTTTTCTTCTATTTCCCACCTCACTTCCCACTCTGCCTTTATAGAACCACAACTTTCAACATGCACTTGGCTTCAGTGTCAGAGTACTGTAAGGAATGTGGAACATCTCTATATTGCTTGTAAATTGCTATGGGGGACATTATGGAGCTCACTGTTATTATATAAAGATCCTTTTGACAAATTCATCTTCGAACTCAGGGATAGGAAAGTTTGCCTCTGTTGATGAACTGGTGTGCTTTCTTTTTAAGAAAATGATAGCCCTGTAATCCATCATATTGTCTCTTTGCTTCAGCTATTAGGACTGTATGCACTAAGACTTGGCCCAGTGATAGCTGTGTCCCTCGGGTAGGATTTCCTGCCTGTGTTCTTCCTCTGATTTTCCCCTTTAGCGTTTTTTTTTTTTTTTTCTCATTATTTTGTCGTAACAGTTTTTGATCTTTATCTCTGCATTTTAAAAATCATTTTTTCTGCTTAGGATGGAGAAGGAAATGGCAACCCATTCCAGTTTTCTTGCCTGGAGAATTCCATGGAAGGAGGAGCCTGGTAGGCTAAGTCGGACATGACTGGGTGATTTCACTTTCACTTTTCTGCTTAAGATTAGGTGAGGGTGTAAATGAGTTAACAAAATTGTATGTGTTTGCAAGTCTCTGAATTAATGCATGTGTTCATGTGTATGTATTATGTTGTATGTATATGAGGAAAAGAGAGAGATAATTGAAAAAGAGATATATTTCTCCAAGATTTGCAGACTACTTTTCATTCCTTATCTTCATGTAATCAAAATAAAATTATCCAAACTTCAGGGTGACCATGACATTGTGCTAAATATATACAGAAGAAAATATATAAATTTTCTCATATATATATATCTACATTGTATAGATATATACAGAAGAAAATATAATGAAAATCTGAATTTGTGAGATGGAAGATGATAAAAATACATGTATGCTTAAAACTGACCAGATTCTGTTTAAAGAATTTCAAAGCTTTTCATAATACATAAGAAAGTGATTGGAGAGATCAACCAGGCTATATTACTCAAATACATAGGTAACATTTTCCTGAATGTACCTTCAATTAAATATAGTAAAACAGATTTATTTATTTTTATTCCTTCTGATTTCCAGAAGGAAAAAGGTTTTAAGCAGTTAAATTAAGGTGAAAGAGGAGAGTGAAAAAATTTGGCTTAAAACTCAACATTCAGAAAACGAAGATCATGGCATCTGGTCCCATCATTTCATGGGAAATAGATGGGGAAACAGTGGAAACAGTGTCAGACTTTATTTTTGGGGGCTCCAGAATCACTGCAGATGGTGTCTGCAGCCATGAAATTAAAAGACGCTTACTCCTTGGAAGAAAAGTTATGACCAACCTAGATAGCATATTGAAAAGCAGAGATATTACTTTGCCAACAAAGGTCCATCTAGTCAAGGCTATGGTTTTTCCTGTGGTCATGTATGGATGTGAGAGTTGGACTGTGAAGAAAGCTGAGTGCCGAAGAATTGATGCTTTTGAACTGTGGTATTGGAGAAGAGTCTTGAGAGTCCCTTGGACTGCAAGGAGATCCAACCAGTCCATTCTAAAGGAGATCAGCCCTGGGATTTCTTTGGAAGGAGTGATGCTAAAGCTGAAACTCCAATACTTTGGCCACTTCGTGTGAAGAGTTGACTCACTGGAAAAGACTCTGATGCTGGGAGGGATTGGGGGCAGGAGGAGAAGGGGATGACAGAGGATGAGATGGCTGGATGGCATCACTGACTTGATGGACGTGAGTCTCAGTGAACTCTGGGAGTTGGTGATGGACAGGGAGGCCTGGCGTGCGGCGATTAATGGGGTCGCAAAGAGTCGGATATGACTGAGCGACTGAACTGAACTGAAATATCTAATTGACATGTAATTAGATTATAGTAAAGTTCATGCTAACATGGATAGGGCCCTGAGTTTAATCAATCCTTAATCTATTAGTGTTATTACTTCTAAAGAATTCAGCATTGTTGCTTTTACTTAAGAATGAAAATCACCCCCACTAATTTAATGTAAACATTTGCTTATAGCTGATAGCTGTTTACTACTGAAAGTTTGTACCTTTTGACCACTTTCATCCAGTTATAAAATAAGATAAAATTACAGCATGGTGATTATAGCTAATAATACTACATTTATATTTGAAAATTACTTAGTATCTTAAAATGTAATCATCACAAGAAAAAATATGTAACTATATAAGGTGGTAGAAATTAACTAGACTTATCTGGTGATCATTTTACAGTATATACAAATATTGTATACTTGAAACTAATATAATGTTCTATGTCAATTATGTGTGTGTGTGTGTGCCCCAGTCGTGTCTGACTCTGTGACCCCATGGACTATATCCTGCCAGGCTCCTCTGTCCATGGAATTTTCCAGGCAAAAATCCTGGAGTGGTTTGTCATTTCCTTCTCCAGTGGATCTTCCCAACCCAGGGATCAAACCTGTATCTCTTGCATGTCCTGCATTGGCAGGCAGATTCTTTACTACTGAGTCACCTGGGAAGCATATAATATGTCAGTTATATCTCAATTAAAAAGATGTTTACTAATGTTTTAATTTCAAAAATGTACATTTTTTTGAAAATGTGATATATAATTTTTGTTAAGTGGCTTCACAATGCACTCTCTTAAAGCGTTGCCTGAGAATCCAAAATGTTTTCGAAAAGAGAACAGTTGAAAAGAGTTAGTAGGGTCAGGTAGGGTAATACTGGAATTAACAGGCAGGTGGAGGGATCCAGGCTCCTGGTTTGTACCCTTTTATGATTAACAGAGGGTCAACTCCGTTTGCTGTTAAACCAGGCACTGCAAGGAAAGAGGTGCTGGCATTTTAGGAATGTGTAATTTCATGAAACACAGTGAAACTTGTCTCTCTCCCACCCCTCTTCACAGCATCTGCTTTCTCACGGTTTGTTTAATTTTGGAGGAGGTGCCTAATCCTTTCTCACAACCTTCAACACCGCAGCTGGTCAGGAATGAATTGGTGAACGAATACATGATAAACTATCAAAGTTTACAGGGATTGAAAGGACTACCTTCTGGAAGGTATTTGTATTTGCCTAGAAAAACCCGATATATGGAACCCTGGAAGACTCAGTGCAATGATTTCTGGTGGTCAGTATTTAAGCCCCATGACAGATCAGAGACTAACGGTGGTGCAAGAGAGATTTCTGTGAAGGATTCACCAAGAAACATATACGGAAGTGTCTGGGCCTGCTCTCAGGTCTGTCATTCTGGAAATATGGATTTTGACTAATATTTAATCTAGAAAAAAATATACCATTAATATTAGAGACAACATATTTTGGGGAAAAAATTAACACTAGCTTTAATAACTAGCATGCTCCTACAAAACACAATGCACTTCCTTTAAAAAAAAAATTTATAACCCAGATCACCAATGAAAATATTGGAAAATTTCACATTCTCTCTCCCCTTAGGTTTGGAAATTCTGTATCATCTTCTTCATTTCACCAATTTGGCAGTATATTTTTTCCTCCTAGATTTGAAATAAAATACTAAAGCATTAAAAAAATTCATTCATCAGTTAGCCTTTTTTCTTTCTTTAGAAAACAGTTAACCTCCTTTTCATTGATTTTACTGCCTCACTTTCAAATCAGCTTAACTGTATTTGTTTTTTATGGTTCAGTGTGCAGGAATGAGCAATGATTTCCTTCATCAACCATCCACCGAAAACTTATTTTGCTTATTAGTCAGTATAAATTGTTTTCTTGCCAAAACATAGCATATCAGAAAGGAAGAACTTATTGCCCACTTTCATGCTACTTCGTTTTCACTAGTCCAGTACAGAAGTGTAAAAATACTGGTGTCTCATGCACTATAGCATGAGCACAGACTGTTATTGCAGAGTTCCAAATTCTCTTTAATTTAGCAGCATTCACTTTTTGTTGCCTTATCTCCTATTTGTCTCAATCATGAATCATTCCCTCCAGCTTATATAGATTGCTTCCTTAATTTGACTTTTATGTCTGCATTACACTTCATAAACATATTCTTTCTGTTACCACTTCCTAAACACCCTCCTCATCTATATATGTAGAAATGAAACTTTTTCTAATTACTTTTCTATAACCTTTAGTTTGAACTATTCTTATGACTTCTGTCCTTTGAAATTTGATAATAGATTTTTGTATATTGCATCCTTGCTCTATGTTCTTAAATGCTTATTAGTTCATTCTATTCCACCAGTAATATTGAGTATTTTCCATATGCCAGATGCTATATTATGAACAGAGGATACTAAAAAGAGAAAGACACAATCCCTGTCTTTGAAAGCTTATGGTTAAGAGGTAGTTACGAACATTTAAACACATAATTAGTGTTCAATGTCATCTAAACAATAAGAGAAGCATTCATAAAGTACTAATGAGACCCAGAGATGTGTCATGGATGTCATAGATTATCTTCATCAAGATGATATCTGAGTTGGGTCTTGAAGGATGAATTGTTTGAAAGGCAGAAGCAGCATTAATAACTGAGGTTTTACAGAGGAACAAAAGAGCTTTGCATATTTGGGTGACAGGGATCAACAATCCCTTATTCACAATTCTACAGTCTCCAAACTTTTATAAACTCTGAGTTTTTCCTAACTCTTTTGGTATCTGTCCATCAATCCTGATCTGATTTGATTTTAGGTCAGGAGAACCTTACCTGAACTGGCATGAGATGAATACGTTTCCTTTATTGCAGGTGTATTGATGTGTTTCATTATATGACATTACTCAAGGACTTCCCTAGTGGCTCAGATGGTCAAGCCCCTACCTACAGTGCGGGAGACCTGGGTTCGATTCCTGGGACAGGAACATCCCCTGGAGAAGGAAATGGCAACCCACTCCAGTACCCTCGCCTAGAAAATCCCATGGACAGAGGAGCCTGGTGGGCTACAGCCCACAGGGTCACAAAGAGTGGGAGACGACTGAGCGACTTCTCTTCAGGATCTTTTTCAGATGTCAGTAATCTAAAGTTGGATACTGAATTACTTTTCTAAGATCTGAAACATTCTACATTTTAAGACATATCTGTGCTACCAACGTTGAATAAGAGAATGCAGGGATATTGGAGGAAATTCTAATGGATGTTAAGGTGGAGTGAAAAAGAGGAAACTGGAAAGATAGTTTGGAGCCAGACTGTATAGGATACTTTATTCCAGGGTTACTCAGTTGGACTTGAACCTATAAACACAGGAAAAAGTATGCATGAAAAGCCTGACCTTACGTGATTTTTTTAAACAATTCTTTGTCTTTAAATTTTATTTTCTTTAGGTTTTTAAAAAAATATTAATTTTATGTTTTTGGTTGTGCTTGGTCTTCATTGCTGCACAAGGACTTTCTCCAGTTGTGGAGAGTAGAGGCTGCTCTCTAGTTGCTGTGCATGGGCTTCTCTTTGGGTGGCTTCTCTTGTTTCGGAGCACAGTTCTAGGCACTTGTGCTTCAGTAGCTGCAGCACCCAGGCTCAGTACTTGTGGCAACACGGGCTTAGTTGCCTGGAGGCATTTGGAATCTTCCCAGACCAGGGATTGAACCCATGTTCTCTGCATTAGCAGGCAGATTCTTATCCACTGTACCACCATAGAAGTCTCTGACATTACATGATTTTTCAGGACTTTTGTCATATTCTTATTTTATACTTCAGCAAGAATATCATGTTCTTCCTGAAAATTTGTCTGCCTTCACAGGTAGTACTGATCACTTGCTTCTGTTTCCAGTGGCTTTATGAAAAGGGTTGTTGTGATGTGGCACATTGTGTTATATAGTTTACTTGGTTTGTTTCTCCATTTAATTAAAATGTAAACTCTATCAGGACTGTTTACTACAATTGATTCAGCTGCTCTTGTTTGTTTCTTTATTTGCAATGTTGTATTTGTTTATTGGCTTGTCCTCCTAGTTTGTTTGGGCTGCTCTAATAAATTACCATAGACTGGGTGGCTTATATACAACATAAATTTATTTCTCACAGTTCTGGACACTGAGAATTTCATGATAATAGCAGCAGCAGATTTCATGTCTGGTTAGGGCCTGCTTCCTGTTTCACAGATGGCTGTCTTCTCTCTGTATCCTCACATGGGAGAAGGAGCAAGAGAGCTCTCTGGGGTCTGTTTCATAAAGTCACTAATCCCATTCATGAAGGACCCACCCTCATGACCTAAGCACTCCCACAGCCCCCTCCCCATCCATTAAATCCCATTATGTTGGGAATTACATTTTAGCATGTGAATTTTGGGAGGATACAAATATTCAGTCTACAGTACTTATTTACAATTTACTTTGTTCCAAAATGATTTTAGACAGCTTGGACTATTTCTCAATAACTTTGTTTTGAATTTCTTAATTAAAATAAATGTTGCATTTATAGTTCTCTTACAAAGTACCAGGTATGTTATACAGGTTTACAAAAATTAGAAAAATTATTTAATATAATCCTTACAATGATTTTATGATATTTGTTGTTCATTTGCTAAGTCATGTCTAACTCTTTGGGGACATGAACTGTAGCATGAACTGTAGCATGCCAGGCTTCCCTGTCCTTAACCATCTCCTGGAGTTTGCTCTAACTCATGTATATTAAGTTGCTGATGCCATCCAAGCATCTCATCCTCTGTCATCCCCTTCTCCTCCTGCCTTCAATCTTTTTCAGCATTCAGGGTCTTTTATGAGATAGGTACTATTATTTTTAAGTTTGTAAGTTGAGGAAATTGATGCTCAGTTCAGTTCAGTTGCTCGGTCGTGTCCGACTCTTTGCAACGCCATGAACTGCAGCACGCCAAGCCTCCCTGTCCATCACCAACTCCTGGAGTTCACTCAAACTCACGTCCATTGAGTCGGTGATGCCATCCAGCCATCTCATCCTCTGTCGTCCCCTTCTCCTCCTGCCCCCAATCCCTGCCAGCATCAGAGTCTTCTCCAATGAGTCAACTCTTCGCATGAGGAGGCCAAAGTATTGGAGTTTCAGCTTTAGTATCAGTCCTTCCAATGAACATCCAGGGCTGATCTCCTTTAGAATGGACTGGTTGGATCTCCTTGCAGTTACCAAGGGACTCTCAAGAGTCTTCTCCAACACCACAGTTCATAGCATCAATTCTTTGGTGCTCAGCTTTCTTCACTGTCCAACTCTCACGTCCATACATGACTACTGGAAAAACCATAGCCTTAACTAGACAGACCTTTCTTGGCAAAGTAATGTCTCTGCTTTTGAATATGCTATCTAGGTTGGTCATAACTTTCCTTCCAAGGAGTAAGTGTCTTTTAATTTCATGGCTGCAGTCACCATCTGCAGTGATTTTGGAGCCCCCCAAAATAAAGTCTGACACTGTTTCCACTGTTTTCCCATCTATTTCCCATGAAGTGATGGGACCAGATGCCATGATCTTAGTTTTCTGAATGTTGAACTTTAAGCCAACTTTTTCACTCTCCTCTTTCACTTTCATCAAGAGGCTTTTTAGTTCCTCTTCACTTTCTGCCATGAGGGTGGTATCATCTGCATATCTGAGGTTATTTTGATATTTCTCCCAGCAATCTTGATTCCAGCTTGTGTTTCTTCCAGTCTAGCATTTCTCATGATGCACTCTGCATATAAGTTAAATAAGCAGGGTGACAATATACAGCCTTGACGTACTCCTTTTCCTATCTGGAACCAGTCTGTTGTTCCATGTCCAGTTCTAACTCTTGCTTCCTGACCTGCATATAGGTTTCTCAAGAGGCAGATTAGGTGGTCTGGTATTCCTATTTCTTTCAGAATTTTCCACAGTTTATTGTGATCCACACAGTCAAAGGCTTTGGCATAGTCAATAAAGCAGAAATAGATGTTTTTCTGGAACTCTCTTGCTTTTTGGATGATCCAGTGGATGTTGGCAATTTGATCTCTGGATCGTTCAGAGAGGTCAATTAATTTGCATAAGGCCATATACCTAGTAGTTGTTAAAGCTTTAGCTTTTCATCTTAGCCACTAACCACACTGCCTCCAGGTAAATGAACTCTACGTTCCAGGTGTGAAAGTGAAAGTGTTAGTCACTCAGTGCCATCCAACTCTTTGTGACCCCATTGACTATAATAGTCTGCCAGGCTCCTCTCTCCACAGAATTCTCCAGGCAAGAATACTGGAATGGGTCGCCATACTACTTAGCAAAATGTTTCACATGTAATGTGTTCTCAAGATAGGTTTGTTGATAAACTGGATGAACAAAATTTGATGTTTTGTAATGACAATTTGCAGGCTTCCCCAGTGGCTCTGTTGGTAAAGAATCTGCCTGCAATGCAGGAGACCCAGGTTTGAGCCCTGGGTAGGGAAGATCCCTGGGAGAAGGAAATGGCAACCCACTGCAGTATTCTTGTCTGGAAAATCCCCATGGACAGAGGAAGCTGGCAGACTGCAGTCCATGGGATCACAAAGAGGTGGGCATGACAGCAATAAGCACACAGCACACAATAACAACTTGTCTGAACTTGCAAAATGACCTTCTATCAGTGACTTCATGTGACTTCATTCTGAGTGCCACATTTGGGATAGTGAAGGCAGATCCTGCAGGAACATTCTATAATATATATAAATAGGTTTACTTTTTAAAAGCACATGTAAGGGACTTCACTGGTAGTCCAGTGACTAAGATTCCAAGTTCCCATGCAGGGAGCCAAGATCCAATCCCTAGTTAGGTAACTAGATCCCTCATGCCACAAGGAAGAGTTTACATGCCACAAATAAAGAACCTGCGTACCACAGTGAAGATTGAAGATCCTGGGTACTGCAACTAAGATCCAGTGCAGCCAAGTAAATAAATACTAAAAAAATAAAAATAATAAAAACACATGCAATTCATGCTCATCGTAAAAAATTGAAAAATATTACATCAAAAAAGTGAAACTTCCTTAATTTCCTTCTGTGAATTGCATTCCTCAGAGTCTATTTCTCCCAGCAGCTTAGCGTGTGCACTGATATATGGCATTGACATATACTTTAATACACATCAGTTCAGTTCAGTTCAGTTGCTCAGTCGTGTCTGACTCTTTGCGACCCCATGAATCGCAGCACGCCAGGCCTCCCTGTCCATCACCAACTTCCGGAGTTCACTGAGACTCACGTCCATCAAGTCAGTGATGCCATCCAACCATCTCATCCTCTGTCGTCCCCTTCTCCTCCTGCCCCCAATCCCTGCCAGCATCAGAGTCTTTTCCAATGGGTCAACTCTTCGCATGAGGTGGCCAAAGTATTGGAGTTTCAGCTTAGTATCAGTCCTTCCAATGAACATCCAGGGCTGATCTCCTTTAGAATGGACTGGTTGGATCTCCTTGCAGTCCAAGGGACTCTCAAGAGTCTTCTCCAACACCACAGTTCAAAAAATAGTTTTACACATATGTATATAAGAGTGTTGATTTAAGTGTCTTTAGTCATCTTAGTCAAGTTGATTTAACATAATTTATTCATATATCAAAATTATGGTGGCCATAACTGTTAAAAATTTTAGTAGCCTCCTAGAAAGAAATGCTCAGGGTTCTTTCCATTGGTAGAAATGAAATACCTGTATAACACCTACTTTTTAAAAAGTATTATTTGGTAATTCTCTTCTTTGTGAAGTAAAATGCTTTACATTATAAGACAGTGTGAGAAGTAGTAGGAGTTAGTCATGGATTAATTTAGTATGCTTTTTAATGATTTGCAAGAAGGGACAGAAAAAGCACTTAATTAAATTTACAGATGATGCTAAATTGGGAGATGTTAAGAGTGTCCGTGAAGACAGATATTTAAAGAAGGTAGAAATATGTGAAAGAAATAGCAAAATGAAATTTAGATTGCAAAAAATTTAATTGAATGTGTTAAAGGCTTATTAATCAGTCCATCCATTACTCATGGGAAGTGGAAGGAGGCATAATGACTTCTGCTTTTATAATGTTGCATGGCTGCAAAACTCAGATCACACCAAAACTAAGCAATCTTTGTTCACATCCATGCCAATGTACCTTGTGAGTCTCCTAAAATAATTAACTTCACAAGTTACCTACTGTTCTTTTTAGGTCACTTTAAGTTTTTTCATTCTAGAGAAAAAGCTAGAAGGAAATTAATGCTTACTGTAGCCTTCCTGTTGATGGTCATTTTATTTACATGGATTACCTCACATAGTTCTCACAAGAGAACTGTGCGAAGAAGATACAGTTTTAACATTTTTGTTTGTTATTTATTTTTATTTCAGTTTATATCTGAATTTGACAATTTATTTTCTGATATGACATATTCTCCTAGAATCAGACTTGCATGTGCACTCACATTAAAATATCTATACATATTCAAATATGTAAAAAAACTGAACAAATTCTTATTTTAATTAAATTTTTAAAATTAAAATGCAGTGCTACACTAGTTACCACTCATAAGCAAATGAGCGATTCCTAAATGAGTCCAATTATGCAGAGAGAACCATGGAGGGTTGTGCTGATGAACTACAGTAATAATGACATGTGTCCATAGTTTGTTGTTGTGTCTATGCCAGGCATTTGTGAAATATCTATTCATCAGGCAATACTTAGTGAAAATGTGTTTAGTCATTATAACAAGGTATATGCAAATGAGCTTCCCATGAGACTTTGCAACAAACATTTAATTAGCTATACAAAGAAACAGTTAAATATACAAACACACATTACAGAAAATTGGCTAGTGTGCATTGTTAAATTTATGCACGTAATTCCTAAATAGCAACATTTAATAATGTATGTCTTTATCATATGCTTATAGTAGAAATGTGCAGTTTCACTTGAAAATTAATTTTGTTGAAAATCTCATATCCTCCTTTTCTTACTATAAAAAATCAGAAATATACTGAGTAACATAAGTTGGATATTTTTAGTATTTCATTTACCAATAAGGATAGTAAAAATATTAAAACTGAAATAATGTATTTATCAAGTTGATTGAGAAAGGAGAAATACATAGAATAATGTATATTAGGGAGGTAGATGAAAAATATTAGTTATCATTATTCATCATAGTAATACTGATCTCTATTTTAGAAATTATTCATTCAAAAATGCTTCCATTAAAATTTTCAGTTTATTTACTCACTAAAATAGACACACATTTCCTTTCTTACAGTCAAAACTCATTAATAATATTTGTAGTTTGGCTATTAGTTAAATGTCAGGAAAATCTCTTTTATGAATCTGGATCTTTAAAAACTTCTTTTATATTTTCTTGCTTTAAATTATAAAGGTATTCTTTATGAGCATATTGAAAATAAAATTTAAATTTTACTATTCTGTAATCATTACACTTTTTCATATCTTTTAAAGAATCTATATTAGTTTTTATTATTACAGTTTTATGTTTGCTATTCACATAATGTTGACACAGTGTTAACAAACAACATTGTGTATCTCATTATTCTGTAATAATATACTTAAAAACACACTCAGAATACTCTTTTTTTAGCATTTAAAATGCAATCAGTTGTTATAACAAGGATAGAAGTTCACAAGCAAGTCTTTCAATTTTGAATATTAACTCCTATTCAATGCGATTCAGAAATATTTTTCTTTAAAGAGGAGTCATTTTATTTTCTAGACAATCAGGAAGAGTTACCAGGTGTAGCAGCTGACCAGATAGCCTTCCGATACCATTTGCATCTCTCAAGCCCCCAAGGGCAAAAAAGGAGGCTTCTAATTGGTGATTCAACTTTAGCGGAAACATGCATTTAGGAAATGAGGACTCCACTGCTGTCTTCACACCACGCAAGCCAGCTCCTGTTGTCATGGTGATCTTCTATAGCATGCTAGAGCCAGTGATGTGGAAAAACAAGATGGCTTCCTCATTTATTTAGCCTTAAAGAAAGTTGTAGATTTTAGCAAGTGATTACTGAATTGAAAATCTTTATTTTTTAAGACAGGTGATAATTAATATATGAGAAAAAATTTTGGTTTGGATAAAATTTAGTTGTCTCCAAAATTTCCCAGATTATTAATGTTTTCTAGGTAAAGGAATGATTTTCCTTTTAAAAATGTAAATGTCTTAAAACACTACCTTCTCATGGAGCTATGCTTCAGATTTTAGCTCATGTATGATTTCAATTAATTTTGGATTGCCATGAGGGTTGTAGAATGACATATGTTGTATGTAGATTTTATCCTGTAAGAATAAACTGCCTCAGTGACTTCAATGCTTATTAAGGAGCTCTACATCTGAAAGAGACCTTGAGTTTCATGTTGGACCACAGTAACATAGGAAAAATGCAGAAAAGAATCAGCTCAGCCATCAAAAAGTGAGAAAGCTCCTTGTTACTCCTATGTGACTTTTCAATTGCCAATTTAAAAATGATATAGGTAATAATCTGAATGGCTTCTTGATAAGTACTTAGAGGCAAAACAATCTTTCCATTTTGAGCAGTTTGCCTTTTCACTGAATGGAGAAAAATTTCTAAAATTTTGTAAGCACCAGGAGAGATGAAAGAATTATGATGCAAATGTTTTAAAATTAATGAAGTAGTTGTTCACACTACATTTTGTTATGAAAACAAGCACAACGGAAAGCAATACAGGCCAACATTTCCCCTGAAGCACAATATGTATTTCTAATATTGCTCTATAATTACATAATAATTATATTGCAGAGTGCATGTGACCTATGATAAGTTTGTTATTGGTTTATTTGATTCACTTTTAGGAATGTGATGCTTGAATTGGGTTTTATATCTGTTGCTACCCCTTATATTAATCAATTTGATAAATACCTATTGTGTTCAATATAGATGTTGATATCAAAAACTGCATGACTTCAAATATACCACTTTCCAAAGTGCTCTTTGGGGCACTTGTGTTTTGGGTAAGGTTAGTATATTTTGTGTGATCAAGAAGTTTTAAGTACAATTAGTTTGGAAAAAGTTACCTTTTTTTTTTTTTCCACTCTTTTGACAATTCAGAATAGAATTACTTGTTAAGGGTAGACAGAAGTTCTATAGCAGAGAGACCTATTTAACAACATTTCCCAAATCTTTTTGAATTACTTCACTTTGACCCCTCAAAGAATATTTGATTACATTTGTGGTACACTACTATGGGTTTGAGAAACGGAATTAGGAACCCTTATTTTCATAAGAGAAATTCTGACATTGTCAAAGGTCTGATTTTGTTTTCCTCATGACTCTGGTAATCTTCACTCTTAACATGCATAATCCTGACCACTGAGGTTTCTAGCGAATGTTTACACTGCCAGTGTGAGTGAAAGTCCCTACACTGAGGCTATGCCCTGGTCTGAAATCTCACATTTATTTTCACTCTCCCCACCGTCTTTTCTTTACAACTTCCTTGGCAAAAGTGGTGGCAATGTTTTGTTAAGGGAAAAAGAAAAAAGAGGCTTGGGGATATTTTGGCCCATCATAAATTTTATTTTAGCATCTCTGGCTATAATTACCACGTTGCTGCATGGCAAAGTAAGCTAATGGAGGTAAAAGGTTATGTAAGGGAAACAAAGCTATGGACAATTCACTTAGCAGGAGTTGAGCAAGAGCTCGCAATAAATATATATGTACCCTGATAGCATACATGTGTCATGACAATGGAAAGTGTGCCATACTGAAGCTGTAAATATTTGCATGAAATTTATTAGCATGTAATGTCACAGGCAGAGAAGGGGATGACAGAGAATGAGATGGCTGGATGGCATCACTGGCTCAATGGACATGGGTTCAAGTGAACTCCGGGAGTTGGTGATGGACAGGGAGGCCTGGCGTGCTGCGATTCATGGAGTCGCAAAGAGTTGGACACGACTGAGCGACTGAACTGAACTGAACTGAATGTCCTAAACTGAAATTTGAACATCTGGAATTGCAAAGTAAACCTACAATTTTTTGTGAGAACAGAAATAGCAATTATTCTATAACATAAGATGACACCATCTTGTGAAAGTTTTGCTAGTGTTTTTGTGTTGTTGTTGATTTTGGGATTTAAATGAGGGGTAGTTTTTCCACTAGATGAAATGATTCCAGCGTATATAGTTCTGCCTTTTTTTTTTTTTTTTGAGAAAGACAATCCAATATCTTTCTTTTGGCCCTTTCTGATGTATGTATGTATGTATTTAAATCTCTATTTCAACTTCATTTTTTCCCCCAGAGTTTATGGAAGAGTGTAAATGCAGCTGCCTGGGTTCACCCCCTGATTTGGAAGGGTGTAACTCCACCAAGGTGAGGAGACATTGCAAGTGTCATTTACTTAGGGGAGAGGAGAGATGCTGAGTTAGATTACATGATCTGAGAGCTCTCCTCCTTGGATTACTTGTATGCACTGAAACATTTATGGAGCACAAAGTACACAGGCAAGATGGAAAACCTAAGATGATGAGATACATAAAAAGACTAGAACAGTCAGTGAAGAAAGAGGCCAAGGTGAAATAAACAGGCAGGTGGGTGACAGGGCAGAAGTGTGAGGTAAGAAGGACAGGGAGGATAATGGTTCACAGGCAGAAAGGTAAGAGTTCTCTGAGTCAAACATGGACTTCAATGTGTAAAACACTTTCTTGGGTCCTCAGTGATTTTCCTCCCAATGAAATCAGCAGAGACTTGGCACCGAGGTGTCAATTTCCTGTTCACAAGCCCATGTAACTTCCCGGCTTTTGCCCCGACATTTGCCATCTTCCCTGTGGGAGTTGTCAGCTCAGGTAATTCCTGTTGAATATCCTAATTACTGTCATTTTCCCCTATAACTCGGCTCATTTTGGGGTCCAGGAAAAAGAACAGTACGGAAACCAGGAAAGATTATTTTCAGCGTGTTAGTAAGAAGCCGCCTGCCTGTATGTAAAAGTCACCCAAGCTATACTGTACTCAGAGGTTCTCACAAAAACTGCTGTTTTCTGATTTCATCTTAAAATTTTTTACCTCCTTAGTCTTACTGTCTTGGTAATTTTCTTAATATTTGTAGTCTTTCCAACATTGTTTATCCCAAATTCTGTAGGAATAAAGCAGTCTTCTAAGCGATGTTTACCATAGCATTGGCCGAACACCCTCTTTTTCTTTGAGATGTATGTGAACAGGATAAAGAATTTAAGTTTGTTTCATTTTCCTTTAACATAAGAACTTGCAGCAGACTGACTGTTGAGTTTTTAAAAAAGGATTTCCCCCTTCCCCCCAAGAAACTCATGTTTTCCCAGCAGTGAAGAAAATGAGTTATGTGCACAACTGTTCAAATTTACCTCATCACATCAGAATCAGATGGGGGTGGGGAAAGGAATCATCTTGCTATGAATAACCAGGAAGTGAGTTTTTACAGGCAATAGTTCAGAAAGAAAATTGTAACTGCAAATTAGTTGGTTTTAGAAAAAATGGAAAAAGAAAATGTTGTGTTACTCATGGAGATAAGGTTGCAACTATGTCAGGTCTATTTAAAACAAGTTGCTTCTTTTTAAATTTTGTTTTCCCCAGATTATATTCATAAATTACTCCTTGAATCAACTACATAGAAAGCAACTGACAACTAATTTTCATGAAGCCTAGCAGTTAAAATCTTATTATTTTTCTTAGTCCCCCTTCTGATTTCTCAAAAAAAGAACATTTATTTAGACTTTATTAATAAATTCACTTCTAGTTTAGCTGCTTACTTCTTGATGCTTGAATAGACTTAAAAAATGTGACTATTGACTCAGCTTCACCTGAACTGAACATCCAACTATAGATCTAATTAAAAAGTTTGAATGGCATCAAGTCAAATTGGGAAAAATTACTCAGTTGATGGCAGAGAGAAGTAGAAGTCCTAGAAAAGCAGGTAAACTTCAAAACCAGTCTTTAAGACTTCAATTCAGAGAAGGGTATTTTTTCAAACCTTTTAATTTAACTCAAATGCCTTGTATGTCAATGAAATGTGATATTCTCTTTAAGAGCATTAGGTTGAATATAAAGAAACTTTGAAAGTCTCCAGGGAGACCTTTCATTAGTGGTTTTTTTTACAACATCTGGCTAGTGACTTTTAACAGGCTGAAATTAGTATCTTTTCCTTTTCAATTTTCTATGCTAAAACTATTAGAAAGATTACCTGTGGTTTAGAAAACTAAACAAAACTCATACTACACGTTTGTTCTTAATGTATCCTTTGTAGTACATGTGGAATATAAAAGCAGTTTTTATGGTCTGAAAAAAATTTGAATTTGTAGTCAAAGTATAAGTAGCCCTCTCTGCTGGCCAGGATAGTAGGGTATGAATTAGCCTGGGAGCTCTGCCCAGTTGGGGCACTCTCCAGTGTGTGATAATTTTGTAAAACAATCAAAATCTTCTTCCTTAAAGAGTTTTGATCTAAAGCATATAAGTAGAGGTATTGCAATAAGATTGACATACGGATATGCAGAGAGAAGGCCACAAACAGAAATCATGGAAAGATAGATACCAGCGGTATTCAGCAGCCATAGCAGAGAGAAGACTTAGTCAGCAGTAGTAGAAATAGTGAAAGCAGCAGAAGGAGAAGAAGAACAGATCTGTTATCATAACAGTGAATCACTGGAGTTAAGAGCAGTGATTGCCATATGGGAAGTACTACCAAATTAATGCTTGCTATATTTCCCAAGCTCATTTGCAATTAGTGAATAAGTTTTGGCCAGTGGTGTCTAGGCAGAAATGTGATGTGGCAGCCTCTGGGAAACTTCCTTACTA
Organism: Bos mutus; assembly: GCF_027580195.1. Classification (NCBI taxonomy): domain Eukaryota; kingdom Metazoa; phylum Chordata; class Mammalia; order Artiodactyla; family Bovidae; genus Bos; species Bos mutus. Next base: position 77,599,145 of record NC_091625.1, read on the forward strand.
GAGAGCATGTGTGAAGTGTTAACTGCTCTCTAACCAAACCACCTCAGTTGTAAATGTTACCATTTAGACCGCTGGAGCTCTGCTATAGGAAACAATGAGAATTAAGCAGCTTGAGTGTGATATTGGGCCACCTACCCAGGTATTTGTTTGAGGGAGAGCTAAAATTCTATTTTGATTGCATGCTGTCTCCTCCCCCATCTTCCACTCTTGATTCTTTCAGTCAATCAAATCTTAGTTCAGTGACACACTCATGTCCGACTCTTTGCGAACCCATGGACTGCAGCATGCCAGCCTTGTCTGTTCATCACCAACTCCTAGAGCTGCTTCAAACTCCTGTCCATTGAGTCGGTGATGTCATCCAATCATCTCATCCTCTGTTGTCCCCTTCTCCTCCTGCCTTCAATCTTTCCCAGCATCAGGGTCTTTTCCAAGGAGTCCACTCTTCGCATCAGGTGGCCAAAGTATTGGAGTATCAGCTTCAGCCTCAGTCCTTCCAATGAATATTCAGGACTGATTTTCTTTAGGGCTGGTTGGATCTCCTTGCAGTCCAAGGGACTCTCAAGAGTCTTCTCCACCACCACAGTTCAAAAGCATCAATTCTTCAGTGCTCAGTTTCTTTATGGTCCAACTCTCACATCCATACATGACTTTGGGGAAAACCATAGCTTTGACCAGACAGACTTTTGTCAAAAAGTAATATCTCTGTTTTTTTAATATGCTGTCTAAAATGGTAGTTTTTCTTCCAAGGAGCAAGCATCTTTTAATTTCATGGCTGCAGTCACCATCTGCAGTGATTTTGGAGCCCAAGAAGATAAAGTCTGTCATGGTTTCCATTGTTTCCCCATCTATTTGCCATGAAGTGATGGGTCCGGATGCCATGAGCTTAGTTTTCTGAATGTTGAGTTTTAATCCAGCTTTTTCACTCTCCTCTTTCACTTTCATCAAGAGGCTCTTTAGTTCCTCTTCGCTTTCTGCCATAAGTGTGGTGTCATCTGCACCACCACTGATGTTTCTCCTGGCAATCTTGATTCCAGCTTGTGCTTCATCCAGCCCAGCATTTCACTTGATGTACACTGCATGTAAGTTAAATAAGCAAGGTGACAATATACAGCCTTGTTGTACTCCTTTCCCAATTTGGAACCAGTCCATTGTTCCATCGGAGAAGGCAATGGCACCCCACTCTAGTACTCTTGCCTGGAAAATCCCATGGATGGAGGAGCCTGGTAGGCTGTAGTCCATGGGGTCACTAAGAGTTGGACACGACTGAGCGACTTTCTTTTCACTTTTCTCTTTCATGCATTGGAGAAGGAAATGGCAACCCACTCCAGTGTTCTTGCCTGGAGAATCCCAGGGGCGGGGGAGCCTGGTGGGCTTCCATCTATGGGGTCGCACAGAGTTGGACACGACTGAAGCGACTTGGCGGCAGCAGCATTGTTCCATGTCTGGTTCTAACTGTTGCTTCTTGACCTGCATACAGATTTCTCAGGAGTCAGGTATGGTGGTCTGGTATTCCCATCTCTTGAAGAATTTTCCACAGTTTATTGTGATCCACACAGTCAAAGGCTTTAATGTAGTAAATAAAGCAGAAGTAGATGTTTTTTTCTGAAATTCTCTTGCCTTTTCTATGATCCAATGGATGTTGGCAATTTGATCTGGTTCCTCTGCCTTTTCTAACTCCAGCTTGAAAACCTGGAAGTTCTTGGTGCACATACTGTGGAAGCCTGGCTTGGAGAATTTTGAACATTACTTTGCCAGCATGTGAGATGAGGGCAATTGTGCAGCAGTTTGAACATTCTTTGATATTGCCTTTCTTTGGGATTGGAATGAAAACTGACCTTTTCCAGTCCTCTGGCCACTGCTGAGTTTTCCAGATTTGCTGGCATATTGAGTGCACCACTTTCACAGCATCATCTTTTAGGATTTGAAATAGCTCAGCTGGAATTCTATCACCACCACTATCTTTGTTCATAGTGATACTTCCTAAGGCCCACTTGACTTCGCATTCCAGGATGTCTGGCTCTAGGTGAGTGATCATACCATCCTGGTTATCTGGTTTCTTATGATCTCTTTTGTGTAGTTCTTTTGTGTATTCTTGCCACCTCTTCTTAATATCTTCTGCTTCTGTTAGGTCCATACCATTTCTGTCCTTTATTGTGCCCATCTTTGCATGAAATGTTTCTTTTGTATCTCTAATATTCTTGAAGAGATCTCTAGGCTTTCCCATTCTTTTATTTTCTTTGCATTGACCACTTAAAAGCTACAATTGTTTTGATACTCACAAAGATATAGATTATGAGCAATATTGTTAATCCCTTTCTCTTTAGCTAGTTCTTGGAATTGTGCTAGTTAGCCAAGGTCCAGTACCGCTCAAGTTGAGGAACCATATGTAATGGTTACAGTCTGACCATAATACAGTTAGCTTGTTTTTTTATGATGGAAGTTATAATATCTGCAAAACAACTCAGGAATATATATCAGACACTGAATCTGTGACTCTGTTGTCCTAATCTTTAACTGCTTGGTTTTGTAATTGGGGGTGATGGTGCAGTGTTCCAAACTGATGAATGAATTGAAAAAACAAGCAAGCAATAGAGAAAATCAATAAAACCAAATAATATTATTTTTTTTCCAAAAAAAAAAGAAAAAGAAATAAAAGGAATCCAAATTGGAAAAGAAGAAGTAAAACTCTCACTATTTGCAGATGACATGATCCTCTACATAGAAAACCCTAAAGACTCCACCAGAAAATTACTAGAACTAATCAATGATTATAGTAAAGTTGCAGGATATAAAATCAACACACAGAAATCCCTTGCATTCCTACACACTAATAATGAGAAAACAGAAAGAGAAATTAAGAAACAATTCCATTCACCATTGCAACGAAAAGAATAAAATACTTAGGAATATATCTACCTAAAGAAACTAAAGACCTATATATAGAAAAAACTATAAAACACTGGTGAAAGAAATCAAAGAGGACACTAATAGATGGAGAAATATACCATGTTCATGGATTGGAAGAATCAATATAGTGAAAATGAGTATACTACCCAAAGCAATTTATAGATTCAATGCAATCCCTATCAAGCTACCAACAGTATTCTTCACAGAGCTAGAACAAATAATTTCACAATTTGTATGGAAATACAAAAAACCTCGAATAGCCAAAGCGATCTTGAGAAAGAAAAATGGAACTGGAGGAATCAACCTGCCTGACTTCAGGCTCTACTCCAAAGCCACAGTTATCAAGACAGTATGGTACTGGCACAAAGACAGAAATATAGATCAATGGAACAAAATAGAAAGCCCAGAGATAAATCCACGCACATATGGACACCTTATCTTTGACAAAGGAGGCAAGAATATACAATGGATTAAAGACAATCTCTTTAACAAGTGGTGCTGGGAAATCTGGTCAACCACTTGTAAAAGAATGAAACTAGAACACTTTCTAACACCATATACAAAAATAAACTCAAAATGGATTAAAGATCTCAATGTAAGACCAGAAACTATAAAACTCCTAGAGGAGAACATAGGCAAAACACTCTCTGACATACATCACAGCAGGATCCTCTATCACCCACCTCCCAGAATATTGGAAATAAAAGCAAAAATAAACAAATGAGACCTAATTAAACTTAAAAGCTTCTGCACATCAAAGGAAACTATTAGCAAGGTGAAAAGACAGCCTTCAGAATGGGAGAAAATAATAGCAAATGAAGCAACCGACAAACAACTAATCTCAAAAATATACAAGCAACTCCTACAGCTCAACTCCAGAAAAGTAAATGACCCAATCAAAAAATGGGCCAAAGAAGTAAATAGACATTTCTCCAAAGAAGACATACAGATGGCTAACAAACACATGAAAAGATGCTCAACATCACTCATTATCAGAGAAATCCAAATCAAAACCACTATGAGGTACCATTTCACACCAGTCAGAATGGCTGCGATCCAAAAGTCTACAAATAATAAATGCTGGAGAGGGTGTGGAGAAAAGGGAACCCTCTTACACTGTTGGTGGGAATGCAAACTAGTACAGCCACTATGGAGAACAGTGTGGAGATTCCTTAAAAAACTGGAAATAGAACTGCCTTATGATCCAGCAATCCCACTGCTGGGCATACACACTGAGGAAACCAGAAGGGAAAGAGACACGTGTACCCCAGTGTTCATCGCAGCACTGTTTATAATAGCCAGGACATGGAAGCAACCTAGATGTCCATCAGCAGATGAATGGATAAGAAAGCAGTGGTACATATACACAATGGAGTATTACTCAGCCATTAAAAAGAATACATTTGAATCAGTTCTAATGAGGTGGATGAAACTAGAGCCTATTATACAGAGTGAAGTAAGCCAGAAGGAAAAGCACCAATACAGTATACTAACGCATATATATGGAATTTAGAAAGATGGTAACGATAACCCTGTATACAAGACAGTAAAAGAGACACTGATGTATAGAACAGTCTTATGGACTCAGTGGGAGAGGGAGAGGGTGGGAAGATTTGGGGAAAAAAAAAAAAAAAAACCACATATAACTTCCAAGCTAATGGAGAGAGATGATAAAGTAATAGAAAATAATCCAAGAAGAAGGAAAGAAGCAAATGAATAACTAAAAAATAAATAAATAAATAAATAAATAAAGCAAATCTCCAGATAGAATGGTCGAAGAAGAAAAAGTTCAGGGGAAAACACTAGTTACCAATATTAAAAATGAAAGATTGGAAAGCCACTACAAATACTATATTCATGCACAGGCAAATTATGGAATACTTTGAACAAATTTTTCCCAGTACTTCTGAAATGAGAAACAAAACTGGCAAATTCCTTGAAACATACAAATTACTAGCTCTGACACAATACAAAAAGAAAAGGTCCAAATAGACCTACATCTATTTTTAAAAAATGTGTGTTTTAAAATCTTTCTACAAAGAAACCCCAAAAGCTTCACTGCTGCTGCTGCTGCTAAGTTGCTTCAGTCATATCTGACTCTGTGTGACCCCATAGATGGCAGCCCACCAGGCTCCCCATCCCTGGGATTCTCCAGGCAAGAACACTGGAGTGGGTTGCCATTTCCTTCTCCAATGCATGAAAGTGAAAAGTGAAAGTGAAGTCGCTCAGTCGTATCTGACTCCTAGCGACCCCACGGACTGCAGCCTACCAGGCCCCTCCATCCATGGGATTTTCCAGGCAAGAGTAGGAACATTTACCAATCATACACTAAGTCCTTCAGAAAATCAAAGAGGGGGAAACATGTTGGAACTCATTTTATGAGAACTGACTATTGGAAAAAGACTCTGCTGTAGGGAAAAACTGAAGGCAGGTGGAGAAGGGGACGGCAGAAGATCAGATGTTTGGGTGGCATCACCAACTGGACAGACATGAGTTTGAGCAAGCTCTGGAAGTTAGTAATGGACAGGGAAGGCTGGCATGTTGCAGTCCATGGGGTCGCAAAGAGTAGGACATGATTGAATGACTGAACTGAACCGATTACTCTGAAAATAAAACCCCAAACAGACAATTCACAAGGGAAATATATATTTCAATATCCACAATGAATATGAAAATGTAAGTCACTGAAGTATGACTCTTTGCGACCTTATGGACTATAGGCTGCCAGGCTCCTTGGTCCATGGAATTCTCCAGGCAAGAATACAGGAGTGGGTTGTCATTTCTTTCTCCAGGGCATCTTCCCAACTCAAGGATCAAACCCAGGTCTCCTGCATTGCAGGCAGATTCTTTACTGTCTGATCCACCGGATGAAATTATATTTAACAAAATTTCATCAAATTAAATCGAAATGAAAAAGGATAAAGTATTATTACCATGTGGAGTTCATTGCATGAATTCAAAGTCAATGCAATATTTGTATATCAATCATATTCAGTGAATAAAGGAGACAATTCTAGATCATCTCCTAGAAAAAAGTATTCAATAAAATTCATCACCCACATGTTTAAAAACAAAACACAACTCTCTGCAAACTAGGACTAGAGAATTTGTTGAATGTGATAAATAACATTTACAGGAATATTACATTTAAAATCATATCCAAAGCTAATAGACTGTATTTATATATATATAGATATGTGTGTATATGTATGTATATAATAAGATAAATAATTATAATGGAAGTAATCCAATTGTTTGAAGAATGGCAAACACTTAGAGAATTTGCAATGGAAAATATACAAATGGCCAATGAACATGTGAAAAGACACAATGTCTGCACGCATCTAGGATATGTTGTGTGGAAGAACCAATCCAATGTTGTAACATAATTAGCCTCCAATTAAAATAAATAAATTTAAATTAAAAAACAAAAAAACAAAAAAATAAGTAAATAAAATTAAAATTGAATTAATACAATTACTCACTTACCCTAATGATTAGAGTTTAAAAGATTGATAATACTAAGTGTTAAGATGGAAAAAGAACTCTTTTTTGCTATAAGTGAGAAAGTAAAATACTACAAAATTCATCAAACTATATACATATAGAAGTGGTGTACTTTATGTTATATAAGTAATACTTCAATGGAGTTGATTACTTAAAATGATATTTTTATACTCTGACATTAAAAATTTTTTAATAATGTTTATATATTTTATTCAAATTTTACATTGATTTTATTAAAATTTTTTTTTCAGTTTAAAAATATGTTACTTACAATATCTTCAATAAACATGAAGGAATAAATCTTACTAAAGAAGTGAAATATTTCTATGTTGAAATCTGTAAAACTAACATAGCTAAATAAGTGGAAGGATATTCTATATTCAAGGATTAGATGGCTCACTATTATATAAATAGCAGAAAAAGCAATTCTCTCCCAATTGATCTAAAGATTCACTGCAATTCCAATCAAAGTTTCAATCTTTCCTCAACAGGAAATTTTGAGAAAATTGATAAATGTATTATAAAATATATATTAAAATGTAAAGGATAAGAGAAAGCTAAAATAGTCTCAAAGAAGAATAAGACCAAAGCTAGAGAGCTCACCTGTGTTGATATTAAACTTATAAGGAATCAATATAGAGTGGTATTGATCAAACAAATTTACCTAATATATGACAAAATTTCCAATGCAACAAAATGCTAAATGACCTTTTAAATAAGAGGTGTAAAATCAACTGAGTATCTAATTGGGGGGGAAGAAAACCTCATACCTTCAAATAAATTCCATACCAAAACAATCTGCTTGTTTACCATAAATCTATATAACTTCTAGAAGAAAATTTAAGAAAAATGCTTAATTTAGGAACAAAGAGTTCTTCAACCAAGCACAAAAAAGCCCTAAAGTATCATTAAGAAAATATTGGCAATTTAAAATGTTTAAAAATATTCTATTTAAATAGAATTTCAAGCAAAAAAATCTTTAATAATAGGAAAAAAAAAAACCACAGAGAAGGAAGCACTTGTATACAGAAAATGCTAAGAAATCCAAAACTCAGAAAGAAAGCAGTTAATCCAATTAAAAATCAGCAAAAATTTTAGGAAGTACTTTATATAAGGGAACACACAATTGACTAACAAACATATAAAAAACTCTTCAACATCATTAATCATCAGAGAAATGCAAATAAGAACCATGATGAGCATCTACTAGCTACCCACCAAAAAGGCTAAAATTGAAATGAGCCAACAAAAGCCTTGAAAATACCAAACATAAGCAAAGATTAAAAAAAAATAATAATTGGAACTCTAGTAGATAAATGGTAGTTTAAGTCAGCATAACTACTTTGGAGAACTCCTTGACATTACTAAAGTTGACTATTTTCATATTCTGTGAACTAACATTTTCATTTTTCAATATATTTCCAACAGAAATGTGTTCATGGTTATATTTTTGTTAATAGCTGAAAACTCGTATCAACACTAATATATCCTGAGCTGTTGAATGAATTAATATTTTTTAGTATGACACTAACAATGGAAAATTTTATTGATAAACGGATTTATCTTACATACATAATATTGTACAAAAGTCAGATACATGAGTGCACACTGTTGATTCCATTCACAGAACAATCAAAAGAGGACCTAAAATCTTGTGATAGACATCAGAACAGTGATTACTTCTTGGTGGGGACTGGGGAATTCTTTTTTGGTTCTGGTAGTAGTCTATTGCTCTAGTCTTTTGGGTGGTGGTTACAGAGATATGGTCACTTAATAAAACTTCATCAGGCTGTACATTTAAGGTTTAGACAGTTACACTCCCATAAGAATGTCTACAAAAATATAGTTCACAAGATAGACATATACATAAAGTGTTCAGAGGAGTTAAGAATGAGGGAGAAGAGAGAAGGGCCTGAGGACGGGATTGTGAATGTCGGCTGAAATCTGGAGAAATCACCTTAAAAATTTCAATTAATACTGATTTCTGGTGTGGAAGAGCTATTTAAAAATCATTTCATCCAAAGAACAGTGAATGCTGGAAATAATTATTTGAGTATCACAGAGATTTGATATTTTTGGAAAGCTGCTTTCAGTGAAATTTTCTTCATGATCTTGGTTATCCATGATGGCTAAGAAACTGAGCTATTGTAACTATAATTTGGAATAGTTCTTCTGAGAAATGCCTGCTACATGCCCACCAAAACCCACAGGTCAAGTTTTTATTCATGAAGATTACCCAACCAAACTTGTTTACCCCTATATCTTGTCTTTTCTCTCCCTCAAAAGAATTAGCATAGTTTTGCTACCTTTCAAATTAATGACATAATATTTGTCAAAAAAATTTTTAAAGAAAAATAATACAATTAAATCTTTACCCATCTAACTATTTACTGGCAACATATTTACCTCTGAAGGCAGCTTGATTTCATTCTCTTCCATTCTTTTTTTCTTTGACTGCTTCAACCCATTTAAAAACATTATATGAAGGAGTAAGACTCTATGGAGACCATGTTTAGATGTTAACAGATCTCCATCTTTTGAAAACTTTTATAGCATTTGTGATTTTTACGTTATGAACCAGCATTTAATAGTTGTATTCACTAGGGTACTTAATTATGGCTGTGTTAAAAACAACAACAACAACAACAACTCAGTGTCTTCACAGAATAAAATTACCTTTCTCATTCATATAATGGTCAATCCACATACAGGACTTTCCTTCAGAATGTGTATATGTCATCTGTTCTTTTCCTCAAAGAACTCCTAACCAGTTACAACCTGTTTAAAAAGTTTTATTTTTTTCTATATGAGTCTGATTCCACCTTTCTAAAAAATGGCTGTGTGTTAAATGAATAATATGTGAATGCATCTTCCTTTCCTCTCTTTTTCCTCCCACTTCATGTCCTTTTCCCCACAGTTCTTTTAACTACCATCCTCCCCTTAAATTACATTTATTTTCCACAAGTTTTCATTATTTTTTCAGTCCTCAAGTTTTTCATGATCAATTATTTTTAAAGACCTCTTATTTAGTGGTACAGACAATTGTAAACAAAATGCATTTATTTAAACAACAGACAGGCGATAATTAGCTCATGTGTACAGGTGGTAATGACAGACTTTTGGAAGAATATAACAAATAGCAGTTTGTGGAAGTTAGTTTTCTTTCAGCTAGGATGATCTGACAATCTTTGCCAGAACATGCAAAATTTTATAATGAAGAGCTAAGCAAAAGACTAGCCAATTTTTGAGTATTTGCATATCTGAGAGCTCCTATTTTCAGGTTTTATTGATTAGATTAAATATACTAAGTAATAAAAGCTTCTTTTGTGGCTCAGCTAGTAAAGAATCTGCCTGCAATGCGGTAGACCTGGGTTCCATCCCTGGGTTGGGAAGATCCCCTGGAGAAGGGAAAGGGTACCCACTCCAGTATTCTGGCCTGGAGAATTCCTTGGACTGTATAGTTCACGGGGTCGCAAAGAGCTGGACACGACTGAGGGACTTTCACTTTCATTAAGTAATAAAGTACATCAGGAGCTTTTTTCTAATTTTTATTTGATTTTGTTTTCCCATAGCACCAACACTGAGCCGGAAAGCATTTGTAATAATGCTGAGTTAGAATGAAAGTAGGGCTCAAGCAGGGTAGGGTTTTGTCTCCATATACCTCGTGGCTCAGTGGTAAAGAATCTGCCTGTAATTCATAAGCCACAGGAGACGTGGGTTCCCTTCTGGGGTGGGACAATCCGCTGGAGGAGGGCACAGGCAACCCACTCCAGTATTATTGCATGGAGAATCCCGTGGACAGAGGCTCTGGCAGGCTACAGTCTATAGGGCTTCAAAGAGTCAGACACAAAACTGAAGCAACTTACCACCACCATGCCAAGTAGATCCACCTGTCTCTAGAATACATGAGGAACACGAAAAGATTCTGATCCATGGAGTAAAATGAGTCATGTGTAAAAATTTCAGTTTTTCTTCAGTCAGACTGTCTCAGGGTACATTGGGTATTCAGGGTCTAAGTTTCTGTTACTTCTCAAAATATATATGCAGCAGTGTCCAGGTATAGTCACCCCAGACATTATAAAGGCTAATGAGATTGACTTTGAAGCTGAGTTACCTAAGTCTTACCAGTCTATGCTCTGGTATAGTCTAATTCAATTAGATGAATTGCTTCATATGGCATCTATATATTTAAAACTCAGTTTTCAATTTAGATTTTGCAGGAGGAATAAAGTCTGCCCCCCTCCCTTAAATATCCTGTTTCTATTATACTCAAGATCAAGAGCGTAATCTCAGGGGAAGGTTGACACAGAATCACTAGGGCAGTCATAATGACCTCATGTTATTTTTCTTAGATTTATAAAAACCTCACACATTAATAAAGATTTATAGCTTTTAAAGCATTTTTTGTATCCTTTTTTTTATTATATAGAAAAGGAAACTAAAATTTGTAAACATTATGTTGCCCAAGGTCACGTAACTATTAAACTGTAGAACACAAGTTTTTGGCTCTTAGTTCAGTATTTGGGCTTCCCTAGAGACTGAGCGACTTCACTTTCACTTTTCACTTTCATGCATTGGAGAAGGAACTGGCAACCCACTCCAGTGTTCTTGCCTGGAGAATCCCAGGGACGGGGGAGCCTGGTGGGCTGCCGTCTATGGGATCCCACAGAGTCGGACACGACTGAAGCGACTTAGCAGCAGCAGCAGTGGCTCAGGGAAGCCTGAATACTCATTGGAAGGACTGATACTGAAGCTGAAACTCCAGTATTTTCATCACCTGATGTGAACAGCTGACTCACTGGAAAAGTCCCTGATGCTGGAAGGACTGAGGAGAGGAGAAGAGGGAGTCAAGGGATGAGATTGCTGGATGGCATCACGGATGCAGTGGACATGAAATTGAGCAGATTTTGGGAGATGGTGGGGGATAGGGAGACCTGGCATGCTGCAGCCCACGGGGTCACAAAGAGTCAGACAAAACTGGGTGCCTGAATACACTAAACATAGTGGCTCAGACAGTAAAGAATATTTCAGTACTAATTAAACAGTAGGTTGAAGAAATGGAGAGACAGAGAGAGAGACAATAAAAGGAAGAGATATAAGGAACAAAAAATATGCAGTGTCCTCTTTGTGAATTATTCCTTAAGATCTACAAAGTATTGACATCAATTTTGAACAGATTACAGTTTTTCACTCATCATATCATGTTAGCCTCACAACATCTAGAAACTAAATAACTTATATAAAAAGATTGGAGGCTTAGAGAAGAAAATTAACAGTCAGATTATTTTGACTAGTAACTGGCAGAGCAGAACTAAAACTAAGTCTTTTGATTAAACTTACCAGTATTAAATGATGCCTTAGTAGGATAATATAGCAAGATATGTATGTGTGAAATGGCAACCCACGCCAGTACTCTTGCCTGGAAAATCCCATGGACGGAGGAGCCTGGAAGGCGGCAGTCCATGGGGTCGCTTCACTTTCACTTTTCACTTTCATGCATTGGAGAAGGACATGGCAACCCACTCCAGTGTTCTTGCCTGGAGAATCCCAGGGACGGTGGGCTGCCGTGTATGGGGTTGCACAGAGTTGGACATGACTGAAGCGACTTAGCAGCAGCAGCAGCAGCAGACATCTATTGGTAGGAGAATGATAAGACAATGGATGTCTATATGTTGAGCTTGTAAATGCCGATATAAATATCAGAAATTCTACACTAAAAATGAACAGCACATTATTTTTAACACATCACACAATATTTAGGTTTGTGTATAATTTGAATGTCATTCATTAATTTTTTCACTTACCCATAATGGTACAGCTACCATGTACAAACTTTTTGAAAATGAATCATTCAGCCCTTCTCACAAGCTTGCTGTCTAATAGGTAAGATGAAATGCCCATAAAAATTAATATGCTAGAAATTAATAATGACCATAAAAGAGGTGTAGACAAAAGAACACTGCTTTAGGAGATCAGAGAAGAGCCATTGCTGCTTGAAGCTTCAGTGAATTTTGTGGGTGATTAGTAAAGTAACTGTTACTTTAAAGACACTTAAAGACGCCAGTGACATGTTCTGTAAATTAGACAATAAGAACGAAGAGAAGGAGACAAATACAAGACACTGTTGAGATAGGATCTAGAGAATTCAGATATTGGATATGATGCAAGGAAAGTGGACCACTCAAATACGGCAGGATGTTCTGAATCTCAGTACCCAGAAACATAGAGAAGGACAAAAGAAACAGATCTTAGGTGGAAGACTAGGAGACTTATTTTGAAGCAGATTATATTTTACATGCCAGAATTTTCCCTGGTGGCTCAGTGGTAAAGAATCTGCCTGCCAATGCAAGAGACATGGGTTCAATCCCTGGGCTGGGAAGATCCCCTGGGATAGGAAATGGCAACCCAGTCCAGTATATTTCCTGGGAAATCCCATGGACAGAGGAGCCTGGTGGGCTGCCATCCATGGGGCCACAGAGAGTCAGATACAACTTAGTCACTGAAAAACATCAACATATTTTATGTACCAATCAGAAAACCAAAAGACATTGAAATCTGCAAGCACTTCTACACACACACACACACACACACACACACACACACATATGTAAGTTATTTGTTATAAGAATAATTTTCTTAATCTTCCATCAAAGACCCAAAATCAAGACATCATTGTTATCTTTGACTTCTTCCTTCTTGATAACCATTCTCCTATTGCTTCCCAAGTGTTTTCAATTCTACCACCGTAGCGTCTCCTCCCAGTTCCCTTCCCCTTTCTGAATACTCCCATCATTTTCTAGTTTGTGGATCCCATGATGCACAGAGATGCAAGCCCAATTCTTACTACCTGCTTATTTCTCATCTATGAAATTACAGGGACTCGACTCCTGCTCCATTCACTTACCAGCTTGCCTCCTTTGGTGCCATCTTGTAGTCTCCTCTGCTATGGGAGCAGTTCCCAGTCATACAGCTGTCATTTTGTCACTGCCTTAAGCTGATGCTCTCCTATTCCCCTGACTGCTGTGATCACTTGGTGAGCTGGTTGAATTCTAGGATCTTAGCTTGGACCATTAACTCAAAGCACTGCTACTTAAGTGTGTTGCGTTCTGCGTTCTAAGTCGCTTCAGTCCTGTCCCCGCTCTTTGCCACCCTATGGACTGTAGCCTGCCAGGCTCCTCTCTCTATAGGATTCTCCAGGCAAGAATATTGGAGTGGATTGCCAATATCTCCTCTTCTAGGAGATCTTCCCAACCCAGGGATTGAGCCCTGCTCTCTTAAGTCTCTTGCATTGGCAGGCAAGTTCTTTACCACTGAGCCACCAGGGAAGCCCTTATGTGTGTTAATATACAATATTTGCTTTTTTCTTTTTGACTTACTTCACTCTGTATTACAGTCTCTAGGTCCATCTGTGTCTCTGCAAATGACCCAATTTCATTTCTGAGTAATGTATTTGCAGGGCAGGAATAGAGACACAGATATAGAGAACAGATGTGTGGACATGGGCAAGGGAAGGGGTGGAGGAATGAATTGGAAATTTAGGACTGACATATAATCACTATCATGTGCAAAATAGATACCCAGTGGGAGCCTTCTGTATAGCACAGGGAGCTTAGATTGGTGCTCTTTGGTGACTTAGATGATCGGGGTCGGGTGAGGGAGGGAGATCCAAGAGAGAGGAGATATATGTATAAATACAGCTCATTCACTTTGCTGTACAGCAGAAACTAATACAATCTTGTAAAGCAACTCTACCCCAATTAAAAACAGCAACAACAACAAAAACAGTGCTTTGGCTGCCTGCTCTCAAACTGCTTCGTGTCCCTCTGAAAAGAAGAAGAAGAATAGCACCTTCTCTGCTGTCTGAGGCTCTTTCCAAATGTCTCCACTGCAGGATAGCATGTGGCTCATAGTATTATTCCTTTTATTGAGCTTGATCCATACCCAGTTTTACTATTTATAGGTTTCACGTATTGTAGAGTGGTGGGGTTCCTATAACAGGTGTTTGCACCCTCCGCTTCTTCCATCCTTGGTCTTTATTCGAGAACCCAACCCAATGTACTTGACGTTCTCATTTTTCATAGTGAATTTTCTACTGGGAGTCAGGTAGAGACTCTCAGTCTCTTTTCCTTCAACTTCCACACTTGGCATTTGGCTTCCGTTAGATTCATTCTGCGGGCTTCCCAGTGACTCAGCAGTAAAGAATCTGCCTGCAATGTAGGAGATGCAGGTTCAGTCTCTGAGTCAGGAAGATCCCCTGGAGGAGGGCATGGCAACTCACTCCAGTATTCTTGCCTGGAAAATTTCATGGATGGAGGAACCAGGCAGGCTACAGTTTGTAGGGGCTCAAAGAGTCGGACAACACTGAAATGACTGAGCACACATGCACAGATTCGTTCTGCAAGAAGATCAAACCAGTCAATCCTGAAGGAAATCAGCTCTGAATATTCACTGGAAGGACTGATGCTGAAGCTGAAATTTCAATACTTTGACCACCTGAAGCCAAGAGCTGACTTATTGGAAAAGACCGTGATACCCTCAAAAGATTGAAGGCAGGAAAAGAAGGAGGTGGTAGAAGATGAGATGTTTAGATGGCATCACTGACTCAATGGACATGAGTTTGAGCAAACTCGGGGAGATAGTGAAGGACAAAGAAGCCTGGCATGCTTCAGTCCATGGAGTCAGACATGACTTTGCAACTAAACAACAACAGATTCATTCTAGTCAAATAAGTGTGCTTGAACCACAATCTTGATGCAATCAGAGTTCTAAGGGTGGTGCTTAGCCTTTACACGAAGAAGTTAATGGTAGTGGTAAGATTGGGTTGGAATTAGGTATGTCTGCCATCAACTTCTCATACTCCATCTTCTTAGGCTCAATAAAGACAACCTGTAATTTTTTATTTATATTAATTAAATCTAAAAGAAAAATATGATGTAAAATATTGCCACCTGGAATTGATTTTTAGTATTGGCTCTGGTATATCTCAACCTTCATATTTAGAAAAATAGAGTTAATTTGTCTGTAAACTGAATATTTTTCACTCTGTGTGTATATATCTTTCTCCTCTGTTTCTCTCTCTGTCTTGACATGACTGTCCCCAGGTATCTCAGCTGAAAGTCCAAAAGCCATGCCTGATCTGCTGTAATGAGGTCCCATTAAAAAGCTGGTACATACTACTGAAGGGAAGTCTTAAGTACCTGGGAAGAATTAAGAAGTCCTTCTTGAACTTACTCTAAAACCTCATTCCCTTTTCAGTGACTGGAATTTAATTACCTTTCTGTGCTGGTCAAATTGCCCCTAACTAGGGGTGGGGTAGAGGTTGGGAATAAAGAAAGGAGACAGGGGCCAAAGCATAAATTAAACTGTGTAAGTTTACATTAATTTTTGTTTAATAAAAAGTCATATAAAATTTCTACCTATGATGTTAGTCCATATTTGTTTTTTAAAATGAGAATTAAAAATTTAAATAATGTTAGACCTTTCTGGGCATCCATGATAACTCAGCTGGTAAAGAATTTGCCTGTAATGCAGGACACCGAGGTTCTATTGCTGGGTGGGGAAGATCCCCTGGAGAAGGGATAGTCTACCCACTCCAGTATTCTTGAATTTCCCTGGTGGTTCAGATGGTAAAGAATCCACCTGCAATGCAGGTGACCTGGGTTCAACCCCTAGGTTTGGAAGATCCTTTGGAAGAAAGCATGGCACCCATTCCAGTATTCTTGCCTGGAGAACCCCCATGGACAGAGGAGTGTGGCAGGCTACAGTCCATGGGATCACAAAGAGTTGAACACAATGGAGTGATTAAGCACAGCACAGCACAGGGAATCCTTCTACCCTATCTCTCAGTAATATGTGTGATCCAGATGGACTGACCTTTATTGGTATGAAGGTCCTAGGTATCCTTTGGATCACAGAAACTCTAGTTTAAATGTGATTTTAGACAATCCAAAGGAAGAGGTTCTGAGACGGAATAAACAAAGAAGAGTAACAAATATTTCCACATTTAACAATTTTCACAGTTTTCCTCTAGACTTTGTTTTTTTTTTTTGTTTTTTTGCGTCTTGTATTTGACCTCCTCACTTGATTTTCTATTGCATTTGACCTTGTGGAAATATTTTTCTGCTTCTAACTGCACATTCTCTAGTCCAATCTTTAACTTGCTACTCCTTAGTCAGAGCTTTTCTTTTCTAACAATTCAACTTCCCCCTTCTAGCCATTAATTTCTGCTGATTCCTAAGTTTTCAGTTTAGACTTCTTCCTGCCACTCATGGAACCTATTGTGAGCAAGCTCTGTTTTAATAAAACTCCTGTGGTTTTCATATCCCAGGATAAATGTAAGGGGATCATGGAAAGCCTAAAAGTTGTTTAACTATGACTACTTTAATAACAGTGAAAGCAACTTTGACCTTAGCATTAGGGTTGAGAGGGAATATATATTTAATCTGAGTACTGTTCTACAAGTTATATTTGACAACACCTTATTTGTTACCTTTTCTGAAGTCAAAAAACTTGTCTTCTTGGACACTTTTCTAGCAAATGTTTAGACATTCCAACATTCCCATTGATGAATTGTCCTATGGCTTCCCCAGTTACTGAGAGATCTCTACTTCAGCAATTAATCCAGAAGAGGACTTTAATATAAGTTTCCTAGTACATTTCATCAGAAATAATCCCATCAAACATTCTGCCAAGTGAGAACACCTAGCAGAAATAATAACTGTAGAAGAGGAGCAAATTGATCTCTAAAGAACATGGCTCTTATTCTGTGTTCGGTGTTCATAAAAATATTATCAGCACTGCACAGTTTTAATCTAGTGAAAATTTGGCAGCACCACTGAAATAATTTCTAGCAGAGCATTCAGAATGACTTTAAATAAATAAAGTCAGCAGCCAAGAAATGCAAACTTCAGCAGATTTACTGCAGTAAGTGATAGCTACCAAAAGGCTCTTATCCCTGGTTAGAGTTAAATAATTTACTCTTTACTACCATTAAATGTTTTAAAATTATCTCAGTGAGTTTCTGTGTGTATGTTTATTTCAGTATAATTATCCCTTCTTCCCACTCTTGATGTTAAATCCTGAAAATGGATCATGGGTCTTCCTAGGTTATTAGTATATAATTTGCCCTCCTTTTAACCACCGTTTCCTGATTGTACAGAGCCATAGCTGTGAATGACTCCCAGAGTGAGTTTAACTAATTAGCAACTAGACCCACTAAATAAAAAAGTTAGAATGAAGCCTTTAACTGAAAGTCTTCTGGAAGCAGATATAAAGCTTTGTTTTATTTTTCAGATTAAGTTTAATAAGAAATTCTAACAGTGTGGACTGTTCCATGCATTTATCAGTAGCTTCTTTTATCTATTTCTTTTTCATATACTTTTATTCTTAATTCACTTTTTAAAGAAAATTAGTAACATAACAATCTGTTCACTTTCATTTTACCTATACAAATATTTTACTATTTTTATGACATTTTATCTTTCTTGTAAATAATATTTATGTATTTTTACTTGCACAGAAATAATGCAAAAAATCCTATATTTTAAACAATTTTTTCATTTTATTTACCCAACATTCATTAAGCAGAATATTTAATATGGAAATCTACTAAGCACTGGAGATAAAGCTTTTATATACATTTTGGAGATTTTAAGGATTTATTTATTTGATATGCACAGAGCAATGCCTAGCATGTAGTTAATGCCATGTATATTTCTGATCCTATTATTATTGTTTTCAGCATCTCATAACTCAATATCTCAATACTGATTTTGGTATCTCAAAATCCTTCAAGCTGGGATTAGATCTGATGGACAGAGTGCCTGATGAACTATGGATGGAAATTCTTGACATTGTACAGGAGACAGGGATCAAGACCATTCCCAGGAAAAAGAAATTCAAAAAAGCAAAATGGCTGCCTGAGGAGGCCTTACAAATAGCTGTGAAAAGAAGAGAACCAAAAAGCAAAGGAGAAAAGGAAAGATACCCATTTGAATGCAGAGTTCCAAAGAATAGCAAGGAGAGATAAGAAAGCCTTCCTCAGTGATCAGTGCAAAGAAATAAGAGGAAAACAATAGAATGGGAAAGAGTAGATGTCTCTTCAAGAAACTTAAAGATACCCAAGGGAACATTTCATGCAAAGGTGGGCTCTAAAAAGGACAGAAATGGTATGGACCTAACAAAAGCAGAAGATATTTAGAAGAGGTGGCAAGAATACACAGAAGAACTGTACAAAAAAAGATCTTCATGACCCAGATAATCACGATGGTGTGATCACTCACCTAGAGCCAGACATCCTGGAATGTGAAGTCAATTGGGCCTTAGGAAGCATCACTACGAACAAAGCTAGTGGAAGTGATGGAATTCCAGTTGAGCTATTTGAAATCCTAAAAGATGATGCTGTGAAAGTGCTGCACTCAATATGCCAGCAAAATTGGAAAACTCAGCAGTGGCCACAGGACTGGAAAAGGTCAGTTTCATTCCAATCCCAAAGAAAGGCAATGCCAAAGGATGCTCAAACTACCGCACAATTGCAGTCCTCTTACATCTCGCGACGAGTCAGACACGACTGAGTGACTTCACTTTCCCTTTTCCCTTTCATGTATTGGAGAAGGAAATGGCAACCCACTCCAGTGTTCTTGCCTGGAGAATCCCAGGGGGATTCTGGGAGCCTGGTGGGCTGCTGTCTATGGGGTCACACAGAGTCAGACACAACTGAAGTGACTTAACAGCAGCAGCAGCAGCACATCCTTGCAAAGTTATGCTCAAAATTCTCCAAGCCAGGCTTCCACAGTATGTGCACCATGAACTTCCAGATGTTCAAGCTGGTTTTAGAAAAGGCAGAGGAACCAGAGATCAAATTGCCAACATCTGTTGGATCATGGAAAAAGGAAGAGAGTTCCAGATAAACATCTATTTCTGCTTTATTGACTATGCCAAAGCCTTTGACTGTGTGGATCACAATAAACTGTGGAGAATTCTCAAAGAAATGGGAATACTAGACCACCTTATCTGCCTCCTGAGAAACTGTATGTAGGTCAAGAAGCAACAGTTAGAACCAGACATGGAACAATGGACTGGTTCCAGATTGGGAAAGGAGTACGTCAAGGCTGTATATTTAACTTCTATGCATAGTACATCATGTAAAATGCTGGACTGGGTGAAGCACAAGCTGGAATCAAGATTGCTTGGAGAAATATCAAAACGTCAGATATGCAGATGAACAGCTGGTGGCTCAGATGGTAAAAATCTGCCTACAGTGCAAGAGACCTCGGTTCGATTCCTGGTTTGGGAAGGTCTCCGGGAGTAGGAAATGGCAACTGACTCCAGTATTCTTGCCTGGAGAATTCCATGGATAGAGGAGACTGTAGGCTACAATCTATGGGATTGCAAGGAGTTGGAGATGACTAGGTGACCAACACTTTCACTTTCACAATGGCAGAAAGGGAAAATGAACTATAGAGCCTCTTGATGAAAGTGAAAAAGGAGAGTGAAAATGCTGGCTTAAAACTCAACATTCAAAAAATGAAGATCATGGCATCTGGCCCCATCATTTTATAACATATACTTGGGAAAAAAATGAAAATAGTTACAGATTTTATTTTCCTGGACTTCAAAATCATTGTGGATGGTTACTGCAGCCATGAAATTAAAACACACTTGCTCTGTGGAAGAAAAGCTATGGCAACATATTAAAAGACAGCATATTAAAAAGCAGAGACATCATTTTGCCAACAATGGTCCATATAGTCAAAGCTATGGTTTTTCCAGCAGTCATGTATGGATGTGAGAATTGGACCATAAAGAAGGCTGAGTACCAAAGAATTGATGCTTTTGAACAGTAGTGCTGGAGGTTCCTGAGAGTCCCTTGGACTGCAAGGAGATCAAACCAGTCAATCCTAAAGGAAATCAACCCTGAATATTCACTGGAAGGACTGATGCTAAAGCTGAGGCTCCAATACTGGGTCCACCTGATGCAAAGAGCCCACTCATTGGAAAAGTCCCTAATGCTGGGAAAGATTGATAGCATAAGGAGAAGGAGGTAACAGAGGCTGAGACAATTGTATAACATCACCAACTTAATCTACATGAGTTTGCGCAAACTCCATAAGATAATGAAGACAGGGAAGCCTGGTGTGCTTCAGCCCATAGGGTTACAAAGAGCTGGACATGACTAAGCTATTAAACAACTGAGGTCCAAAAAGATGAGATCGTTTGCCCAACATGATGTATCTCATTAAGATCATCTGGGTAGTATTTGGCTCAGAATTGTTACTTCTAAGACTACCACTGTATTATGCATCTCCATCTTCTTGCGAGATGAGTAAGGTAAGAAAAATTATACATGCTTCATTAAAAATTATTGAAAAAAATTGAAGAAATTTTGGTTCCATATATTTAAGGACTAGCCAGAAATGCCTGGAAAATCCCATGGATGGAGGAGCCTGGTAGGCTGCAGTCCATGGGGTAACAAAGAGTCAGACATGACTGAGCGACTTCACTTTCACTTTTCACTTTCATGCATTGGAGAAGGAAATGGCAACCCACTCCAGTGTTCTTGCCTGGAGAATCCCAGGGACAGGGTAGCCTGGTGGGCTGCCATCTATGGGGTCGCACAGAGTTGGACACGACTGAAGCGACTTAGTAGCAGCAGCAGAATTCTAGGGCTAATGCATGTAAAACTTGGACTATACTACAACTTTGCATTTTAATGTCTAACCTAGTATGCTAACCATAATACCAGGAATAGATATCTTAAAAGGTGAATTTCAGCATGAAAAAAAAAAAGATGACTCTCAGCATGTATTGTTGTTGTTGTTGATGTTTAGTTGCTAAGTCATGTCTGACTCTTTTGTGACACTACTGACTGTAGCCCGCCAGGTTCCTCGGTCCATGGGATTTCTCAGGAAAGAATACTGGAGTGGGTTGCCATTTCCTTCTCCAAGGGATGTTCCTAACTCAGGGATCAAACCTACGTCTCCTGCATTGGCAGGTGGATTCTTTATCACTGAGCCACCTGGGAAGTCTCTCAGCCTGTATAAGATCAAACCTACATCTCCTGCATTGGCAGGTGGATTCTTTATCACTGAGCCACCTGGGAAGGCTCTCAGCCTGTATACTTACTGAGATTAACCCCTGGTATATGTATATTGATTATCTTCATCTTTTAAAAAATTCACTACTTAAAAAATTCCAAATTCAAAAATATATTGTCTGATGGGCCATTGTTACTTGTTGGCAGTATCACCCATGTTAGTGGTGATGATTCATTTCCCATATTCTCTTATCCCAGAAATAGTTATTTATGAATCAAAACATTCTGATTAATTGCTTTTATATTGATGAATTGCAATGATACTTATCCTTAAAGTGTATCAGCTCAATAGTAATAGATTCATACCAAGTGATAGTAGTTTCAAGAAAGAAGATAAGTTATTTATCTAATGATTAACTCCATAAGTGCAAAACTTGTAATCTGTACCTATCGTGTGAAATACTTAGGATTCCGGATTTACCTAGTTCTCCTACATAAGAAATATACCTAAATGCACATTAGAAAGTATATAGTTAGAGGTGTTAGAATTTTTAATAATGGGAGATTTTAAATATGGTTTTAGTTTTCATAGTTTAAATAATCAATTTCCCTCTTATGAGAACTGAAACTCAGGCTTTTTGTTAGTCAAATTTATTTTCAGGGTTCATAGGCTGGCAGACTGTTGTAAAATTTATTATGACCTACCAATATGATAAACATTCTGATTTTTATTATTTGTATATCCTCCCTAAAATTCCCATACTATCCTATTAAAAATAAAATTCTATAATTTGGCATTAAATTAAGTTGTCATAATTCCTTTGTCAAGGGTGAAATCACACTGGTTGCTTTAAGTTTTTGGTGAAGTGTTAATATTTTTATTGTACAAGTAGTGTGTACATTTTTCTGAAGATGCCAACAAAATAGCTTGTTTCCATTCCCTGGAAACACTATTTTTTAATGATCAAATCTGGCCATGTCTTATTGAACAATGGATTCATGTTGATTTGAGCAATCCAATGTGTTTTATTACATCATTTCTATAGGAAGTAGTGATTCAGTCTTGAAAAAGTACAATAGTTCTCTCTTCCTAATGACAAGCAACTGGTGAATGATGTTTTATCCTTTGATAACAGATTTCTTTCACTGAGTTTGTTAAATTATTGTTGTCTATCATCATCTAGACATAACCCCATCCTTTTTGCAAAATAGATTGCTGATACAAGAATGTACTTTGGGGATTGTATTCTTGCAACCATAATACCAAAAAGTAAGATACATGATGTCTGAATTTTTAGCACGAATTATTGTGTCTCCCCATACTTTCTTCTAGCAACAACTGTCTGGTAGTACCAGAAGAATTTTCCAGAACTCTTGATTCCATAACTTGGATTAAGTCATTCTGACTCTATCATAAGTTCTTTCTCCTCCTGCATTGCCTTTTTGCTGTGATAATTTTAAGATTTTCAAAAGTCCTTTGTGCTTTCATTTTAAATGTACATACATCATATCAGGGGCTTCCCTGGTGGCTCAGACAGTAAAGATCTGCCTGTAATTAAGGAGATCCAGGTTTGATCCCTGGGTTGGTAAGATCCCCTGGGGAATTCATATCAGGCATGCTAAAATGTTAACCTTTCCTAAAGAATACATAATTGATATATGAACTGTTATATATGTATAGGATACAGTTGATTCAAAAACACAGTATTAACATTTGTAAGGTTTTATTTATTTTAAGATTTGATTTTGTGATTTTCATTTTTAAATTCAGTGCATTTTATGTTAAGGAGTCATATATTTCTGTAAGCTCTTGAAAAGCCATAATGCTCTTGCCTTGGATCTATCATGAAAATAACTTTTTCTTTTCTTTGCTCTTATGTGTTTACTTCACATTTTAGACTCATTTTTCTGAAACTTCTATAGAAGGTTATCTTTTTCCTTTCAGTGTCATTTTCATGATCTCCTGCTATCCCCGATAATTTTATTTTTTGCTTTCCAAAATCTCTACTACTTGTCACTTCTTTTTCTTTTATGTTCACTTCTCTTCAAATTGTACAAATAATTAGTTTGTACTCTCTGGCATCAGTTTATGTGAAGCAGAATATACATATATAGAGTCTTCTTGGAGAACTGCTGTTTTTTTCCCACCCCAGCACTTAACATTGTTTTCATGTCTTGGCTATTGTAAATAGTGCTGCTATGAACACTGCAGTGCATACATATTTTTTCAAGTTAGACTTTTCATCGTTTCAGGATATAAACCCAGGAGTGAGATTGCTGGATCATACGGATCATTTAGATTTTTAAGGAACCTCCATACTGTTCTCAGTAGTGGCTGCACCAATTTATATTCCCACCAATGGTGTAGGAGGATTCCCTTTTCTCCACACCCTCTTCAGAATTTATTATTCACAGGCTTTTTAATGATGGCTGTTCTAACTGGTGTGAGATGTTACCTCATTTGATTTGTATTCCTCTAACCATTAGAGATGACCATTCATAACCATTCATGTGTCTATTGGCTATCTTTTTGGAGAAATGGCTATTTGGGTCTTTAGCTTAGTTTTTGATTGGGTTGTTTTGTTGTTGTTGTTTTGCTTTTGTTCTTTGATATTAATTGTATAAGCTGTTTGTAAATTTTGAATATTAACTCTTTGTCAGTCACATCTTTTTAAAATACTTTCTCCCATTCCATACATGGTCTTTTTGCTTTGTTGATGGTTTCCTTTGCTGTGCAAAAGCTTTTAAGTTTTATTAAGTTCCATTTGTTTATTTTTGCTATTATTTCTTTTGCTTTAAGGAAATAATGCTACAATTTATGTTTAAGACTGTTCTGCCTATGTTCTCTCCTAGGAGTTTTATGGTGTCATGTCTTATATTTAGGTCTTTAAATCATTTTGAGTTTATTTTTGACTATGGTCTGATGGAGTGGTCTAATTTAATTGATTTCCATATAGCTGTTCAGCTTTTCCAATACCACTTGTTGACTAGACTATCTTTTCTCCACCATATACTCATGCCCCTTTGTCAGAGATTAATTGACCATAAGTGTGTGGGTTTTTATTTCTACGCTCTTTATTCTGTTTCATTAATCTATATGTCTGTTTTTGTGCCAATACCATACTATTTGATTACTGTAGTTTTGTAGTATTGTCTTAGGTCTGGAATGGTTATGTCTCCAGCTTTGTTCTTTTTTCTCAGGATTGCTTTGGCAATTCTGGATCTTTTGTGTGAAAACCAATGTCTTGGTCATTGTGTTTTCCTCCTGGGCAAATATATCACCAGCGAATATCTTTTAAATACTTTGTCGTTAATATTTGCTAATATCTTTGACCTGTGGTGTTGGGGAAAACTCTTGAGAGTCCCTTGGACTGCAAGGAGATCCAACCAGGCCATTCTGAAGAAGATCAGCCGTGGGATTTCTTCGGAAGGAATGATGCTAAAGCTGAAACTCCAGTACTTTGGCCACCTCATGCGAAGAGTTGACTCATTGGAAAAGACTCTGATGCTGGGAGGGATTAGGGGCAGGAGGAGAAGGGGATGACAGAGGATGAGATGGCTGGATGGCATCACTGACTTGATGGACGTGAGTCTGAGTGAACTCCGGGAGTTGGTGATGGACAGGGAGGCCTGGCGTGCTGCGATTCATGGGGTCGCAAAGAGTCGGACATGACTGAGCGACTGAACTGAACTGAACTGAACAGAATACTAACTTTGACTGTTTCTTCTCATTCAGTATGTCAACCAATAGACTCTTGGTATATATTATACTTTGCAAGTTCATAGATTTAAATTAAAACTTTAAATAAATGAAGGGTATGTTAGTTTTCTATGGCTTCCATAACAAAATACCACAGACTGGGTGGCTTAAACAATGGAAATGTGTTTTCTCACAGTTTGGGAAGCTAGAAGTCAGAGATCAAAGTGTCAGCTGAGTCAGCTGATTTCTTCCAAGGTCTCTTTCCTTGGTTTGTAGATGGCTGTCTGCTTTCTGCAGGTTCACATGATCTTTCTTCTGTATGTATCTGTGACTTAGTCTCCTCCTGAGATAGTGATGGACTTCAGCATGATTTCTTAGTGTGTGTGTGTGTGTGTATGCACATTTCAGCCTATAACAGAAGGCAATGACAAATAAAATAAACGTCACAGTGCACACAATATCCATGTCACCTACACTGGTAATTGTCATGAAGATGAGTGCATCTTACAATGAACTCATTTTGGTACGGGGAGTATCTGAACTGACCCATTATTGGGACCAGGCAATGTTCTTTTTCTACCATAACTTGTATCTTGTAAAGGCTCTTTTCACAGAGTTATATTTTTTTATTTAATTAACAAAAAACAATAGGTATTAGCAGTAAGTTATTAGCTCAGGTTTGAAAAAGTCTTCTTTGTTCTTCTCACCATGCTATTGAGTTCCCCAAACATTGGGATGTCATCTGCCTTGCTTACAATGACTAAAAATGTAAGAAATCTGCATATTTTACATATCATCATCTCCCTTCACTGCTCCCTTTCTCTCCCATTTGTGTTGTTACAACTCTGAATGACCTAAGAGGGATAGTGCATTTATCTTTTGGCTACTTACAGTTTGGTAGAGTCTAGTGTGCTTCAGTTCTACTGGTCTACTTCAGTGATTCTAACATGGGATAATTTTTATTTTCACTTATAGCAACACTGTACCAGGAGCTATGGTAGTAACTATGTCGACATTCTTGTTTCCATAGAGATTTATTCTATTTAAGGTGGGGGTTGGGGTGAGGGGAACAGCCACTAAGTAAGAACATGTAAAAGCTATGAGGGGAAAAGTAGCTTTTCATATTAAAATGATCGGATGAAAGATCTCCATTGATGATTTTACAGAGGCTGGCTGCTAAAGAAATTGCAAGAACAAGACATGGATTTCCAGAGATTTCCTAGACAGCATTAAGTAAGAGCTTAAGAGGAAGGGGGTTGGTTTGCTTAAGAATATGAAAAAATCATTTATTCATTCAACAAATATTTAAATATTTTGTTAGCATCTGCCATGTGGTAAACAATGCCCTAGGTTCTAATGATTCAAATGTGAACAAAAATAGACAAGGAGTGAGGCATCAAGTAGAATAATTGGATTCTAGTCACATATGTCTACATAAAGTTATATTTGTAACACATGGTGTGAAGAGGGGTACAGGAGTAAGAACAGCCTTTGTTAGGAGAATTGAACTGTCCAAGCAATTAGAATTGACTTCTCGGTAGAACTGACATCTGAATGTCAATCTGAAGAATGAATAGGAGTATCTAGATGAAGACAGGAAACAAAATTGATTGGTAAAGGAGAGTGATCAGACTTGAGCTGTGAAGAGCTGGCTTGTTTGGTGTTTTCCAGAAAGTGGGAAATACCTTGCGGGAAGTCTCTACCTGAACATTTTGGAAAACATCCCCTTTTTGTATCATTCTGCCATGATCCATGATGTCCTTCAGGGCGAACTGAGTGAGTTACCTTGCTACATCATTCATAAATCTGTATTGTAAGAATAAAATTGCACTGGGTTCTTGTGATTATTGAAAGAGTTGTTGGAAGATGAAGCCAAGTGAGGCATGTACAGATAAGGAAAGTGTATCCTGGAGGATATATGTGTTCTGACCTGAGCCTGAAGGAGAGGTGGAGATCTGGTGTCGGAAAGGTGATCACTTCACTCACTGTGGAAAGAGCCACAGATCAAGGAGAGAAACTGTTTCCTATCATTAGTCCAGATCAATGATTCCGTTAGCTAGTCCTTCTTTTCTATAATTACTGTGGTTATTTCATTTTCTTGAGCTTGAAATCTTCGAGATCATCCTGCACTTTGCTTCTAATGCTCATATCCACTCCCAAATCTCCTAAATTGTTGCTGGTATCTTCAATTACACGTGGCCCTTCTCCTTTCCCAGAGATAAACCTTTCAGTTGCACCCTAGTTAGCCTACCTTGTAATTACTATGTTTTTTAAGTGAACTTGTTAGTCTCTGCTTTTTCAGTTATGTGCTCTTTCAAACAGTTATTACTTACTTAGGCTTCCTTCTGATTCTTTTAGTCTGAATCCACATCTGGTTCCTTCTAATTTCTATTCAATTAAAATACTTTTAGCATTATTTTTGTAGGGTCTCATCTTGCACAGAATTTTTTTCCACAAAGAAAACTTATATTCAAAAAGAAGAATACTTGTATTTATTTTAACTAGTCATGGAAATTAAAATAAGGACAAATGAAAAAATTAATAGATGACTTTCCCTTTATAGGTGTTTTTTGTTTTTTATCTTTTTTTTTAAAGGTAGAACAAAAAATACATTCAGTGTCACAGCCATGATCTAGGCCCACAAAATAATAAATGACTAAATACACAATAAATGGGAAAAGTACAAATGGGTAAAGATCTGTATTACAGATCCCAATATAGGCTGGAATCTGATAAAGATATGATGTTTCATGTATGTTCTATTCAGACTTCTTCTTGATGAAGTTCTTTGAAATCAGTGATTCTAATTTATGTGTGCACCTCAGTATCATTGGTGGGTCTTGATGAAATGTAGGTTCCTGGGCCTCATAACCAGAATTTCTGATTCAGGAGTTCTGAGGTGGTCCAATTTCTAGTAAGTTCTCAGGTAAAATACTGCTGATCTGGGGACCTCACTTTGAGAACCATTGATTTAAATGAAATATCACAAAAAGACAGGGAGAAAAGGAGAACTGAAACTTTGTTGGTCTTTGAGGTAAGGGTACATTTACCTCTGCAATTTGAATCTCCACTATAGTCAGGCTGCTGCATAATTTCATCTGGATTTGATCTACAGTAATTCTTTATGTTACATTACTCTATGGCAAATAGAAGGGGAAAAGGTGGAAGTCGAGACAGATTTCCTCTTCTTGGGCTCTAAAAATCACTGCAAATGGTGACTGCAGCCATGAAATCAGAAGACAATTCCTTCTTGGCAGGAAAGCTATGACAAACCTAGACAGTGTGGAAAAGCAGAGACATTCTTCTGCCGACAAAGGTTTATATAGCCAAGGCTATGTTCTGCTGAGTGGTCACGTACAGTTGTGAGAGCTGGAGCATAAAGAAGGCAGGATGCCAAAGAACTGATGCCTTTGAACTGTGGTGCTGGAGAAGACTCCTGAGAGTCCCTGAACTGCAAGGAAATCAAACCAGTCAATCTTAAGGGGAATCAACCCTGAATACTTGTTAGAAGGACTGATGCTGAAGCTGACACTCCAGTATTTTGGTCATGATATGAATAGCTGCCTCATTGGGAAAGTCTCTGATGTTGGGAAAGATTGAGGGCAGAAGAAGAAGGTATCAGAGGATGAGATGGCTGGATCGCATCACTGATCAATGGACGTGAACATGAGCAAACTTTAGGAAATGGGGAGGGACAGGGAGGCCTGGCGTGCTAGAGTCCACGGGGTTGCAAAGAGTTGGAGACGACTAGGCAACTGAACAGCAACAACAACAAATTCCCTACATGCAAATCCTCAAAGTTCAAACTTTCAAAGATGCGAGTGTGCATTCACAAGTTCAATCACATAAGTTAGTTCATGAATCTGGTGTAAATTGTTACCTGTGCACATCCTGTACAAGTGGTTGTGCTTTTGTGTACTTTACTGTACAGTACTGCAGAGAGTACAGTCATACAGGTCTCTGCTTCAGCCCAGGATGTCAGAAGAGATTCATGATGCAGGAAACGGCAAGGGGATTTTCTTTATCTGAGGAGGCACTGTTAGCTTTTGAGGCACAGACCCGAACATAGAATGGTACACAAAGGTTGCAGCAGCCATTCAGAATGCAATCCAGTGCTACTGTGTCATCTATCATGAGAAGAAAAGACCTACTACCCAGACATTACTGGTGTATTTTTTCAAGAAGGTAGACAGAATTGAATTTAGCAAGGAACCAGAACTTGTGCCATCAGCATTAGGGCGTGAGTAAAATTGCAGCTTGCCCTCCATCTCTTCTTCATCTCTCACGTCCTCCCCCTTCTCAAGTCAGTAACTCTTCTTGCCTGTTTGCTGGATGCCAGCTGCTGGATGCCAGCTATTGTACTGCACTTTTCAAGGTACTCTACTGTAAGATATTAAAAATATTTTCTTTATTTTTTAGGTTTTAAAAAAATGTATTATTTGCGTGAAAAGTATCATCAACCCATTAGAGTAAACTACATAGCTGATTGGAGAAGGCGATGGCACCCCACTCCAGTACTCCTGCTTGGAAAATCCTATGGATAGAGGACCCTGGAAGGCTGCAGTCCATGGGTCGCTGAGGGTTGGACATGACGAGCGACTTCACTTTCACTTTCATGCATTGGAGAAGGAAATGGCAACCCACTCCATTGTTCCTGCCTGGAGAATCCCAGGGACGGGGGAGCCTGGTGGGCTGCCGTCTATGGGGTCGCACAGAGTCAGACAGGACTGAAGCGACTTAGCAGCAACATAGCTGATAGTGTTAGTTGGGTACCTAGGCTAACTTTGTTGGACTTACAAATAAGCTGGAGTTACAAATGCACTCTCAGAAAAGAACTTGTTCATAGGTAGGAGACTTACTATACTAATTTCCACATTTGTTTGTGGGTAGGCTTAAGGTTTTGAGGGTAAACTAACATTTGATCTTTTTATTTTATTTTATTTTATTTATTTTTTTTTTTGCTTCAGTTTTATTTTTTTTTAATTTTATTTTATTTAACTTTACAATATTGTATTGGTTTTGCCATATATCAAAATGAATCTGCCATAGGTATACATGTGTTCCCCATCCTGAACCCTCCTCCCTCCTCTCTCCCCATACCATCCCTCTGGGCCATCCCAGTACACCAGCCCCAAGCATCCAGTATCGTGCATCGAACCTGGACTGGCGACTCGTTTCATATATGATATTATACATATTTCAGTGCCATTCTCCCAAATCATCCCCACCCTCTCCCTCTCCCACAGAGTCCAAAAGACTGTTCTATACATCAGTGTCTCTTTTGCTGTCTTGTATACAGGGTTATTGTTACCATCTTTCTAAATTCCATATATATGTGTTAGTATACTGTATTGGTGTTTTTCTTTCTGGCTTACTTCACTCTGTATAATAGGCTCCAGTTTCATCCACCTCATTAGAACTGATTCAAATGTATTCTTTTTAATGGCTGAGCAATACTGCATTGTGTATTCCACTATGGAGAACAGTGTGGAGATTCCTTAAAAAACTGGAAATAGAACTGCCTTATGACCCAGCAATCCCACTGCTGGGCATACACACTGAGGAAACCAGAATTGAAAGAGACACGTGTACCCCAATGTTCATCGCAGCACTGTTTATAATAGCCAGGACATGGAAGCAACCTAGATGTCCATCAGCAGATGAATGGATAAGAAAGCTGTGGTACATATACACAATGATCTTTTTATTTTTTCAATTGAAAACATAAACATAGAAATGAGAATCTGCTCAGTGTTAACTCTGTCCTGCACAGGTAAGATAATTGCTACTCCCGAGTCTTGCAGGGAAGTGAGAAAGGGGAGGTTTTAATTTATACATTTAATTAAATTATTTAATTTATACATTTAATTAAATAAAAATTGTGTATATATAATAATTTTATGAAGTAGCCCATCAACTCAGTGAGGGCATGATGGCTTATTTAATAAATGTCTAGAGAAAACTGAGTAACAGTTTATTTTTCTCTTATGTATCAATATAAATTCTAACTGTAAAATAAATATAGTGTGTAAAACAGGTATGTGACTTGAAAAAAGCAAAAGTTCGCCTTTCAATTGCCAACTTATTTATATAATTTATTTATCTACATAGTGTTTAAATAACCTTGGATGGAAAAAGCTTTTCTAAACATAAACCTGTGAAAGCAACCATGAAAGAAACTGACAGGCTCAAGGAAGGAAAATAAAAACAAACACACAAACTCACAAAAAAGCATTCTGTAAAAAAACCACAATAAGCAAGCTTGATGGTAGAAAAAAATATGACAAACTCTCTGAGGATGTTTTAACTGCTTAGATCACACAATCTTGGAGTTTTTCATATTTTTTTGACAGATTCCAAGCGAATCATTCTAGGGAAATGGACAATGTAAGGGTACATATGACAGATTGTTAACAGCAAATCTTTGACGAAAACAAAAAAAGGATGGGATGATGGACAACTCTGTGATGGAGTATGAAATAACCATCAAAAGGGTGTTATAGAAAAATATTACATAGGTACAAGGTAATTCCACTTTTGTTTTTATTTTTAAAATATCTGTTTTCAGAACAGAGACTGGAAAACTATGAATCAATATTTTTGATAGTATTTACTTGCCTCCAAAGAATTGATGCTTTTGAATTGTGGTGTTGGAGAAGACCCTTGAGAATCCTTTGGACTGAAGGGAGACCAAACTAGTCAATCCTGCTGCTGCTGCTGCTGCTAAATCACTTCAGTCGTGTCCGACTCTGTGCGACCCCATACACAGCAGCCCACCAGGCTCCCCCGTCCCTGGGATTCTCCAGGCAAGAACACTCGAGTGGGTTGCCATTTCCTTCTCCAACGTGTGAAAGTGAAAAATGAAAGTGAAGTCGCTCAGTTGTGTCCAACTCTTCGCGACCCCATGGACTGTAGCCTAACAGGCTCCTCCATCCATGGGATTTTCCAGGCAAGAGTATTGGAGTGGGGTGCCATTGCCTTCTCCGAGTCAATCCTAAAGGATGCTTTTGAATTGTGGTGTTGGAGAAGACCCTTGAGAATCCTTTGGACTGAAGAGAGACCAAACTAGTCAATCCTAAGGGAAATCAACCATGAATATTCACTGGAAGGATTGATGTTTAAGCTGAAGCTTCAATACTTTTGCCACCTGATGTGAAGAGCCAACTCATTGGAAAAGACTGATGCTGAGGAAGATTGAAGGCAAAAGGAGAAGGGGTGGCAGAGAATGAGGTGGTTAGATAGCATCACTGACTCAATGGACATGAATTTGAGCAAGCTCCAGGAGATAGTGAAGACATAGGAGTCTGATGTGCTGCAGTCCAAGGGGTTGCAGAGTCACATATGACTTAGTGACTGAACAACAACAAAATTTACCTCCACATTGTAGGATAATATGTATTATTTTTCTTTTGATTTACCTGTGTTTTCTGAATATTTAACAACAAACATGTTATTTTTGAAATTAAACAATGTGAAATAATTGTATCATTTTTCTCACAAGTAGTTATATAAAACCCCCTTTTGCCTCTTTCTGGTCTTCCCGCTTTGAATTGTTTCATTTTGTAGAGGGCAATAGTAGAGAATTTATGTCTATGGTCCTTAGAATAAGGTTTTCTCTCTGCAATTCATAATGGATTTGGTTGGGTGCCCAATAGAAACTTCACTCTGTGACCCACCTTCTTCCCTGTCCTAGTTCTCGAGTGAAGACATAAAAATTTAACTCCAGAGTTATTTTACATTTCAGTCAAAAGAAATTGTTTCAGTGGAAATGTCTAGAGTGCTCGTGTATCTGTCTTATTTAATAACTCTCTTTCCCTTAATTGAGAAAAGAAGCAAAAATAAAAAATAAGTAGAGCTGTACTGGTTTAGAAGATACTTTTAGAGATCCCTGTCTCCAACTGTGCTTGTTCCCGCTGTCTGCTATGGTCCATTAGATAAACATGGTGCTCGGCAGCCAGGCGGTTGTTGATATATTTGGCAACACTAATAATGTGATCTATGTGTAGGAGGAAGTGGATGTGTCATTCCTTGGGGGCAAAGGTTTTCTAAAAGTGATTGTTTCATTCTCAAGAAAATTCAGTTAGGTCATTGCACCTAAAGTTCTCACTGAGAGTTTGAGCATTTTTAATTTGCCACTTGTACTTTTTTCTGTTGCTTTTATTGAAATTTCAGATTAATCTTTAGGCTTATTTTCAGAGGCAGTGGGTACTAACTGAAAGGAAAGGCAAACCTGGCTGTTTATGACTCTGGAATGTTAGTGTAATAAGGAAAACGGCTGGGCTTGTCCTCTTAGCATGTCTGTTAATATACATCAGTCACAATTTTTAGTGTTTTCATATGTGATCTTTAAGTTTAAAAATATACATACAAAAGAACCTTAAATTTCAAACTTCTCTTTCATATGTTTTGTACATGTGTCATGTATGTTTACATATGTATCAGATCAGATCAGTCGCTCAGTCGTGTCCGACTCTTTGCGACCCCATGAATTGCAGCACCCCAGGCCTCCCTGTCCATCACCAACTCCTGGAGTTCACTGAGACTCACGTCCATCGAGTCAATGATGCCATCCTGCCATCTCATCCTCTGTCGTCCCCTTCTCCTCTTGCCCCCAATCCCTCCCAGCATCAGAGTCTCTTCCAATGAGTCAACTCTTCGAATGAGGTGGCCAAAGTACTGGAGTTTCAGCTTTAGCATCATTCCTTCCAAAGAAATCCCAGGGCTGATCTCCTTCAGAATGGCCTGGTTGGATCTCCTTGCAGTCCAAGGGACTCTCAAGAGTCTTCTCCAACACCACAGTTCAAAAGCATCAATTCTTCAGCGCTCAGCCTTCTTCACAGTCCAACTCTCACATCCATACACGACCACAGGAAAAACCATAGCCTTGACTAGATGGACCTTTGTTGGCAAAGTAATGTTTCTGCTTTTGAATATGCTTTCTAGGTTGGTCATAACTTTCCTTCCAAGGAGTAAGCGTCTTTTAATTTCATGGCTGCAGTCACCATCTGCAGTGATTTTGGAGCCCAGAAAAATAAAGTCTGACACTGTTTCCACTGTTTCCCCATCTATTTCCCATGAAGTGATGGGACCAGACGCTGTGATCTTCGTTTTCTGAATGTTGAGCTTTAAGCCAACTTTTTCACTCTCCACTTTCACTTTCATCAAGGGGCTTTTGAGTTCCTCTTCACTTTCTGCCATAAGGGTGCTGTCATCTGCATATCTGAGGTGATTGATATTTCTCCCGGCAATCTTGATTCCAGTTTGTGTGTCTTCCAGTCCAGCGTTTCTCATGATGTACTCTGCATAGAAGTTAAATAAACAGGGTGACAATATACAGCCTTGACATACTCCTTTTCCTATCTGGAACCAGTCTGTTGTTCCATGTCCAGTTCTAACTGTTGCTTCCTGACCTGCATACAAATTTCTCAAGAGGCAGATCAGGTGGTCTGGTATTCCCATCTCTTTCAGAATTTTCCACAGTTTATTGTGATCCACACAGTCAAAGGTGCTGGCATAGTCAATAAAGCAGAAATAGATAATGTGTATTATATAAACATATATAATACATAGCCTCTTTGTTACTTGTGTGTGTAATGTATGCAAACATACATATATAGACAGATTATATTATGTAAATATGTATGTATATTGAAAATACACACATGGACTATATATTAATATAAATATATATAATCATATATAATAATATTATAACATATATAAACACAGACTAAATAGAGACCATATTTTTGTGTGCCTATTTATGTACATATGATGTTTGCATGTATATATGTACACATATTATTGCTCTTTTCTAGTTGCTAAGTCATGTTCGACTCTTTTGCAATCCCGTGGACTGTAGCCTGCTAGGCTCCTCTGTCCATGGCATTTCTCAGGCAAGAAAACTGGAGTGGGTTGCCATTTTCTTCTCCAGGGGATCTGCCTCACCCTGGAATTGAACCTGTGTCTCCTGCATTAGCAGGCGGATTCTTTACCACTGAGCCACCAGGAAAGCCCATATATACACATACACATATATACGTGTAGTCTCTATATACATAGTCCCTGTAGAAAGAATTTGAACATTTTTCCATTTGGACACAAAAGGTCATAAAGTCTTAGATAATATTAATAGAATGTCTTCTGGTGTCCATCTCAATCTAACTGTCCTCAGTGATAGGATTTCTAGTATTTCTCTTGGGAGGTGATTCCATTATCTAAAAGTTTTCAATGGGAGGAAGTTTTCCAAGATAGGCTTAATGTTCATCTTCTCTACTGATTCCATTAAACTTAATTATCCCCTCCAAAAGCTGAGCAGTTCCTTTCTTGGCATTTACACAGTTTCAGCAGCGGAAGGCAACAATCAGCTCCTCAGCTGTCATCAAGTCAGGATATTTTAAACTCTTTTGATGTTGCTTTTTAGGTGGTGGAGTATATGTATGCATATATAAAGGTATCACATACACCAATTCAGCACAGTTACTTTACTAAGTGTTTATAGAACATCTAAATCTTATCACTATTTCAAATGTGTTATCACCTAAATTACATGATATTTTTGGTTGCCTTTTCTTTGATAAATTCTTTATGTTCACAAGGGCTAGTGCATGAACAATGTACTAGCCCTCACTCATATTTCGTGGAAGATGGCTTGTGTAGATGATAAGTCACCGTCTAACAGTCCCAAGACTATCAGGGGTTGCTGATGTCTGTAGTTTGGGTGGTGAAGACTCAGAGAATATGGAATCCACAGTAAATGCTTCCAGCCCATTCACTTCCATTAAGAATGAATTTTTTTTTTCCCATGGGGAACACAGATATTTTTACTCACTCTAGATAAGGACACTTGAAATCACTTAAGGTAGTTGGGAGATATAGCCTCTCATGGCATAAAGCTGTTATTATTTTTGAATTAATTACAAGTACATTCCCTTACTCTTAAGGTTGTTACTTTTAAAGTGTCCAGTTCAAGATTTTAAAGCTCATTGATTGGATAAAAAACTAAAACCATGCTCCTTCTCTCACCTTCTTCCCTGTCTGCCCCTCTGGCCTTCTCCATCTTTCTTACTCACCCCTTTTCCCTCCAGTCCCTCATTTTCTTCCCAACTTTCTTTCTTACCACAAACCCCAGTTCCTTCTTTTTTCTTGTCTTGCCCGTTTTCTTCTCCCTCTCTCTGATTTTTCCCAATTCTCTCTTGAGATTTTTTGTGACCCTCAACTACAATGTTACTTTTCAGTCCTTGGGTTTTCTCCACTCTGAGTATTATTCCCTAGCCCTTTGGTTGTAAGATCAAGATGTGAAGAAAATATCTTTTCTCTTATCCTTGGATCAGTTCTGTATCATAGTATGGTCTGAATACTAGCTGAATCTAGACTAAATGGAAAATATTTTTCAGAAGTGTTTTCTGAAGTATCAAAAGTCAGGCTTGATATCTTAATTTATCTTGATACATATTAATCTCAATAAAGTTCTACTATGACCATATGAAAAAAATCAAAATTCAATACAAGGACCTTGGAGATATTTTACTTATGACAGACATCCTTAAGATATATTTAGTAACATATCTCTAATCATAAACAATTTAAAATGCATGGTGATCTCTTAAGAAAGTCTAATTATTTTGAGAAAGAAATGATTCATTTTGTTTGGTTGTTACTTTTACTTTTGAAATAGGCAGCCTCTGTCCAGTCACCCTGAGCTGTTCTAACACCTGTGAGTGTTGTACAACTTATCATTAGTTATGGATTTCTGGAATATGAAATTGAGGTCATGGGCAGAAATGATTAAAATATGTAAAACCTTTTGCTCCTGTCTTTATTTGCTCATCCAGTTATTAGGAAATCATCATTTTACTGGGGAGAGGTGACCTAGTATTAAGAACTAGCTAAAATATTTCAACCAAAACTGCTTCATAACTATTTTGACTATTAGTATTACCAAATGGCACCCCACTCCAGTACTCTTGCGTGGAAAATCCCATGGACAAAGGAGCCTGGTGGGCTACAGTCCATGAGGTCGCAAAGAGTCGGACACGACTGAGCGACTTCACTTTCCCTTTTCACTTTCATGCAGTGGAGAAGGAAATGGCAACCCACTCCAGTGTTCTTGCCTGGAGAATCCCAGGGACGGGGGAGCCTGGTGGGCTGCCGTCTATGGGGTCGCACAGAGTCGAACACGACTGACGCGACTTAGCAGCAGCAGCATTACCAAATCAACATGGAAAATATTTTTATTTCCACTTTGCTGATTCAGTGAATAATTTTCATATCTGTAATTCATGTTGTGGGCAGCATGCTGCTGCTACTGTTTAGTGGCCACGTCATGTCAGGCTCTTTGCAGTACAGAACATCTTTACTGTTAAGACAGCTTGTTTGTGTCTATAGTTGTGTCTACCTCTGCACCTTGTCTATTACCCTTCTTAGCTGAATGCTCTTGGGAAAATCATTAAAGCCTTTTGAGTCTATTTCCTCATCATAAAATTCATAAGGGTGGTTCCATGATGAAATGATGTAATATACGTAAGCACTGTATATACTACCTGGCACTGGCCCACAGTAAGTGCTATGATGACCATCATGATGATGGTAGTGGTGGTGATGACAAAGATAATGATAATGATGAGAGATCCGCCGGGAATTCAGATACTTCCTATCTCCCCAGTAACCCTGTGCTTTACAGAAGAAAGGCTCTGGAAGTGCTGAAGATTAAAATTCTTAGTTTAAAATTAAGGAATTTATTTTCAAGGTAAGAAGGGAAAGGAAGAACAAAAACAAAGCATAGTTCCTACAAGACCTATTAAATCACATTCTTATCTTTTCAATTTCACATCCAACCCTTTTAAACAGTTTCCATGACACAAATATCAACTGACGTGAGTACAAGGTGACTCATCTGATTCCAGCTAAACTAGATTGAGATTAAAAACAAATAAGCAAACACCTGGAATGTGACATGTAGGTCAGACTCTTCCGAAGCCAGTTGCGGGTAACACTGCAAAGATCCAAATGCTCTTCAAAACCCATAACAAATTGGCACATGTCTTCAGGCATGCATGGAGCCTCCAAGACCAAATGGTGGAGTATTCAGCTGTGCCAAAAAATTCTTCATTGATGACACAGAAAATAAATCTTTCAAAGTAGTTATGCAACCTGAGAAAACACAGTGCATCCACTCTGCGCATCCTATGTCTGTCTACAAACACGTTATTTCTGTATTTTTCTCTTCTGTAAGCTTCAGCATTGAAAACCATTATTTCAAATAAATATTTTACCTTTTATTTGTAAAGACATGCCGTAGAGAATGCAAGTCATTATTTCCCTATGGATTTTTCAGGTTAGAGAATTTCTATTTTAATTATCAATTATATCATATTTTAAATTTGTAACAGACTCTTTTTTTATATTTAAACATTCTTTGCCTTGTTTTATTTTGAATGTTTCAATATAAAAGTGAAGATTAGAAAAAAGGAACAAAACAATTGCTCATCCTAAGAAATCTCATTAGGGAAGTAGGTTTTGTTCTTTCCATACTTGTTGACATTTCTCAATTTCAGTAATCATTAATATTTTTAAAACTGCCAGCAGATACAATATTCCTTTTTATACAGTTTCCATTTTCAAATGATCTTTTTAACTTTCAGTTTTATTTTTCTATTGTTTTCAAAGTATTAAGAATTCCTCCAAGTTTACTTTAAATCTTGTATAAGTCTTCTTATAACCAAACAACTTTTTCTGTAAAGTAAGTTGTGTGTGGATGATACTTTCAGAACATGTGATATTAATATACTCAGAAATACACGTTAAAGTTATTTTCATAGAACTAACTCTTCAGTAAGGAATCTGAACTTTGGGAACAAACAGAGGTGCTCTTTGAAAATTTTTTTCACATTAATGTCACTACTTATCTAAACATATTAGAGGAACTTCTCTTGACTAAACTTTAAAAAATGTTGATACTTTTCAGTTTTGAGAAGTGATACGGTCAGCAAGACAATTTTTGAAACATAAAATATAAAAGAAGAAAATAAAAACCTTCCCCCAAATAACCATGGGATAATCAAGGCAATAAGCTGTCAAATCAATAAATACAAACTTGTGCAATACTTTAGAATTGGGGAGATAGCCAAGGAATCCTTGAGGCAATTTGATGATGCTGATGCAAATTAAAAACTCAAATGACTGCTTACACTCATCTTTACTGAGAAAACCATTAGGAACTCTTTCACTTCCCCTTTTCCTTGTAAAGCTGATCCTTGACAGTGATACATGCAGAGTTAAAAATATTGCTGCGAAACACACGATGTTTCTATGACATCAACTGCAGCTAGTAGTTTAAAGAAGTGTGCTTGGGGTGGAGGGGAGGAACGTGTGACCAGAGACTTGATTTGGCACAATTAAAAAGTAACCCAGGAGAGTAATGATGGTGCATAGACTGTAGCCAGGTGGCGGCTCGGACTCTTCAGTTGCTCCACCCAGGCAGGGTCAGATGACTTAATCTTTCTCTGCTGCGGCCTCCTTGTCATCACACAGGGAATAACATTATTAATAGCTCTGTCATATGGTGGCTATGAGGAGTTCATAAGTTAGTCTTCATAAACATATAAAGTACTTTGAACTATGTCTGGTGTTTATTTCGGTGAAAATAAAAAAGCAGCTTAGCTTCACAGGAAAAATTTAACGGAATATACAGAGTTCCTATATGCTCGCTACATGCACACCCCCCTCACACCTTCCCTACTATCGACATCATCTACTAGAATGGTACATTTGTTACCATGGGTGAGCCCACATTGACAGGTTATCACCCAAAGCCTGTAGTTTACTTAAGATTCACTCTTGGTGCTCTATATTCTGTGGTTTTGGAGTATGTATAACATCCATGTATTTGAGTAATAAAAAGTGGTTTTGGTGTTAGGGACTAGATGGTGACACTTTTGTTACAAATGGAATACTGGGGGATTGTTAATGAAATTCCTTTCTACAGGGAAACATAATTCTCCCTAAAGTTTCTTCCCCACCCACTGGAAGTTATGATGAGCAGTCATTTAGTGGTTAACATGCATGAGCTAATGGGGGAAAAAAATGTGGTTTCTGTAAGAGGAAATC
Source organism: Bos mutus (assembly GCF_027580195.1). Lineage (NCBI taxonomy): Eukaryota > Metazoa > Chordata > Mammalia > Artiodactyla > Bovidae > Bos > Bos mutus. The sequence continues at coordinate 77,639,401 of NC_091625.1, forward strand.
ATGATGACTGGACCATCATGGTTCTTTGTAAGACTGTGCCAAAGGAGAAAGAAGTAGATAATATTTAAGATTTAGAAAAAGCGAAAGAAAAGTTTTCATGTTAGTGAAGATATGTTACAGGTTTGTTTGTTTGTTTTTTTTTTGTAGAGGGAGGCTAATGATATTTTGCTGAATTTCTTGTACTGAATTTTAACAAAAATAAAATTAATTATTTAGGAGAAAAGGGAAGGAAAAAATGGAATCCATTGCATGGAAGATTGAAGACATAAATTAGTGTACGTCAATTTAGGTCATTTAGGTAATTTAGGTCAATGTATGTCAATTCATAAATTACTGAAATATATTAATATACAGAAGATGGAGATTTTCTCACTTCCACCCTAATATAAACTCCTAAACAAATATAACTGATATCTGTATCTTTTGTGTAGATACTCTTGAATAGGCTATCATGTTAACCTATGGAACATGCCTTGCCTCAGTCAGTTGGACCAAAGTCATATAGAAATAGGTCTGATTAAGACACTGCATTAAAAAAGAAACTACTAAAAGGGGAGGTTTGGGTTCCTCTGGACTGCAAAATTGTGACTGTAATGAGAAGCATATATTCATATAAACCAAAGCCTAAGGAAAGTTTTAATTAATGAATACAGAAAACCACAAAAGGATTAAATGGAAATAACTGACCCCACTGTATGGAATAACCCCATGTACTGGGCTCAACTCCCCTAATCTTGATCTGAGAGTAGCCCATGAATCTACTCTTTTGTCCATTAACATACATGCTAAGTTGCTTAAGTTGTGTCTGACTGTAACATGTTGCAACCATGTGGACTGTAACCCACTAGGTTCCTCTGTCATGGGATACACCAGGCAAGAATACTGAAGTGGGTTGCCACGGCCTCCTCCAGAGGATCTTCCTGACTCAGGGATCGAACCCATGTCCCTTACATCTCCTGCCCTGGCAGCCAAGTTCTTTACCACTAGCACCACCTGGGAAGCCTGGCTGTATTGTAATTGCTTATCTAAAATGGCAGGGTCTTCTTTAGACATGGAAAAATTCATAAATTCATTCAGAATATATTTATTGAGCATCTACATGCCAGGAAGTCACAAGCCTAAAAGTGAGCAATAAAGACAAAACCCATGCTTTCTTTTAATTAAAAGAAAATAAATCTTAGTTGAAAGAATGAAAGAGAATTGTGTGCATTTTACAAACTTGACAAGCACTAATGGAAGAAACAGATTTAAAATGTCCTGCGAGGAAGTTCTGATAAGCCTTATTTATCGATCTCCAGTAAGCTTACGGTACAGACACTCTGTGTTCCGATAGAGTGTGTATTTCTTTTCTTTTCTTGTCCAATAGGCGAACGTATCTGGTGCGCAAGGAGAGAGCGCATATGTCCTTTTGTGTAATTCTCTGGGTATTTCATAGCACGGGAATGGGAATTGAAAGGGTGTTTTAGCTGTTCCTTACTGTTTGTATCACTTTCTTGGCCTTTACATCAGCAAGTGCTCAAGGTTTAATACAAGTTTTCCTTTTAATGCTATGTTGCTGGGGAGGCTATGCGACAGGTGGCTCATTTGCTTTCATACTATCCCTAGAAATGCTAATCTGTTTCTTGTGAATATTCTGTGTCCTGGGTTTCCCACTATTCAGCAGTGTAGCCAGAGGAGGGCAATTTAAACTTCTTTGGACTGAGAGAATCACTTCAGGTCTGATGGGAGTTTCAAAAGGAACACCCACCAGTACCAGGACTCAGCAACACTATTAAACCCTCTATTACCCTCCCCCACCCCCCATCTTCCTTCCTAAGACTTAAAAGTAGTGTTCCCATTTAACTCTTTCATATCCACTATCAATATCCACAATGAAATATTATGTTTTCTGGATAATTGTTTTTAATCAATTATGTAATTTCTTATTAAAAATGTATACACACACATATATATATATAATTTCCTTTTAAAAAGGAAAGAGAAGGTAAAGGAGGGAAAAATGGCATATCAGAGGTGTTGTGCTAGTTACTTTCTTTTCTTCTTCTCCTTATATTTAATCATCATGCTTAATATATCCTTATGATTCATATTTAGAGAAAACAAAACCAAGGCTCAAAGAGGTCGACTAATTTACACACACTGCTTGCCTAGGAAGTCAAATCAAGGCATTTCTGATCCAGAGCCAGTGATCTTTCTACTTGAATTACATGCATCATTGCCATGCATTTTTTTTTAACTTTGTGTGGAGGCATCAGGACTTATTAAGCACTGTATTCATGCCTGAAGACCAGATTTTAAAAAAGAAAAAGCTGCTGTCCAAAGTCATGATGTGTAAGTATTTGGTTTTGAATACATGGAGGTAGTCTTTTTGTTCTCTCTCACCTAGCCTTTCTTCCACATCTTAATTACACATTTTTTTTATTGAGGCAACAAATTCCTTCCTTCTTAAATATGTGCCCTACAACAACCCAGAGCCCAGAACATAAACAAAGACACATTTGGGAGCTCCTGCAGAGACCTATATCCAAGATCAGCAGATCCTGCAATTGCTATTTCCTCCTCCTCCCCTCTCCCCAGATGGGGGCTTATGTAAGCCTCCCTGAGGCAATACATGTACGGTTTTAGGGGGAGATGACTGAAAACCGTGGTTGGTGTTGTTGTTGGTATTAGATGATTGTAAGGAACTACTCTGCTGGAATGTCTTTTCAGCTTTATAATATAATTGGGAACCCTGAGCCGTTAAAGTATCTGAATTTCCTGTATTTGCCTTGCTTTGCTCTTGAATATCCACAATACTGGGGATCTCATCTAAAATTTAGAAAGGTGTTTGGTAATACAGCATAAAAAAATCTGAAACTTGCAATAGCATGCACTGCTATTTCCAGGCAGTTTAGCATCATTAAAGTAAAAGCCATATAAATCCAACTTCCTATTTTCACATTGTAGAAATCTCTGCTAAGTGCCATGAACAAAGAAATGCACAACACATGAGGGCTTTTTCCTTTAATATGAAAACTCCCTTAAACGGGAAGTCTAAAACCTTCCCAAAATGGACTTGTTTTCAGCTTGCTCATCTTTTCCACCCCCTGCCTGTTTTTTTTTTTTTTTTAATTTCATGTCCATTTTTGGTGACAATTTATTATTTGAAGTCCTCTTCCAGGAACAGGATAACTCTTTGTAAAAAGAGCATGAAACAAACTTTATATGCAAAACAAACATATCACAGACTAGTAGAGACAGTTCCTAAGCAGATTGTGTTCCCAAAGTTTGCCTGAAAGAATGCCATTTGGAGCCTGGAACATATTTTTCATAGGAACGTTGTAAAATGGTTGTTAAGTTCTAAGGTCAGTGTTTTGAGCCCATGTGATGGATGAAGTAGCTGGGCTGTGGAACTGTATTATTCAAACTGTTTCGTGATACATCATTTAGGATTCTATGATGGCAACATTACCTGTTAGGACATTGGATACAGAGTAACTGGATAGCATCACAAGCTTGATAGTATCACCCAGCTCCAGGCACAATGAACTCCTCAGTATTCCTCACGGGAGGATTAAGGACTGTGACATGAGCGTATGAATTATGATGGTATATGAGTTTAATGATGATCATGGTTTGCTCAAGTGTCAGGGTGTGTGGTTTAGGATACTGTTCTCCACTTCTCTTTCATACATACTTAAGCGGAAGTCTTATAGCATCAACATTTGTTATTGGCTCTGTCTTGTGATTTACAGGCCATGTGATCCTGGGGCAACAGCTGTCATGGCAGAAAATACTGTGAGGGCATGGCTCATACATTCCTTCTCTACCTTTACTGGAATGGCACTTTGCTTCTCTGGGGTTCCATATATTTGCCTTTCCCTCATCTCTCCTCATGCTGAATGTGAGGGTCTAGGATTATGCAATACACTGGGCAACTAACTGTGGCTTAGGTAGACCACTTAGATGGTTCGAATGCTCTCATCGGTTGACTCACTGGGCTGGAACTTGTACACATAAAGGGTACTCTGATCCTTATTGTCTCACAACAGTTAGTTAACTTGCTGTTTGCCTGTCCCTCCTTTTACATTTTCCACTGCCATAAATCCTTGTGCTGCTGTGAGTGAACATGCTGGAGGATAGAACTTTCTTCTCTGAGCATCCTTGTAGAGACATAGTTTGGTCCAGAGACTGGACTTTGGCTCACTTTCCTTACACATAGGTTCTTAAAAGGAAAGACTTTGCTTTCCTCTCTTTGCCATCTTCCCCACTTATCTCAAGATAGTGATGAAGATTCAAGGGCAAAACACAAGGAAAAGAACCGTTAATCCCTTGTTGAATGTCTAAAAGCTATCACAATTTGATTAAAATAAATAGTTGTATTAAATCAGTAAATCTGTTTCTGAGTTGTCCGAGGTTGAATTAACCAGGTGGGAAAAAAGAAGACGCTGAGTCCTGCTCTGAGAAATCGGAAGAGGAAACTGATCGTACTTCAACGGGGACAATATGAGCATCAGAGTTTATGAAAGGAAGAGCCAGGGAAAGGTATCTCATGAATTTCTCAGCTGCTTTAGACAAGTTCTCCAGAGGTCCCTTTTGAAGAGAGCTTGCCATCCTTCAGTTGTTGTTGTTTTTTTTTTTTCTTGACTGCATTTTTTCATTTGTTCCAGAAATTGACAAAAAAAAAAAAATCACAAATTTTCTTACTACTTCTAGTTTGCTTAATTAGTGCAATGTATTTTGCATAACCACTCTTTCAGAACCATATTTAAAGTAAATGTAAAGCTTTCAGAATCTAGCATGCTGCCAAAGGAAATTTAGGGCCATTTTGCCAATCACAGAGATATTTTAGATGAAAGAGGTGTAGAACAAGCATTTGTACTATGTACTTTTTAAACTGTGTTTGTGAAATCATTTCAGTGGATAATAATTAGCTTTAAAAATGGAATAGAAAAAGCAGATCAGAATAAAATATATCAAAGTGAATTGCATTTGGTAAAGATTATTTTTGGACTTTTGTTTCAGTGATAGAGATGTATGTTCTGGACCATGAGGAACTGTATCTCTTATGGAGGGTCTTGGTCAAAAGTTTAAAAGCTACTGATCTTTACTGATGGTTTATGTAAGATGTATCAAATTAGTCATTTTTATAGGGCTGGGGTACAGGATAAATGGGTACAGATTATTGTCTCTCAGGTTCTTTGCCTATAAGGGAGGCCAACTTCCTCAGGGGAACAGAGGCTGGTAGGTTTAGGACAAATACTTATATATCTCAACTGCCTATAGGCATGTATAAGATAGAACACTTAGCTTGTGGTATCATGCTCTTTCTGCAAATATCAAACTTTTTGCTAATCAATAAATAGCACTATTAACTAATAAATCATTATACTAGCAATACTTAACTAGAACATATTTAAATCAATATTCCAGTACAGTCAGATACCTTCCAGTTAAACTTCAATCATCCTTTAGCCCAATTCTAAATTTTTCTCACAAATCTAAGTAAAAACTTTCAGCCTGGATTATATTTTCCCCTCTGGGTCTCTCTTCTACCTTGTGTCTTTCCTCCTTTTTTTTTTTTTTTTTTTTTAAGAAACCATCTTGTATCTTTCCTCTTGTGTCTTCTTTTTCTTAAAAATCTCTTCCATTTTCCTCTTCTCCATGGCATTTTGCTCCGATCAGAAGTGAGACAAAATTGGAAAATCCCTCATGAAGGTCTTTTTTCTAATCAAGAGTAATTTTTTTCATACAACTATTTCTTTCCTCTTAGTCCCCTTTGAAGCCTGAAGCTAGTATAAAAGATAATTTGAAATTAGCATATAATAGGGTTTTTTTTACTAGCCTCTAAAGACTTTTTTTTGCAGATGTATAGCTTGTCCGAGGTCACTGATCCCTGACAGAAAATTGCTTCTTTTTCAAAGGGCCCTTACACATATTTCTTTAGAACACATAAAAATATTGCTCAAAGCACAATATGGTGTGTAAGCAGACATATGATTTCCTTGTAGTGAACTTAACAACCTTACTTTTCACCCTACGTACCTTTCAAAGGAAATGGTAAATGATTCCAGAATCCATGCCTTTCAAAATTGATGATAAAATGCTTCATTGCGAATATATCCTGATCAAACACGTTTTATTTTGACTTTCTGTGGAGAAGGCATGTCAAAACAGAACTGGTATATAGGAAATGTCAGTGAATCAGACCAAGCTTTTTCTCTGGAAGATTCTCCTATCTTCTATCTGGGGAAAGTGTCTACAGTTCTTTTAATGACAATTTTTAATGAGTATTACATGTAATTAAATGCATCAATCTTAAAAGTTGATTTCTTTGAGTTGTGACAATCATATACACCTATGTAACTACCAGTTAAAGCAATAAAGTATTCCCATCACCAGAGTTCCCATGGGGCCAGTTCCAATCAATTCCCCATCTACCTCTCAGTGCAACTACTTACTGATTTTTATCACTATAAATTAGTTTTGCCTTGTATTCTTGAAAGTCATCTTCATGGAATTGTGTAGTATGTACTCATTTGTAGTTTCTGATGTTTTGGGGATTCATCATGTTATTGCATCTATCAACATTTCATTTCTCTTTACTGTTGAGCAGTGTTTTCCTATATGACTATACAAAATTTGACTTTTTCTTGATGGACCATTGATTTGTTTTTGGTGATCATGAATAAAGGTACTACAAACACTTTTTAAAAAAAAAAGAATTATTTATTTATTTTTGGCTGTGTCGGATCTTAGTTGCAGTGTGTGGGATCTTAGTTCCCAAACCAGGGATTAAACCCATGTCCCCAGTATTCCAAGGTGGATTCTTAACCACTGGACCACCAGGGAAGTCTCCCTGTGAACATTTCTGTACATGTATTTTTTTGTGAACTTATCTTTTAATTGGAGGTGGGGTAAATACCTAAGAGTAGAATTGTTGGGTCTTTAAGTCAATATTTCAACTTTATTTGAAACAGATCTGCAGCTTTTAAGAAACTCTTGAAGGGTTTCTTATGTCCCCAACTTTTAAAAAATATATTGCTTTTAGGGTATCTGTGCAGATGTTTTTGGTTTTTTTTAGAATCGTTTCTCACTTCTCCTCCTTAGGCCTCAATTACTTTACAATGAGTGCTGGACTCTGTCTTAAGTCTGTAATGTATTAGGGTATTAATACATGTTCACATGCTTTCCATAGATTCTTGGATAACAGATTAATGACATAATGGATAAATTTTACTAGAATATAAAGTTCACGAGGATAGAAGCACTGTTCTGTTCACTGCCATAACCCAAACTCTTAGAATGGTACCTGCACAGAGTGGGTGTTCAATATGTACCAAATAAATGAATGAATGAATGAATGAAGTATTAACTATATGTTGGGAAGCATCCAAATAAGTTTTACATACAGCATTTCACTTAATTCTCACTCCCAATCTTTTAGCTAATTTCTGTTTTTACTTTATTTTCTAAAAGAAGAAATTGAGCACAGAGAGGTTAGATAATATGTCCTTGATCACATAGTAAATGAGCTAGGATTTGTGTCCAGGTGATATCTTTTCAAAGCCAATAATCAGTACACTATATATAATAGGTAAGCAACAAGGACCTGCTGTATAGTACAGGGAACTATACTCAATCTCTCATAATACTGTTTTCCAGAAAAGAGTCTGGAAAGAGTCTAGTTGCTCAGTCAGGTTTGACTCTTTGTGACCCCATGGATTGTAGCCCGCCAGGGTCCTCTGTCCATGAAATTCTCCAGGCAAGAATACTGGAGTGAGTAGCCATTCCCTTCTCCAAAGATCTTTCTTACTCAGGGATCAAACCTGGGTCTCCTGCATTGCAGGCAGATTCTTTACCATCTGAGCCACCAGGAGGAGAAGGAGCAGAAGAGGGAGACAGAGGATGAGATGGTTGGATAGCACCACCAACTCAATGGACGTGCATTTGATCAGTCTCTGGGAGATAGTGAAGGACAGCGAAAGTTTGGCCCGCTGCTGTCCTTGGGGTTGCAGAGTTGGACATGACTTAGTGATTGAACAGTAGAAACATATATTATATATATAATATATATATGTGTAACTGAATCACTTTACTCTATACTTTAATACAACTTTGTAAATTAACTATACCTCAATAAATAAGAAATGATAAAAAAAATAAAGACTTTTGTATTTCATGCTTAATAAATTTTGTTTCAAGACATGCAAAACTTTTTCTGCTTTTCTATTTTCTAAATTGTATATATATATATATATATTTAAATTTTGGCTGTACTGGGTCTTCAATGCAGCATATAGGTTTTCTCTAGTTGTGATGTGTGGTCTTAGTTGACCCACAGCATGTGGGTTCTTAGTTCCCTGACCAGGGATTGAACCCACATCCACTGTATTGGAAGAAATGTCCCAAATTGTGTATTGTTTTGAAGAAAAAATCCTGAGGAGGAAAGCTTACTGTCTTAGCATGATAATTCTTTCATTTTTATTCTTAGAACTAAATGACTTTCCTTCAAATTACATTCTGGTTCATTTCTATAATGGGAAATAGGTTCCCACTTCAGCTTTATTATAGACAAAACCTTAAAAGTACACACACACACACACACACACAATTCTTGAATACTTTTGTTTTAATTCATTTTGTCTCACATTAGGTAAGGATGGAAGTTTACGTTTTTCTTGCATGGATTGGAAATAGTGTTGACTCCAAAATACGTTATTGCTGTTATAAAGACTGAATTGTAGAACCCTTCATGGTGTCCTACAGATTTTAGGATATTATGATAGGATGGTGACATTTTCATAACTCTTAATCCATGGGGTCGCTAAGAGTCAGACAGGACCGAGCGACTTCACTTTCACTTTTCACTTTCATGCAATGGAGAAGGAAATGGCAACCCACTCCAGTGTTCCTGTCTGGAGAATCCCAGGGATGGCGGAGCCTGGTGGGCTGCCGTCTATGGGGTCACACAGAGTCGGACACGACTGAAGTGACTTAGCAGCAGCAGCAGCAGCAGCCATTCCTCATTAGATAGTTTTAAGCAATGTAAGATTCTATCTCCTCAGTCTTTTCTTGGACTACTGTGCTGTGCTCTGAGTGCCAGGGAAGTTATTAATAAGAATGGGCTAGTTCATTTTAATGAACTGGCTTGGTGAACAGAGCCTGCATTTGCTTGCTGTTAAAAAAAAAAAAAAAAAATTCCTTGCCATCTCTGCAAAACTTCCTTACAGCTAAATAATGTCTCTGCCTACCTTGATAGGAAAATCTAAATAAGTGGATTCTGATTAATATTTATCTCTATGTAGTCAAATAAGGATGAAATATGCCTCAAAATGGTACTTGTTAATGAAATTGCTCAATTATTATATGTGGAGCAGACGCCCTTACTAAAATACATAATAACCTCAGATCTCTCCACTGTATTGTGTAATGTTCAACAGCCTTTCCTGAATACTTTAGAGGCAGTTACCTATTACTGCAGTGAGCCAGAGATAAACAAGTTTTAAAGCTAGAAAATGGTGACTAGAACTTAGTTCATAAGCCTAAACATGGTAATTGTAACTATTTTCCATCAGAATCTTGTTGGTTTCACATCTTTTTTGGCAGCTCTTTAACCATGCATTAAGTTATCTGTATCCCCTCCCCCCAAAAAAGTGTCAGTCCTTATCTTTTCAGCTTAGCCAAAAAGATAGCAGATCTGAAATTCTGTGAAATTAGGTCCATTTTCTTTGCCAAGGATAGAGAAGAAAAACAGCCCCCAAATCATTAATATCTATTTTCCTAAGAAACTATTAAAATAATCTTTCTTAAGCAATGATCTCAAAAGTGCTATGATTCAAATAATTTGTTACTGTTGCTTTTAATTCAGCCATTTTCTTTTTCCTGTAGAATAGTTCCAAACATAAAACCAGGACTGTTCATTTTACTTAATACTCTCAAACACCAAACAAGATTACAATTCCTTGCCTATGATCTCCTGTAATTCTAGCTCGTTCTGTGAAAGCAAAGAGCTGTTTTGGCATTTCACATTTCTGCTGCTTCATCACTAAGGCCAAGCCCTGTATCTGCAGCCTCTTACACATTCACAGCACATACATCTCTGAACAATCTCATGTTTTCAGTGTCTTTTCAACAGAGGACTCTAATCTTGTGATGCTCAGATGCCATACCAAATTTAGGTTTTGCTGACAGTACCCTAACTTTCTAGAATTTAAAACATTTTAAAATGCAGTTTTGAAGCAAATGACGACAATTGTGTGTGTGTGTGTGTGTGTGTGTATGCTTAGATGCTTATATGTATATCTCAGAGTTATTCCCAGACTCAATGGAATCCTAGCCCTGTATCATATAGAAAAGAGTAAGTTATTCTAGTAATCCGAGTAGAACTGTTTCAGGTATTCAGGATCAGTCTGTCACCAAAAGAAAAACCACTAAGAAAGAAGTTAATGTGAATGTTTTAATATAAAAGAATACAAATGTTTTTGCTTGAATTTTTGAAAGTGTTGTCTAAAACGTTGAATTATTTTGCGGTGAAATGAAGGATCTTGACGGCAGGCTTTGCCCAGGATTAGCCTGGGGATAGCAGTGTAACCAAGGCCACTTTTCTTAGGTGACTGTCCCTTCAGAGAGGACACTGTTTAAGACTTTCTGAGAACCGGAGGCTGAGGTCTGAGCTGGGAGAAGTAAAACCGTGGTTGACTCAATCCACGCAAAATAACGAGAGTGATTCACCAAATATTTCTCCCCTACAAAAACTTTAAAGTACTTAAAGAAACAAACAACCTTTATGTACTAGGGCATTTAACTTTGTATATGTAGGTGCAGGCTGTATGTCTACAATTATTTAAGTTTGTGGAATATGAGGTGATGTTAGCTTCCCTGGTGACTCAGATGATAAAGAATCTGCCTGCAGTACAGGAGACCCATGTTAAATCCCTGGATCAGGAAGATCCCATGGAGAAGGGAATAGCTACCCATTCCACCATTCTTGCCTGGAAAATTTAATGGACAGAGAAGCCTGGTGGGCTACAGGCCACAGGGGTCGCAAAGAGTCAGGCATGACTGAGTGAGTAACACACACATTTTCAATAAGATTGTCTGAAGTGCAAAAAAATGAGCAGATTCAAAACACATATTTATACAATGGGCTTCTCTGGTGGCTCAGTGGTAAAGAATCTGCCTGCCATCGCAAGAAATGTGGGTTCAGTCCCTGGGTCAGGAGGACCCCCGGAGAAGGGAGTGTCAACTCACTCCAGTATTCTTGCCTGGGAAACTCCATGGACAGAGGAGCCTGGCAGGCTACAGTCCATGGGGTCAGAAAAGGAGTGACATGACTTACCAACCGACCAACAATTTATATAACAATTGAAAGGTAACAATGTTTTCCTATGCTTTGTCTCTTTTAGCCTTCCCATAAAACGTTGCAGTAGGTTTAAATTATCATTCCCTATTTATGGCTGAGAACACTGAGGTTCAGTTGCCCAGAATTATGCAACCAATAAAAGTAACAGTGGTGTCCCGAATTATATCCACTCGTGGAGACGTCACCCACTGAATCTCCTTATCACAAATTCCACTGTCTTTATTCCCGTTTCCTCTGTTCTTTATTTCAGAAATATTTCTCTTCCAAACATCTCCTGAAGTCAAATAAAGTTAGATATTGCTCCCAAGGGCTCCCACATCATTATATTCTCTAGTATTTCTTGCAGATATAGGAAGGCATGTCAATCAGATAGCATACCATCTGTATCAGGAAACCTACATTCAAATTAAGATTTTGCCCTTTTTATGGGATGAGCCAGAAGGCAGCTGGACTCTGCCACAAGCCCTGTCCAACTGGGCTTGCCAGACACAGGACTAACCTTGTAGCAGGGGTCATCTACTTGAATGATAAAGCTGGGGCATGAAGCCCAAGTTTGGTTTTAAAGATTTTTTAGTTGGACAAGATGAAGCACAAAGTAATGGGTAAGTTAGGCTATAGTCATAACTTGACTTCACCCTTACAACATGAGGGATTCCTTTGGTGGATGGCACAACTCTCAATTCTGGATTAATGCTAGGATGGCAGGCTGTGGAGACAGTAGCCTATCTTGGATCACTCTCTTACTAGCCATATGACCCGGGAAAGTTTATCCTTTATGTCTCCAGTTTTCATTTTAATAAGCCCTGGACTGATATAAAGATTAAAGGATATAAGATATGCAAATTTTTAGAGGAGTGTCTAAAGCAAGGTGAGTACTCATCAGAGATTATTATTATCATTATATTTATATTTACTTGAGGGACATGTAATAGCAAAAGCAGCAAAAAAACCAATAAGGGCAACGTGTATGCATGAAGCATGTGGGGTCTCAGCAGGCTTTGAATGCTGGGATTACCTGAAGAACAAGGCAGGCATTCACTTTGTGCATCGAGCCAACATTAGAGAATGAGGAAACAGTAAGTTGCAAATACACTGATGTCCAAGGTGAACCAGGGAGGATGTCGTTGAATAGACTCAGGGTACAGTGTAAAAACCTAAGAAGTTGTGCTGGTCTAGGGGTCTGGGCTGGAGGAGTCTTGTGCTCGACCAATTGCATGAAGCACAGTCTGAATCTGCATGATACCTCCAGGCTTGCATGTCTCACTTCTGGATTGGCTTGAGAACTGGGACAGGATAAAATCGGGAGTAAAAAGCTGGAGTCTGGGAGAAGAGCTGAAAATGAAGCGCTAAGTTCTTTTCTATGGACCCTAGTCACTGTATACACTCGCAGGAGGAAGAATAAATCATCAGTCAAGGTGGGAGTAGTTAACTGTAACTATGGAGGAACCAGAGCTGAGTCAGGTGAACAAGATATGTGTGATGCATAAGCAGAAAATGGAAGAAAAAAGGTCAAAAGTTCTGAAACTTGGATGAAGTTGAGGTGTAGTCATAAGTCAGTGGGAGTCTTGTTCTGATTAATACAGAGTTGGGGTTGTGAGAGTACATAGGAAGGAAAGACTGGATTAAGGAGGATTTGATCAGTCCCGCATAGGAAAGTGTATATGATAAGAAAGACAAAGCAAATAATAAGTTGTTCTAAGGAGAGCAATGAAGCATAATACTCAAACACAAAATTGCACATAACACATAGAACAGTGCCCCAGGAAAATTAGTTTGAGAGATAATAAAAGAATGAAAAATTCCTTTTCTGAACACCTACTATGGGCCAACGAGACATGTATCATTTATTATGACAATCTTATGTTTACATGGTAATATGACAATTTTCCCCAAAGAGAAACAACCGAGGCTGAGAAGATAAATCAACAAGCCCAAAGTCACTGGAAAGACTGGAACAAATGTCAAGTTCAGCTTGCTTGCTTCCAAAGCATATTCCATTTTCCTGCACTGGATAGTTGTCTGCACTAGGGTAAGGCAGGCAAGGAGAAGCGAGAATGATCCAGGCCACCAAGGATGCAAGTCTGGGTGAATAGAGTGACGTGAGACAAACACAGCTTTCACAGTAAATGGTGGCTTTTTTCTCTTCTTTCTCCAAGCACAGTGTTTGTGTCTTTCCTGCTGCCAATCCCATTCATCATGTACTCTGGCCATTCTCATACCTGCCTGATTTTTACCGTTATTGCTTTTGCTGTGTTTTTCATGCTTGTATTCTGAGTGTTCTTTGCAAAGTGTCTTAAATCATCAAAGGGTACTTGCAAGTGGGGTGAGTAGACCCTCCATGGAAAGCAAGCCAGGCAAGCTTTGAAAGTAGAGCAACCTGGTCTTATGCCATAGATTCAGTACTTACCAACTCTGCTTTTAGTCAATGAACATCATTAAAAAAAAACTCAGCTTCCTCATCTATAAAAATGTATTAGAGTAAAACATCATTCATAGGATTGTGGGGAGGAACGATGTCGGGTACAATATGTTACACAAGGTTCCTGGATCTAATGGAGGAATCATAAATTTAGCTCTTTTCTTTCTTCCTTTCAGTGAATTGAACTATTAAACATTTCAGAGATTGTGTTATAGAAGAATGGAAGTACACGAGTAAAAAATAACAAAAAGTTAAGTGCATTAATGAAGATGCAAGTAAATAAAGAGAGTAGTGTGATTTATGATCATTCTATAAATCATGGTTAATGATGCTTTGTCCCCAAAGCTATATATATTAGTCTTTAGACAAAGCCTCAGTTCATAACCTGTATATTCATTAAACTCAAAATAGGCAAATGAATTGTACTTAAAAGTCTATAGACTGAATAAAGTCACTTCTTTAGTAACATTTTCTATTTGTTATTGGTCCATTTGGACCTCAAGGATAAATGATATTACTTATTAACTAATTCATACAATGATGAGAATGAGAGATAATATAATTGATGAGAGAATCAAGATGAAAAATTATTCCAATAGGCTCAAATAATGGACCAAAACTAACAAGACAAAATTTAACAAGAATAAAGTTGAGACCTGCATTCAGGTCAATTAATAATGTTAATTCCATATTATAGGAGAGAAGAGACAGGTCTAGAAAACAGTTCATATGAAATCTATCCTAGGATTTTAGTTGACCAAAACTAAATGAGCTTAAATATGAAATGGCTCTGAAAAAATACTTAGAGCATGGCACATAGGGCTTAAGAAAGGAATTGAAGGCAACGGGAAATGGTAAAAAGGGTTTGCACTGTCTTTTCTGTTAGTATACATTTATCATCATCCAGTTGAGTTCTATACTGATCAAGTATTTTCTTTTGTTGTTTACCAATGTTCAGGGAGGCCTGACATGCTGCGATTCATGGGGTCGCAGAGTCGGACACGACTGAGCGACTGACCTGATCTGATCTGATCTGAATGTTCCCAAAGTCTTTGGGAGAGATGTATTTTCCATTTGTTCCTGGGCGAAAATTTGGTCTCTTACCATTTGTTATATTTTAGTTACGACACCTCTTCAGCAGCCCAGTGAGGGCACAGAAGTTTGGGTTGTGTGATGCAGAGGTGATATTTTGTTGTGTTATGTGTACATTCGTAGCTGTGCACATCTAGGAGAGCCAGATGGTGTTTAAGTCCCAAGCATGGAAAAAAGAATGTTTTTCCCAAGCGAGATCTTCCAAATGTTCTAGTCAACTCTTAACTCTGACATCTTCCTACTCTCTCAAATTTATGAGATTCTCTACCCCTTTGGGGATTCTCATGTGCTCAACACTGGGGCCCGCAGAGTGCAGCTGTGACTGTTGGCTATGGCCAAGGTCACTGGTCATTCTCCTCATTAGATAAGCAGTGGTAACCTCTCTGAACACAATTGTGATTGCAACAACCATCACTAACTAGTTTGGTACTCAACGTGAGTCACTTTCTAGAAGTAGCTCTTATCCCTACTCAGTGACATGCTGCCATCTAGAGTCTTGTGTTCAGCCAAAGAATGTCTACAGGTTGGCCATAGCTACCTATCCTTATTGCCCCTGTCCATGGATTTGTGGCTTCCAAAGTCAAACACACAAACAAAACCACAAAACCTGCCTTCAGACTTTTTCAACATTCCACAGAGAATTACTAGGATTTTGTGAAACTCACTGATTCTTCCACTCTCTTGGCTGTCTGGTCGGGTGCCGCATCTTTTAGTGAGGGAAAGAAAGTCTTCGTGCTACAGACTTTTTCTTCTCCACTGGTGAGACTATTTAGAATTTTTGAGAACGCTGGCTGGAAAAGGTGATATTGGTATAGAAGTAATTAACAGTAAAATTTTTCTTTTGGATTTGTGTACATGTTTGTGGGGAGGGTCTATAGTAGCACCGAACTTCTTGAATGGAACCACTGTATCTGGTTCTGCAGATTTGCTTCCAATGTCAGAGTACCTTCCATACTCTTAAAATTCATGCACTTTGATGGTGAAACAGGCAGGGGTGAGGGTAATGTTTGTTCTTGGATACTTGAAATTATTTTCAGCTACTATGTCAAGTTCTCCTAGTGATACAAGCCATTTCCTTGGAGACATCTTCCATACTTCCTTAGCCAATGATATCCTTTATCCATTCGTAATCCTAAAATGCCAGTTTAAGTAAATATAGAAGAATCAGTGGACATGTTGGTGTCTTAATTTTATTTTTTATTGAATTCACCACAGGTGGACTATTTCCTTCCAGAGGGAAATAACAAAAGGGCCATCAAGATGATGGAATGGGTTGAAGGCCAAGCCCTCTGAGGAATATTTGTATGAATTGAGGACATTTCCCTTGTAGAAGAGAAGACAGAACAGACAGGGTGATTATTTTAAATATACTGGAGGGATTTTTATGTAGAGTGGATATATGTTTAACTTTAGAGGGCAGAACTCAGACCCAGAAGTAGAATTTGTAGTGAGGCAGATTAAGTAACAAGTCTGAAATAGCCCAAGCTCTTAAAAAATGAATTCAGTTGCCCTTGTGTAGCAGCAGATTCTCCATCATTGAAACAGTGTAAACTGAAGCTCATGGTTATCTGACGGAATTTGATAGTAGTGAGGCAGCTAGATGCATAATAGAGGTGACTTTCAGTTTGCAGGCTCTCTAAGTCTCTGTATCCAGACCCAAGGATGTTTGTTGCAATATTTCTGCATCTCTCATCTTTCTAGAAGTTTTGGTCTTCTCTCTACTATTGTTGACATTTATCTTCAACTTTTGGATTTCTACTTTCAATGATAGGATATGGATAATTGACATGAGTTGGCTGAATGGCCAGTTTGCACTCTGCAGGCACCTGTTTCTTCACCTTGAAATAACTACAGCATTACTGTCAGCATACTACTGTCTGACTGTAACTATTTTCCTGGGTGGGAGGATGATGAATAAGAGAAAAAGACATTAGAGATGGGAATGATGCTGAAGTTGCTTTTATTTGTTGACTCATTCATCTAGGCATATGTATATTTGCAATGAAAACTTATTAGAAAAACTCATCATTTCAACATTTTTTATTATTCCAATCACTTTGCTTACTCACAATTACACGGAAACAAAACTTGCCAGGGTGAAACACAGGAGTCATACTTAATTTTCGAGGTAGTGGAATGGGACATTCTGAAGATGTTCTTATTTTCAATTTGAGTGATACCTTATTCTTGATTAAGAATTGATCAGTAGGAATAAGATCTCCCTTATCCATCTATCAAGAGAGTACTGCTGCTGCTACTGCTAAGTTGCTTCAGTCGCGTCCGACTCTGTGCAACCCCATAGACGGCGGCCCACCGGGCTCCCCCGTCCCTGGGATTCTCCAGGCAAGAACACTGGAGTGGGTTGCCATTTCCTACTCCAATGCATGAAAGGGGAAAGTGAAAGTGAAGTCGCTTAGTCGTGTCCGACTCTTCGTGACCCCATGGTCTGCAGCCTACCAGGCTCCTCCATCCATGGGCTTTTCCAGGCAAGAGTACTAGAGTGCGGTGCCATTGCCTTCTCCAAGAGATAACTACAAGAATACTTTTGAAAACTTATATCAAACTTAGCAAGAATTGTTAACAGGAGTTCTCTATTTTCCTTTTAACTTAAATAACATTCCATTTAAAGAATGGAAAGAGAGTTGTTCTTCCATTTAATATTATTCTAAAGGTAAATAAGAAAGTCTGGAGATGACAGTTGAAAATTCACTCACTAATTTTTGGAAATGTGCAAGAGAATATCATAGTTGTTATTATTAGATAGTTTAGTTGCTCAGTCATGTCTGACTCTTTGAACCCCATTGACTGGAGCACGCCAGGCTTCCCTATCCATCACTAGCTCCAGGAGCTTACTCAAACTCATGTCCATCGAGTCGGTGATGCCATCCAACCATCTCATCCTCTCCTGTCCCCTTCTCCTCCCGCCTTCAATCTTTCCCAGCATCAAGGTCTCTTCAAATGAGTCAGTTCTTCGCATCAGGTGGCCAAAGTATTGGAGTTTCAGCTTCAGCATCAGTCCTTCCAATGAATATTCAGGACTGATTTTCTTTAGGATGGACTAGTTTGATCTCCTTGCAGTCCAAGGGACTCTCAAGAGTCTTGTCCAACACCACAGCTCAAAAGTGTCAATTCTTTGGCACTCAGCTTTCTTTATAGTCCAACTCTCACATCTATACATGACTACTGGAAAAATCATAGCTTTGACTAGATGGACCTTTGTTGGCAAAGTAATGTCTCTGCTTTTTAATATGCTGTCTACATTGGTCATAACTTTTCTTTCAAGGAGCAAGTGTCTTTTAATTTCATGGCTGCAGTCACCATCTGCAGTGATTTTAGAGCCCAAGAAAATAAAATCTCTCACTGTTTCCACCGTTTCCCCATCTGTTTGCCATGAAGTGATCTTCATGCACATGAAGATGGCATGATCTTCGTTTTCTGAATGTTGAGTTTTAAGTCAGGTTTTTCACTCTCCTCTTTCACTTTTATCAAGAGACACTTTAGTTCCTCTTCACTTTATGCCATAAGAGTGGTGTAATCTGCGTATCTGAGGTTATTGATATTTCTCCCAGCAATCTTGATTCCAGCTTGTGCTTCATCCAGCTCAGAATTTTACATGATATACTCTGCATAGAAGTTACATAAGCAGGGTGACAATATACAGCTTTGACGTATTCCTTTCCCAATTTGGAACCAGTTTTTTGTTCCATGTCTGGTTCTAACATTTGCTTCTTGACCTGCATACAGATTTCTCAGGAGGCAGGTAAGGTGGTCTGATATTCCCACTCTTGAAGAATTTTCCACAGTTTGCTGTGATCTACACAGTTAAAGGCTTTGGCATAGTCAACAAAACAGAAGTAGATATTTTTCTGGAACTCTCTTGCTTTTTTGATGATCCAATGGATGTTGGCAATTTGATTTCTGGTTCCTCTGTCTTTTCTAAAACCAACTGGAACATCTGGAAGTTCACAGTTCATGTACTGTTGAAGCCTGGCTTGGAGAATTTTGAGCATTACTTTGCTAGCATGTGAGATGAGTGCAATTGTCTTTATTACCTAAAAGTATTTCTCAGCACTTACAGCATAACTTTTATGTAGTTGTTTTAAAATTCTCCAGATTGTAGTAAAGTATCTGATATTTCTTAGGTACTCAAATTTTTTAAAAAATGTTGAATAAATAATCTCAATAGTATTGCAGTTGAATTCAATTTCTTTAGGAAATTTTCATCATTATTGAAAATTTTAGGGTGACATTCATTCACTTGAAAAAAAGAATATAGGCACAGTAGATTATAAAGCAAAAGCATAAGATTCAATCCATCACAGTAATTAGATTCATTATTTATAATAAGAGAGTTGGAAGACAACCTTCATGGATTAATCTGTTATGGTTTAGAGATGCAACTATTCATGGCTTGAAAGCTAAGTTTTACATAAATACATATATTAAAATATTGTGGAATTTGTACCATCACATAAAATAGGAGTACTTACAGTCTTCTTGCTTTTCTATAGTCACCTTATTTTTGCTCTATACAAATAACCTAGATGGATACTACATACTATTGTTGTTGCTGTCGTTCAGTCGCCAAGTCACGTCTGACCCTTTGTGAACCCATGAATTGCAGCACAATAGGCTTCCCTGTCCTTCACTATCTCCTGGAGTTTACTCTTGTCCATTGAGTCTGTGATACCACCCAATGATCTCATCCTCTGTCTCTCCCTTCTTCTCCTGCCCTCAGTCTTTCCCAACATCGGAGTCTTTTCCAATGAGTTGACTCTTCACATCAAGTGGCCAAAGTACTGAAGCTTCAGCATTAGTCCTTCCAGTGAATATTCATGGTTGATTTCCTTTAGGATTGATTGGTTTGATCTCCTTGCTGTCTAAGGCAGTCTCAAGAGTCTTCTCCAGCACTAGAGTTTGAAAACATCAATACTTCAGCTCTCAGCCTTTGTTATGGTCTGACTCTCACATCCATACATGACTACTGGAAAAACCCGAGCCTTGAGTACACAGACCTTTGTCAGCAAAGTGATCTTGGCTTTTTAATATGCTGTCTAGGTTTGTCATAGCTTTTCTTCCAAGGAGCAAGTATCTTTTAATTTCCTGGCTGCAGTCACTATCTGCAGTGATTTTGGAGGCCAAGAAGATAAAATCTGTCACTGTTTCCATTGTTTCCCCATTTACTTGCCATGAAGTGATGGGAATGTCATCTTAGTTTTTTGAATGTTGAGTTACATACTACAGTAGTCAGTACACTATGGTAGTGTGTAATATGCATATTGCACACTATGGTAGTCAGTATTCCATATATAATGCCTATATATATATATATATTACTTGAATGCAGTCTAAAATAAATAGATGGCCTGCCACATCTATATTAAAGTAATTATTTTTTTTAAGAAACAGAATATTGGTTTTGTGTACTTGGAAATAAGAATTTCATTAAGTAATAAATTCTGATCTCTAGTCCAAGTGTAGCTTTGACATCTGTAGTGTTTGAGCTGAGTGGGTAAGACAGTACAACTCTTAAAACGTGCAGCTGGCAAAGTGCCCTGGCCAAATTCAGAAAACATGTACAACTCAAGGAAATGAACATGCGGAATTCTAGAAAACTGAACAGAATTGCAATCCTAAACTCAGAGGGATAATGCAATCTTGTTTTCAGAAATAATTTGGGCAGACAATTAAGTGAATTTACTTGTGGAATTGACTACAACCTAGGAAATTTTCTAGTGTCAAAGCTTAATTCTAGGTACTTGAGGACATAAAACATTTTAAATAATGAGGAATAAGTACAGAAAATGGCATTTTTTCATATATACACCATAATATATTGAGTTTTGAGACATTGCTGCTGCTAAGTCACTTCAGTCCTGTCCAACTCCCAGCGACCCCATGGACTGCAGCCTACCAGGCTCCTCCGTCCACGGGATTTTCCAGGCAAGAGTACTGGAGTGGGGTGCCATTGCCTTCTCCGTTTGAGACATTACAATATTCTATTATTTCTTTCTATGTTTACTTGCCACTCTTGGGTACTCAGGGGTCATTCTGAGAAAATATAGTTTTAATAGTTAATTTTGCTTAATAGATTAATGGGTTGTAGCTTGAGAAGAACAAAAAATGTTTCTCATCTTTGGGATGTCCATTCAGAACTACAAACAAATGCGTTTCTTTTTTATCATTAATGCATATCCTTTGCTTCTGTTCCCTAGAGTTTTACATTTAGAATAGTTTGAAATACCATTTAATTAAAAAAACATTGTGCCAGCGCAATGGAAATGATACATAAAGTTTTTTAAGACACAATCAAGGAAGTAGAAGGTAAAAAGAGCATGAGAGAGAAGGAGCACCAAGCAGAAGTTTGTTTTCTCTAGAATATTAATTTGAGGATTTGAGGGGAGAGTTGGGGAAAAGAGTGAAGTTACACTAACATTATGGGCTAGAAATGCTGCCACATATCCATTGAGAGAAAAATGCCTTACAAATATTTTTCAAATGATTTAAAGTTGGCTAAATCCAATGCATGTTTTTACCATGAATTTTCTATTTAAAATGTTTAAAAAAAATAATAAATTTTAAAGGGAAAATCTAATCCATATGTCACTGATTCATTCACACTTATCATAGTGTTTTGTGTGAGCAAGTTGGTGTCCAAAAACATTTAGTTTTTTCCAACCAGGAAGTCACATTTTTATAGCACCAAAAAGGACCTTGAACCTGAAAAGCCTCAAATTTCATTTTAAACTCAGAACACAAGGAATTTGAGTGAGTTCTAAACTTGGCAATGTGCCTTCACCCTAGTTAACATATTGATGGAGTTATATATTCACGAACATATGGGTTAAAAGTGGAGCTGTTAATTCTGTTTTGATATTGATGCTGGATATATTCAGTTTGCCTTCCTAGTTTGTTTGCCACGAGGAAACAATTGGCCAGTTGTTTTATTATTTTTAAAAAATTATAAATTGACCCATATCCTTAAATGTACAATAAGTGTTATCAAATATGTAACAAAGCTAGTGTATGGAAAATGTATAATTTCCCCTAAGGGTTATTTGCTAATATGGAACACAGGCCTCTAAAATGTGATGAAAGGAAGGACTGTGGAACAATGGGTCATGATGGCTAATTTTATGGGGAACACATGCATACAATATAATTTAAAACACATGCTAAGGCAGTTATAGTAAAAGGCTCAGAGAATTAGAATGGAATTCTGCTTCATAAAAAAAGAAAACAGTTCCTTCTTTCTCCTGACAAAATTGCACTTCTCTTATAGGAAAAAGATCCCATTCACTAATGCTTTAACAACTGAAAGGCCCACCCACAAGCTTCACGTCTTTTCTCTCAAATCTCTTCCTTCAGGTATGGATCATCCTTTGTGGTTGATGTTTAGAGATGTGATATGAAACTGAAGACAAACGGTCCAATATGTACCTGAAATCTTTCTAATGCAATATTTATTAACTTTTTTCATAACTAAAATATTTTGCTATTTATTTAATCTCTCTCTTACAGAATGTGCTATATTCTATTAACAGGAATTTTAAGAGCGAGGAGTGGGTCATTCCGCCCATTCCCATTTCTAGGCAGAAGCTTTAGGTTTTAGGTGAAAACCTAAAGCCAGTCAGACTTTTGAGTGTATTATTTGGAAGATCTTTAAGGGTAGCCACACTATAAGCTTATCTGAGAAATTGCAATCATTTAACCACAGATTTTTTAAATTCATGCTCCTCTCCCAATAGAAAACAAACCAAAGAAAAAGAAAAATCTCTTATGATTTAAGTTTATCTTCCCTCCCCCTTTTCAATCTTTTATGAAGATGAAGAATTCATTAGTAACAAATTCTTCATAATTTATCATATCCTAGAATATAAATGTCAATTAATCATTAAAATTTAAACAAACTTTTTGAAAGTTTGTTGATACAATTTGTATAAAAATTTTTGAGGAGTGTAATTTTATACAATTCATCTTAGGCCTTCTCCTATAGATAACCTATTACAGTTTATTTCACCTTTACGTGTTTTATTTCTTTAAGAACTCAACAGTAAATAATTGGGTACTTGCTTTGAATCCACAGCCTCAAAACTAGAACAATTGTTAAGATAAAGATTTGACTTATATTTAAATTGTATGTTATAGTTCATAAAATGTGATCTGCTTTTTGCTAGAATTAATCAGATTGTACCAGAAAATGCCTCTCTAGCTGGGCTGTTCTTTCCAGCTTTTGATTTTTACCCACCTGGTCTACCTTGTTGGTAGCTCTCTGATCAACATGTCACTATGACCCACTCCCTCTCCATGAAGTAGACTCATGGTCACAGCCTATGTTTTAATAATGTTCCTGAAATTCCAAGCCTTTAATTCTGACTACGACAGTGTCTTGTAGATATTGAAGACATTAAGCTTTCCTATCCTGTTTATCACTTTGTAATTTTATAGACTTATTACTATTGCTTTAAAGGGCTTCCCTGGTGGTTCTGCTGGTAAAGAATCCGCCTGCCAATTCAGGAGACACAAGAGATGCGGGTTTGAACTCTGGGTTGAGAAGATCCCCTGGAGAAGGAAATGGTAACCCACTCCAGTATTCTTGCCTTGAAAATTCTAAGGACAGTGGAGCCTGGTGAGCTACAGTCCACGGGGTCACAAAGAGTCAGACACAACTAAGCATGCACACACATTACTATTGTTTTAAGAATTTTTGTTAATTTCTATATGCCGTATAGAGTAAAAATCATATAATTGTGTATTTGAGATAATTATGGCTGAAATTTATAGTATATTTATCTTCAACTTTTCTTCTACGTACATTTATTTTTTGCATAGACGTGATCAATTATGTTGTGGACTTCTTTAATGTATCAATGTATTTGTTTTCCCACATCACTAAAATAATTTAGAAAACATGATTTTTAATGAGTATATACTATTTCATTTACTTAAAGATTCCTTTATTGTTGAAATCTTTGTTTCCTTCAGAATCTTTCACTTGTGGAATAATAGGACCAAAGGCATGAAGTTCTTTCATTCTCCTTATTATCAACAAATTCCCTTCAAAAAAGGTTGCCCAATTTATTCTTCCTCATAATGTATAGCAGATGCTAGCTTGTCACACCCTCACCAGCACTTAGTGATAATAGTTTTCAATTTTTTCTATTTACTTCCTTTGGTATATTTCTTTAATTACTAGTGAGAGAGAATACTTTTTGAGTATTTTTCATTTGTATTTCCTTTGAATTTTGGATCCATATCCTTAAAAATTTGTATGATTTATGCTTTCATGTTTTTACTTATTTATTTGTTGACCGCATGTGTGTATGTATAGATACTGTGTGCATGTATTTATATATTCAATCTTTCCAAATGTTTTTATTGGCATTAAAAAAATTGACCTAACTTTTTTCATGGTTCATCATCATTTTCCTTTGTGAGTGCTTCCACTGGTTTCATGTTTAATAAGCTCTTTCTCAGAAATTCTTTACTTCACTGGAATACTTGTTATACTTGTCCCTGTCTTCCTAGGCTGGATGCACCAAAGAGCAAGACATAGTTTTACTTACTTGTGCATTCTCAATACTCACTGATCAGCAGAATGCCTGGAAACATACTAATGTCTAATGACATTTTTGGTAAAAATCCAGAAGCAATGCTATTGTAGTATCCTTTAGTTTTTGAAAAATAAGTTGGACTTCATTTAAGAATTAAATAGGTAAAATTAAATAGGTAAATTAAATTGGAAAGCCATGGTAAACAGAAAGAAGGTCATAGGGTAGAGGTTTGTCAAAATTTTGTTGTGTAAGTCATGAAAAACATAAATAGTAAAAAATCAGAGATACTGTACTTTGAATAAATAGTTTTTACACTTCTCTGGATTTTAATGTAATTTTAGTGATTTTTTAAAAAAGGAATATATATATACAATATGTTTCTTAGGGTAACTTGCTGTGGTAGGCATAATTCTGAGATGACCCCTGTGGCCCATCCCCTTTCTCCTTCCTCCTGCCAGGTGTCTGTGTCCTGTATGAGAGATATCTAGGATATGATAGCTGTCATTTTCATGACTATGTTACATTATATGGCCAAGGTAAGAGGATCTGACAGATGAAATCAAGGTCCCTAATCAGTTTAAAAGAAGGTTTAGGCCTTCTCTGAGATGAGATACTTCATTTCCTCTTGGCTTTGGAGAAATGAGCCACAGTGAGTACTACAGCAGCAAGAAAATGAATTCTGCCAATCATATCAACTTGGAAGAGGATACTGAGTCTCAGATTGGAATGCAGCCTTAACCAACACCTGAATCACTGTCCTGGAATATTCTAAGCAGAGGACTCAGTTAAGCCAGGCTCAGACTCCAGACCCGCTGGAAACTGTGAGATAAAGCTGCTACATTTGTGGTAAGTTGTTCTGCAACAACAGGAAATGAATATGCTTAGAAGTATCTATCAAACACATTAGAAATTTTGTAAACATTTTATGCAAAAGTTTGACCTTGGGAGGCCACCGAGAGGAGCAAACCCACGTCTAAGGAGCAGCGGCTGCACGGGCGCAGGAGGGCCGAGAGGAGCTACTCCATGTTTAAGGTCAGAAGGGGCATCTGTGAGGAGATATCCCTCATCCAAGGTAAGGAGCAGCAGCTGCATGTTGCTGGAGCAGCCGTGAAGAGATACCCCATGTCCAAGGTAAGAGAAACCCAAGTTAGACAGTAGGTGTTGTGAGAGGCATCAGAGGGCAGACGCATTGAAACCATAATCACAGAAAACTAGCCAGTCTGATCACATGGACCACAGCCTTGTCTAACTCAATGAACTAAGCCATGCCCTGTGGGGCCACCCAAGACGGGCGGGTCATGGTGCAGAGGTCTGACAGAATGTGGTCCACTGGAGAAGGGAATGGCAAACCATTTCAGTATTCTTGCCTTGAGAACCCCATGAACAGTATGAAAAGGCAAAATGATAGGATACTGAAAGGGGAACTCCCTGGGTCAGTAGGTGCCCAATATGCTACTGGAGATCAGTGGAGAAATAACTCCAGAAAGAATGAAGGGAGGAAGCCAAAGCAAAAACAATACCCAGCTGTGGATGTGACTGGTGATAGAAGCAAGGTCTGATGCAGTAAAGAGCAATATTGCATAGGAACCTGGAATGTCAGGTCCATAAATCAAGGTAAATTGGAAGTGGTCAAACAGGAGATGGCAAGAGTAAACACTGACATTCTAGGAATCAGTGAACTAAAAGGGACTGGAATGGGTGAATTTAGCTCAGATGAACATTATATCTGCTACTGTGGGCAGGAATCCCTTAGAAGAAATGGAGTAGCCATCATGGTCAACAACAGAGTCCAAAATGCAGTACTTGGATGCAATCTCAAAAATGACAGAATGATCTCTGTTCATTTCCAAGGAAAACCATTCAATATCACGGTAATCCAAGCCTATGCCCCAACCAGTAACGCTGAAGAAGCTGAAGTTGAATGGTTCTATGAAGAATTACAAGACCTTTTAGAACTAACACCCCAAAAAGATGTCCTTTTCATTATAGGGGATGGAATGCAAAAGTAGGCAGTCAAGGAATACCTGGGGTAACAGGCAAATTTGGCCTTGGAGTACAGAATGAAGCAGGGCAAAGGCTAAAGAGTTTTGCCAAGAGAACGCACTGGTCATAGCAAACACTCTTCCAATAACACAAGAGAAGACTCTACAGATGGACATCAGCAGATGGTAAACACCAAAATCAGACTGATTATATTCTTTGCAGCCACAGATGGAGAAGCTCTATACAGTCAGCAAAAACAAGACCTGGAGCTGACTGTGGCTCAGATCATGAATTCCTTATTGCCAAATTCAGACTTAAATTGAAGAAAGTGCGGAAAACCATTAGACCATTCAGGTATGACCTAAATCATATCGCTTATGATTATACAGTGGAAGTGAGAAATAGATTTAAGGGACTAGATCTGATAGACAGAGTGCCTGATGAACTATGGACAGAGGTTTGACACTGTATAGGAGACAGGGATCAAGACCATCCCCATGGAAAAGAAATGCAAAAAAGCAAAATAGCTGTCTAAGGAGGCCTTACAAATAGCTGTGAAAAGAAGAGAAGTGAAAAGCAAAGGAAAAAGGGAAAGATATAAGCATCTGAATGCAGAGTTCCAAAGACTAGCAAGGAGAGATAAGAAAGCCTTCCTCAGTGATCAATGCAAAGAAATAGAGGAAAACAATAGAATGGGAAAGACTAGAGATCTCTTCAAGAAAATTAGAGATACCCAAGGGAACATTTCATGCAAAGATGGGCTCAATAAAGGACAGAAATGTTATGGACCTGACAGAAGCAGAAGATATTAAGAAGAGGTGGCAAGAATACACAGAAGAACTGTACAAAAAAGATCTTCATGACCCAGTTAATCACGATGATGAGATCACTCACCTAGAGCCAGACATCCTGGAATATGAAGTCAAGTGGGCCTTAGGGAGCATCACTATGAACAAAGCTAGTGGAGGTGATGGAATTCCAGTTGAGCTATTTCAAATCCTGAAAGATGATGCTGTGAAAGTGCTGCACTCAATATGACAGCAACTTTGGAAAACTCAGCAGTGGCCACAGGACTGGAAAAGGTCAGTTTTCATTCCAATCCCAAAGAAAGGCAATGCCAAAGAATGCTCAAACTACTGCACAATTGCACTCATCTCACACGCTAGTAAGGTAATGCTCAAAATTCTCCAAGCCAGGCTTCAGTAGTACGTGAACTGTGAACTTCCTGATGCTCAAGCTGGTTTTAGAAAAGGCAGATGAACCAGAGGTCAAATTACCAACATCTGCTGGATCATGGAAAAAGCAAGAGAGTTCCAGAAAAACATCTGCTTTCTTGACTAGGCCAAAGCCTTTGACTGTGTGGATCACAATAAACTGTGGAAAATTCTGAAAGAGATGGGACTACCAGACCACCTGACCTGCCTCTTGAGAAACCCATATGCAGGTCAGGAAGCAAGAGTTAGAACTGGACATGGAACAACAAACTGGTTCCAAATAGGAAAAAGAGTACATCAAGGCTGTGTATTGTCACCCTGCTTATTTAACTTATATGCAGAGTACATTATGAGAAACGCTGGACTGGATGAAGCACAAGCTGGAACCAAGATTGCCGGGAGAAATATCAATAACCTCAGATATGCAGATGATACCACCCTTAATGCAGAAAGTGAAGAACAACTAAAGAGCCTCTTTATGAAAGTGAAAGAAGAGAGTGAAAAAAATCGGCTTAAAGCTCAACATTCAGAAAACTAAGATCATGGCATCTGGTCCCATCACATCATGGGAAATAGATGGGGAAACAGTGGAAACAGTGTCAGACTTTATTTTTTTGGGCTCCAAAATCACTGCAGATGGTGATTGTAGCTATGAAATTAAAAGATGCTTACCCCTTGGAAGGAAAGTTATGACCAACCTAGATAGCCTATTGAAAAGCAGAGATATTACTCTGCCAACAAAGGTCCATCTAGTCAAGGCTATGATTTTTCCAGTGGTCATGTATGGATGTGAGAGTTGAGACTATAGAGAAATCTGAGCACCGAAGAATTGATGCTTTTGAACTGTGGTGTTGGAGAAGACTCTTGAGAGTCCCTTGGACTGCAAGGAGATCCAACCAGTCCATCCTAAAGGAGATTAGTCCTGGGTGTTCATTGGAAGGACTGATGCTGAATTGAAACTCCAATACTTCGGCCACCTCATGCGAAGAGCTGACTCATTGGAATAGACCCTGATCCTGGGAAGTATTGGGGGCAGGAGGAGAAGGGGATGACAGAGGATGAGATGGCTGGATGGCATCACTGACTTGATGGACATGAGTTTGGGTAATCTCCAGGAGTTTGTGATGGACAGGGAGGCCTGGCATGCTGCAATTCATGGGGTCGCAAAGAGTCAGACACGAATGAGCGACTGAACTGAACTGAAGAAATAATTATGATTTCTGCTTAGCCATGATGATATGTAAGTATTTGTGAAAATGAAAACCTTGAAACATAAGTATTCAATTGAAGTGTTGAATAGTTAAACAATGGACTTTAGAAATAGAAATTGTGAATTGATACATGTGGTTATTGCTTTTTCCCCTCAGGCTTCATGAGGATAATAAGTGAATTCTAAGAAAACTGAGTATGGGGAAGATCCCTTGGAGAAAGGAAAGGCTACCCACTCCAGTATTCTGGCCTGGAGAATCCCATGGACTGTATAGTCCATGGGGTTAAAAAAAAAAAAAAAAAAGAAAGAAAGAAAAGGAAAGAAAATCAAGTATGAAATGTAATTAGAAAATGGCTGAGAAACAATTTTGGAAAATAGAACAAGGTAAAATATATTCACAAACTTAACCAAGAGGGAAAAATGGTCAGGGTACTAGATTCTTAAGGTATCTGACTTTCCTAATAACTACCCTGGATACTAGAAGTCAAGGAAGAAATATGTTCAAAAGTTGGTTCAAATAGGTTTTCTATATGGAATTCTATATTCAACCAAAATGAATATAAAGACTAAATAAATAACTTAAACATCTAATTGTCCCAATGCATTTTAAAGGTAGTTATTGGAGAATGTGCTAGAGCAAAATGAAGTGTTAAGTAAGGAAGAGCAAATTATAGTAACTAGGGAAAAGTGGACCCCAGGAGAGAGATGAGCAGTAGTGCCAGGGTGTCAGCTTTGTCTGTGGCGTGGAGACTAATCAATAGACAGAAACCCAAGAATGGAGGGACCAGTAAAAGCAAAGCCTCTAGGGAGAAAAAGGAATGAAACTTGTTAGGAAAGATGATATGATGAATCATTTGGAGAAAAGAAAGTATATATGTCTATCAAATCCTTTAAGTAAGAAATTAATTAGATAGGGGATTGATTATACAAATTATGATAAATTCCTACAATGAAATACTATACAATGATTAAGAAGAATGAGAACAAATCTATATGTATTGTTTTGGAGTGAGTGAAAGTTGCTCAGTAGTGTCCGACTCTTTGCAACCCCATGGACTATACAGTCCATGGAATTCTCCAAACCAGAATATTGGAGTGGGTAGCCTTTCCCTTCTCCAGGGGATCTTCCCAACCCAGGGATCGTACCCAGGTCTCCTGCATTGCAGGCATATGCTTTACCAGCTGAGCCACAGTTCAGTTCAGTTCAGTCACTCAGCCACGTCTGACTCTTTGCGACCCCATGAACCGCAGCATGCCAGGCCTCCCTGTCCATCACCAACTCCCGGAGTCCACCCAAACCCATGTCCATCAAGTCGGTTTTGCCATCCAACCATCTCATCCTGTGTTATCGCATTCTCCTGCCCTCAATATTTCCCAGCATCAGGGTCTTTTCAAATGAGTCAGCTCTTCGCATGAGGTGGCCAAAGTATTGGAGTTTCAGCTTCAACATCAGTCCTTCCAATGAACACCCAGGACTGATCTCCTTTAGGATGGACTGGTTGGATCTCCTTGCAGTCCAAGGGATTCTCAAGAGTCTTCTCCAACACCACAGTTCAAAAGCATCAATTCTTTGGTGCTCAGCTTTCTTTATAGTCCCGACTCTCACATCCAAACATGACCACTGGAAAAACCGTAGCCTTGACTAGACAGATCTTTGTTGACAAAGCAATGTCTCTGCTTTTCAATATGCCATCTAGGTTCGTCATACTTTCCTTCCAAGGAGTAAGCATCTTTTAATTTCATGACTGCAATCACCATCTGCAGTGATTTTGGAGCCCAGAAAAATAAAGTCAGCCACTGTTTCCACTGTTTCCCCATCTATTTGCCATGAAGTGATGGGACCGGATGGCATGATCTTAGTTTTCTGAATGTTGAGCTTTAAGCCAACTTTTTCACTCTCTTCTTTCACTTTCATCAAGAGGCTCTTTAGTTTTTCTTTACTTTCTGCCATAAGGGTAGTGTCATCTGCATATCTGAGGTTATTGATATTTCTCCCAGCCATCTTGATTCCAGTTTGTGCTTCTTCCAGCCCAGCGTTTCTCATGATGCATGTAAGTTAAATAAGCAGGGTGACAATATACAGCCTTGACAAGGGAAGCCCTATATTGATTTGGAAAAAAATCTCTAAAGTGTGTTATAGCATGAAAAGGCAAGGTAAGCATATTATGAGTCTATTATTTGCTCTTAAAAAGATAGATATACAGGTTTAATATAGTTAGCTTCTAGATACACAGACTAACTAACTCTGGAGGGGTATATAGTAATCTTATAATGGTTGTGATGGTGAGAAAAATGGATAACTGAGGAAAGTGCTCAATGAACTGATGAAATATTGAAAGACAAAGCAAATTAAAAAACATGGAAAAGCAATATATATCTGTTAAAATGATTCAATGAGAAACTATATAATAATATGAATGCTTTCCATAGATTATAAGTAAACATCATATAATAAAAGTCCCTGACATTCAAATTTTTTGAATTCAAATTATGTAAATATAGCCACATATAGAAAAAATAGTGAGGCATATACAGAAAAATAATAATGGTGGCAGGCAGTAGCATAATTTATACATACATACTGCAGTATTTTGAATATGAGAAAAAATTATTGTAAAAAATGAATGTCTTTACTTATAGGTCAGCTAAACATTTTAAATTCTAAAAATAGATTAGACTGTTTATTTTAGTGTTCATTGTTTTAATCTTTATCTTAAAATATTTTAAAATATATCTATAGGAAATTCTTCCTAGAGGAGTACCAAGGCATTCATTTACCACTGAAAATTTTAATCTAGCTAAGGAAACAAGACACATGTAAAATAACTAAAAATATAACATAGTAACTGTATGTGACAGTGAAATAGTATAGATATATCAGATTTTATAAGAAGGAAAGATCACCTTTGTGTAGAGAATATAGTCAGCTTGAAGAATGGGTAAGAATTAATCACGGGGGAAAAAAAAACAAAATACTTCAAGTAGAAAACTTGCCATGAGCAAAGGAACAGAGCAAGTGAGTTACAGGACATTTTCACTCTCAGATCATTGGCTTGGGATGGTAACAGTAGAACAGCTTCCAGTTTTCAAAGATGTTTCACATAATTGACTCAGGTATGACATAAGCAGGGTGAAGTGATGGAGGCATGCACCCTGCAGACAGACAGTTGGGTTTTCAAAATTCTAGCTCTGCCACGACTTCATGTGACCTAGAGAAAGTCAACTTTTAAGGCAATAATGCCTAAAGCAAGAGTTGCTGTGAAGGTTAAAAGTGAGAACATGGGGAAATCGTCTAACACTCTACTTGGCATGCAATGGTTACTAATTACAACTCTATGTTGGAGTAGAATTTGGTCCCCTGCTTCTGTCCATGCATTCCATCTTCACCACATCAGAGTGGAGTAATGGGAAGAATGATTCGTCTCATTTTGTAGGTAAGAAAACAAGTCTCAAAGATGTTAACTTATTTACAGTCATTAGAGCTAATAAGCTAATGGACTCAGATCATCTGAGTTTTAGCTCAGTGACAATGACTTTCCATAATGACTGAAACTTTATATACACACAAAGAGAATTGTGATGTGGGATTTTTTTCAGTTGAAATCAGTTGTTTGGTCCTCATGAGGCTTCATTAGATGCTATTTCATCTGATGGATTCACCACAACTCAGTCTGTTCCTTGATTTTGTAGGCTCATAAACATGATTTTCTGAGTACATAGAGGGAGTATATTGACCTTTCTGGAACAAACTCACATTAATTAATTTCTCATGGGAAGTTTCTTGAGAAGAATACTCTTTCCTAAGAATCTGTGTGAACTTAGTACCTAGCACAGGATCTGGAACAAACCAGAATGTCAATACATTTCATTTGATCATAAGACCGGAATTCTAAGTTCTTAATTTATGACTAAATTATACGTGCCAAAGGCCTTAAATGTTACACTCTTTGAAGAAAAAATAAAACCATATAAAACCAAATAAGACTCAGAAAGGCCCTTTCTGAGCACATCATTCAGAGCAAGGGACATTGAGTCATTCAAATATTTACTTACTTAGGGCATGATGCACTCATACCCAGAAGAGATGCCTGGACTTTCTCTCATGCATGGCCCCACACACCTGATTCTTGGGAATAACTGTATATGTCTCTGAATACATACATCTTGCCATTGATTTTCTAGTTTCACTTTCAGATGCACCTTGCTTTCAGTGTCTACAATATATTTTGCTGTCTTCCCTGAATCTGATGAAGTGGTCTCAACCTTTTTACCTCTAGAAGCAAACACTGGATGACATCCACTCTCTGGCATCTTGGTTAAGAAAGCCTCCCCTTCTCTCTTCAGAGAAGGATATCAGAATTGCAGCTGAGTGAGAGTGACATTTCAGGATAACCTTGACTTCCCTCTAACATACAAACAAAAGTAAATCATTTGCAAACTTTGAACTATTAATAGTAACAAATTACTTGCAACAGAGCTTGCAACAGATTGTGACACACCATTGGATCTTGACCTCTGTGTCTAGTGGAGAAAATAAATGGGTGTTTTGATCTCTTGAATTTTTTCATAGTTGAGATGGTGGTAACACACAGAGCAAGCACAATTTTTAACTTGACTCATGCTAAGTAGACAGCCAATTTTATATTATAAAGGAAGACTTCTTTCCTTACACTCTTAAAGAAGAATTGCATCAAGTTCTTTCCCAGTGGGGCATTTTTTTAATGTCTAGAAAAAGATGAGGAAATACATATATATTATCATTTTAAAAGATTGTGAGTTGAAATCATAATTGAAAAAAATAAACAGAAGAAAGAAAGGTAGGAAAAAAGAAGAAAAAAATAATCTCTGTACTCTATTCTTTTTTTGGATTTAAGAAATCTAAATATAAACTCAGAGCTTTCCTTTTTTCCACTAAGTGGAGAACTTCTAATTCTAGCAGACGTTTGAGCGATGATGGCTTAACTGTGCTTTCTCATCCTCTCCTTGTATTTGAGGGTCAGAAGAAGGGTCATTAGGGACTTGTATTTTCTGTCTCATCTTTTCCTTCCTCTTTTCTTAACACTTGTGGGAAATCAACTTTATAAAACACTAAAGAGTGCCATGTTCACTAACTTATGGAAAGTCCTCTATAATTCTTACTTATCTATTAAAATTTCCAAGTAGATTCTTCTCCCAGAGCACAGACCAGAATGACTCTTCATATAAAAGAGAAATATCACTTTATAAGCTTTCTCTTAATTGAATAAGGGTTACTATTATTTTCATTTTCTTGTCTATTTTTAAGGATTTCTTTGAATGCCACCTGTACTCCACTTCTTGCCCCCTTGAAAATTCCTGAGAGAAGGAATTTGCATGAATTTATTTACTAAACTTCATCACTCTCGCTATCTGCATCGTCATTCTCTGCAGTTTCGTTTCTTTCTGAAATGTAAAATGTTTCATTATGGATAAAGAATCACCTTCAACCAAGAATGCAGATGTTAAAAATGTCCTTTCTTCTCAAGCATATAGGGTAAGCCTATTAAGTAGTTTGAAGTCTTGGATTTTTCTTCCTGATCAAGGTTGGTTCCTCTCTTGCAGTGTCTGGGTAGATGTGAGTGAGAGGTGATATTCCCACATGACTATTCCCAACAGCTCATAGAATAAAAATACAACTTTATAGAATTTTTCTGGGACAAATGCTGAAGGATAGGAATGAATGTTCTATTATATGGGACCTACAAAGCATTCCTCTCTGTTATGGTAAAAAAGGTAATAATAGATATTGAAAAGGGTAGATATTGAGAGTTTTAATGACATTTTCCCATTCACTATATTCCCTATTTTATTTTTTAGTAGATAACTGACTCCTGAGATTAAAAGGACAGAAAAACAAAGAAAAATTAAGGGAAAAATAGAAGAAGGCATATTAAGGACCAGGATGCAAGATGAGAAGACCAACATCTGCAGGTACATTGGGACAATACTTTTCTATGTATTAATACAAAGTCCACCAAGGTGCTCAGAGTTATCTATTCCTTAAGAAGCAGGAGAGAAGGGAAGAATCTTGAGATCCTAGCTTCCTTTTAAGGCACTTATAGTTTTAGATGACTTCTCCTCCATTTGTAAAGTTAGAAATATATAATCTTAGAGCTCAGAGAAACCCCAGATACCATTTAACTGAACCAATTCAGCACTTTTCCCTAGGGCTTGCTTGAAAGAGACCTCATTATGACTCTGATTGAGCCTAAAGGTGGTTCTGATTAACTTGGACAGATTTGTAGACAGGATCTGTGACAACACTGACCCTAACCTACCCACAGCTGGCTGTAACACCACAGCAATTTTCAAAAAAAGCTGGGGACTCTGCAGCCAATCAGCTCCTTCCATGGTTCTCACCTTTAGTCAACCTCATGCATCAGACAAAATGCAATATTTCTGGTTACCAATCCTTGTTTATTCAGTTATTTTTATCCTGCTGTGAGCTTACACCCCTTCAACTCTCCATTCAATTTCTCTTAACCATTTTTCCCCTCTGTCATGGTAAACCTTTCCTTCATAAAAAAATTGGCTCACACCTCAACTTCTTCAGGTGGTACTCTCTTCTCACTTGTTCTTACCAAAATCTGGCTGTCCTTCAAGGCCACTGTTTCTATTATATCTGTTTTGAGAGGAAACTGCTCCTTTTCCTGTACTCCATGCCCTTGTGGCCATAAGTGGCAGGATGTAGCACTTTTGAATTCTAGAGGACTCAGACTCAACATGTTCATGACATTAAAGAAGCTGACCCAATTGTAATATGATAGGAAACAGTGGAGGATGCAACATATTGAAAAATAAATGTCTCTTGTAAACACGGCAGCTGCCTTCCACCAAACTTGCTAGATCTTCCAGTTTTTCCAAAGAACATAGGTATTCATGTTTCATTGGTGATATCTTTCTACTTTAAACATTGACAGCAAATTTAAAATACATGAACACTATGGAGTAGTTAAAATTTATCTATAGGCTAGGCATACCTGGAGAAGGCAATGTCAACCCACTCCAGTACTCTTGCCTGGAAAATCCCGTGGACGGAGGAGCCTGGTAGGCTGCAGTCCATGGGGTCGCTAAGAGTCGGGCACGACGAGCGACTTCACTTTCACTTTTCACTTTCATGGATTGGAGAAGGAAATGGCAACCCACTCCAGTGTTCTTGCCTGGAGAATCCCAGGGACAGGGGAGCCTGGTGGGCTTCCATCTATGGGGTCGCACAGAGTTGGACACGACTGAAGCGACTTAGCAGCAGCAGCAGGCATGCCTTGTAGTCTGCAAGTTTAACTAGACTCACTGTCAACTGCCAATATATTCCTCCTTCATCTTTATACCAAACCCTCCCTCTTTTGAAATCTGATTTATTCACCTTATCAACTTTAGCCTTGACCTATGGAATGACCATCTTATTCTGCCTGAAGACATTTACTCCATACAATGCATCCTTTACTCTGTAAGTCGCTTCTTTGCACCTATGGCTGGGGTTGGCAATTTTTTTTCTGTTAAAGATCAAAAGGTTAGTATTGTAGAATTTGTGGGCCATATGGAATGTCACAACAGCTCATTGTAACATGAAATAGTCACAGACAATATAAAAATTGGTGAATGTAGCTATATTCCAGTAAAATTTTGTTTACAGAAACAAGGGGTAGATTGGATTTTGCCAGTGGCTTGTATGTAGTTTGCTAACTCTAAACCTCAGAGATAAAGAATTCCCTCCTGTGGAATATAAAACCTAGCATGATTCGTCTCCTGTCTACTTTGCCAACTTTATCTCCTATTTCTTTCCCTCTGAATTAACCAGCCATGATAATAAATCACAATTATCATTTATTCAGCACTTTCAATATGCCAGTTACTTTCCTAAGCCTTTTACCTATATTAAATTTTCTAAATGAAAAAGAAGGGTAGTACATAGGCATTTTAATTTATAGATGAGTAAACTGAGGCTCAGAGAGATGAATTGGTTTGCCCAAGGTCACACAGACAATAAATAAAAATTCTGGGATTTGAACTCAGACAGTCCAGTTTCAATGGTTGTGCTGTTAACCACTGTATTACCCAGCCTCTCCAAGGTCTTCCCTACATTCTTACCTTAGAGGATAAGATAAGATCCTTGCTGTGCTATGGATTTGCCCCCTTCGTGTGATATTCCCCTTTCTACGTCCACCTGGGAAAACTAGATCAAGTCTTTCCTCCTTGGCAAGTCTTCCGTTATTTCACAGTTCCACACTGACAGAATTTACAGGCTTCCTGTTCTGGGCTTAATAGCTATTTCTGGATGCACTGATTACTGTGTTTCAAAAAACAATTCAGTAATTGTCTACTATTGAAATTAGTGGTCTCCTTCCAATCAAGATTTAAGTGCTGTTCTTCTTTGCATGGTTCCTGACACAGGAGGTGCACAATAATTATTTGCTGAACTGAATTCAAAGATTAATTTATCCTAGAACTTTCAGTACTTTCGATTTATCCATTAGTTCCTTTTTATTTTTTTTTGGTAGAAGGGATGGTTAGAGTCTTGGTGTGTTTCGGAAACAGATCTCAAGATATAGATTAGTGTACAAAAATTGATCTGGAAAGGGAAGAAAGCAATGGTAGAAGAATGAAGAAATGAGATGAGGCAAAGCAGACAATGAAATGTACATTATCAAGGCTCCCACTGCTGTGGTTCACTACAGCTTAATCCTGCTGGGGAAACCTGAAAGTTGATGCAGAGCATATACCTCCAAGTTATTCTATACAAGGGATAAAGTTGCTAGGGTGTTTATACACCAATTCCTTTCATTATTTGGTTGGAGGCGACTCTCAGGGGAAGTTAATAACCAAATAGATCCAGAATGCTGCACAGGCAAAGCAACCTTTGATGGCTTAAGAAAGCCCTCAGGCAAAGAAATACCGGTGCTGATAGCTGCAAGTCCAGCCAGCATGCACTAAAGTGTGAGGGCTGGCATATACGGGCATGGTGCCCATAGCTTCTGCTCCGTTTTCCCTCCAAATGTCTGAAACTGATTGTAAGGTGAGAAGATAATTTCTCCTCTTTTCCACTTTGCCAAAGTGAGGCTTTTAAAGGTATCGCTAGAGGTAGAATCTTTCATAATTAGTACAATAATCCCCATTTTGTGATGTGTATAACGATAATAACATCTTTATTGTTTTTCAGGCTAGGTGACCTCTAGTATACACTAAACTATCTTCTTTGCTTATCCTTTGGGATTGTCTTTGAAGATAGCCTTCAATTCCAGAACTTAGATTAGTGGTTGATTTATGTATTCTCTTAACATGAGAGCTATGGCATTACTGTTTGTCTCACATCTTTTTCTTTCTTATAAGGCAAAATATTTCGTTGGGCTTCCCTGGTGGCTCAGATGGTAAAGAGGCTGCCTGTAATGCAGGAAACCCAGGTTTGATCCCTGGGTTGGGAAGATCCCCTGGAGAAGGAAATGGCTACCCACTCCAGTATTCTGGCCTGGAGAATTCCATGGACAGAGAAGCCTGGTGGGCTGCAGTCCATAGGGTCACAAAGAGTCAGATGCAACTGAGTGAATAACATTTTCAGAATCTTTAGTTACCATTTAAAGCAAATACTATTATGGTTGATACAGCATTTTAGTTGTTTGAGCAGACCTTGTTGAGTAAGACATAATGGTTGCCTTTTAGAGTGTGCCAAGTGGTGCCCAGGATAAATAAAGAAGAATGAAAGAAATAAAAAATCAAAGAAAAGGGAGGTATGGGGGAGGGATTGACTATAAGAAAAAAAGTAATTAAAGGATATTCAAAGTTTATCTAATATTAGGAGAGTTTCTTGTTATTTTAGTATTCCAAAGTCTCTCATACTGTGGGTTGACTCTCAATCTAAAAAAAAAAAATTAAAAACAGTGCTATTTGGGCCAAGGATCATTTATCTCATACATCCTCCTTAATGTTGATAGTGAAAAGTCTCTTAAGACTTTTTCTTTATTCAGGTCTTAAAATAAGACAGTTGCAGCTGGCAGGGAGGAGAGAAAAGGGATTTAGAAGAATTTGAGCAGGTGTGATAGTCAAGGGTATTGACTGCAGCTGAGAAAAATGGGTAGAGAGAGATGGATGAGTAAATGATGAGTCTGAGGCTCATCACTCAGGAAACCAAGTGACTGACTTCACAGCTGAGCAGGATCGGACCACCGGGCAGGTGGCTTCTTCGTTGTGATGGAAAGCTGCAAATTCAGTTTGGGCAGAAGCAAAGGTGAAAGTGCTCTTGGCTTTGCCAGGTGGACTGTACAGACGTGGAACACAAACCACTAAATCCCCTTAGGGATGAATGGGTCTGGCGGGGGATTCCAAAAATAGCAATAACAATAATTGTGGTGGTAACGACAACAATAAATATTTCCATTTTTGCAGTAGAGGGAGTGTAGGTTATTATTTTAGGAGTTTCTCACATAGCTTGGCAGGATTCTGTCACACTCACCAGAAATATCCATTATTTTGGACAGCCCATCTTGCTTCATTCTCATCCTTTACAAGCCCTCCTGGAAAATAAAAATTAAAG
The DNA here is from genome assembly GCF_027580195.1 of Bos mutus. Taxonomy (NCBI): domain Eukaryota; kingdom Metazoa; phylum Chordata; class Mammalia; order Artiodactyla; family Bovidae; genus Bos; species Bos mutus. The sequence continues at coordinate 77,678,760 of NC_091625.1, forward strand.
TTTAGGAACAGCAATGATTTTGCCTACAAACGACATATGAAAGCTGAATACTGTCCGTTAAAACCACCATCTTTTTCCCCAAAGTATCTATTTCATTTATTTTGGCTGATGTGGTGGAGAATGTTTTCTTTTGTGAACACTGAAATAGTTAGAAGCATGATTCATGTGGCACCTAGTATGTGTAAGGCCCCGCACAGACATCATCTCCAGTCCTTCCAGCCCTGCTTCCATTTTTCCTGTGAGGAAATCGAAGCTACTGTGAATGACTTGGTGTGTCCGTGGGCCTCAGCGTCTTTGCTCTATTACCAAACATTACTTCTGGGATCACATGTGAGCAACGAGAGTTCCCAGCAATTGAGAAAGGACAAAAGCAGAATGCAGGTCTATCCATAGCTTCTGCAAGGTTATTTCTTCTTCTGTATGGCCTCCATACACGCCTGCGGCGTAACTGTCAACACCTGTCTTCATCCTGCGTATCACTGTGTTTGTCAGGGTTCTCCAGAGAGCAGTACCTGCAGGAGATGTCTGTCTGTCTGTCTATCTATCTGTTCATCCATCCCTCTATCTATACCCTTTCAGCCTTGAGATTTGGCCCTCATTTTTCCCATTGATAGACTCAGTGCTTTCTTCTAGAGTTACCCCTTTACATTAACATTTTTTAATGTTTAATATTTTATGTTCTATGTGGGCTTTATTTTCAAATTGAGCTTCCCTATATATTTATCACATTTAATTTTCAATAAAACCCTCCTCATTTATGCTAACAATTTATACTTTAAAGAGACAGAGTAGAAGTCTTCTTTGCCATTGGGAACAAGCTGAAGAGACAAGATTGGGACTCAAGTTTTTACCTGTTTTCAAAGCTTCTGCTGTTTTCATGACATTATCTTATCTCAATAAATTATTCTGTATGATAGTCTCAACAGTAGGGTACTAAAAAAAAAGAGAACGATAATGACAATTTGTTGAACTGCATTCTGTTAGGCAGTAAAACATGATTCCATTCAGAATGCTGTCAACTTAGGAAGTGGGCAATCAGTAAATATATCTATTTGAAGAATCATTAAGCAGTATGGGAATTCTCCTAATATATCATTAAATCATAATTTGACTTCGTGGAGGCTGAGATAAGACTAAAATATTAATTGTAATGCATCCACATATAAATTATACACAATATATATGAATATTATCACAGCATAGAGAGTATATATGTGGAAGTTTTCATCCTTTCATCAATTTGATGCCCTATGGGGAGGGTCTTGGGCAGGAGGTTCCATACCAGCACTGAAGTTTAACCTTAAGTAGGATTAAGAGAGTACAGAAAAAGAGAAAGGGAGAATCTAATTTACTTCTCCATTTTACCTCCCTTTGTTCTATGTAGCCTGACCACTGAATGGAGAGTCAACAAGCCTCCTCCTGAGTCTGCAATGGCTGCAGCAAGACAATACTATAGTAAAACTTATATATTTTTTTATGAATATAAATCATAAGGGTGGCCCACCTAGGCCAAGGACATGATGAAAAATGTAATGTTCCAGAGGGTTTTAGAGAGCTCCTGTGAGACATTGGTATCCAGGATTCAGCTCCTGGGCTATAGCCAAGCAGAGACAGAGGGAGAGATGCCATGAGTGGATCTGGCTTCAAATAGCACCAGTACATGCTACAAAAATTCAAATATAAGACCAGTAACATTTCAAAGCTCATTAGCTACTGAATGGTAAGTAAATGTAAAGCAAAGGTAGGGGATGCCAAGTCCTCTACTGATAGGTCACATGAGTCCCTTTCAGAAATACCTGGACTCCATTTTACAAAGATGTCAAAGAGGGAGGGTTCAGAAGTAGAATTTGGATAATTAACTCAATAGATTGGACATACTTAGAGTATTTAAACTGTTAAACCAAACTCAGTTGACAACTATATTGGATATTGGTCATTTCCCCACTGAATTATCTAGTGGATAGGATGCATGTGGAAGAGCAGAACACTTAGAGATGAAAATATAGAAAATACATCTTACTGAATGTCCCTGCTATAATGTGAGTATCATATTTATGGCAAAATAACCTGACTGAGAATTTGACAGTAGTTTACTTTTTCCTGGAGCAATTTCATGAAGGAGTAAATATAACAAGTATTTTTCTTTACACATCTTTTATTACTCAACCTCAGTCACCACTCTATACAATCAAACCTTTATAGACTGAAGCCAGTGATTACTTATCCTACTTAGGAAAAGGTGAACAGATTGCCATATGGACAGGCAGTATTATATGGTGGCTAAGAACACAGACCCTGGAGCCAGAATGTGTGGATTTGAATTCTTGTTCTTCTCCTCCTGGCTTAATGACAAGTCACCTAAATTCTCTGTGCCTTAATAACCTCATTTGTAAAATGTGTTTGTGTTTAGTCCCTCAGTTGCGTCTGACTCTTGCAACCCCATGAGCTGTAGCCCTTCAGACTCCTCTGTCCGTGGGATTTTTCAGGCAAGAACACTGGAGTGGTTTGCCATTTCTTCCTCCAGGGGACATCTTTCCTCAGGTTGTGATTGCTAAACAACTTAATCATTTGAACTGCCCACATATAGTATTATTATTGAGTTTAGTTCTTATTGTTACTGTTTTTGGAAAACCCAAGCTCACTGAGTTCGCAGCCAGAATTTTCCAGCCCTGAAAGATGGTGGGTCTCTGCTGGAAGAAGTGCAAGCAAGGCCAACCTGTGTGGGATTGTGGCCTTCTATTACAAGAATGAAGAGGGTGTTAAGTACGTGGGCAATGCCAGCTTGCTGGTGGGACCCAGAGGTGGATGGAGGCATGGTATCAAGTTGCCAAAGACACTGCTTTGAGACCTGGGCAATTGTCCTAGGGTCAAGATGGTTATGTGAAGGGCAGAGGCTGGGAGTGGTGGAGTTGCCAGCACAGCACTAGATCATGATGGCTTCAAGTGGAGAGACTCTTACATAGGAGCACCCACCTCCCAAATATGATTGGTTTTTTACTATACATGCTGGTAGGACTCAGAGCTAGATGTAGTTTGGTTTTATAAATAAAAATCATGAAATCTTTCTTCTTCCTTAACATCAATGAGAAAATCAATAACCATTGATTATAGTAATGGCCAAAACTAGAATGTATTTGACAAAACTTAATGTTTTAAAGAGACCATTGAGCTGTGTTCCATGCAGTACTGTTTTCAGACAGGTTTCTTCAATATTGTTAATCAATGTTTTCTTCTAAATAGTTGAGAATACAGATTAAGTTGTATTATGACTGAATATCTTCTTAAAATTATCTTGAAGGAAAAAGAAGAGTGAAAATTCCTGCTTTAAGAAAGTAATTGTAGCTTCTCTGCTGAATCTCTAGAAAATGTCTAAGTCTGAAACCAAATGACATCTGTGAAGTTGGATAAAAAATCTAATTCATGAGCTACAGGGCAAATATCATGAGGTAGAAAAAAGTTAATGTAAATCTGCAAAATTTTAGAGCTAATAAGTCTATACTATTGGAAAAATTCAATCACATGCTCATTACACTGCCCTATGCTTTCATTTCCTGACTGGGACTGGAAATTATTCTCGTTAAACAGAGGCATATGGGAAACACAGTCCCAGGGAATAGAAATTCAGATCCTCAGAGCAGCAATTTCTCCCTAATGTAAGAAAAAATATAAGAGAAGCAGATTGAGTAAGACATGCTCCCAGAGTAAATTGGGAGCACCATGATAACAACTTAGATTTTCCTTCCTCTCAAACTGTAAGAAAATGTTGGTTTCTTTTGAAATATAGAAGGAAAGTTACTTTTTATGGCCTGAGATTCCATAGCTAGCACCTCTTTGGTATTTTTGCATATTTTCTCCAAATTTTAGCTAGTAGGCAAAAAATTTTATAACTATTAATTTCCAAGGTAAAAAATGGCCATTGTTTAAATTAATGAAAGTAAAACAATTATTACATTAGAGATATTGACAATAGACATTTGTGATTTTGTGTTGCGATAAACTGTAAACCCTACTGATTAAACACACGCACACAGACACACACAGATACACACACACATTTTGCAGCCCAAAGTAGTAATACTTATTGTGCCTTTCTGAGTCAAGTTTGCACAAAGTAACAATATTTTTAAAAGGTAACATGGGATCCATGCAGTTATGGGAACTGTACCAGCATGTCCTGTTGGTCAGAGATTCCTATCAAACTGAAACTTTGAAGATAAAATTTCGTGGGAGGACATGATGTCACAGAATTCCAGATGCTACTGAGCTCTGCTGTCATGAACATTAAAAATGTTTATAAAGCAGTTTTGAACATCTAAGTGAAGCTCTCGTATAAGGGAAAAGAACACTTAATATATTAAGAAGTGTGTGTACCTTCTTTGGGAGGCATTGTATTCTTACAAGTGTACAAAAGATTCAGGATGGTTTGTCTTGCTCTATTTTCATATTATTAATGACTCAATGGCAAGAAAGGTATCAAATAGTTTTATAAACAATGATAAACTTTCAAGTTATTTGCAGTGTCTTATAACTGTATATCACTCTTTTTGTATGCATATATGCTTCTGGACCATATAATCAATTCATCGGTATTAGTTAACTGATATTCAGTTATATTCATTAATAAATACTTTTTCATAGAGACATGAAAGTAAGTATAATCCTGTCAGAGGTATAGTCTTATTTACAGCCACCAAATGATTTGGCCTATAATCCAAGTGCTTCTAATTATCTGTCTGTTTAACGCTATAGTTAGTACCTGGAAGAGAACAACCTGACATAACCTAGATCTGGAAAAGGAAGGTAAACATCATAGCAACAAACATTATTACAAAGGAACATTCAGTATAGCAGTGATTTTTTTGGTCTTAAAAGCTGATACAAAGAAACAATGTTTTGTTACCTTGGTTACAGCCAATTCTGCACAATATGCCTTCTTGGTCTCTGAAGGGACTTTACGTACGTAGGATATTGAAGGAGGTAGTAGCACAGAGAAGATGATATATCTTTACAATTTTTTTGTTCTGCTTTAAATAATTTTTTGTGTAAAGCTGTTTTCATCAAGTAAATGAAAATATACTTAGACAAGCATAACTCTCCCATATAAAACCATCCCTAACCATACCTCTGAATACTTTTCAGTTACCCCCAAAGACACAACCTCAGGCCCCTGGAAAGGAAATAGCAAAGAGTTCTGTGGTCAATATGAACATTGAAAGTGGCTCTACATGCTTTTCTCCCCAGCCGTGGAATATGAGAGTTACTAGGATTGAAAAAGAAAAGAAGACACTTTGGCTAAAGCTGTTTGCTCTTTTATGCCCCTTCTTGGCCTTGAAAACAGGGAGAAATGAGTCACCCCTATGTGGCAGGGAAGGGATGGAAGTGCTGAAGCAGAAAAAGAGCCAGAGTGTAGAATGCTCCTTATTCCACCACTGCTACTTCCTTGGGACAAGGGAAACGTACATTCTGGTTGCAATGGTCAAGAGCAACTCCATGTCGAGGAAGTAGTCAATCAACACAAGGACCGTAGAAGCTGGCATCACTCTTTATTTCCTCGTCATCCAGTGTTACATCGGGTTCAATTCTCCCTGTAACAAGAGAAAGCAGGAAAGATGCGCCCTCTCTCTCCTCCTTCCCTCTGCCTCTTCATTTGCAGTCCCAAACGTGTTTGCAGGTGCAACGTAAGTGGCAGAAATGGTTAGCTGTTGTTTAATAACTGTTCTTCCCTCCTTTGCTTAGTTCCAGAACTCTGATGAATCATACTGATTTTGTCTTGAATTAGTGAAAAATCTGTAAAAGTTCTATATCCTCCTGCCTCTATTGTAGCTAGTTGTGGGTACAACTACAACATTATTGCTATTATGATCAAGTTCTGGACCACAAGATTTGAGCATCAATGTTGAATGTAACTTCTGGGTCATGTCCTTAAACGAAAAGAGTGTTCTATACATTGTCCTTTTTCTCTCTTCCTGCTAATAAGAACAAAGGTACGATGGCCAGGGTGGAAAGACGTGTCTTGGACTATGCTTTGAAAACTATGTGTTGAATATGGAAAAGCCACAAGTTAGAAGAGACTTGGGTTACTGGCTGTCAAATCTCTTTCCTTGTCCTTGACTTAAGCACTCAAACTTTTCATTGGGAGAGCAATAAGCTTCTAACTTACTTTATAAACTGTTCTATTGGGTCTCTCTGTGTTACAGAATTGGGGCTGTGATATCTCCAAAATTTACATAGAGTTAAATCAGAGCTTCTCAAACTTTAATGTGCATATGAATCACCCAGGGATCATGTTAAAATGCAGATTCTGATTCAGCTTAAGTATGATGAATACACTATCTGCCAGCCTGTCTAGGCTATGGTGCCCAGCTGTTTAGTCTAAATGTTGCTGTGAAGGTATTTTGTAGATCTGATTAGCATCTACACTTGGGTGACTTTAAGTGGTTTACTATCAATAATGTGGGTGAACCTAATCCAATAAGGGGGCCACTTAAGAACATAAAGTGAGGCTTCCAAAGAAGAAAGGAATTCTGTCTCAAGACTGTAATAGAAAGACAGAAGTTTTGTCTAAGTTTCTAACCCAGTGGTCATATGGATTTCAGGTTTGTTGGTTCCCACAGTCTCACAAGCCAATTTTGTAAACCCCTCTCTCTGTCTCTAGGAACACACATACACACACACACACACACACATCCCTTATTGTTCCTGTTTACTTGGAGAATTGCAATTAATACAGTAGGATTGGGGCAAGTCATAAGAGTCTGGTTTTTTTTTTTTTTTCCTCTTTTTTCCTTTCGTTCTCTCTCTCTCTTTTTTTCTTTCAGCTATGCCGTGTGGTATGTGGGATCTAAGTTCCCTAACCAGAGATCGAACCCACACAGTCAGCATTGGAAGCTCGGAGTCTTAACCACTGGACTGCCAGGGAAATCCAGAGGCTTCATTTCTAATGCGTCCCCAGTACTCCTAGTATAAGTGCTATGCTTTGCGTGGTGAGATTCTGGAGAACTGGTTGTCTGGAAACATGAGTTTCAGTCTAAACTTGTACAGAAATTTACTGCATGGGGCATGCCATTTGATGGGTAGATCTCATTTCCTCATCCCTGAGGTGAGAATGTTGAACTAAATGACCTCTGTGGCCACTTTCAGCCCCAGTACATTAAACTTTTGTGATCTTAACTCTCCTGGTCAGAGACCCTGGTGAGAAAGCAACCTGGGTCTACAGCTGGTGGCAAGGCCAACCCCAGAGGTGCATAAAAGCACGCGGTCTCATGCCTGGCTTCTTAGAGAGGTAGCATTGGTTTGCTGTGTTACTGATCTAGTGTGGACATTTAAAAGTGGAGCAGAGGGCTGTTCAGTTGGTATCTTCATATGTCCAGAAACCTGACAAGGAAAGGCAGTTAATTTTTCTCCCTTTGATGAGAAAGGGCTTCCCTGGTAGCTCAGCGGGTAAAGAATTTGCCTGCAATGTGAGAGACCTGGGTTCAATCCCTGGGTTGAGAAGATCCCCTGGAGAAGGGAATGGCTGTCCACTCTAGTATTCTGGCCTGGAGAATTCCATGGAGTGTATAGTCCAAGGGGTCACAAAGTGTTGGACATTACTGGGCGACTTTCATTTCACTTTCACCTGATTAAAAAGAGAAATTCAAGAGCTTAATCACATTTTCACACTTCCTAATGCAAAGAACTTCCCTGGTGGCTCAGAGGTTAAAGCGTCTGCATGTAATGCAGGAGACCTGGGTTCGATCCCTGGGTCAGGAAGATCCCCTGGAGAAGGAAATGGCAACCCACTCCAGTATTCTTGCTGGAGAATCCCATGGACGGACTAGCCTGATGGGCTACAGTCCACGGGGTCGCAAAGAGTTGGACACAACTGAGCGACTTCACTTTATTTCACTTCAATGCAAAGAACAGAGGCAGGTCTAGTTGCATAAATGACTGTTTTGTGTTATTCACTTACACATTACAATAACTTTTGTAGAATAATCTTACATATGAGGGGAATATATTAATGAACCTACCTACTTCCTAACTTGAGCATTAATAGAATTTGGATCTGGAAAATTTTAATAATAGCATAATTACTTAGATGTTTCTTTACAAATAGCAAAGAGCTTGAAAATGATATCCTGCTAAATTGTAAATTTTTTTGAATGCTCTAATGCCTTGTCAATCAGGTTGTATTTTTAAATCAGATGTTTCTTGGATTGTATGATCTGTACCTATCCATGAGCTTTGCTTTCTAAAATCCTATACTGAAAAGAGCTTTGTGGTAATCCTTTGGAAGCACAAAGTGAAACTGTGATCATTCTTTAATGATGGAAACCTGTTTCCACCTATAATGTAGAACATTTGTTCTTAAAATAGGTATATTTAAATACGCAATATAATTCAGTGGCTCCATAGACATATTTTAATGAAGGATTGAAATTCCTTTACTTGCTCATTGTCTTAGTTTTTGACCATAAAATAGCATGAAAACTGTGTTTTATGCAAGTACAAAATGCTAATAGATTCTTTACTGACGGTGCTTTGGTTAAGCTTACACCAATATAGTATAGGACAGGAATGGTGCTCTGGGAACATAGACCTCCTTATTTGAAATAAGGTTTTATATATATAAATATATATATATATATTCACAGATACACACACACACACACACACATATATATATACACATAGATAATCCATTTGAGATACATCTATATATATAGACTATACAGGTATGGTCTGTCTGAGATAAATAGGTTTCTTATCTCACCTGATAAACACTGTGGAAGGTGTTGTGTGTTCAGGCCACTGTGATGCTGTATGTGAGTGCACATTTGCTATGCATGTGTATGTGAAAGTGTGTGCACACGTGTTAAGTTGGGAGTGGGGGTGGAAAGAAAGTTCATTTCCTCTTTCATTGCATGTGAGTCTGAATGCAGTTGAGAGACTGACATCATTTCCTTATTTTCTCAATGTCAAGCACTGTTTTGTCTCTTCCCTTCCGCCTCCAACACAATTGCCTTAAGAGATTCTTCTAATAGATGCAACTCCTTTTTGCATCTGGAGGACAAGGCTCCTAAAAAAAAAAAGAAAGCAGTAAAGTAAGGTGCTTGGGCAGAGCTAGGAACCTGTTGCTGCTTTTCACCAATATGCTTTTCTTTCTCAACATTCGAGTGTGGGGGAAGGGAGAGAAGTTAGGATGCAAGGGGGAAAAAGTGTGAGTGTAAGAGTTGAGCCCATTTCTTTCTATTTTAAATTATCTCTTTAAAGGAAAACAGGATATAAAATTAAAAGAGATAGAACATGGCATCAGTATATTCTGCTCTTCACCTACCTTCTTAATATAGCCCTGTTTTCTCTAAGGGAGGTTGAGACAAAGGAGGTTAACCTTTTACGAACTAGTAATGATGTATTAGAAATCCTAAGATTCTAAATTTTTTGAAAGACAAACAAGCATCTTTCATAGTGTGTCAGAAATCACCCCAGTGGTCTGATTTGTGGGTGTTTGATTTTTAAAATTATTAACCAACATGAATAACTTATGTTTGCTGCCCTTCTCTTGTCATGATTTTCATGTGTTGAGGAATGACAATCCTCAGAAGCTACTGGCAAATGAAATCAGACAGTGAAAAATTTAGCTTAGCTTGAAAGTAGAGATTTTGGAACATCAGAGCTCCTTGTGTTGTTTTAAACTGGTCAGAGAATTGTTAACTGCTTTTCACAAGGAATTCACTTCATTTGGCAGGAGAGTTTATATTCATCCACTTCGCTGCTCCATTCCTACTGCAGTGTTGGTCTACCCAGAATGTGGGATCAGCTGCATATCTTTGGCCCTCTATCGAACCCTGAAAATATAATGGACCTATTCTGTAGTTAATTCACGGTGTCTGGTATATCTCCAGCAGCTTAACAGATGGATCTCTAGTCAGCCTCCTCTCAAACTCTTTATTAAATATTTACAGAGCCAGATTGCAAATAGACCCAGCTTTGCCCCTGGAGTTATATGCACTGACCTCTGGACCAGGGAGGATATCAACTTGGTTAGCTCGGGAGGAGAGACAAAAATCTTCTGTCCAAAATGTTTCCAGAAGCACACTGAGCGGTTAACTTACTTGTGGTGAGATTGCTTGTGTTCCAACACTATTTTCTGCAATAAACAGGACATTACCTTGAAAATACAAAGTTATTATTCATGTGGGAAGATAAAGATGTCCACCAAGTTCATGAATAAGCCCAAATATTTGGGGACAGGTTTTATCACTCCATAAAAAAAAAAAAAAGGTTGAAATGAAGAATAGTGTCTCACGCTTAAGTAGTACATATATAAATGGAGAGTTGCCAGGAGAAAGTGCTAATGAGATGAGTATGTGAGAAACAAGTAAACGTGGAGATTTAAAAACACTGAAAATAAAATATCATGCGTTGGACATGTAGAGGAAGGTGTTAAAATGAAAATGCCAAAGTCACTCAAAACTTTTAATTGAATCAGGTGGAGAGTGGAGGAGAGGGTTTGGGGAGGAGCAAGGGAAGGGAAGGGGTCTAGAGGATGCTTATTCCAGGAGAGAGTGTTCTCAGAGGGGGCCAGTATCTGCAGACCAAATGGTGTTTGAGTTAAGAGCAAAAGTAGTGATCACTGGACTGTAAATCTGTGAGAGAAGATTCTGGAATTCCAAGATGTGCTGTAATGCTTCTAGAAAAAAATGCAAAGACCATGATCTTTATGCTGTATTTATGAGTTACATAATCACTAGGCCAAAGAAGACTTCCAGTCCATCTCTTTTTCTTTGGACAGTCTGCTTTGAAATGGTTCCAAAGTCTTAGAGATTAATCCAGGAAATATCATTGTGCCAGATTGTAACCACACACTTAATTTTAATGCCACAAGATAAATTACTAACTCTATCCTTTAAAGGTATTTCAGTGGTTTCAGGAAATTTTTCAAGATCTTCTTATGTAAAATTTTAAATGACAGTGCTAATTTGGCAGTATATGAAACCATAAAGTCTTTTTCACTTGGCTAACTCCTTGAATGAAACCAAGTTATAATATGATAATAAATGCACTTTATGGTAAATAATCTTTATTATTATAAATACTGGATTTGTTGCTTCTCCTTTAGCCAAGAAAGTTACTAGCTCTTCTTGCAAAAAAAAATCTTTTGTTTCCAGTTCTATTGCCTTAGCCATTTGTCACTAACATTTTAAGTTGTCCATGTCACTATATTAAGAACTGTAGAAAGGCTATAAAGAAATAGATTCTTGACACAGTATTAGCACTTGGGTGGTTTATAATCTAGTCTTTGGGGAGGAGATATGCAGTATAAATAAAATGCCTTAAGAATACATCTATAGAAAACTAAGTTTGCATAGCCAAAGACACATATACAGTGAATGAAGGTTATCAGTAGATAATCACATTTTTTCTTAGAGGTGTGTTGATGATTCTATAGTACTGCAAATGATGGCTAACTTTAGTGTCTAGTATAATGTAGGAACTAGTGTTTGTTATTGATGATATGTTAAAGCGGTGCTATGGTGTGATTGTTTAGATCTTCCCAAATTTGTATGCTGACATGCTATTCTGCGTGTGTACATGCTAAATCGCTTCAGTCGTGTCCAACACTTCGGAGCCTGTGGACTGTAGCCTGCCAGTCTCCTCTGTCCATGGGATTCTCCAGGCAGGAATACTGGAGTGGGTTGCCACACCCTCCTTCAGGGGATCTTCCTGACCCAGGGATCAAACCCTCATATCCTGTGGCTCCTGCATTGCAGCTGAATTCTTTACCACTAGCATCACCTGGGAAGCACTCTAATCTGCAAGGTACTGGTGTTAGAAGGTGGGGCCTTTGGGAGGTGTAGGTCATGATGGTGGAACCCTCATGTACCTTATATCGTGCCCTTATAAAAGAGGCCACATGGAGCTCCCTGGCCCTTTCTGCCGTGTGAGGGTACCAAGAGAAGTCTCGTCCTGGCAAAGGGACTTCAGACAACCAAGCTGACACCCTGATCTCAGACTTCCAGCCTCCAAAACTGTGAGAAATACATTTCTGCTGTTTATAAATGACCCGGTCTGTGATGTCTTGTTATGATAGCCTGCATGAATTAAAGTAGAAGGGCTCCCTGAAAATATTCTTCTCTTTAGGGTATAATGTTAACATTGTAGTTCTGGGCTTTGTGAGTTAGAGAAGGTGTTAAACTGTTACTGTGTAGATGATTTAGGCAGACACATAAGCAAGGTTAAGAACCTCATCACTCAAGCACATCTATAGGAAATACTGTATTTTAGAGGAAAGGCCCCGGTGAAAGATCAGCAATGCAGAACCACACCTCTGTTGACAACACACAGTTCTGATGGCCCAGGACCTCAGATGCTCTAAGGAAACTCTAGTGTTTCCAGGTTGTCTCACTGGAGCTGTTAGCAGGTAGATCCCACTCTGAGTCTTCCTCCCCAGAGTGAAGTGAAAAACTGCACTGAATCATGTAGCATCAAGGGCACTTGCCCCTTCTAGAATCAGTTCTGAAGATTTCTAGCCATATTTGTTAATCCAAGGAAATGGTTTTATGGATAACGCAGCAACAGGGATGCTGTGTGTTCCTCATATTGGCTTTGTTTGAAGGTTTCTCCCAGTCTCTCAAAGAACGTGCGTGCATGCAAGCTAAGTTGCTTCAGTTGTGTTCCACTCTTTGTGACGGTATAGACTTTAGACTGCCAGGCTCCTCTGTCCATGGATTCTCCAGGCAAGAATGCTGGGGTGGGTTGCCATTACCTTCTCCAGGTGATCTTCCTGACCCAGGGATCGAACCCATGGCTCTTACATGTCCGTCACTGGCAGGCAGGTTCTTTACCATTAGCGACACCTGGGAAACCCCTCTCAAAGGATATAAAAAAGCAAACAAGGTATTTGCATAATTGCATTTAAATCCTCAGAGGTGTAAAAATGCCCATCCTCGAGATGTGTGAGGAACAATGAAAGGATACAGCTTTTGTTCAGTTGCTACATACTGCAGTATGCTAGGCTTCCCTGTCCTTCACTATCTCCAGGAGTTTACTCAAATTTATGTCCATTGAGTCAGTGAAGCTACCTAACTATCTCATCCTTTGCCACCAAAGCCTTCAGAAAATAAAAGCAATAGAATGGTTATATTTCGGAATTTATTTTGGGGTGGCTTTGGGTTTTTATTTCTCTTTTTACAGACATAGCCTCATTACAAAGGAAACTTTTGGACTTCCTCTTGAAACATATGATATTTGTCTATTATATAATGAGAAGACCATTGTTGGAACTTAATTTTATTGTCCACAAAATCCAAATAACAAAATACAAAAAAAGTGTTTTCTTTTCTTAAGTTGTTAAAACTCACATAGCCTCCAAAAGAGCACATTTATTTTTCTTGTTTTAGAGTTCACCAAATAAGACAGACTGAGCTGGGCCATTACCATTCTCATCAGCTGAGATTTATATGATGCATGCATTGAAATGAACATCTGGACAGTTAGAGAATGAATTTCATTTGGAAGCCCTGTAGCATTTTTTTCCATTTGAAATGTCCCTTTGGAAAATAAAATAAATAGGAAAACAATATCCACTAAAAGAGAAAGATTTTTAAAAGCCAGAATTATTAGAAATAGGATTATCAATGAGAATTTTTATTGCACACAATAAAGGTATAAGTGGGATCATAAAGCACTGTACAGAAATAAAAACCATTGACGGCTTGGGTTTTATCTCGCTTTCAGAGAACCAGTGAACTTAAACTCATCTGTGACTTCCAAGGCAACTAGCTATAACCATAGTTCCACTGTCTCCAAGGCTTAAGAGGAGATTTTCAGCCTGGATAAGTGTTTCATGGAGACATTTGATCCAGGTGCTTTATGTAGCAGGATTGGTGATTCAGAGTGTGGCATTTAACAATGTGAGTCAGAATTAGATGAATGTCTCAGTTTAATAGTTGAGTAGCTAATGGAAGGGCCACCTCTTGGATGAGTCAGTGAACACAGATCCTGCTGTGGGCCACTTGCTAAAAATTATGCAATCATTTTCACATGAAGCTAAGATGGTGACCTTGATGTTTTGCCCTTTCTAAGTTCATGTGATCAAGCTGCTCATCTCTGTTTCCTTAAAATAGATTTGAACCACAGAGCTACCTTTTATCTTCATTCATTTTTTTTTTCCTGCAAGTGTGTTGTACCCTATTCATTACATGAGAATAATGCAATTATTATTTTTTTTAACCCAATGTATTTTGCTAGAGATATGCTACACTTGCTATTTATAACCCCTCTTTCCTCCAAAAACATTTGAGGTGCAGCTTGGAATAAAAGACACAGATATGCCAAAACTATTCAAGCAAGGACAGATGAATGTGATTATGGGCTATGCTAGGTCAAGAGAGTTACACCAGAATTTATAGGCTAAAGATAGCTCCTGAAACAGAGCAGCAAATTTAGCTTCGAGCTTCCTGAAAATTATTTTCAACATGCATCATTTTGCCTTCTCTGTAAATGTCAATGTCTGCATTAGTATCTTCTATTTTAGAATATAAGCTCATTTTAGCATGGTTTATCAATCAGATGGCAAGTTTTATTGAAGATCAGCTGTAGTCAGAACAGTATGTAAAGAGTAGGGAAGTAGAGCAAGACATCAAAGAGTAGGAGAAGCGATAGCTTATCTCTGTCCTCAATGAGGTCACCGGTCAGTTAGATAAAACAAATCATACCCTTGAGAAGTCTCTTACCACAGAACACACAAGCTAATGAATGTTAACAGAGTCCTAATTGGGGAGATGAGTGTGGGAAAATATAGCTCTTAATATATGCATGGCCTGATACTTGTCGGAGCAGTTGTAAATGAGAAGCCGAAGGATGGTTTTCAAGGAAGCCTTTCTCTCCTCTACCAGCCTCATGAATGGCTGCCCCAGGACAGCTGTCACAGAAGTGTCCCCGGACAGTTTCTGTGGGATTAGGGTGGCAGAACCAGTGTCTAGTCAGCTAATGGCACTGGGTTCTATTTAACCTATGCACCCCTGTATAGTCTGGAAATTAAAAGAAAGAAGGGGAAAAGAAAGAAAGAAGGGAAAAAGAAAGGAAGGAGAGAGACAAGGAAGGAAGGAGAGAGGGAAAAGGGAAAAGAAATCTTAACCAACATCAAGGACTTCTTATTATGCTAATATGAAAATCATTTAAGTAAATTTTTTGTGTCTTTTTTTCCTTTCTCAAACTTAATTGTTATAAGAGAGTTGGAGATTGTTGATGTTTTTATGGAGTAAAAACCAGACATATTTTTCCTGTGTCTTAGGAAGCAATTTTTGAAAGGCGATGAAGATGCTGGACAGATAAATTACTAGTTTCATTACTGTCAATGCTAAATTTAAAAATGGCATCAATATGTAGCCACACAAGGCTTCCTATCATTTACTCCAAGTCAGATCTTGATATGACCTAACAGAAGGAGGTTTGCTGCCTCATATTTCCACCAAATTTTGGACAGAGAGACACACTAGTCTCCAAGATCCATTGTTAGAGAACTAGATGGGCTCTGAACCAAGTGTGCCCACCGTGTGGAAAAGGAAAGTGTGGTTTCATAGAAAAGAAATCAAAGAAACAGAGAAAGGAAGCAGCTGTACCACGCATGTTCTTAAACTTCTGCTCTTACCCAACCCAAATAAATCACACTATCACTGATGAACCACACTATAGTGAGGGATGAGTAAGGGTGAAGAGAGAGTCCAGATAGATGATTCAAGTGGGGTGTTTTCAACCTTGGCCCCCCAGCAGGCTCACTCGGGAAACCAAATATATAGCACATACTTATGGACTCTCTTTCTGTCTCTCTGTCTCTTTCATAAGCACACACACACACACAGGATGCCTGGACAACAAGTATGTGGCTTGAGTTAAAAAGCGGGAAAACAGGAAAATGAAGCTCCCCTAAACAGAGGACTTTGCTGAGTTTACAATAATTGGCTGTGTGTGCAAGTGAGATTCAGTTGGTATTTGCTGAGTGAATTCCTAAAGAATGTATTGAATATTGACCATAGGTGAATTTCTCACCATTTCTCATTGCCCATGCACTGAGAATTCTTCTTTGGGAGACTCTGCCTTTGTAAGAATATGCCTTAATTAACAATCATCACACCTAGACTGGGCTAGCAGTTGTGCTTCAATGTTCCAAGGGAGTTACTCTATGCTAAAGCAGAAGGTGAAGACTGGGAATTTCTGGGAAAAGGAGAAAGAGAGGAGAGTGGCAAAAAGGTGATAAGAGACAGGCATGCTTAGTAGGACTGTCCTAAGATGTGACTGACCATTCCATGAACACCCAGATCTTCGCTGAAGACTGCAATGCCCTCTAACAGTTTGTACGAATAAATTACTCATAGAAATCAGTGAGAGGGCTAAATTCTGCATTCTATGGTCAAAGAACTAAAGTAGCCTTACTGCAAATAGGCAGCTGTGGATGAAATTAGGTTATATAGGATCCTGAATGTATCAGTCGGGACTTCTGTTGGTATATAAACACTTAATCTATAGGCTCTTAGAAAAGTGAGTTTTTCTACAGAGACTGTTAATGTACCTATTTGCCCTATACAAAAGTAGGTTAATTCCTCAGGGTCCTGGTTAGTATAGCATTACATCAGAAATACAATAATAAGGCAATAAAGGTACCAGCATTTTTATTCTAAAATATGGTAGTTTAAACATTGAAGCATGAATAGAAATGGAATAATACTCAAACTTTTTATCAATTTTCACAAGTTATAATGGATATTCCAATTATTTTGTATAAATTACATTACCAATTCTAAAAGTTGCATAAATTTTTAAATCTCTGGAAGGAAAAAGTGTTATAATCTGACTTGCAAATATTTTTAGCAAACAAAACAAGCTTTAGAAAGCGACAAAAATGAGAATAGGATGTATACAAATATAAAGTGTTACTGAACAGACTGGGATAGCTAAATCTTCTGTGAAGCTGAGAGATGTGTGCATTCAAGAAAATACCAATTTAGCTAGTATTGTTTGCAAACTTTGCAGTTATACACATAAATGTGTCTCTTCTCTTCCTTTTGTATTGCCACCAGCTTAGAGAGCCTTCATTTTATCCATCCTTCATCAGGACAATCAACTTATCTCTGATACTCAAACTCAATCTCTTAAAATACTCTCCTGTTTTTTTTTAAATTTTATTTTATTTTTAAACTTTACAAAATTGTATTAGTTTTGCCAAAACATGACAAAAGTGCAGTACACACCAATGGCTTATTGTAGGCCCTAAGCATTCGTCATTCAGATACTGGATTTTCTGAGTTTCTGTATGGTTCTGAAAAACCTTTTTATTATCATTGTACCTGAAACTTGACTGGATATGCAATTCATGTAGTACATTTGCTACAGAACCTGGTAGACTTTTCCTGATAATCTTTCAGGCTTAAATGATGCTGTGGAAAATCGGGGACTCCTAATTTTATCTTCTGGTGTGTGGCTTGGGTTATCTGGAGGTAGCCTGGAGAAATCTTTCTTTATCTTTGAAATTTAATAGTGAACCAGGTTATGTTTTAGCTTTGATTGTTCTGAATTACTTTTGCCTGGATTAGAGAACATTCTCTTTATACTTACGTATTTTTACCCCATTATCTTAGGGAAATTTTGTTTTATAGCCCTTAATATGTTTCTGGTTTTATGGTTGAGCTTTTATTCTTCAAAGATGCCAGCTGTCTTATGGAAGCACATCTTTATATATCCTTAGTGTTGTCTCCCTTCCTTCCCTTCTTCCTCCCTTTCCACCTTCCTCTCTTCTTCCTCTTTCCTTTCTTCCTTTGTTTCATCCTTCTTTATCCCTTTCTTTCTTCCCCTCTCCATCTTTATATATATATATATACATATATATATGTATGTATGTACATATATATGCATTCTCTGTATTTATTGTGATTATAAAAACTATTAACTTTGAGTAGCAATTTTTATTTTTAGCCTTGCCTATTTCATTTCTTCTTGTTTAGAATTGATTATTGTGTTTCATCATGTCACTCTGAACACTGATTTTATTTAATCCTGGATGGTTTCTTTTCAGGTCTTTTCAATTTCTTTTTTTTTTAAATGAAAATTATCTTATTACATTCCCATAGTACAATGTATTTATGGAAAATAATTCTTTTGTTTTGCTGTGCTTCCTTCATACCCATTGTATTTTTTTTTAACTTGGGCATTTTTTCTCTTGGGTTTTTTATTCATTACTTTTTGATCAGTCTTCTTTCTCCCCCTGTAATGTCTTTGAATTATTGGTATAAGGGTTCTTTTAGTCTCCCTTATACTCAATGTAAACTATTCGGTGCAGATTATCTGGTTTGCTGATTTTAGTGGTCAAATGCAAACTTACTCCTTTGCTATCATTATTATGGCCAATAGCTTTGTGTGTGTGTGTGTTTGTGTGTGTGTGTGTGTTTGTGTGTGTGTGTGTGGCTTCTCCTTGAGGCTACAATTTGAGAGCATGATGAAAATGAGTTTAAGCTGAAATTGTGCTGAATATCTTAAATCATGATTTTCTCTAAGCAATAGGGCTTTTATTTCATCTCAATTCAGATCATCCCCCTTTCTTATAAACTCTGAAAACTTAACCATTCTCATGTTTTACATTTCTTCCTTTTGACCATATCTCATAGGAACAATTTCCACTACTTGTCATTTAGAAGAAGAAAGAATTTAATTTGCTTCTCCAAAGTTTGGCAGGGTTATTGAAAATCATCAGTATGTTACTGACTGAGCATTGTTTCCAGAATATTGGTGAAGGTTTAAAATCCAATTATGTCACCCACACTGCATTGCTTTATTCTAGAATCTGTTGCTTCATTTTAGTTTCTTTACTTATTAATGCTTATTACTTTCAGTTATGCATCTTTATTTTTTATTTATTTAAAAAAATTGTTCATTTGAAAAGGAAGAATGGAAAATGGAAATATGACCTAACTTTACTGTGTGACTTAGCCCCCACACATTACTGTGTTATCTTTCATCTTTACTCAAGCTATAAGCAATCAACTTTAGGTTATTATTCCCAAACTTATCTAATGATAGATTTATTTTTAAAATTTCAACCAAAACTACCACTTAGACAAGTCTTATATATTTATCACCTGTTGAATAGAGTGATTTCATTTTCACTTACCCTGAGTTACAGCTTTCTAATTTAATGTGAGCTATATTCTTGTATTCAGAGTGTATTGTGTAAGTCTGTGTGCAGTCTGTCCATATGGTTTATTGTTTTGCCAAATTTGATAATGAACCATGCTATTCTCTGTTGTAAAAGACCTATACTTTTTCATTTGCTGGTTTCATATGCTGATTTCATAACATGCTTCAAACTCTCTCATTATGTTGTAAAGGTTTTTTCATTCTTCTGTGAAATAATAGACATTGAAATGTTGTAGATAGAGAGGAGATGAAGCTTTATTTAATTAAACAAAAATAATGATTTACACCATGTGATTGAAAAGTGGGGAGGGTGTTGTGGGAAGCCCTAGGATATAAGAGGAATGCTAAGTGTTGTTAAGATTAGAATCTTTATTTTTTGAATGATATTAGTAAATGAGGAAAATAGAGTCAGTTATTTTTCATTATGTATCTCATAAAAAAAGCTAGATAGTCATAATTTTTAATTTCTCAGCTGGTAGCCTTGGCTTGGTTCTCACCCTCAGCTTCAGTGTTGGGTCCTTAAGGACAAAAGCTGAAGATGTCTACAGACAGGGTACAATTAAGGCCAGGCTCACGAAAGACAGGGCTGGGAGGTGTGGAGAGCATCTCCATAGGTAGTAAAAGTACTTCAAGTTTGGGAATAATAATGATGGAATTGCTACATTTGAGTTATTTGAGCTTCTTCCTTTCATTTTTCTGATGTTTAAGACGGTTGAACACAATTTTTTTCCTATGGCATAACTGGTAACATTATCCAGTGGGCTTTGTAACTCCTGTTTTTTTGTTTTGTTAATTTAGAGAGGAAAAACAGTAGGAAATATGCAAAGTCTTCTTAGGTGAATAATCTGAATTTTAGAAAGGATCCACTGACTTCTTTCCCAGCAGTGATTTTCCATCTGAGTGGCTCCTGGGTAGTTAGTACAGAAAGCTATGTTGGTGCTGGCTGGGTGCAAATTGCCTTTTTCTGAAGATGCCTGCTTTGTACTATTACCTGCCTACAGAACAACAAGGCCCCTCCAGTAGAGAAGCCTTTTAACCAAATATCAAACAAATTAACCTTTTAGTGTGTTCCTAGGAGCCTTTCAAGAGGAAGAATGCTCTGGTGACATCACTGATGGCAAAGGTTAGCCTAAAAGTAAAATGAAATCATCCGGCCAGGCAGACCCTGCGGGAGAATCAAGCCTTGTAATTAGATTGAAGCCTCCTAGGAAACGGAGCCCTGTTGCAGGAAAAGCGTTTGCAGAAGCTAATTAGGGTAAGCTTTTGCATCAGTGCTGGTCCAGCGCATCACTTACAGACTTGAAAATAGCTGTGATGGTGCCTGATGATTGAGTCATTCCTTAATTTTAGCATCCTAGGCGAACATGAATTACATGACGAACTTGTCCTAGCTGTGACTTCAGACTCCAGAAACAGTTCAGTCCTCAGATTGGCTGATACTGGGGGTGTTTTCTGAGAGTTTTGGGGATTGGACAGCCCTGTGGCAGGCAGATGCTGAGAGCTTTGCCCTAATGGCTCTGCAGATTGACCTCAGCTAACTGGTGCTGTCCCTGCCTTGTCATCCCCTCTCCTTCCTATACCTTCACAGTGTGGGTTGTTAACTGAGCCTTGGAATTGTTCTAAATGACTTCTGTGGTAAATTAATGAAAAAATCTAGTTATTAAGCCAATAAGCTGTTTTACCCCATTTAGGCTGCTTGAACAAAATACCATAGACTGAAAGTGAAGTGAAAGTGTTAGTCGCTCAGTTATGTCCAACTCTTTGTGACCCCAACTGAGTGGCTTCTCAATAATAGAAATGCATTTTTCACAATTCTAGAGACTGGGAAGTCCAAGATCAAGGCCCTGGAAGAGTCTGTGTTGATGAGAGCCTGCTTCCCATAGACAGCTATCTTTTGCTATAACTTCACCTGTGGAAGGGGCTAGGGAGCTCCTGGGATCCCTTTCATAAAGACATTAATCCCATTCATGAGGGCAGAGTCCTCATGATCTAATCACCTCCAAAGGCCCCGACCCCTAATACTATCACCTGTGGGAGTTAAGATTTCAACACACTAATCTGGGAAGGGGGGAACACAGCTATTTAGACTATAGCATAAGCTGAGAATCTCCTTGCTGTAGCAACACAAACAAGAAACTGAGTTTGGAGGAACGAAAAGGTGAGCACAGAACCAACTTTTTTACTCTTACCTTATCCTCAGAAAATCACTACAACTTTGATCTACACAGAGTCCTTTTAGTATGTTAAGGGAAGACTGAATGTTTCAGGATGTCTCTGGGTTTCAAGTGTCTGTTAGTCATTGAGTGAAAAGGTAATTAAGTCCAGGACCCATCACTTACTACCTGTGTGACAAAGGCATGGTACTTAAGCTCTCTGATACTGCAATTTCTTATCTATAAAACAAAAATTATGGAATAGTCCCTGGCACAGAATCAGCATGCATAAGCTTTAGAGTGCTATTATTTGGGGCCAAAAGGTATATGGGAGTTGTCATTTATTTTGGTAGCCATATTGTAACAGCACTAACAAAATCAGCTACAGTTTTTGTGCCCTTACTGTCTGCCAGTTATTGGGCTAAGCATAGACTATCATGATATCATCCAGGACTCTCACCAACTTGCCTTATGCTCATTGCACAGGTGAGGAAACCAGGCGTTTAGATCACATCCTAGATGCTAACACAATAAGTAAGTGTTCATAAAAGAATCACAGAAAGAAGCTCTAAGAACAGGCTCATCTCATGAAAATATGTGTAATGGTAATGAGTCATCTGTTCTAATCACATCACTATAGCTATCCTAAACCAAAACCCTCCTCTTGAGCTCACATTAAATTTGTTTATTTCTCATATCTGGATTGCTTTTACATTCTGCACCAGCTAATCTCTGGTCTTATTTCAAGTCAGAATCTGGATATTATTTACCATCTGCCTCCAAGGGAGGCACTTGCCAAGTCCCTTAATTTGCTATAATTGGCAGGTTTTCAGTGTACATAATTTATACCAAAAAAATCTACCCTGAAAAAGAAGATTAATTAAAGCATTTTTTCTGGGTCCCTAAAAGTGCAGTGGTTTCCAAGAGGATGACTTTAAGGCCTTAAGGTCTTCTGTGTGTATAGGCTGTCACAGCTGAGCACATTAAAAATGTATGTTGGGTGGGTCCCTGGTGCCTCTGAGCGGGTCAGAAAGATGTCACTGGCACCTGGGTAACATCACAAATACTCACTGAATTAAGCAGTTCACATTTGCATTTGAGTCTTTTGTTCCAAGCTTTCCAGACACTGGAAACTACTAGACTGCAGTATAATTTATGGATACCTCTGTGTTGGCAATTCTGTCACTGATATGATAGGAAACACTAGAAAAAATACACCCAGATGTACAGAATTCTAAATAGAGTAAGTGAGAGACCACAAACTAATTCAGACAGGCAGCACATGTGGTTAGTAAATAGATGATCTATAGGATTTTTTTTTTTTTTTTGATCTCTTTCCCCATCTTTCTCTTTCTTGCACGTCTTCTAAGCTCATGATCCAAAGTGGGGTATGCCCTAGGTGTGGTTGGAGGCATTCTGGTCTTTCCCCAGGTTCTGGGTAATTCTACCCCAGGAGTTTATTCCTTAATCTACACCTCTCAAAAGTTGGTAAGTTTATGCTGCATTCTAAGGAAGAAACTTCTATATTTTCTACATTTTTCCAGAGTGGTTTTGTGATTTACCAGTCTGTGGGTGGATTACGTAGACTAGCACAGAAATGGACATAAAGTTGTCACATAGTTCCCCTTTCTAAGAATGCCTGTTTGCTCATACTTCTGGAGTATTTCCCCCACTTACCTTCAATATCTCCGCTCAGATTTGGCCAGACTTGCTTCTGCCCCATCTTGACCCAACTGATTAAGGTACAGTCCTCTGTGCTTCAGAAAAGATATCTGAAGATTAGAAATTGGGCCAAAACACCCTATGGGAGCAAAGGCCACTCAAAGATTAACAAGAGGAATGTACTTAGGTCACCTTATTGTTCACTCTTAATTAAAAATTCCAGATTTTATGAAGCTACACGTTAAGGTGTAGCTTTTTGCACAGTAAAGATAAAAATAATTTCTGCCAAGTGGAGCAGATAACTCCAAAGGCTCATAGTCCTGTTGAATATGAACCAGTTTTTTTATCTACTCTACAATTTTATCCAAAGATTGTCTCTAGCTAGCTAGTTTTTGAAGGGCTCTTTGATCTGGTTATGACATCTGACTCCTTAATTGATAAGTTGACTAAAACATTCCTTTTATGTGTGGGTGGGAGTCACAGTTTTGATCTCCATTGGAGTACAGTACTCTCCAGGCTCTTCCAGATCAACTCGTCTCCCTTTGCCACCAAAGTAGAAGCTCCATGAAGATGGGCTCCTGAAGGAGGTTTGGTGACTGAACCCTCAGTGCCCCATGCAGTGCCTGACACAGGACTCAACTCAAGAGGAGTGTGTTCTATGAGTAAATGATTATGCAGTTTAGTTCTGACGTCACTTACTTGGTCTCTGCATCATTGTTCCAGGTGCAAGGACTCTATTGCCCAAAGAACAGCTTCTATTTTAAGAAAATATAGATGTGGAGTCAGAAATGTTGTGAAAGTCTTTTTTTATGACTTGATGACCTCTATGTGGCAGCGTTAGTCTTAATGCCTCTTTATTACTTTTATTTTGCTTTCAGTGTCTTTGTATTAAGAATAGACAATGTTGTTCAATATTCATCTAAGCCGGGACTCTTCCGATGGATGTCTTTCAAAGAAAGCAATAGTTTTACTGGTCTTTCTTTTTCTTTTGTTTATTTTTTTTAAAATGTTGCTCCTAGTTCTTGAGGCTGATTGACAGCATGAGGGGAGGTTTTTTTAAATTTATTTTTAATCGAAGGATAATTGCTTTACAATACTGTGTTGGTTTCTGCCATACATCGACACGAATCAGTCATAGGTATACATATGCCCCTTCCTTGTGAACCTCCCTCCCACCCCCATCCCTCCCCATACCTCTGCTGCTGCTGCTGCTCAATCACTTCGGTCATGCCCGACTCTGTGTGACCCCATAGATGGCAGCCCATCAGGCTCCCCTGTTCCTGGGATTCTCCAGGCAAGAACACTGGAGTGGGTTGCCATTTCCTTCTCCAATGCATGAAAGTGAAAAGTGAAAGTGAAGTCGCTCAGTTGTGTCCGACTCTTAACGAGCCCATGGACTGCAGCCCACCAGGCTCCTCCGTCCATGGGATTTTCCAGGCAAGAGTACTGGAGCCCCATACCTCTAGTTTGGTACATTTGAGTGCCCTGAGTCATACAGCAAATTCCCATCAACCTTTTTTTTTTTTTTTTTAATTTAGGAATTCTTTGACCCTTTGTAAGAAAAAAACAAATTCCAAATAAGCAGTTCCATGGCTAATTTGATCTTATCAACTTCTGTGGTATGAAGTTATGCTTTAAAAGTAAGTATTTACCTAAAAAGATTAACACACATTAAAGATTAACATGTAGTTTGCAATTATTTATATTGAATAATTGTTTACAAGACCAAATATATCTCTCTATATACATAATATATGACCTCCTACAAATCTAGAGGCAATTTCCGTAGATTGCCTTCTCATCTTTTCTTTTCTCTTACACTTACTAGCACAATAATGGATTTCCTGTCAAAGTACTGCTTTCATAACCTATTTTCCATCTCGTCTATATTTGGAAATGTATTTAAAGAGAGCTCTGAAGAGAAATGATGACTAGGATAGTTGTTTTCAGAAACTTATTTGGGAACTCATATCATGTGATAGAGGATTAAATATGCTTCCAGTAGGTATCCGACATTGAAGACAACAAAAAATTAAGATAACATCTAATATTTATAAACATAAAAGTAGCCAAATTGGCTAAGTTTAAACTCCACCCACTAGCCAGAGATTGTCAACAAGTGAAATTTTGTGGAAGACCACAGACATCGACCTTCATAATATTGTTAGGGTTGTGTTCTAGACCAAGAATTGGCAAGCTTGTTCATTAAAGACCAGAAAGTAAATAGTGTTGATTTTCTGGACCATAAATGTCTGTTGCAATGCCTCAGCCCTGTAGTCTTAGCACAGAAGCAAACCATAGACAGAACCTAAACAGATGGACATGATGTGTTTCAATCAAACACTTTATTTACAAAAATAAGTGGTGAGCTCAATTTGGCCTACAGGCTGCAGCTTGCTGACCTCTGTCTGCACTAGACTGTCCTCATAACTCACCTTCCTCTAGTTGGCCCACGAAATTAAAGTCCATATTCTTGTACTGTATTTTGCAGAGTTATGAGGAAAAAAAAAAATAACCCACCTAAATTGCTTTGACCTGTAGAAGACACAATTGTTTGTCATGGGCCCTTCTTCAAGAATATAATTATTATTATTTTTTAAGACAAACAGGTATTAGAATGCTTGGAAAATATGTGGTTAAAAATAAGTAATACATGCACGGAAGTGTCTCAACATTGAGGACCAACTAAGGTTCGACAAGAGAGGAAATAAAATGTCCATCTAATTACTCTAAAGGTCTCATTAATTCACAAAAGCCCAAAGTAAGTTTGACTAGGATTCTAGGCTGTAAACCTATTCTGTAACTTTATCCTTTACCTCAGAGCAGTAGCATCGAAGACATAGAAACTACTCACATGTTAATTGCAGGGCTAGGTGATAACTTGACTGTTGCTCTGTTCATATTACAGGAGGGTACAAACCTTCAGGCATTTGCTATAGAACGTCCTGAAACTTGCCCACTGCTCTTTTGTGATAGAAATTCAGTCCTGAGCTCATTAATGATTGAGTACAATGGCAATGTCCTTTATGTCAGGAATATTTAATGTATGTCCTTTATTCCAGGGATATTTAATGCATGAATTTGGTATACATTTCATGCCCAGTTCATAATGGAAAATTAAATAAATGAATGAAAATACAAACAAGGTGGAAATCCAAACCCTCTGCCCCACTCCCAGAAACTGAGATGATGAAAAACTACCAACTAAAATACGGTGATCTGACAAAAGACACAAACTTTTTTTTTTCCTTGCATCTAATTCCATTCTTTGTTCATTAACCCAAAGGCATTTGGTTAGCAATTTAAAGATCATTTTAATGGCGACATATCTGTTTCTGACTCCCTTCCAACTTTATGTTCCAAAGAGAAGAAAAAAATCCAGGAACTTCATCTAATTTAAATGCCCTTGTCTTTTTTCTTATCTGGACTTTCACCTTTAACCTTGGGTTTGCAGCTAGAGCTTGGAGCAAAGCCCCCCATCGTGGCCTTTGTTGAAGTGAAAGGCTTGCATGAACTCCTGGGACAATAAAAGAAATGGGGCCACTATTTTTATAGAAATTATGCCTTTTAGAATATTTTTTTTACTACAATATATACAATATGCTAAGTATTCTGGGGGTTTCCCCAGTGGCTCAGCAGTAAAGAATCTGTCTTCAGTGCAGGAGACACAGGTTCGATCCTTGAGTCAGGAAGAATCCCTGGAGAAGGAAATGGCAAACCACTCCAATATTCTTCCCTGGGAAATCCCATGGACAGAGAGGACTGGTGGGCTACAGTCTATGGGGTAGCAAAAGAGTTGGACATGACTTAGTGACTAAACAGTAAGTACTATGTCCTTCTGGGTACTTTACATATACTATTATTAGTGTAAGCAATTCCAGAACCAATAAAATAGCATCTCTTTCTGATAAATGCAAGAATCAGAAGGGTCACATGACTTGCCTCAGACAGGCACATAAGGGGGACATGGCAAGTCTGGGTCTCAAGCTGAGATCTATCCAGCAGGAATGGCTATTTCAGAGACACTCATTGTTGTTATTCATTACTATGCAAATGGAAGACATGAACAATATAGCATTTAAGGAATATGATGAGATCCTAGCTCCCTTTGGATGATATGACCTCCATTGGAGTCTCTGGTTCAGCTTACAACTTCTTTCTGTGGGGCTGGCCACAGCTATCAGAAGGTCTTGATGACGATACAACCCTGAATGGGGGAGTCCTTCTAGCTCTCTCCCATTAGCCTGAGATAATCAGCCAAATCACATGACATTTAGAAGGAGGAAGGAGCATAGTAAGGTATATTTGGACATAATGTCTATATACCAGGAATGAAGGGCATCTAGCAACTTTTTAAGCAAAGTGTTTTGAGAGCACCAGTCAGCTGAAAAGTCCAGGATACTGTTTCTCCATCTGAGGATTTTTGATCTTCTGAAGCTGGACCAGCTGGAACTTTTTTCAACACAAATTCCTGGGCCTTGTCCCTTAATGCTAATAATGTGAGCTTAATAGAACTTATCAGGGCCCAGAATTATTTTGTAATTACTATTCAACTTTAAGAACCACCCATGGGGACTAGTTAGGCAAATCCGGGAGTATCTAAGGAAGATGGTTGCCAAAAAGAAAAATTCAAGGGGATTTTTAAAAAACTGATGCTAATAAGAGTTAGTACACCAAGGGGTCTCCTGTGCCCTAGAAGTGATGGGAACACAAAACCCCCTAAGAACTGTTTCTACTGAAAATGAGATAGGATTGATGTGGTATCTTTGAACAAACCCAGAATTTTCTTCTTCTTGGTCTCTGCTCATTTTTTTCTTGTGCTTTTAACATTCATGGGCAACAGCATTAATTTTATCAAACAGAGGGTCCCTCTTTCATTATTTAATGTTTGCAACATGAAATTGCATATGTCAAGAGGATAGAAGATACAGATGTATCTGAATTAGGCACAATTATGTAGTTTAACCAGGTAACATTTCTATGAAAGTGAAAGTCACTCAGTCATGTCTGACTCTCTGTGAACCCATGGACTATACAGCCCATGGAATTCTCTAAGGCCAGAATACTGGAGTGGGTAGCCTTTCCCTTCTCCAGGGGATCTTCCCAAACCAGGGATCAAACCCAGGTCTCCTGCATTGCAGGCAGATTCTTCACCAGCTGAGCCACCAGGGAAGCCCCAACATTTCTATGGATATAAGCAAATGTATTGTGGATAATGAGCTAAAGAAATTGGTATAAAATTGAATTCAAACCCTTAATTTAAACAAAATATGTTCTCTAGCTTACACCAGACGTACACGCGGCATATGAGATTCCACAAAATATGATACAGTGCATTGCTTCTTCTATACACCATGCACTATTTTTATAAGTGCAGAATATTTGGGGATGATAAATATAATTAAATAGAGCAAAACCATATGGATTAAAGCCATGCATTTAAAAAAAATTGAATTACAGGCTTGCTACAGAACTTGAAAGCTTGAAGGCATTACTAGTATAATATCACCAAAATGTATTAGCCCTTAGGGGATACATTCCGATTATCAGTTATAGCTTTTGTGGGGTTTAAATTAGAAAGAGAAATGCTATGATATTTTTCTTTGAAATGAAAGGAAGGGAAATACTGAAAATTTTAAGCAAACAATGGTTAGCTTCAAATAGAAGAGTATTTGAGTTTGTGCAAAGCTTGCTCCCTAGTTTAAGTCAAGATCTACATTGCATGCACAATTGCATACAAATTGGACTTAATTTACTGCATGCTTTGCCTCTTCAATTAAATAAAATGAGAAGATAATTTTTACTTTAGAAGAGTAAAAATTCAATGAGTTAAAATGTTTTACCTCTAAGTTTTCCATAAAGAGCTTATGTACCCAAATGTTTATTTTAAATAATTTATTTAACCAGTATATATGCAGTTCAGCTCTTCATGGAAGGTATAGGTTCCCCACTCAAGAAGCTTATGGACTCAGTGGGAACAGAAAATACATTATCATGATAAGCACCAATTCGAGATTTGTCTTTTTGAAACACCTTTTTATGTTTATTTCCTTGTTCAAATCTTGCCTTCCAAATCCATAGTCTTCCTGCATACCATTGCCTGAAATATGCAATCCAGACACTTTTATGATGTGTGTTAGTTTCTTGCATGTGCTTGGTCACTCAGTTGTATCCAACTCTTTGTGACCCCATGGATTGTAGCCTGCCAAGCTCCTCTGTCCATGGGATTCTCCAGGCAAGAATACTGGAGTGGGTTGCCATTCCCTTCTCCAGGAGATCTTCCTGACCCAGGGATTGAACCCAGGTCTCCTACATTGGATTGTGTACCATCTGAGCCACTAGGGAAGCCTGTGTTAATTTCATAGGAGTGCCCCCCCAAAATACCACAAGGTAGGTGCATAAAAAACCCCCAAATTTATTTTCTCCCAGTTCTGGAGGCCAGATGTCCAAAATTAAGGTGTTGGTAAAGCTATGTTTCCTCAAAATCTCTAGGAGAGAATCTTTCTTCACCTCCCTCCAGGCTTCTGTTTGTTTGTCAACAATCTTTGGTGTTCCTTGGCTTACAGGTAAAGCATTTCAATCTCTGATTCCCTTACCACATGTCATTCTCTCCCATTTCTGTGTCTAAATCTATCTCTTCATATAAAGGC
Source organism: Bos mutus (assembly GCF_027580195.1). Lineage (NCBI taxonomy): Eukaryota > Metazoa > Chordata > Mammalia > Artiodactyla > Bovidae > Bos > Bos mutus. Next base: position 77,708,398 of record NC_091625.1, read on the forward strand.
ACCAATCATATTGAATAAAGGGCCCACCCTAGTCCTGTATGACCTTCTCTTAACATAGTTAATTGTATTTATAATTACATTATTTCCAAATAAAGTCATATTCTGAAGTACTGTGGGCTAGAACTTCAACATATCTTATTTGTGGAGACAGTTCAATATGCTACATGTAACACTGAAGTCCTCCCATAATCTTGCCTGGTCAGCATGTCTTCATTCTTCATTCATTAAGGTAGAAAGAACTTGCCAGTTATTGATTTCCTTCTCTAGGGGAGGCACTTTACACATGTTAACTAATTAATCCTTGGGTGGACCCTAAGGAGAATGCATTATCATCTTCATTTTATTGATGAGGAATCTGAAACTTATAAAGGGTAAGTATCAATACATTTATCAAGATTTACTTGTTCCTCAGGTCTTAAAAATCTTATCATATCCAAGAATCTCCCTTGAAGAGCCACACAAAATGAGGTTTCTTTCATACATATTCTACAGAATCCTGGATTATTCTTTCAAAGAATCCATACCATTTTGTACTACTTACTGCTCGTTCATCTAATTAGTCTTTGCCTCTCCATCTAGACCGTAAGTGCCATGAGGTACAGGCCATATATGTCCATCACTGGGCATGTAAGCACTCAGTAATATTCGTGGAGCAAATATTTGAATAAATAAATCCCATAACCAATAAGTAATGGAATTAAGATCGAAAATTTACTCTAAAATCCAGAGTTTCTCCACTTATAATGATTAACATATATTTACCAGGCATCAGTAGTGTAGTAGGCACTCTACATCAAGATGAATGAGATCAAATCCATGTACTCAGGGAGTTCAGTCAGTAAAGAGGACTCTCAAGAAGAAGGGATGGGAATTCCCTGGCATCCCAGTGGTTAAGACTCCACACTTCCACTACAGGAGACACAGATTCGATCCCTAGTCAGGGAATTAAGATCCAACAAGATACGTGGTATGGCCAAAAAAAAAAAGAAAAAAATAATGTTAACAATGGAGGAGGGGATGACTAACTTTCTTAAGCTGGTGATGGGCAAAAGCTTATGAAAGGATGCTGTGATGATGTCATATCTTCTAGGAACCAGTTGGAATGATTCAAGGCAAGAGGGTTAAGGGTGGGCTAAGAAAGTGCTCATGGCCATCTGGCAGAGAAACAGGTATAAAGGGCACCACAAGGGGGAGGGAAGATGGCATTTTCATGGAGTGGTAGATTAGGGAGGACAGTTATTGAGTTAGATAAGCCTACTCCAGAAGAACTTTTGCTTGAGCCAAATTGTTCTCCTCATGATCTCATCAGTATATCCTACACATTTCTGACTCGGTTCAGTGGAAAGCAGAGTTTTCTAACTGTTAGAGCCTTCAAAATCTGGAAGTCTTTTTGAAGGTAGTGAGTTCCCAGTACTTCGGCTGTGTTTAAATATTATATGCATGAGTCGTTGGCTCTTATGTTACAGTAGTACTTCCTATCTTTCTCAAACCGTAGCACGTAGGAAACGTTGATCTGTCTATTGCACATTACAGTAACAACCAAAAGCACCCTTTTGTGTACTTTTTCTAGGGCTGAGAGGATTGATACCTCATCTCCTCTTAACTCTTTCATGGCACAACACATGAGATGTTCTGGGATGGAGAACAGTCCTTCTGTAGTTTTAGCTATAGGAGTAATTAATATATCCTTGAGGTTCTTTCCTCCATCTTAAAGGAGATCAGTCCTGGGTTTTCATTGGAAGGACTGATGTTGAAGCTGAAACTCCAATACTTTGGCCACTTGATGTGAAGAGCTGACTCATTGGAAAAGACCCTGATGCTGGGAAAGATTGAGGGTAGGAAGAGAAGGGGACGACAGAGGATGAGATGGTTGGATGGCATCACTGACTCAATGGACATGGGTTTGGGTGAACTCCAGGTTGGTGATGGACAGGGAGGCCTGGCGTGCTGTGGTTCATGAGGTCGCAAAGAGTCAGACACGAGTGAGTGACTGAACTGAACTGAACTGATGTCCTTTAAACAGAAACACTCATTTTCCAGCTTCTTCATCAAGAATCCAGAGTTAAAAGAGTATTAATGAGTTAAAAATTAATGTATTAATTTTGGTCAAATCACATCATGTCACTTGCTTCATAAAACCCTTATTTTTAAATAAGGGTTATTTATTAAGACTTATTTCTTAAAACATTTTAAAGAACATCCGGAATTGTTACCTCAAATTGATGGGCCCTGCACAGTTCAGTGCCTGCTTACCTGTCCCTAGTTATTGCCTATGACTTTTCCCTTAAATCACTATCATTCAACCGCAGGGATTTATTTCAAATTTTCAAATCAACCAAGCTCAGTCTTGCCTCAGGGCCTTTCTATATATGGTTACCTCCAAGGCAAAAATACACGGGTGACTCTCATCCTTCAACCCTCAGGTTAAATATCTTTCCGTAGTAAGCTTTGCATGACCACTCCATCTAGAGTTTCTAAGTATTATGATCTATTGCACTACTTATATGTTTCTGTCATAGAAATTACCACATTTTACATATAAGGGGTCTCAAAGAGTCAGACACTACTGAGTGTCCAAACAACAACCGTATTTTAAATTTACTCCTTTATTAGCCCCACCACATTCCCATACACCACACCTACCATGAATCTTTTCCTAGACATTTGAGTTTGACAAGGCAGAGAGCTTGTTCTGCTAATCAAGGCACACACCAGTGCCTGGAACATTGTCAGTTCGGTTCAGTTAAGTCGCTCAGTCATGTCAGACTATTTGTGATCCCATGGACTGCAGCATGCCAGGCTTCCCTGTCCATCACCAACTCCTGGAGCTTACTCAAACTCATGTCCCTCGAGTCGATGCCATCCAACCAACTCATTCTCTGTCATCCCCTTCTCCTCCCACCTTCAACCTTTCCTAGCATCAGGGTCTTTTCAAATGAGGCAGTTCTTCACATCAGGTAGCCAAAGTATTGGAGTTTCAGCTTCAGCATCAGTCCTTCCAATGAATATTCAGGACTGATTTCCTTTAGGATGGACTGGTTGGATCTCCTTGCAGTCCAAAGGACTCTCAAGAGTCTTCTCCAACACCACAGTTCAAAAACATCAATTCTTTGGTGCTCAGCTTTCTTTATAGTCCAACTCTCACATCCATACGTGACTACTGAAAAAAACATACCTTTGACTAGACAGACCTTTGTTGGCAAAGTAATGTCTCTGTTTTTTAATATGCTGTCTAGGTTGGTCAAAGCTTTTCTTCCAAGGAGCAAGCATCTTTTAATTTCATGGCTGCAGTCACCATCTGCAGTGATTGTAGGAGTGAAATATTTCTAAGTTGAATAAACTAAGACATTTGAAATACAATTTGACAAATAGATAAATGGGAATATCATAAACTCAAGGACGATGGCTGTTTCATGAATGGGATGGGTACAAAGGATGAACTTTAAGAGTGATCATACAAGGATTTGAGAATTGACAAAGATTTCATGAAGGAAGCTCTAGGTATCTCTTGAAATATCAGTGTATGAAACTAAGGGGTGTGTGTGTGTGTGTGTGTGTGTGTGTGTGTGCATACAGCAGGGAGAGCACTTAGGAAATATTTTAGGAGGAAATATTATCGATAAAAAGAAAAATTGTATCTGTTATTGTGGTTTGACCCTTCAAAGTTCAGCCTTCCAACTCTGGTATGGTTTGTCTGGCCTCTATCCTTGGTTCCTCACCATGCGCTTCTTAAGACCCTTGGGATTTGCTGGGTACTAGGAATGTCTTGGTGTTGCTAATGAGGCAAGTCATGGTAGACCCCTGGATAACTAGGACTGGGGGCTGGTCACCAGAAAGGAACTACCACACAGAGGGTTGGAATTTTGGGCAGGCCCCGTGGTGGGTGGGTGGGGACCCTGGAGATTGACCTGACCTAGTTGTAATGCCCCATGTTGTAATCAGTCATGCCCAAATAATGAAGCCTCAGTTAAAAACTCGGGACACTGAGGCTCAGTGGAGCTTCCTGTGTTTCTCAGTGAACACACTGATGTGCTGCAGTGGCGATGTGCCTTGATTCCACAAAGAAAGAGTGCAGAAGCTCTGCATTTCCTCCCAGACTGTACCTCATCTTCCACATGTCTTCATTTGGTTGATCCTCATTTGAATCCTTTATAATAAAACTAATTATAAGGGCTTCCCTGGTGGCTCAGATGGTAAAAGTGTCTACCTACAATGCGGGAGACCTGGGGTTCCATCCCTGGGTCGGGAAGATCCCCTGGAGAAGGAAATGGCACCCCACTCCAGTTCTGTAGCTTGGAAAATCCCATGGATGGAGGAGCCTGGTGGGCTACAGTCCGTGGGGTCGCAAAGAGTCGGACAGGACTGAGCAACTTCACCTTCATTATCAATAAAAACACATTGTTAGATAGGAGAAGAGGATAATTTACAAGAAGCAATACAATTTGATTTGATTGTAGCAGTGGTTCTCAACCAGAGATTATTTTGCCCTCTGCCCCCAGGGGGCATTTGGTAATTTTCGGAGACAGTTTTGGGTGCTACAACTTAGAGGTGTTACTAACATCTGTTGGGTAGAAGTGAGGGATACTGCTCAACATTCTTCCATGCATAGTACAGTTGATCTCAACAGAGAATAATCTGGCCCCAAATGTCCATAGTGACTGCTGCTGCCACCGCCACTGCATCGCTTTAGTCGTGTCCGACTCTGTGCGACCCCCATAGACGGCAGCCCACCAGGCTTCCCCGTCCCTGGGATTCTCCAGGCAAGAACAGTGGAGTGGGTCCATAGTGACTACTATTTTAGAAATACTGAATTATAGGAATGTCAGCAGCAGCAGCATAGGAATGTTACAGAAGGCAAGGTTGAAACAATAAGGTAAGGGGAAATCACAGAAATACTTAAATATCAAGGTCAAGCATTTACTTAGTAGGTAGAGGGCAGTAAGGAGATCCAACCAATCCATCCTAAAAGAGATCAGTCCTGGGTATTCACTGGAAGGACTGATGTTGAAGCTGAAACTCCAATACTTCGGCCATCTGATGCAAAGAGCTTACTCATTTGAAAAGACCCTGATACTGGGAAAGACTGAGGGCCTGTGGAGAAGGGGATGACAGAGGATGAGATGGTTGGATGTCATCACCAACTCAATGGACATGAGTTTCAGTGAACTCCGGGAGTTGGTGATGGACAGAGAGGCCTGGTGTGCTGCGATTCATGGGGTTGCAAAGAGTTGGACACAACTGAGCGACTGAACTGAACTGAAGAGGGCAGTTAATGTTGACTCTGTGCAGAGATGTGATAGGATTAGAGTGGGACTTTGGAAGGCCTAACCCTAAGCTTGTATGAAGGCAGCTTAGAGCAAGGTTGGAAAAGGCCTGTTCGGAGGCTACTTTGATAGTCTGTATAAGAGATTAGAAGGAATCTTACAGCAGAGGAATTCCAAAGGATATGGAAAGGACTGGATATATTTACATTATTTCAGAGTTAGAGTATTCAGGGATTGCCAATGACAGAATGCACTCCTTTTAGATAAGAAGTCTTAAATACAAATTCTTATGTTTCTTTGATTCAGTTCACATGACTTCTGAAGGAAAATACCACATCTTGACTTTTTTGTCCATGAATGCTTGGAATGCCTCTGAGGTTTCTTCAGTATTTCATATCACATGATTGTATCAGTGAGTGGAGAATTTAAAAACATGTAATCACTAACAACACTGTCTCTTCTGTGAAGGAATTTGTTGTTGAACCATATTTGGGGATGAGATGGGTGGAAAAGAGAAAGTAAGAGGAGAGAGAGAGGGAAAAAGAAAGAGGGAAACAAACACATCAAACTCCAAATGTAGGATTTCTCTTGTAGAACACTGGTCTATAGAATACTTGGAAGATGAGGATATTTGAAAAATAGAGTCATGGAATCTTAGTGTTGGAAGGTTATACAGTTCAGTTTTTTTCTATTCAAGTGCAGGATCTGAACATTAAATGGGATGGCTGACTACTCCTGCCTTAAAAATCTTCAGTGCTTGGCCAGCTGTCAGGTTGTTCAAAATCTGTGCTCACATTTGCAGTGGGTTTCTGAAATTTCAAGATATTGGCAATCTGACAAAACTCTATTTCAAAAGGAACTGGTATCTTTATTAACATATGACAAACGAAATGTGAGTAAATACTATGTGAAAGAACCAAGGTAAGAATAAAATATAATTTTTATTTGGACTTGACCCTTAATTAGATGTTTCATGCTGCTGCTGCTGCTAAGTTGCTTCAGTCGTGTCCAACTCTGTGTGACCCCAGAGACGGCAGCCCAACAGGCTCCCCTGTCCCTGGGATTCTCCAGGCAAGAACACTGGAGTGGGTTGCCATTTCCTTCTCCAATGCATGAAAGTGAAAAGTGAAAGTGCAGTCGCGCAGTTGTGTCCGACTCTTTGTGACCCTATGGACTGCAGCCTACCAGGCTCCTCCATCCATGGGATTTTCCAGGCAAGAGTACAAACAAAGTCTTTCTGACTGTATTTAGTCCTTACTTCCTCCAATCTAGGGAGAGCCACGTACTGTGATAGAAGTTATTTAGCAATCAGCAATAGACCCATCATGATCCTGATCTCAGCCTAGGGAATTCTGATCTCTAGGTAGCATAGAACATTGTACCCCTCTGTGATCAACAGGCCAAACCAGACATTCGTTCTTCCAACTCCCAGATATGAAGGGTTGGGGGAAGCTGAGCTCTGTAACCTCCTGCCTTGGTTCAGGGCTTCAAGGCACATTTAGTTCACTTACATTATTGCACACTCTTGATAATGTATTTTTTAAATTACCCATGCCCTTTGATCACAGAAGTCAAGAGCATATAAGGTCTTTGCCTTTTCTGAAAGGAACATTAGATATGGAAGCTTTAATTCTTCTAAGAGAGTAGATGTCTGGTCATACTGATGCAATTCATAATAAATGGAGCTCAGGTGAAGGAATCACTAATGATGACTGGGAATGAGTGAGGAGGGGAAACTGTCAGCTATTAGGATAGACAGTTCAGGTAGAAAAGGGTGATTAACAATGTAAGTTTAAGTTCTGGATTTCTATGACTACTGTATGTGACCACGAACTGGAGATACAGATAAAGATTGAAGGCTACCTTTGTCTGCCATGATTTTAATGACTGCATGCATATAAGAATGCTGCCTTAGGTTATCCTCCTTTGTATTCTCATTCTGGGGCCTGCCTCCTCTGACACTTACCCCAATATTTCCACAATTCTTTGTGGAAATGATTGGTGCTGGTGGTAAAGAACCTGCCTGTCAGTGCAGGAAAATCATAAGAGATCTGAGTTCGATCCCTGGGTCAGAAAGATCCCTTGAAGAAGGAAATGGCAATCCACTCCAGTATTCTTGCCTGGAGAATCCCATGGACAGAAGAACCTGGTGGGCTACGGTCCATAGGGATGCAAAGAGTCAGACATGACTGAAGCAACTTAGCACACAGCATGCACAGCATAATCTGCCCTCATTTTGCTATCATGATTTATGTCTCTCTTTTTATAATAAGAGTTCCATAGGAGACCTTAGTAGGTAAAGTGACTTTTTTTCATGTCTGACAAAATTAAAAGAATATGAAATAAAAAGTCATCTAATCAGAATTTGTTTTTACTTGAGAAAAAAGTCAAAATATTTTCTCTAAAATAAAAGATCTACTAATCTAACAAAGTTCTTTGATTCCTTGAGAGGGAAGAGCAACCTCTTGTTAGAGCTTTATAGTTTTTAATTTATCTTAATATTACTCACATGATAAATATTGCATTTAATATTTCTATGTAAATGAGTATGTTGGTTAATTTTTATTCCCAGGTGTATTTGTGTGTGTGTGCAAAGTTCAGTGTTTATCAACAGTGTGAAATACAGACTTCTTGTTGTTAGTGCATATAACAACAGCAGAAATTGTAAAGTCGATTGCAATAAAGCTGTGAGGAATGTTTCCCCGCAACAAAACACATGGGATCTTGGTTCCTGGTGGAAAAACAACTTCATCAGTGAGTGATTCTCAGGGAGCAAAAGGCCACGAAACAGCACCGAAGAGAGAAACAGGCAGTGGCCCTGCCTGCCTGCTGATCAGATTGTACTTGTCTTTTCTAAAAGAAACTCATCCTTTTAATAATTCCCTTAGATGGCACAGCTAAGCCAAGTTGGCTCTGCAGCCCACTCCTGTTTGTGAAGTGTAATTCTGTGGTAATGAGCTGGTGACAATGTGAGGAAAATACTCTAAACATTGTGAAAAACAATTCCAAACATGTCTGAAGACAAGAAGAAAAGATGAAAGAGCGATGGCGGTAAGAGGGCGAAAGGAAAGAACTTTCAATGAACACTTCAGGGGAATTAAGATCATAGTGGACATAGGCAATTTTCTATCAATACATGTATCCCTTATCAATTGTGTGTGTACATTCTAATGCCTCTTTCTTCACATAGAGATGTTCCATTCTATTGTAAATGAAAGAGCCTCATTTTCAGAAGATTCCAATGTATTTGTTTCCTTTAGCTAGCTTTAGTATCTTCTGAATGGTGGAGAGCTCTTTCCAACTATGGTTTCCCTGGTGGCTCAGCGGTAAAGAATCCACTTACAATGCAGCAGACATGGGGGTTCGATCCCTGGGTTAGGAAGATCCCTTGGAGGAGGAAATAGCAACCCACTCCAGTATTCTTACCTGAGAAATCCCGTGGACAGAGGAGCATGGTGTGCTCCTACAGTTCATGGGGTCACAAGAGTCAGATATAACTTAGTGTCTAAACTATCACCTTTCCAAGTATTAAAAAATACCCAGGAAAATGCAGTGTTCATTTGAATGTATATACAAAGCTCCGAAATTGTGGGAAAAAAATTATAAGAAAAACATAGACCTACTACCTCACATCTCTCTTGCTCCTTTCTATTTATTAACAGAAGGGCATGACAACGCACTCCAATATTCTTGCCTGGAGAATCCGTGGACAGAAGCGCCTCGTAGGCTATGGTCCGTAGGGTTGCAAAGTCGATTACAACTGAAGGGACTTAGCTCACATGCAACCTTAAACTTTACAGCTTCTAACTGAGATAAACTATAGCACAGTTAGTTGCTGAGTGCATTTTCCATAAAGAAAAGAAAAGAAATGTCTTGTAAACAGACATGGAAAGAAGAAGTGACCAAGGGAGGATGAAGGCAAGATATGTTTGTCAAGTAGTTCAGGGAAAAGAGGTTAAGGCTTTGTATTATTGGTGAAGAATTACAAGCAGGAAGGGAGTGAAAGTTTGTTTTTTACCATATGGTTTACTTTACATTATACCTAATGGTATGTACTTTTCTGGGACACTTGCGTAGTTCATGGAAAGTGATGTGGATTCTCTTGACCCCATTGTTCCTGAGCGGAAGCAGGCAATGCAATTTCCAAACATACCAGGTTGGAAAAGAGATAAAAAGAGATTTCAGGACACTTGATCTTTGCATTAAGGACTATTTACAGCCACTGGCTTTTCCTATCAGTTCAAATTGGAGCCCTTAAGGTTTATTAGTGGTCTTGGGCTTCCCTGGTGGCTCAGATGGTGAAGACTCTGCCTGAAATGCAGGAAACCTGGGTTTGATCCCTGGATTGGGAAGATCCCCTGGAAAAGGAAATGACAATGTATTCCAGTATTCTTGCCTGGAAAGTCCCATGGACAGAGGAGCCTGGCGGGCTATAGTCGCAATCCATGGGGTCGCGAGAGTCAGACACGAATGAGCGACTAACACTTTCACTTTCAGGTTTATTAGTAAACCTGTCAAAATTTAAATTTGAATGCCTGTAATTCTACCACAGACCAGCTGATTAGTAGGTTTTCCTGCTTACCCTGTCACCTACCATTTCCTCAATCTCTTCTATTTGGGTGTAGTTGGCAAAAGAAGACCCAAGGTTTCTGCTTTTTGATAAAACTTTTAAGATAGGAGTGCCATTTTTCTTTTATTAGTTGGATTACAAAATTGAGATATGTGCTCATAGTAGGTGAAGAATTATTTATATATGTACTTGCTTTTGAATACTTTTATTAAACTTTTTATTTTGAATTGGAGTATAGGTGATTATCAATGTGGTGACAGTTTCAGGTGTACAGCAAAGGGACTCAGCCATACGTATATATGTGTCCATTCTCCCCCAAACTCTGCTTCCATCCAGGCTGTCACATCACATGTAGCAGCATTCCCTGAGCTTGATTATCCATTTTAAATATCCAGCTTTTTAGTTTATTTATTTATTTGCTATTTAAAAGCTCTAAAGCTACAGGCTCTCTGATGTATATTACTGATGATTTTTTCTCACCAACAATCGTTCATATTCAGCATTAATAAATATTCCAAGTATTCTAAGTTTCAAACCTTTCCTCTGGATTGCAGCTCTTCAACGTCTACAAGCAAAGCACATGACTGAGGTCACAGTCAACCACTCTCTTCTTCCAGAACAATCTAAGAAAACCAGGAGCTTGATTTACAGACTGGTGATACTAATCATTAAGTTATCTAGATCACATTCCTTGACAACTTTCAAAGGCTTTCTTTCTCATTTCAAGGTTAAAATCATACCAGTTAGAATATTAGCTAACTTGCTTATGACCTTTTTAACTTTGCCTGTTTGTATGAACTGTGAGCAAACCATACAACTAAAACAGGACCCCAGAACCTGTCAGCAGAAATTCTCTCCATTCTTAATCTGTTCCATTTTTCCTATAGCATGGTGAGTTTAGATGTTTTAAACATAAAGCTGAATCTAGATCTCCATATACAGACTTTTATTTTAGTTTGGTCATAATAGTTGAAAATTTTATATGCATGGTGACTTTGGCATGGAAGGGCAGGCTACTTAGAAATTACAGAATAATATAATGATATATAGCAATGACTGAAACATCCTTTTGAAACATATATTTTGAAGTATATTGCTTGAAAATTGTTTTCAAAACCACAATTAATAATATTCTGGAAGTATAAACACTAATATATCTGTTTATGCTCTGGGGGATTTTTGGAAAATTTTAAATTACTTCACAGTTGAAGCAACTAAGCAATAGAGAAGGCAATGAAGAAAATCACACGGTAAGCCTAGTATAGAAGTCTAATGAGATATGACTGGGCCATCTCTAGCATTTGAGTCCCAAATTATAGACACAGGTGACTAAGGTCCAAATCTAGCAGTTCCACCCATTTAAGGTCACAATGGAACAGAAGAGAAAGGCACAGGCAGCTTATGATGTCCAAACGTTCAGTAGTTCACAATGTGGGGTTAGATGTATGTTGTGCTGTGTCCAGTGGTGTCTGCCTCTTTGCAGCCCCATGGATTGTACACACCAGGTTCCTCTGCCCATGGAAAGTTCCAGGCAAGAATACTGTAGTGTATTGCCATTTTCTACTCCAGGGAATCTTTGCTGACCCAGGTATTGAACTAGTATCCCTGGCATCTCCTGCATTGGCAGGCAGATCCTCTACTAACCTTGGGTTTTGTGCGGCACTTTGTCGCTCAGTTATGTCCAACTCTTTGTGGCCCCGTGGACTGTAGCCTGCCAGGCTCCTCTGTCCATGGGGAGTCTCCAGGCAAGAATACTGGAGTGGGTTGCCATGTCCTCCTCTGGGAAATTGTCCCAACCCAGGGATTGAACCCAGTTCTCCCAAATTGCAGGTGGACTCTTTACCATCTGAGCCATCAGGTGGGTTAGTAAGAGTAATTACTAACATTTATTAACTGTATATTCTGTATTTCTGACTGTGTGCTAAGAGCTTTATGCATATTAGGGTAATAAACTTCATAACAATGCAATTAGAGAGAGTTGGTTTCTACCTCATTATATAGATGAAGAATCTTAAATATACAAAGGTAATGTATCAAAAGACTCACAACTTCAAGTGGATTTCAACCCAGGTTTTCAGAAATGAGCACAAATTCTACTCTTAGTCAATATAGTATGCCAATTTACCTCTCAAAGTACACAGGATCAAGCCAGGATGCTAGGAGTTCTTATAAGTACAGGTGTTTCTCAAACTGATAAAAAAGAGATCAGATTTGTGGCTATCAGAGGAGGGGGATAGAGGGAGGAGGGAATAGATGAAAGTGGACAAAAGGTACACATCTCCAGTTAGATAAGTATTAGGGATATAATATATAACATGGTGACAACAGTTATTAATAATATTGGTGTATGGTATATTTGCAAATTGTTAAGTGAGTAGCTTCTAGGAGTTCTCATTACCAAAACAATTTTTTTTTCTATCTGTATGATGGATGTTAATTAAACTTATTGTGGTCATCCTCATTTAACAGCACATTTTGCTGCACACTTTACACAGTACCAATTGTCAATCACATATCAATAAAATGGGGAAAAAAAGAACAGGTTTTGTAAAGTATCAAAGTTTTTATTTATTTATTTTTTTTAAAGACCAATGCCTTTGATAATACCCAAAGCTTTTGCTCCTTTTATAGATAAGGGCAGTAATTTGGGCTCCCCCCTGCCTATTTGGAGCACTGGTTATATAGGGACCACCCTAGATATGGGAGAACATACTTCCTGCTTGTACCAAGGGCAGGGTTGACTTTGAGGAAGCTTATATTATCTGGAGCCTTGGTAGTTTTGATTGAAAGGCTTAGACATGGCGTTCAGACACAAATCATTATTATTTCTCACTCTTGGGTTCAGATAGGGGTCTTATGGGCAACTCCAACAATAGTACATTAATCCTCTGCTTGGTTTTACTCCATCCCAGATTCTGGAGTATACAAGTGGTCTACACACAAAAAGGCAGCCTGGCAGCACTGTGGCAATCAGAGTCACTGAAGGTCCCTAGGACTACTTTTGCATTGTATCCGACTCAGGAGTCCAGGGATAGCTTTAGTGTAACATTACTGCAAAGCAAATATCCAACGACCGATTTTTATATTTCTTCCGTTGAAGGCATAATACATTTAGCAATCAGCTATGCTTCTGGGGGAAGGAGCTACATCTGTGGGGGTCATTTGCCCACAAAGGACATTGATTGTTGCAAACTATGGTTCCTAGTCATTAGAACTTTAATTTCTTTTTGAAAATACTTTAACACCATTTTTCTTACTTCCTCTCATTTCTGATTTCATTCCTTGGAATTGTTCCATATTTTAGCATTCCTTATTGCTGCATATAGCTCATGAAATTCTTTTTTCTTCCACTCCCTTAACTACTGACATATTCTAAAGAGCTGCAGTTTCTTCCAATAGCAAGTTTGATTCTACTGCATTTACAAACTGCTAATACAGCTGGGGTAAAATGCTGACCTGCTCTCCTAGCTATTGCTTTGTATAGCAGTGAACACTTGGGAATTCTCTACATTAGGTACATTAAATATAGGCAATTCCTATCATAAGTTTATAACATAAGAATGGCATAAATTCATAATAAAATTAATTTAGGAATAAGTAGAAACCCAGAATTTGAGTCTCAACATCAAACCCAAGTTAGTATAATTTTCTGAGTATTTCCTTTCATAGAGAAAAAATTGTATCTCCAAGACGCTGAACATTCATAGAATTTACCAACTCTCAGACAGCTGGAAATGACAAAATATGCCATGTAGACAAGTCACCAGTAAAACTTTTTCCTACATTTTATCTGGATGTTTCGTTGTTACATAGACTCATTAACCTCAAAGTAATGATATTCTCACTTTTTCTATTTGAATATGTTTCTGTTTTCTACCTTTCTTTGTTTTTTCATTTACACACCCTATAACTAAAAATGCTGAAAGGAAATGTCACAAAAAATTAAAATAATGTGGAGACTCATAAAAAGGAAATTTACAGTTTTTTTTTTTTTTCCTTTTTTAAATCTAAGAGAACTATTCCTTCATTTGCTCCTTTTCTTGGCAGGAATTATTGAAAATGGGGTGACAATCTGGTTCTCATTTTTCTTGCCTTATCACCACATAAACCTCTATTTAATAGACTACATAAATAAATACATATAAAAAAGCTCTTTCTTGAGTATGATTTCTGACACAGAAGAAGCAGAGGTATATATAAGTGGAATGGTATAGTTTGATGGATGTCAGAGGAAAATGGCAGCTTGACACAAACTGTCAAATTCTGCACACACTTCACGTCTGGGTGATCTCCCAGAAAACGCATAATTGAACAGGTATACCATTCCTGTTGGCAGTTCTCCCTTGTTTTCTAATCCCTTCTCCAGCCTTTATTCTCTCCCTGTTGCCTTATTCTTTTCTATGCAAAGTAGACAAAGGAATCAGTTTGAAGATATAGGCATTACTTAGAAAGGTAACACATCCTGAAAATTGTTATTCATGTTTTGCTTAACTTCAAAAACACAGTTGTTTGTTCAAGAATCTAGAACTTATCTATGTGAATCAAAAGAACTTAAGGCCATTTCTTACCAAATCTAGTGTGTGTGTGTGTGTGTGTGTGTGTAACTCACAGTTATTTAAGAATATTTATAGAACCTTTCTTATATGTGTTCATACTTGTCTTTTCTGCCAAGTTATTGTATAAAACACCTTTTCCTGTGAAATGTTTATTTAAAATCCAGTGGTTTGACTTGGTCTCTCTTATTCAAAATGTAGTTTCAAATTCTTGATCTTCCCTGATCTTCACTAGCTTAGACCAGCTGGTGTGGCCACTGCAAGCCCTCCAATGGTCAGCCAAAATGCACCAAGGCACATTTTTTCTTTTTTTCCTTTTATCTGATTTTAATAGTTCTTGAAATTTCTGAATGGTAAGATGTATGTATTCTGTGGTCTGCATGCTAGCCTGATGTCCCTGACTAAACACATATTCTTGCCAAGAGAAAAGGGAAGAAACTGTGTACAAATCTTTAGCCAAATGGAGAGAGTGATTTTCCATACTGACCACAATAACACACGGGAATTCATTCTGTTGGCTTTGGAGCCTCTACTAAGGGTCAACTAGCTGTCCTGGTTAAAGTCTCTGGCAATTTTCTTTGCAGTTAAAGTGGCTTTTGAGACAGAACCAAATTTGGCATTAGAATTGCAGATACACATGAGAACTTGTATGTGTAGAACAAACAATTTCTTGCTGCCTATTGCTTGTGGGAAGTTTGCCAAGAAAAAACAATTTGCTTTGCTGCAAGAGCCCAGCTAGCCATTACTGGAGAATGTTTTTCCAAGATTGCTTATCAGTGATTTTAATAGGGCTCAGAGGTTTGTGTGGTTGCACAAAATGTTAGTTACTTTTTAAAAGCCCAAATTTCTCTCCTTTTTCCTCCATAAGCCTGAACTCTTCTAATTGGAAAACAATCAGCAAGATTAGCACCTCCCTAAATGAGTAAATAGTAATGGATAATTAAATGCTTATGATAAAATGGATTATGCTGCTGTTCCAAATAAAAAGCTGTTCTATTCAAAGAGACTCCTTGGTTTTACATAGTTCAAGCTGTTTAGCTACTAATTTGGTTTTGCAATTGTGTACTCTGTTCACTAGAGGATTCTGTGGGGAAGATATACCTTTGATGTCTCTTCCTTGCCTGTTCATTCATTCTCATTTATACATCAAGCATTTACTAATAACAACAATTCACTTAACGAGCATTATTGGGTCACACCAAGGCACAGAGAGAGAAATGAGTAAGCACTATTTTTGTCCTCAGTGAAGTCAAAGTCCAGATGTAGGTGACTGACACGCAGAGAAAGAACCATTGTTTAGGGTAATAAGTAAAATAATAGAGTATACTTCAGGTTCCGTATTTCTACTTGAATTACAAACTCATGTAAACCCACTTTTAATGTGGACCCTAAATTTGCTATAATGTAAATATTTACATTTAGAGATTGAGACAACAGAACATAGAGATCTGGACAGCTTAACTCAGTTGTTAAATCAGGATGCTTTGAGGCCAAAATAATGATTTGGACTCCAAAACCAGAAAAGCTGCTTTGAATAGTCAAAAAGTCTACTGGCTTTTTAGGCTAATCCCATAATGCTACTCAATGCTCATGAATGACTTAAGTTGAAATTGTACACTTCAGGATCAATCTAATAAATTCCTTACTGATAGATTATGGACAGCAGTTGTTCTTCCTCATCATAAGGATGCATGGCCTATAGATTTTTGCTTGAAGGTAAATTAAAATCAATAAGTAATATGTATGGCATTAAGACATCAATTGTTTGCTATTTCTTGGCTATTCCTCCATGAACCCATTTCTGATCCAGGACTCCTTACCAACAAAACGAATTTGCAGTGATAAGATAGATGATGAAGCTGCTAGAAGAGATTTAAATTTTTAGCTCTAGGAAGCCTTTGAGAGAAGGTTCAACATAAAAGCAGTTTGCCTTATAGATGTTTTGGAATCCTCTCTGTGTTTTATAGCAAATTAAATTGGGAAAGTTTTCCCTCTATGGGACCCCAGGCCACCCAGCTAGCTTCAACATGATTGTGGCTGGCCTGGAGTCATGGACCTGCAACGTTGACTCTCTCCTATCTCATCTCTCAGACTATGAACGGCAGGAAGTGTCAATCCTGGCTTTCTCATTAGAGTGCGTTTCCTAACTGAGGACCCACTAGGTTAGAGGAAAAGACTCTGCTCTTACTTTCACCTTTAGATGTAGGAAATTAGTCATTAATTAGACTAAAATGCAGACATTACTTGTAAATTCGTTTGTATTTTCTGGTCTCATTAGTGCTCTTCTAGACTACATGATAATGAGCACAACATAATTAAAGAGTAAACACTAGGCAACTACAACCAGAGTCAGGGTTTTCAAGTATCAGATGGTAACAATCAGAGAAGAAGTAATTTGGGCTCACTGAGGGTGGTCTTTCTCCAGTTTGAACTGAATTTGTTCTCTTTTCCCCTGTGGCCAGGGCTTCTATAAAAACCTCTTATAGTTTAGAGTATATTTGAGAGATGGTGGTACTGAGGAGAGATGAAGAAAATGCTGATGAGAAATCATTCATCCCATAATGAGGAACCTGAAGCGCCTTGCAAATAGATATGTCATATGAAGGAAGATTTGGCAGCTGCCATTTATGGTGAAAGAAAACTGGCTTCGAAATGTAAAAGGGGATGACTCTATATTTGAAGCACCAGCTTGATCAATTAGAGACTGAAAGATGAGGAACTGAAAATTATCCCCAGGGAAGATGTGACAGTATGGCAAAAGCAATATTTATTTCATGGGAAACTGATGAGTGAAGATTGCATGGGACATCCGTGAAAAAGGAAGATCCAAAAAAGATACCTTCATCAGCTGCCAATTTCTCCAGTTACCCAGTGAGGAGAGAGAGAGGAAGTGAGAATAACAAAGTTTACATAAAGTGTTTCATAATCTGTGTAAAGTAGAGTGTTGGCTGGCATTTACAGATTCAACATGCGTTTCGTTTTTCATGAGCAACAAGATGTCCATGTTAGACATTACTTGTGATGATTTGCATTTTGCTGAGGCATCAGTGGGCTCCATACAGCTTCTCCGACCAAACAGTCTTAGTTCTTACCGGGCATCCTCTTTCCCTCTTTATGGTTCCAACATTGCCATAATTGGCCTGAAGTGTTAGACACTAGGGTTCTTTGTTAAGTTGACTCAGATTGGGCAAAGAAGTCAGGATAGCAAAATAATGCTACAGAAGCATTATTTATGAAAAGAGAAAGTGAAAAAAAAATCTTTGTGATCATTTTTAGTAAAGAAAAGACTATGCATTTTATTAGTTTTAAATACTTTTACTCTTTTAGAGTTTGAAGGGCTAGTGTAAATTTTTCAGTTGAACTTGATTGCATCTTATGAGGAGATTAGGGAGAAAAGTAGTACTTATGAAAATCATGGATGTTTCAAAATGTGTTTATCAGAGATGGCAATAGTCTACCATCTCTCTTTTTTTTCCCCATAAAATTGTGGTCCTGTTAATGGAAAGACAAACTAGCAATTTTCTCCTTATTACAGAGAGGTACTTCAACAAGACTTACAAACTATTTGGGGATGGCATGATATTATGGCACTGTTCCATAAAAAATCTGTTCAATGATTAAAGGCTGTTCCGTCTCTCTTACTGGTACCTACACTCTGTTCCATTCACAGCTCCTTCCACCTACATTTGGCAGCCTCAATTTGTCTCTTATTCTGTCAGGCCAATTGGTGCTGTCTGTGTGGATCTTCATCACTCTTGTCTCCACTCAACATTACTTTGTCATCTTCATTTTTAGGGTTAATATTGAGACTTCCCAGGTGGCTCAATGGAGACACGGTATCGATCTTTGCAACAGGAAGATTCCTTGGAGTAGAAAATGGCAATCCATTCCAGTATTCTTGCCTGGAAAAGCCCATGGACAGAGGAGCCTGGCAGGCTACAGTAAATGGGGTCACAAAGAGTCAGACACAACTTCATCAATCTAAAGTAAAAATTAGTTAATATACTACATTTACTTACATCTTTAAGCTAATGAAATAAAGTTAGAGGAGACTTCCAAGAATTTTATTGCCTTCCATGTAATAAGGAATATTTTCATAGCCTTTCAGACAATTCAGTTTGAACCGAAGAGTATTCATACCCATGACAGGTTATGTTAAGAAGGAAGGACATTCTAAAAGAGGTAGGGATTTCACATCTCCTTTCTGTAACAGTATCATGTAAATGAATGATCACTATCATTGTTTTAATGGTTCACTCTCTTAATTATGTAATTCAAAATTCTGTAGTGCTAGAAAGCATGGGAAGATGATGATAATTTGCTTTCCTCAGCACCCATTGTGTGGGATATTGAGAGAGAATATAAAACTACAAATATTTCACTTCCATCTTCAAGGTGACTGATAGCAAAAGGCTGAAATATAGAATCCATCGTTTCAAATCATTCAATACCTGAGTGAATTTTTAAACCATGTTGTAAAACTATCATGGTTCACCATCACAGGAAAAAGAAAAATTTATTCTGATCTGTGAAGAGGCAGTGGATATATGTTGGAATAATTTTTTTAAGAGTTACTCTTTCCAGAAGAAAATTCCTTGAATCACAATCTAACCTATTTCAAAATATTTTCCATTTATGCCTTGCTGACCATATATTGAGTTTTCATATTTTGCCTTTCTGTCATTTTAACTAATAATATTTGATGGTACTCCCTGGTATCACATTTCTACTAATTATTCTCTAGCTGTTGCCTGTATTTGCCCCTGGCAGGCAGAGAAGCAAATGTTTGTAATTCCAAGTCTCTAGAATATTTGAATTTGAAAAATATGTTTCTTGTTCATAAACATTATGCCTCTCAACATAATCATAGTACAGTGATATATGCAACTTTTATTGCCACCTAGCTTTCTTTAGAACGATTTGTTCTTCTGTTCTTATTCTTCTTTAGTTATTATTTCTTTCCTTATTTTGAGACTATTTTAGAGGAGAGGGGATGAAACATGTACTTGCCAGTGATAAGTATTTTAAAAAGTTACATAGCAGAACAGTGTTGATTTCATCAAAACCTCAAGACTAAGCATGAAAATCTTTTTGAAAAAGCACCCACGTGCCCTTGTTTGAAGCTGTAAAATGGCAGATGGCAATACCTTGTTGGGTTTTAACAAGACCCTGGTAGACATTAGAACTTGTCTTGTTTGGCAGTTTTTGTAAGAAGCGTTAAAGCCAAAGTTTATCTCAGAAGAGAAGTCAAGCAAATGTAACCTAAATTTCCATAGGGATGAGAAAAATTAGTCCCAATTTGAAATTGTGTATGAACAGCAAGAGTTAACTTTTACTAAAATATGAGCATTTTAAAATATTTCCTTTAAGTTTTATTTCTGCTGCTAAAGTTGGAGAAAGGGGAAATGACCTAAACTTGTTACTGTTCCTGATAGGCTTTGCCTATTGGAGAATTTCTCACACTGAACAGAAGAATAGAATCACACAAAATTGGCATGATCTGTAAAACAAGAAGCATCCTGTTTTTTTGATGGGTAGGATGGCAATCTCCTTTTCTTTATAAAAATGAAATGTAAATAAACCACTTGTAAAGGATTTAAAAAAAATAGGGTACATGTGCATTAGTGAGAGAGATGATCTTTTCCTAAGTATGTATTTTGTAACTGTCTACATAGCAGGGCTTTGCATATTTTGTTACCTCCCCTTACTGCTTTGAAGTTATTAGAGCTTTTCTGGCAAGTATAAAGAACTCACTTGGAATATGCTTAAGGGTCTGCATATCTAATCTGAATATTTATGAAGGCTTTTCTATAGGCCAAGATATATTAGCTTTGTCATTACTGCTTTTTCTTCTACTATCTAAAAATTTTATATGAAGTTTACAAAGCTGTTAAGTGATAAAGAGACATTTGCAGAACTTATTTGTAAGGAATTACACATAAATGAGAAGTTAATCTCTTGGAAAATTTTATCAGGATTTCAAGGTCAAGAGCCAGTTTGTGAGAATAATGTAACACATTTCTGTTTACAAAGTACTGTTAAATGCATGCTCTCAGTGACTCATAACAGTTGTGTGAAGTCGCCACTATCACCGTTTCTCTTTAACAAGGAGGTAACAGGGATTCAGTTCCATACTCCCAAGGCTTCTGTTCTTTTCCACTGTATTGCATAATCCCTACACTCTATCCCACCTTTTCCCTTTGGCTCATTGCTCATTTCAGAGTCAACCATGGGTCTGTCTGTACATATTCAAGGTAGTATCAATATCTTGCTTTTGAAAAGTTTGATTTTTATTATCATTTGCTTATTTTTATTTTTAAAAATTTAATTTATCTTTTATTGAATGATCAATAAATAGTAGCTAAGTCATGTCCAACTCTTGCGACCCCATGGATTATAGCCCATCAGGTTCCACTGTCCATGGGATTTCCCAGGCAAGAACCCTGGAGTGGGTTGCCATTTCCTTTTCCAGGGGATCTTCCTGACCCAGGGATCAAACTTGCATGTCCTGAATTTCAGGCAAAGTTTTAAATTCTGCAGTGCTTTACAATTTCCCAAAGTTTCACACACATAATTTCATATAATCCCATAATAACTTCTTTTTTATCCATTGTCCTACTGTTGACTCTACTCCTTTTCCTCTTCCCACTGGTAACCACTGGTTTGTTCTCTATATCTATGAGCCTGCTTCTTTTTAGTTTTATTAGCATGTTTTATTTTTTAGATGCCACATATGAGTGGTATCTAGAAAAGGAAATGGCAACCCACTCCTGTATTCTTGCCTGGAGAATCCCATGGACAGAGGAGTCTGGAGAGCTACAGTCCGTGGGGTAGCTCAGAGTCAGAAATGACTGAAGTGATGTAGCACATATGCCCATGGAAGTGATATGATATAGTGTTAGGTTTCATAGTATGTCTGACCTGTTTCACTTGGCGTGATGCCCTCCGAGTCCATCCATGTTGCTGCAAATGGCAAAATGTCATTCTTTTTTTATGACTGAGGTCTGTCTAGTCAAAGCTATGGTTTTTCCAGTAGTCATGTATGGATGTGTGTTGGACTATAAAGAAAGCTGAGTGTCAAAGACGCTTTTGAGCTGTGGTGTTGGAGAAGACTCTTGAGAGTTCCTTGGACTGCAAGGAGATCCAACCAGTCCATCCTAAAGAAAATCAGTCCTGAATATTCATTGGAAGGACTGATGCTGAAGCTGAAACTCCAATATTTGGCCACCTGATGTGAAGAACTGACTCTGAAAGACTCTGATGCTGGGAAAGATTGAAGGCAGGAGGAGAAGGGAATGACAGAGGATGAGATGGTTGGATGGCATCACTGACTCAATGGACATGAGTTTGAGTAAGCTCTGGGAGTTGGTGATAGACAGGAAGCCTAGTGTGCTGCAGTCCATGAGGTCGAAAGAGACAGACATGACTGAGCAACTGAACTGAACTGCACAGAAAGCCTAGTACATTCCTAGCACTTAGCAATTCAGAGGAAGTGGACTCTATCTGTAGTCTAAGATTCTTCACCTGTATGGCTTTATACCAAATGATTGTTTTTTTTTTAAACTTTACAATATTGTATTAGTTTTGCCAAATATCAAAATGAATCCACCACAGGTATACCTGTGTTCCCCATCCTGAAAACCTCCTCCCTCCTCCCTCCCCATACCCTCCCTCTGGGTCGTCCCAGTGCACCAGCCCCAAGCATCCAGTATTGTGCATCGAACCTGGACTGGCGACTCGTTTCATACATGATATTATACATGTTTCAATGCCAGTCTCCCAAAGCTCCCCACCCTCTCCCTAAATGATTGTTATCCATTCAAAAACTCCTTCCAAACTGACAAACTACCCTGCCCATGCTGCCTCAGAAAACAGTCAGCCTATTTTCTTTTGCCAGTAGGTTCAAATCCAACGGTTTTTTAAAGATAATTTTTGGCCCTGGACTGAGAGAACCCTATGAAGACCTTGATACAACACTATCTCAGTTCTTGCTCTGTAGATAGAGGGCTCACTTAGAGGTATATCCTTTGCTATATTAGTTTCTTTTCATGCTGTTCATGGGGTTCTCAAGGCATGAATCCTGAAGTGGTTTGCCATTCCTTTCTCCAGTAAATCCTAAAGGAAATCCAACCACGAGTTTGAGTAAGCTCCAGAAGTTGGTTATGGACAGGGAGGCCTGGCGTGCTGCATCCATGGGGTCACAAAGAGTCGGACACGACTGAGCGACTGAACTGAACTGTATTAGTGCATTTTGTTGGATTTTTCTTTCTGATATTTTATCTAGAGTAAAGCCTTATGCAGAATAATAGCAAAAGATGTAAGGACAGAGACTTTGATGATACATAGGAGGTTCACAAAGGGCAACGCAGAGAATTGCCCTTGTTTAGGAAGTTGTGGAGAGCCACTGATGTTTCTGCAATAAATTCATTATTTTAGATGAAATATTTGTTGAATTGATGAATGAATGCATTAAAAGTAAGAGAGATGCAACTATTTTGGTTGGTTAAAGAAGGTTAAGATGACTATTATCTTGTCTATATAACCCAAATGGGAAGAGTTAGCTCTGAGAAGTGATAAAAGACATAAAAAGGACAGAATGATAAGAGACAAGCAGACACTTGATATAAATTTGCTGTTGTTCAATTTCTTAGTCCCGTCCAACTCTGCGACTCCATAGACTGCAGTTCACCAGGCTCCCCTGTCCTTCAGTATCTCTTGGAGTTTGCTCAAATTCACATTCCTTGAGTCAGTTATGTTATTTAACCATCTTATCCTCTGCCACCTTCTCCTTTTGCCTTCAATCTTCCCCAGCATCAGGGCTGTTTTAAAGTGAGTCAGCTCTTCTCATCAAGTGGCCAAAGTATTGGAGCTTCAGCTTCAGCATCACGCCTTCCAATGAATATTCATGGTTGATTTCCTTTAGGACTGGTTAGATCTATTTTCAGTCCAAGAGACTCTCAAGAGTCTTCTCCAGCACCACAATTCGAAAGCATCAATTCTTCAGCACTGAGCCTTCTTTTTGGTCCAAATCTCACATCCATACAAGACTACTGGAAAAACCCGAGCTTTGACTATGCAGACTTGTGTCGGCAAAGGGACGTCTCTGCTTTTTAATACTCCGTCTAGGTTTGCATACCTTTCCTTCCAAGGAGCAAGTGTCTTTTAATTTCATGGCTGCATACACCATCCACAGTGATTTTGGAGCCCAAGAAAATAAAATTTGCAACTGCTTCTACTTTTTCCCCTTCTCTTTGCCATTAAATGATGGGACCAGATGCCACAATCTTAGTTTTTTGAATGTTGTGTTTCAAGCCAGCTTTTTCACTCTCTTCTTTTACCTTCATCAAGAGGCTCTTAAGTTCCTCTTCACTTTCTGCCTAGAGTGGTATTATCTGCATATCCGAGGTTGTTGGTATTTCTCCTGGCAATCTTGATTCCAGATTTTGATTTATCCAGGCTGGCATTTCACATGATGTACTCTGAATATAAGTTAAGTAAGCAGGATGACAATATACAACCTTGATGTACTCCTTTCCCAATTTTTAACCAGTTGGTTGTTCCATGTCTGATTCTAACAGTTGCTTCTTTACCTGCGAGCAGGTTTCTCAGAAGATGGGTAATGTGGTCTGGTATTCCCATCTCTTTAAGAAATTTTCACAGTTCACTGTGATCCACACAGTCAAATGCTTTAGTGTAGTCAATGAAGCAGAAGTAGATGTTTTTCTGGAATTCACTTGCTTTTTTCTATGATCAGCAGATGTTGGCAATTTTATCTCTGGTTCCTCTGCCTTTTCTAAACCCAGGTTGTATACCTGTCAGTTCTCGGTTCACATACTGCTAAAACCTAACTTGAAGGATTTTGAACATAATCTTGCTAGCATGTGAAATGAGTGCAATATTATGGTAGTTTGAACATCCTTTGGCATCGCCTTTCTTTGGGATTGGAATGAAAACTGACATTTTCTAATCCTGTCACTGCTGAGTTTTCCAAATTTCCTAACATATTGAGTACAACACTTTAACAGCATCATCTTTTAGGATTTGAAATAGCTCAGCTGGAACTCCATCACCTCCAATACCTTTTCTTCATATAAATGCTTCCTAAAGGCCCACTTGACTTCACCTTCCAGGATGTCTTGCTCTAGGTGAGTGACCACACCATCGTGGTTATCTGGGTCACTAAGACTTTTTTGTATAGTTCTTCTGTGTATTCTTGCCACTACTTTTTGATCTCTTTGCTTCTGTTATGCCCTTACCATGTCTGTCCTTCATCGTGCCCATCTTTGCATGAAAAGTTCCCTTGATATCTCCAATTTTCTTGAAGAAATCTCTATTCTTTCCCATTTTCCCCACCTTGGCCCATTTCTTTACAATTTGAATAAGTTCCCACATGATGCTGATGTGCTGGTTTGAAGATCAAATTTTCAATAGCATTGCTTAAGACTTGGGACTTGGAGTTAGAATATGTTGTTCTCATTTTGGTCTGTCCCTTATTGACTGTGACAGTTCTAGTCAATCTATTATGTATCCTAGGACATAGCTAAAAATACTATAATGCAGTATATAAACTATGTTTACATGGGATGTTATTAGAAGGCAGTCTGATCCAGCTAATCTGGAATGGGGACTGAATTTCTGCATTTTGTTAGCAGCATGTTCCAGTGATACCCATACAGCTGGCCCATGAACCAGACTCTGATTATCAAGTTCTTAGGCCATTATTTATCCCATACCTCACCTGTTTATTATTACAATAAAATAAAAGTATGTAAATTTAAAAAGACTGCAAATTGTGGAGCAAAATGTAAATGTAAGATGATGGTAATAGATTGATAGAAGAAATAGAAAAGACAACTCTGCATTTTGAGCTAACTAGGAGAACATTGGCAAATTTATAGAAATGGAAAAGTCAAGAAAGTAACTTGCTTTAAAAATGTTGATTTAGGGAGAAAGCAGCAGGCAGTTGAAAACATAAGATAGAAATAAGCTTGAGAAAATTTTGTCTTCACATACCAATTTAGGATTTGTATACATATGATTGAATGTTATTTTTGAATATGTGGATGTGTCAGAAAGAAAAGAGATACAGTCCAGAATCTGGAAAAAGATAACATTAGGAAGAGATGAGAAGGAAGAGAGGTATCATTAAAAGAGAGATCATATTTCAACACTTTTTCATAGATACGTCATTTTTCCAACCCTGAGTTGTAGTAACAGATTTTACATCCTCGTGATTGAGGATAACAATCGGTTGGGTTTTCTAGGCATTCCCCTACTTGGTTATTATGGGAGCATCCCATTTATGTATGGAGTTTATAAGCAGCTGTTCCATGAATGATGGGAAAATACACACCCAGGATTTATTAGTGTGCTGGACCAAATCACAGGCATTGAGAAAATATAGCAATTGAGGGAAATCATGAATTTTATAAAAGATAAGAGGAAGAAGATGTGAGGAATTCTGCAACTGGATATCCATAAAAAAGATGTTGATTCCTTGCGTTGTCAATAAATTCACTGTGGATCGGATCATGATCTCCTTATTGCCAAATACAGACTGAAATTGAAGAAAGTGGAGAAAACAACTAGACCATTCAGGTATGACCTAAATCAAATCCCTTCTGATTATACAGTGGAAGTGGGAAATAGATTTAAGGGACTAGATCTGAAAGATAGAGTGCCAGATGAACTATGGATGGAGGTTCGTGATATTGTACAGGAGAGAGGAATCAAGACCATCCCCAAGAAAAAGAAATGCAAAAAAGCAAAATGGCTGTCTGAGGAGGCCTTATAAATAGCTGTGAAAAGAAAGGAAGTGGAAAGAAAAGAGAAAAGGAAAGATATACCCATTTGAATGCAGAGTTCCAAAGAATAGCAAGGAGAGATAAGAAGGGCTTCCTTAGCGATCAATGCAAAGAAATAGGGGAAAACAATAGAATGGGAAAGACTAGAGATCCTCTTCAAGAAAATTAGAGATACCAAGGGAACATTTCATGCAAAGATGGGCTCAATAAAGGACAGAAATGGTAGAGACCTAACAGAAGCAGAAGATATTAACAAGAGGTGGCAAGAATACACAAAAAAACCATACAAAAAAGATCTTCATGACCCAGATAATCACGATGGTGTGATCACTCACCAAGAGCCAGACATCCTGGGATGTGGAGTCAACTGGGCCTTAGGAAGTATCACTATGAACAAAGCTAGTGGAGATGACGGAATTCCAGTTCAGCTATTTCAAATCCTGAAAGATGATGCTGTGAAAGTGCTGCACTCAATTTGCCAACAAATTTGGAAAACTCAGCAGTGGCCACAGGGCTGGAAAAGGTGTTTTCATTCCAATCACAAAGAAACATAATGCCAAAGAATGCTCAAACTATCGCACAATTGCACTCATCTCACATGCTAGTAAAGTAATGCTCAAAATTCTCCAAGCCAGGCTTCAGCATGTGAACCATGAAATTCCAGATGTTCAAGGTAGCTTTAGAAAAGGCAGAGGAACCAGAGATCAAATTGCCAACATCTGCTGGATCATCCAAAAAGCAAGAGAATTCCAGAAAAAACATCTATTTCTGCTCTATTGACTGCCAAAGCCTTTGACTCTATAGATCACAATAAACTGTGGAAAATTCTGAAAGAGATGGGAATACCAGACCACCTGATCTGCCTCTTGGGAAATTTGTATGCAGATCAGTAAGTAACAGTTAGAACTGGAAATGGAACAACAGACTGGTTCCAAATAGGAAAAGGAGTACGTCAAGGCTGTACATTGTCACCCTGCTTATTTAACTTATATGCAGAGTACATCATGAGAAATGCTGGGCTGGAAGAAACACAAGCTGGAATCAAGATTTCCAGGAGAAGTATCAATAACCTTAGATTTGCAGATGACACCACCTTTATGGCAGAAAGTGGAGAAGAACTAATGAGCCTCTTGATGAAAGTGAAAGAGGAGGGTGAAAAAATTGGCTTAAAGCTCAACATTCAGAAACTAAGATCATGGCATCCAGTCCCATCACTTCATGCCAAATAGATGGCGAAATAGTGGAGACGATGGCTTACTATTTTTCTGGGCTCCAAAATCACTGCAGATGGTGACTGCAGCCATGAAATTAAAAGATGCTTACTCCTTGGAAGGAAAGTTTTGACCAACCTAGACAGCATATTAAAAAACAGAGACATTACTTTGCCAACAAAGGTCCATCTAGTCAAGGCTATGGTTTTTCCAGTGGTCATGTATGGATGTGAGAATTGGAGTCTGAAGAAAGCTGAGTGCCGAAGAATTGATGCTTTTGAACTGCGTGTTGGAGAAGACTCTTGAGAGTCCCTTGGACTGCAAGGAGATCCAACCAGTCCATCCTAAAGGATATCAGTCCTGAGTGTTCATTTGAAGGACTGATGTTGAAGCTGAAACTCCAATACTTTGGCCACCTGATGCGAAGAACTGACTCATTTGAAAAGACCCTGATGCTGGGAAAGATTAAGGGCAGGAGGAGAAGGGGATGACAGAGGATTAGATGGTTGAATGGCATCACTAACTCAATGAGCATGGGTTTGGGTGGACTCCGGGAGTTGGTGATGGACAGGGAGGCCTGGTGTGCTGCGGTTCATGGGGTCGCAAAGAGTCGGATACGACTGAGTGTCTGAACTGAACTGAACTGAATTTCAATAATTCAGATGTTTGAATACACTTGAAGCTCAAGAAAGAAATACTGTCCAGTAGTTTGTGGAGACTGATAGCCTTTCACAGAGATAGTTGGTCTATTGAATAGAATAATGAGTGGATTTGCTGACTGCTAATAATTGCGTAATTTTAAAAGAAAAGTGTTTTGGCTAAGACAGCAGTGCATTTGAAGAGGTCATGATAATGTTCTTAAGGATGCTTCCAAATAATGACCTGGAATGCTGAGAAAGTTAAAAAAAAACATTTTCTTTCTTTCTTTTTTTGTGTTTTCTATAAATCATTAGTCCTTTTGCTTTTGGGGTACTTTTATTTTCCCTCTTAAGTTTTAAAGTACTCAGTGTTAAAATCTGGACATTTTGGAGTTTGATTTGCAATCATCTAAACTCCAAATCAACAAATGTCTCTTTCTAAAATTGATTTTATCTCAGAGAGTCATTCATAAGCATATTCATTATAGACACACTCCTCGAATATTCAATAATACATCAATCACTGAGGTGTTTATGTTAAGAGACACAATTGAAATAGAACAATATAATTCAATAAAATTACTGGTCTTTTTATTTATTCATCTAAACCCTAGTTGCTCAGTCACTGTAAACAGATCCATTGAAAACAATTCACTTTCTGTTGCTTTGTGATTGATCTTCTCAAACACATGATTATTCTTAATTCAGACAAAATATTTCATTTCTTTAAGTACATGGAAAAGAATTAGAGCCAGCTGAATGCAATAAGGGATGAGGAAGGAAGACGCTCAATAAAAGGAAATCAAACCTGTTTACAAGTCTGGGATCTAAACACTTGTGAGGTTTGTGGTTTTGGAAACTATATTCATATGTTAGAGGAGAAAATGATGAAGGCTGGCTAAACATGGGTTTAAAATGGCCTCGGTCAAATTCCTATTTCTCCTTGCACCCTAAATACCCCTTTTAAATCAAGAGCTCCTCTTAATTTAAAATAAATCCTATTCAGGTAAAACACACTAATGTGTATTGGAGGGAAAGAGAAATTCATTTTTCCCCATAAAAGATCAAAACATATCTACTATTCAGAAGACAGAAGTTAGAATATGAAAGTATTCATAACAACAATTAAGATATGTAGTGATCATGAGATATACCAAATTATTGTCTCGTTTGAGTAGTAACTCTTGGTTTCCTAAATCTGTTTTTTGTTTCCATTTCTTCTACTTTGAATATATGATACTGAAAATATGCTAAACATGGTCCTTGGGCAAATTAGAAACAGAGATTGGTAAAACATCAGGAATTGTTTGTTTTTTTTTAAATTTCAATTTCAAGTGTTGTGTTTATTTAGAAGGTAAACAAATTTAATATAAATGCATTCTGATATCATAAGGATGACCATCTGCTAACTAATGATTATCCTGGAGTTTCAGTGCCCCTTAGGCATATGTATTCATTTATTTACATTTTTAAACCTGATAACTGTTTTTTTTTTTTTAATGAGAATAATCAGGTACAAACTATTATTTGCTGTGTATGCAGTATATATACCTGTTGTATACTGCATACTGTCTATGCAGTCATTTTAGATCAAGTAATATCAAGTGATGGGTTACCAAAAAAGATACTGACTGCAAGAGCTTTTTAATTTGTGGGCTTTGAAATTCTGATGACTGGAAGAGAAAAAAAAAGAAAGGCTGAAGGGAACTGGCATTTTAATTCCATGTGGCTGAGCTTTTTAGTTGCATTCAGACACTTCTATTTTTATTTCTTCAAGCTGGGCCCATTTCCAAGTAGGAAGCTGTGGAATTATTGCACTCAATCCCACATTTAGTGCAATCCCCTATAACACTAAGGTTAGGTCAGGCTTTTCCCTGTCCCCTGCTTTAAACCTACAAATAGATCAGATTTCATGATAAGGAACAAGCAAAAAAGGACAAAAGATTCTAAGTGAAACACTGAACCAGCTTGACTTGAATTAGAATTGAATCAACTGCATAATCTAATGTTCACAGAGTGCTTTGGCCTCAGATCCTGGTTAGTTTCACCCCATAGCATTTAAGTTATTCTTTCTTTGCTTCTTCACTTTTTTTTTTCCATTGCCCTGCTGTGTACTGATACATATAAAAGGATAGCTCTTTGTGTTTTATGCAATGGAAAAATTGCTGTTGAAGTCTTAGCCTTGAAAGGCACTGACTGTATCTAAAAACAGAAAAAAACAATCTTTTGCCCACCTCCCATTGGTTGTTTGGAAACAGCTGTTGGACGCCAAGTTTGTACTTCACCCTTATCAGCCCATTTGCTGAGATCAGAATGTGCCTGAATAACTCTGAAGGTTAAAATATGTTGACTGGGTTTTCTGCTGCTACCATTCCAGAAGGCCAGCTCATACCGCCTGTCAACAGCAGCCATGCTCTGCCTTTCTCATGGTCATGACATGTACTGGAAATATTCCTTGTTTCTATACATCTTTAGTTTTGTATTGAGATATAGTTGATTAACACTGTTGTGATAGTTTTAGGTGAGCAGCAAAGGGACTCAGCCATACATATACATGTATCAGTTCTCCCCCCAACTCCCCTCCCATTGAAGCTGCCGCCTAACATTGAGCAGAGTTCCATGTGCTATACAGTAGGCTCTTGTTGGTAATCCATTTTAAAAATAGCATGTCCATCCTAACCTCCCTAACTATTCCTTCCCTCCGGCAACCAGTCGTTTGTTCTCTAAGTCTGTAAAAACAAGAACTTTTAAATATTACAATACCATGTTCCAGAATCTCATGTTAATGATACATTCTTTTTAGCTTAAAAACATGGTCTAAAAGATGCTAATTAGTAATCTTGCAGTTTGCAGTGTGCTCACATTTATCTCCAAATAATGTACTGTGTTTTGTCAGTTATTTATCTAGTTATTTATATGTTTATGAGATGCCTATTTCTGGAATATTCAGGGACTTTGACAAGTGTGCTGTGTTAGAAGAAAATAATATTTGAGAAAGAAGCAGTAGTCTTTTTCACTTGATTACATCAATACAGCAGCTATAGTAGCTGTTCTATGACTTTTTGAACAGCCATTAGAAGGAAAGAGAAAGAAATAGATCAGCCGATCAGCCAATCACCCAAGAAACTGAGTCATAGACACTGAATATCCACTCTGTGTGATTTCTCTCCGAGCTATCATGGGAGAACCAAAAAAAAATAGGACTGTTATACAAAAGGTGAAATATGGAATTTAGGAGAAACATACATTTGAAAAGGCTTATTTTTATATTTCTTTGCTCATATAATTCCTCCTCTAAACTCAGAGCTTCCCTTTGCCTCAAAAGAGTATCATATGGGGAAAAAACCAGTGAACTATGTGGAGATCATTATTTAACAAAATATTTATCATCAAATTTATCATCAGATTTCAATTATCCTGAAAACCAATCAAATATTTCACCTAGTGGTCATAAAACAGACCAAATTATATTCTTATATTGAGAAATACATCTTTTTTTTAAATTTTATTTTTTAACTTTACAATATTGTATTGATTTTGCCATATATCAAAATAAATCCGCCACAGGTATACATGTGTTCCCCATCCTAAACCTGCTTTCTTTTTCTAGCTTATTTTCTTGGTATAAATGATATTAAAAGTGTGCTAAATTAGTGAACTAACCTCGTGCGAAGAGTTGACTCATTGGAAAAGACTCTGATGCTGGGAGGGATTAGGGGCAGGAGGAAAAGGGGACGACAGAGGATGAGATGGCTGGATGGTATCACCAACTCGATAGACATGAGTTTGAGTGAACTCCGGGAGATCGTGATGGGCAGGGAGGCCTGGTGTGCTGCAATTCATGGGATCCCAAAGAGTCGGACACGACTGAGCGACTGAACTGAACTGAACTGAAGATCAGGATATCCATATAACTGTATTTCAACCAAAGATGTCTCAATAGGGCATAATTGGAACATTTATTAATTATCAAGCTCTGTAATATTTTGATGTAAGGAATATTTCATGAATATTTTGTTTCTTGGGAAATACTGCCAATAGTTCTTTTTCACCATATACAGTTATTTGAGGAGGAGGTAATAATCAATGAGCTCTGCTCCAAGCTCATCAGGAAATGGCTGCCAAGAATTGTCAAGGGGTATCCTCGATCCTCGGGAAACAGCAGGTCACCTTTTGCAGAAACTGACAGAGATTTATATAGGAAGAAGGACTGAGAATTGTCCTTCCTTCCCAACTTCCACCTAAAGTCTGCTTACTCATTATAGATGCTGTTTTTATCTTCTTAAATTCCATCCCATTTTCATAAAAGATTTTATGTAACTCTGAAGGATTTTCCTATCCACAGTGCTTGCTTCCATTCAAGTTTCCTTAAGATATTTCGTGTGTTCTGATAGCTCTTTCTCCAGTGCTATCAGAACGAGTTCTTTATCAAGTTTTGTACATTCAGATGTTGTATCCAGTTAAATATTAAATGTTTTAAGATCTTCACTGTATAGTTCCAACATTGATACATAATCATATTTTTATTAAATCAATATTCTTATTAAACTTGGACTTTTTATTAAAACTTTTCTTACCCAGAATTAAAGTATAATAGATAAGACCACACACTGTATATTGCACATATATACATGTGTGCCTATTTTAGGAGAAAGGTATATTGAGAACAACCTAAAAGTACCTGATGTTTAGGGCTGTGGTAAAGGAAAAACCATGCCTTCATGTACAAAAATCCTACAAATACAATAATAATCACCTTTGACTATGTGAATTATGACTAAAAATAGATTGCTTATATTGTTTTTTTTTTCTGAACACAATATGAAAAGGAAAGTTTAAAAATATAATTGGTTGAGACTGGCAGTGTGTACTTTGTACTCAAAGAAATTTTGCAACTCTGTGCTCTTAAGTAGGTCAATTAACTTCTCTCATTGCAGTTTTCTCTTCTATAAAGCCAGGGGATGGGATTATGTATCTCCTAGATTTCTCCAGGTTTTAGTATTGAATGGACTCCTTTTATGAAACTAAACACATCTTAGAATTTATCAACTTAAAGCTACATATTTGTGTATGGGTTACTTCTACAGTGATTTCACATCATCGGTTTTGTTATGCTTACTTAGCATTCAGAGAGGAACAGAAGACAGAGGAGACAATAGGCTGGAATCAGTTATAATTCCTGAAGCTCAAAGAGCTAAAGCATATTTACCGTTACAGGCAATACACTTTCTGAGGATGATTTGAGAAAAAGGAAAGTTCACTGTAAATTTTAGTGCCTATTTGTGTTGAGTATATTTTGAATGATAGTTATTTACTTCTCACAACAACTCTGAAGTAGGTATTGATATCCAATTTATACTGTTTGTAAACTGTGGCTCAGTGGAGCTCAAGAGCCACAGAGTTAGGAAGTAACACAGCTGGAGTACTTCTGTTCGAGTGACTCCAAAGCCCTTACATGCTCTTACCAGATCACAATGTGACTTTTGTTCATGAGGGTGGAGGAGCAACAGAGGAGTGTGTATGGGAGAACTGAGTAGCAGTACAATAAAGAGCTTTATATCAGGGCTCCCATGTAGTTCCAAGATCAATACATTTTATTAACCTTTGAATTTTTATTAAAACAGTTCTTACTCAGAAAAAAATAAAATAGTTAAGACCATATGTGGTGCTAAGAAAGACTTATGTCTGTTGATTCTCCACTATTAAATGTTACTATGTTAATCATAATATTAAAATATTGAATAAATAAATAAGGATCCAAGCCTTGAGCTAAGGCCATCATCATCTTTTTTTTTTTTAAACACAGACATGCTTTCATAAGAATGATAGGCACATAAAATGTACCCTCTATGAGAGATTACCTAAGCAATTATTGTTATTTTGTAGGGTTTGTGTCTTGCTTCAAATCCGTGAATGAATTTTGAGGGCTTTATGTCCAGATCTATGAAATGAAAGGGAGTGTATGCTTATTCTTCTAATAACTAAGAAGGTATCAAATATGTATTATTGGATTGAGGCAATGGAAAGGGTGAAAAGAAAGGGTATATTTTTAAAAGAAGAAAAATGCAATTAAGTTTTTTGGGGGTATAAGGATTTTGAGAATTATTATAAATAGAAGGGCCTATCTCAGCTTGATTACTTCAAAACAGCTTCCTGCAACCTCCCACCAAGTAGATGAGCAATTAGTATAATCACAGCAATAAGTCAAAGACACTTGCTGTTCAAACTTGTGTTGCGATTCTTCCTTTTGGCATGGCTCCTGGGCTATTTCAATTGCATACCCATAGACATGCATACACATATTTAATAACACTTACTTTGGTAAAAAGCAAAATGCCTAGGAATGACTTTTTGTATCAAGGTTAAATAAAGGGCGTTGAACAAGTAAAGCTGTGCTGAAAAGAACAGTGGCCAAGGCAGGGATATTCTTATATTCCAAACAGTCGTGCAGATGGAAGTCTGGCCAACAAAACCATAAAGCATCAAGTCTGACTGTGAGTCAATCTGTCGGTGTAAGTACAAGGTGACTCAGGAAAAGATGCATTTTGTTTTTCTGACAAATATTCAGAGGCTCTAGAACATTTGTGTATTTTGGATATTGATGGCAGGAAAGGATTAAAAGTTATTTCACAAATGAGAGAGTAAACTTCAATCAGTTGATTATCTGATAAAAATTAAAGAATAAGAGTAATCAGTTAAATTGAATTTTTAAAGACATTTTCATAAGCAGATATTAAAACTACTCCATATCTACTTGTCCATTTGAGAGACTGCTATAATAATTGTATATCTTCTGCTACTAAGTTGATTTGGGACAAAAGGAATTGTTTCTGAAAAGAAGCAGTGGAATAAAATAAATTAAATAATATTTTGCAATACTAATCATGCTCTTTTTTCTGTAAAAAAAAAGAAAGAAAGAAAACTGAAAAAGAAAAAAAAATGAAAAAAAAATTCCCCCCCCCAAAAAAATAGAATATCTAATTTTTAAAAGACTTTAAGTCTCATCTAAGTATTCAGTTAATTGTTACTTTATGTTCCCAGGTTATTGGTTTGTCTAGATAACTGATGCTTTAGTCATGATAGCCTTGATGGTTCACTAGTTTGGAAGTTCTTATATGTGTGTGTCAGTCGCGCTCAGTCATATCCAATTCTTTGTTATCCCATGGACTATAGCCCATCAGGCTCCTCTGTCCATGGAATTCTCAAGCCGAGAATACTGGATTGGGTTGCCATTTCCTTCTCCAGAGGCTCTTCATTCCCAACCCAGGGATCAAACCTGGATCTCCCATGTTCCAGGCAGATTCTTTCCAAATGCTTCCCTTTTATCTCTAACTAAAGAAATTCACAAACTTATGGGAAAATATCAACATTAACTTTTCATGAAATTCTGCTGAGAGGTTAAATAATGGATAGAGCTAAGGCATTCAATAAATTCCATCTATTAAAAGGCAAATAATAAATTCCTTTTGTTATTATTTTTCATTGTGAATATGCATTCTTTTATGGTCTAAAGGAATATGACTTTTCTGGTTAAATGATATGTAGGAAAATGTGCAAACACCTCAATCCTTAGTTTGTGTTCTTAAGAAATAGATTTTTATATCCCTAAAATATTTTGCTTACTGAATACAGGATTTTAAGAGGAAAGATTAATAGTAAAACCAATAAAATATCAAGGCATAAAATCAAAATGGAAAAAAGAGAGGACAGAAGAAGATTTGTTTGTAATAGTATAAATTATCCTGAAACAATTTTCATGGAAAGATGAAAACAGCAGGAAAAGAGAAGAAACTTTAGAAACAGAAACTGAAGGTCAAAGGCCAACACCATATAGGAACCTGAATCAGCTTGCCAAGATAATTGCAAACCTTAACGTCATCTTGAAAGTCACAAAAATAAATGAATCTAAATACATAGGGTATCATAGTATCACACCATAATGATGCAGCTAGCTGAAAGAATGCTGTTTTATCAATGAGAATGCATAATCATTTGAAGTATAAAAATCCTTGATAAACTTATGAAATTTGACTTACATTTGAAGAATACCTCAGTTTCATGTAATGTGTTATGGGGTGAGATATGTTTTCCAAAATTTATATAAAGTTCTATCCTCTAAGAGCACTAGACTGAAACTATACTTAGAAACAGGGTCTTTAAAGAGATAGTTAAGTTATAATGAGGTCATTAGAGTGAACTCTAATCCAATATGACTGATGTCCTTATAAGGATAGGATATTTGGACACTGACATACACAGAAGGAAGACCACGTGAAGACAAAGGGAAGAGGTGGCCAAGGAGAGAAGCCAGAGAAGAAACGAACCCCTCCCCCAACATCTTGATCTTGGTCTTCTAATCTCCAGAACAGTGAGAAAATACATTTCTGTTGTTCAAGCCATTCAGTTTGTGGTATAGTATTATGATAGCCCTAGATAACCAATATACCAGGCCAGCATTTTATCCAAAGGATTTTAGAAGAAAGAAATCTTTAGAACATGAAAGACTGATGATTCCTTTGAAGGACAGAAAGAATCCTCTAGATTTCACCTAGACCGAGTGCTTTGATGGTCATAAAGGTCATGAGATCCAAATTGGTTTTCCATTACAAACCACTGTGGAGAGGGCAGGTGTGTTTGGTGGGGCGGGGATGGGGAAGACTTTGCAGTGAGGCATGTTTTGTTATTGATCACTGATGTCAACCCTAGAAGAGGGTAGTGAGTGGCCACATGTAAGTATATGGTGCCCTGGAATTAAGTTGTAAAGTGTTTTTTATTTAAAATGTTTTTCAGGTATGAATCAGATTTCTCATGGGTCATTATTGTGATCACCTTGGACTTAGAGTTATTGAGTGTTGAATAGTATTTACATTTGGGGGCTTGAGGCATTGTGGGGGAGACATCCTATAGTTATTACTTCTAGATAAGGTTACTACCTAGATAGCATGTCTACTTAAAATACCATGTCTACTTAAAACTCAATGTCCATATTTTACAGAATTTAGACCCTAACCTTATAATATATTATGGCAGAAAGTGAAGAGGAACTAAAAAGCCTCTTGATGAAAGTGAAAGAGGAGAGTAAAAAAGTTGGCTTAAAGCTCAACATTCAAGATCATGGCATCTGGTCCCATCACTTCACGGCAAATAGATGGGAAAACAGTGGAAACAGTGGCTGACTTTATTTTTTGGGCTCCAAAATCACTGCAGATGGTGATTGCAGCCATGAAATTAAAAGACACTTCCTCTTTGGAAGGAAAGTTATGACCAACCTAGATAGCATATTAAAAAGCAGAGACATTACTTTGCCAACAAAGGTCCATCTAGTCAAGGCTATGGTTTTTCCAGTGGTCATGTATGGATGTGAGAGTTGGACTGTGAAAAAAGCTGAGCAGCGAAGACCTGATGCTTTTAATGTTGTTGGAGAAGACTCTTGAGAGTCCCTTGGACTGCAAGGAGATCCAACCAGTCCATCCTAAAGGATATCAGTCCTGGGTGTTCATTTGAAGGACTGATGTTGAAGCTGAAACTCCAATACTTTGGCCACCTGATGCGAAGAGTTGACTCATTGGAAAAGACCCTGATGCTGGGAGGGATTGGGGGCAGGAGGAAAAGGGGACAAGAGAGGATGAGATGGCTGGATGGCATCACCAACTTGATGGACATGAGTTTGGGTAAACTCCGGGAGTTGGTGATGGACAGGGAGGCCTGGCATGCTGCAGTTCATGGGGTCGCAAAGAATCGGACACGACTGAGCAACTGAACTGAACTGAATGGAGACCTTATAAAATCAGTTGATATTTAAAGAACAGCAAAATATGATGGGTATGTGGCTCAGACAATAAATAATCCACCTCCAATACAGGAGACTGTATTCAATCCTTGGGTTGGGAAGATCCCCTGGAGGAGGGCATGGCAACCCACTCCAGCATTCTTGCCTGGAGAATCCCCCAGAACAGAGGAATCTGGCAGACTTAAGTCCATGGAGGTTGCAAAGAGTCAGACATGGCTGAGCGACTAAGCACGGCATTCAGTAATCATCTTCTCTGGAGCCTTAGGAAGGGAGAATAGTAAATTTCCCTTGTGGCTCAGACAATAAAGATCCTGCCTGTAATGTGGGAAACATGGGTTCGATCCCTGGGTTGGGAAGATCCCCTGGAGAAGGGAATGATTACCCACTCCAGTGTTCTTATCTGGAGAATTCCATGGACAGAGGAAACTGGTGGGTTACAGTCCATGGGCTTGCCAAAGTCTGACAGGACGGAGCAACTAACACTTTCACTTTCACAATAATCATCTTATTTGAAGCCTGAGGAAAGGAGAATACTAATATACTTACTTGTCTATTCTCTCATGTTACCTGTATTCACAGAGGCTATAGAATTCTTCCCCCTTGGCTTTTGGAAATACGATACAAAGACGTAGCATTTTTTTCTATCTTTTTTTTTTTTTTTTTTGATGCACTTGAGTGCCTGAAGTTAACACTGCTAAAATCAAGCCTTACAAGGCTTCAACTCTTTCACTGAGGAAAAGATCTGAATCTGAAAAGATGTTTCCCATTCAGGTCTGCCAGAGAGCTGTGCCCTCTCTCTTTCCTCAGGGAACCCAAGGGATTGGAAGCAGTTCTTTTTGCTCTGGGCTCATGGCGGCAGCTTTGATGCTGACCAGCAAGGGACGCTCAGCTGTCTATTAGGGCAAACTTTTTAGAAGAAGAAGGAAGCTGCATAAATGGATTAAGCACAGAGACATCATTTTTAAAGGGATGCTTTTTTCAATTAATAACCATGTTCCTCTCTAAGAAAAAACCTTCTTTGCCAGTTATTGGCTGATCAATATTCTCAGTATCACCATTCAAATCTCCACATTATACAATGTTATTTTTAACACTGGATATACAACAGGGGACCTATTATTTTGTTGAATATTCTGAAATTAGAAACTTAGAGATGACAGAAAGAGCTATTCAGAGATGGATCAACAAATATACCAAGGACAATATCTCCGTATATTCTCTTCTGCATATTGTTTTCATATTTTTCTCAATTTAATTTTATTTTTTTTCTGAATACTGAACTGAGTATGCTTGTTTTTAAGCATGAAATTTCCTCTTCTAAGATTATCAGTCACAAATGAATCTCTTGCAATAATTTATCAATATGCCCTTTCTTTTGTGAATCTCAGAACATTTTGCAGTGGCCCTTTGAGATAGTTTTTCTTTTCCTCATTTTACAGATGTGACACTAAGGCAGAAAATGGTAATTTACTCACATTTCCCAGAAATCTATACTACGTCAACTTCAAATTACAAATCGTAGTGCATGCTGGGGCATATGTTGGATTTCCCTTTGATTAATAGGGCAGAATCTGGGCTTGATGACCTCTTGAGGAGGCTTTCAGGTCTATAATACTAGGATCTTAATTCTGATGAATGGTTCTGATGGTAGCAAAATCAGTCTATTTCCTTGAAAGTGAAAGTGTTAGTCACTCAGTCATGTCCCACTCTTTGCAACCCCTGGACTATAACCCACCAGGCTCCTCTGTCCATGGGATTTCACAGGCAAGAATACTGGAGTGAGTTACCATTTCTTTTTCCAGGAGATATTCCTGACCCAGGGATGGAGCCCTCATCCCCCACATTGCAGGCTCCACTTCTGAGCCACCAGGGAAGCCCCTCTATTTCTTTACCCTGGTTCAAAATTTAAGACAGAGCACACGCTCAGACAAACTGATATTTTTTTTTCCTCTCTACTAATTTGGAGGGGGAAATATCAACAAACTCAGATATAGATGAAACCACTTTAAGAGCAGAAAGTGAAGAGGAACAAAAGAGCCTCTTGATGAAGGTGAAAGGAGGGTGAAAAACCTGGCTTAAAGCTCAACATTCAAAAGACAAAGATCATGGCATCTGGTCCTATCACTTCATGGGAAATAAATGGGGAAAAAGTGGAAACGGTGGCAGATTTCATTTTCTTGAGCTCCAAAATGAATGCGGATGGTGACTGCAGCCACAAAATTAAAAGAAGCTTGCTCCTAGGAAGAATGCCTATGGCAAACATAGACAGTGTATTACAAAGCAGAGACATCACTTTGCCAACAAAAGTCTGTATAGTCAAAGCAATGGTTTTTCCAGTAGTCATGTATGGATGTGAGAGTTGGACCATAAAGAAGGCTGAGTGCCAAAGAATTTATGCTTTCAAACTGTAGTGCTGGAGAAGACTTTTGAGAGTCCCTTGGAGATCAAGGAGATCAAACCGGTTAATCCTAAAGGAAATCAGTCCTAAATATTCATTGGAAGGACTGATGCTGAAGCTGAAGCTCAAATACTTTGGCCACCTTGATGCGAAGAGCCAACTCATTGGAAAAGACATGATACTGGGAAAGACAGAGGGCAAGAGGAGAAGGGGCCTAGGATGAGATGGTTGGATGGCATCACTGACTCAATGGACATAATTTGAATACACTCAGGGAGATAATGAAGGACAGGGAAGCCTGGCATTCTGTAGTAGTTCATGGGGTCACAAAGAATTAGTCATGATTTGGTGACTAAACAACAGCAACAATTTGGAGGGAAAGAAACCCATTCCTGCCAAGCATTAGTA
Source organism: Bos mutus (assembly GCF_027580195.1). NCBI lineage: Eukaryota > Metazoa > Chordata > Mammalia > Artiodactyla > Bovidae > Bos > Bos mutus. The sequence continues at coordinate 77,749,034 of NC_091625.1, forward strand.
TGTTCTGATTTATTTGTGGTTTGGGTTGATGGAAGGACCTATCTTATTCACATGGTTGTTTGGAAACTCTACAGAGATTTTGAGCTAGGGAGAGGACACAGTGGAAGTTTTGTTCCTGTTAAGTGAATGACATTCATACCGGACAGTGTGGCTTAGATTCTCCTAAACTTCTGGTCTGGGCATGAACCGACTGTACTCACAAAATAAGCTGATGATACTCAAGATTTTTACCAAGACTAATTAAGCAAGATGCAAATTTCCCAGTAGATTTCTGTGACTAAGGCATGAATTAAAAAAAAAATTTTAATTAACAAATTGATTTTCATTGTCTACTTTGTTGTAGTAATTTTTATTTTAGTTCTAGTACCTTCATTCTTGGTTCTTAGAAAGAACAGTAATCTCTAACTGTGACCAGTAAAAGTGAACAAATACTTTATTTTTTCTTCATCATTGCATTTGAACTCTAAAATGGCAGATTTAAAATAAAGCCAGAACCTACCCTGAGTAGAAATATAGCAGTTATTTTATGCCAACTTATAAGCACCAAGGTTGTCTCTTTTATGGGAAATGTATTTATAGCCCTGGAAAACATGCTGAGGATTTAATATAATGTGGAAACCTGGCTGAGGTGTTGGGAAGATAGGAAGAGGTCCATTTTTTCCCTTCCTTTTGCCTTAGTTATCTTTGTTTATCTGACCAAAGTTTGGAGTCTAACAGTTTCATCTCTAATTTCTGAGATTCTAAAGGGTCTAGAAGTTGATGTGAATTTACATATGTTCAAGGAATTTGAAATTTGGTCAAGAACCTGAAAGATATGTTCGCTAACAATGATGAAACAAAAAATAAGAACACTTTTAATATTGCTTAAAGAACTCGAGATAGAAAGTTAGTCTGTCACTCAATGGAGGCTTTGCAAATCTATGTATAAACTGATGTGTCTCTGGAGAAGGAGATGCCTGTCCAACTAGTCAAGAGGCTGGCGCCCCAGAAGCAGACAACTGCTGCCAAGAAAAAAAAGATGGAAAAAGAAGAGGAGGCAGTGAGACACCATCTCAAAGGGAGCCCTGCCAGAAAGGCCAAATCCACACCCAGATCCACACCCAGACCTAAAAAACTGGGACATAAGAGATGAGGAGTCAGGAGCACCTGGCCTCCCTGACCGAGGGAGGACTACTGTCTGAGGCTGAATGTGATGGACATGTTGGGGGGCCACACATGAGCCTCTCACCCCAACTCTCAGTTGTTGCAGGACCTGGAGGGAAGCACCCTGACTCAGGGACACAATAAAGTTTGCTTTGCTAGGGGGAAAAAAAAATACCATCTGAAGGCTAGGTCTGAATCATTGATGGACAATGTACAGGCTCTATCACATGTTCTCCTCCCTAGATACCCTGACTGTCAGCGCAGAAGTGTGTACTATGTTGGTTTGAGCTGATGTAAGGCATACTTTTCTTAAAAACATTTTTATTTTCATTTTTATTTCTTCATTTGGCTGTGCCACCCAGCTTGTAGGATCTTAGCTCCCCAACCAGGATTGAACCTGCACCCTTGGCAGTGAAAGCATGGAGTCCTAGCCACTGGACCACCAGGGAATACCCAGGCACACTTCTCCTAATGTGAGCTGAAGTAGAGATAAACTGCAAGCAGATGCTGATGAACTTTTCATCACAGTGAGTTACTTAAAAATACACTGTGAAGCTATGGAATTCAATCAAAGTTATAATTTCCTAAATCTGAACAGAAAAACACTTAATGGAAAAGTAAACTTCTCAGTAAAGTCTGAAACCTCCAGAAAATTTTGTGTTTTCTCATTCTTAAGAAATATTCTCATAAATATCCACAAAATTTATATCCTGTTGCTTCCTATGTTTGGCCACCCTTGGAGACATATGGTACATTGACTTGGTAGCAGAGGTACTCTGACCTCCATATTACAATAAGAAAATCCATATTACAATTGTCTCTTAACCACAGAAACAAATTCGGGAATAAGATTTAAACACAAAAGTTTAGAACAATAAAACTGAAAATCCAATACATAATATTTTGATGTTTTCAGAAATTTGAAATATATTTGAGAGATTTTGGGAATTTGTAGTAAAATATGACGGAAATAGACAAAAAAAATTAAGTGAAAATTTCCCTAATCATAGCTCATGTTCCACAACTTTATAATGAAGAATAGAGACAAGATATTAGATGTCTTGGACCACCTTCTGATTTGATATTCACTGGAAAAGGGGGTGTGGTTCTCTCTCTTAAATTATCCCTAGATTTAATAATTTCATGTTGTCTGTCGTGTAGATTTCAATATCTACAAATCTTTGTTTTAAAGTTAAAAGCCTAAGTCCATTGTAAATAATATAAATGTTTATCAAAATATTTTATCTTGTATTTAAAAGACATTGTTATGGTTTGGCTAATTTAGACAAATACATATGTTTGGATATTTTAAAGTGATTTTGTAGAAATATAAATTTTGCACCTATGGATGTTTTATAGTCAATAGGCCTAGTCTGCTTATTCCTGGGCATAAATCTGGTTCCCCATATGCATTTTAATGGAATCTGAGACTTCTTTTTTACAATAACTGGGAAGATTTTCCCAATCTGAATCTAGATTCTTGGTCACTTCTATGGAACATTTACTTATTTGCTGAAGACAGTTTGAAAATGCAGCCTTCTTTGGAATATTAAAAACTAAGTCCACAAAACTCTATGACCCGAAGAACACATTAGATAGTAGTTACTATATTCAAGTAAAATATTGAATGACATACAAAACCTTAAGTTCTATATGTCCTACGCTTAATCCATTCTGTATGACATAACAAATTCTTCTGGAGTTCCTACATTTGTATGCCAAGAAAAGAGTTATTCATTTATTAAAAATAAACACAATGAATGTTATATAGGTGGAAGCTTAATATTCTTGTAAGACAGATCTTTAAAGGAACCTACTTATGAGGGCACCTTATTCAACAGTATTTTATGTTGACACTGACCCCTCTCGTAGCTGGAGGAGTTGGCAATAAAACCACTTGGACCACTGCTTGTGTGCCATCTGGCAATACTGATGAATGCTTGTGCCCGAAGATTCCGTCGGTCCTGTTTGTACTTCCCCCTTCCCATGCTACACATTAGGCTAATGTAGCCTAATACACTTATGAAGTCCCCAGGCACAGAGGTGGAGCCTTTGGCAGCCAAAGTGAGCACTTGTCCTTTAAGAGCTGGGAAAGTTGTGACCCTTCAGGCACTATACACAATTATACATTGGGGATACACCCAGTGGCTTTTGGAAAGGCAATATAGAAATGGCAAGACTTTACAATTCTCAAAGCCCTTTAATATCCTCTTCAGTGTTCCAATTCTGGTAAATGGCACTACCAAGGTTACAGCTTGACTTTTGGGAGAACATTCTTTAAGAAAATTAATAAAAGCTATAATTTCAAAATAGGTAACAGAGCTTCTTTTAGAGTTATAGCAAATTACAAAAATTTAAAGGCTGAAACGTACTACAAAACTGTAAAATTTATAGAGAAAATAGTGTTTTTAAGAATCACCTACTCAAAACATTTTACTTTTCTAATGTTTTTAGTTGCATATTTATTTTTGCATGTGACTGTAGTTTATATTTTAAATAGAGACAATAGAAAGAATTATTATTTCCTTTAACATAGTTAATATTTTCTTTAAAAATTAGTCATTAAAAATTTAACTAAAAAGTAAATTAAACTCAATAAGACAACAAATAACCTGATTTAAATAAGAAGACAAACATTTCAACAGATACCTCATCAAGGAAGGTATAAAGATGTTCCACATCATACATCATTAGAGAAATATAAATAGCAATGAGATTCCATTACATACCTAATAAAATGGCCAAAATCCAAATCACTGAAAACACCAAACACTAGCCAGGATGTGAAACTACAAGAAATCTAATTCATTGTTGGTACAAATGCAAAATGGTATAGCCGTGTTGGAAAGTAATTTGGTGGATTCTTATAATACCAAACATACTCTTGCCACATACGTTAACCATTTTACCCAAAGGAGTTGATAATGTATTTCTGTACAAAACCTGTACATTAATATGTAAAGTAGTTTTATTCATAATTGCTAAAATTTGGAAGCAACCAATATTTCCTTTAATAGATGAATGGATAAATAAACATCCAGACCATGGAATCTTAGTCAGTGATAAAAAGCTATGGCTATCAAGCCAGTAAAAGACATGGAAGAAACCTAAATGCATATTATTAAGTGAAAGGGCCCAATCAGACTCATAATGTATGAGTCCATCTTTATGATGTTCTGAAAAAGGCAAAACTCTGGAGAGAGTAAAAGGTCTGTGGTTGCCAGGGGTTGAGGATTGAGGAGTGAGGAACAGGTAGATCACTGAGGATTTTTAAGGTAATGAAAGTACTCTACATAATACTATCGATATGAAGGTGGATGATGTCATTATGCTGCTGCTGCTGTTAAGTCGCTTCAGTCGTGTCCGACTCTGTGCGACCCCATAGACGGCGGCCCACCAGGCTCCCCCGTCCCTGGGATTCTCCAGGCAAGAACACTGGGGTGGGTTGCCATTTCCTTCTCCAATGCATGAAAGGGAAAAGTGAAAGCGAAGTTGCTCAGTCGTGTCTGACTCTTTGCGACCCCATGGACTGCAGCCTACCAGGCTCCTCCGTCCATGGGATTTTCCAGGCAAGAGTACTGGAGTGGGGTGCCATTGCCTTCTCCAGATGTCATTATAGATCCTTAGAATGTAGAGGGCTTCCTTGCGGCTTAGTTGGTAAAAAAATCTGCCTGCAATTCAGGAGACCAGGGTTCAATCCTTGGGTCAGGAAGATCCCCTGGAGAAGGAAATGGCACCCCACTCCAGTATTCTTGCCTGGAGAATTTCATGAACAGAAGAGCCTGGAAGGTTACAGTCCATGGGGTTGCAAAGAATCAGACATGACTAAGCCTGGGGAATCCCAGAGACAGGGGAGACTGGTGGGCTGCCATCTATGGGGTCACACAGAGTTGGACATGACTGAAGCGACTTAGCATGCATGAGCCACTAACACATTCACTCATAGAACATGGAGAATACCGAGTGAAGCAATGTAAACTATAGACATCAGGTGATAATGATGTGTCAATGTAGGTTGTGAGTGAGTGTGTGACTGTGTGACCCACTGATTGAACCTGGTTCCTGCATTGCAGGCAGATTCTTTACCATCTGAACACTAGGGAAGCCTGTGAATGTAAGTTAATCAATTGTAACAGATATGTCACTCTGAAGAGTTACACTGATAATGTGGAGACTATGTGTGTGTGTGGCAGGAGGTATACAGGAAATCACTGTACCTTCTCAATTTTGCTGTGAATTTAAATATGCTCTAAAAAAATTAAAATTTTAAAATAACAGTTCTAAAATTTTAAAAGTACATTAAAATAAATTTGAGTTCTTGATAATAGAAAAGCTTATTTCAATAGTCATTAATAGACTATTAGACTATTTCTAATAGTCATTAATAATGTCATAAAGTTTTAAAAAATTGTGGTCACATTCTTTATGTGATTACACAAATATACTTGTTTTCATATTTTTAACATAAATTTGTGCCCTGTAAGCACACAATTTCTGATAAATTGCATTGTGTGTAATTCTCATCATAAAAAATATAGTAAATTTAAAATTTATATGCTATATTTCCAAGAACTTCCATTTTGACCTGACATTAGTAAGAACCTAATACTCAGAATTTTATGCAACTAATACTTGGATGAATTTTTCCCACAGTTCTTCTGGCTCTGAAGGTTTTAGAACTATTTTTCTTCCAAAGCTTTACACAGTTCAGGTGCCAGACACTACGGGACACTTTCATTGTGCAGTAGCATCTCTGGCCTCGCATATTGGGGTCATGATGCCAAGACAGTCAGCACAACGGGTGTCAGAACTATTCCTGAAGCCCAGCACAACACATGGAGAGAAAGCAATAACCTAATGATATATCGAGGTGATTGCAAACTGTGTAAATATATTCTACTGAAAACCAAAGTAAATTATCCATATGTCAGGTATCAGCTACTGTGTCAACCTCCTCCCCCCTCAAAAAAAAAAAAAAAAAAGACATAATGTAGTAGCTTAAACCAATAACCTTACTGCTTACAATCCTGTGGATAGGATATTTGGGGTATAGAGGGGATGACTTATTTCTCTTACAATTGATGTCTATCTGGGATGGTTTGACTGGGGATGGGAGACCAGAGTGGCTTCACTTGGTGTCGGGGGTTTGTAGCTGCTGTCAAACAGGGACACCTTGATTCACCTTGGTTCTTCTCCATGTGGTTTCTCTCTCTCATATGATGTCTCATTGACTATAGTCTGTCTCTCTAAGTAGCCCCAATTTCTGTTCCAAGTTTGAAAGTAGAAGCTGCAAATCTCAAAGTAGGACTTCAGTTCAGTTCAGTTCAGTTCAGTCACTCAGTCATGTCTGACTCTTTGTGACCTCATGAATCGCAGCATGCCAGGCCTCCCTGTCCATCACCAACTCCCGGAGTTCACTCAGACTCATGTCCGAGTCAGTGATGCCATCCAGCCATCTCATCCTCTGTCGTCCCCTTCTCTTCCTGCCCCCAATCCCTCCCAGCATCAGAATCTTTTCCAAGGAGTCAACTCTTCTCATGAGGTGGCCAAAGTACTGGAGTTTCAGCTTTAGCATCATTCCTTCCAAAGTACACCCAGGGCTGATCTCCTTTAGAATGGACTGGTTGGATCTCTTTGCAGTCCAAGGGACTCTCAAGAGTCTTCTCCAACACCACAGTTCAAAAGCATCGATTCTTCGGCACTCAGCTTTCTTCACAGTCCAACTCTCACATCCATACATGACCACTGGAAAAACCTAAAAGCACCCTACTGATGAAGAGAAATTGATTCCATTTCATGATGGGAAGTAGAGTCATATTGTAAAGGAGTCTGGGCAAAGGGAAGAGTGATTTATTGGGTACTATGGGGTTTTCCCTGGTGGCTCAGCTGGTAAAGAATCTGGTTTAAATGCAGGAGACCTGAGTTTGATCCCTGGATTGGGAAGATCCCCTGGAGAAGGGAATGGCTACCCACTCCAGTATTCTGGCCTGGAGAATTCTGTGGACTGTATAGCCCATGGGGTTGCAAACAGTTTGTCAGGACTGAGTAATTTTCACACATGGGCTTCCCAGGTGGCACTAGTGGTAAAGAATCTGCTAATGCAGGAGACTTAAGAGAGGTGGGTTCGATCCCTGGGTCTTGAAGATCCCCTGAAGGAGGGCATGGGCAACCCACTCCAGTATTCTTCCCTGGAGAATCCTATGGACAGAGAAGCCTGGCAGGCTACAGTCCATAAGGTCACAAAAAGTCAAACATGACTGAAATGACTTAACACGCAGTGTTTAGCAATTTACTACAATCTGTTACTCAACTTTCTTTTAGCTGGATTCCAGATAGCAATACCCCTTGACCCAAGAAGCAGTGTAATCCAGGGTAAGGAGGCAGTGGCTTGAACCTATCACAGCTACTATATCTTAGTTTTAGAAAGTGTATATATATCTATTTGACCATATGAATACACTGTTAGTGCCCAGATCAGAACTTAAGAGCCTTGGGAAGGTCTTGTGTAAGTGAAGAGCCCCGAGGCTTCACTCAGTTCAGTTGCTCAGTTGTGTCCAACTCTTTGCGACCCCGTGGACTGCAGCATACCAGGTTCACTGTCCATCACCAACTCCCAGAGCTTACTCAAATTCATGTCCTTCGAGTTGGTGATGCCATCCAACCATCTCATCCTCTGTTGTCCCCTTCTCCTCCTGCCTTCAACCTTTTTCAGCATCAGGGTCTTTTCAAATCAGTCAGTTCTTTTCATCAGGTGTCCAAAGTACTGATGCTGAGTTTCAGCTTCAGCATCAGTCCTTTCAATGAGCATTCAGGACTGATTTCCTTTAGGATTGACTGGTTGGATCTCCTTGCAGTCCAAGGGACTGTCAAGAGTCTTCTCCAACACCACAGTTCAAAAGCATCTATTCTTTGGCACTCAGCTTTCTTTATAGTCCAACTCTCACCAGAGTTTACCATGAATACCAGCGTTTATCTGTATCTAGGCACTAGCAGCCATTCTCTTAATCAGGCCAAGACTGATAGGTTATCTTTCTCTCCTACCTCCTATCTAACTAATCTTCAAACACCACTGATTCAGTATTTTAAAAGGTAGCCTCTAAAGAATTTTAGCACTAATGCATTACTCCAAGATACCAGTGTGTTTTGCTAGGACTCTTACAATGGATTCCCATATTATCCCCTAATCTGGTCCTTACTTCTCTTATATTTTGCACAGTAGTCATAGTGATTTTTTTCAAAGACAAATTGAATCATATGACTTGTCTGCTTTCATTAACTTCAAGTAACTCCCAACACATAGAAATGTATTTCAAAACTACTGTACACTGGTCTGTCACTGACTACCTCTGTGATGTGATTTTTCTACCAGTTTCTCTATTTCCTCTCTTACTTTGCTTCACCTTCATTTCCTTAATCACCAGTAGAACATAAAATCCTTGAGAATAGAGATTTTGTTCATCAGCTTATCCCTTGGGCTTTGCCTGTCACAAGTTAGTGACATAATAAGTATTTGTTAAATAATTGGGTATAATATGATTGAATTTTAGCAGCCAATTATATAATATATGGGCTTCTCTGGTTGGCTCAAATGGTAAAGAATCTGCCTGCAAAGCAGGAGACCTAGGTTCAATCCCTGGGTTGGGAAGATCCCCTGTAAAAGGGAATGGGAACTCACTCTAGTATTCTTGCCTGGAGAATCCCAGTGGACAGAGGAGCCTGGCGGGCTCCATAGGGTTGCAAAGAGTAGTGACTAACTACTGAGTAACTAACACTTTTACTTTTATATGAGATATATATTATCATTATGGAATTTGAGAAAACATATTCTAAGAAATGAACAAAATTCCTTTAAGCATATGGCAGAGCTTCATGCAGACATTGATCTAGTGCTCTCTCACACCTGCTAACACAATCTTAAGACTATTTCAATGAGAGAAACTTAACCCATTCTCTATAGAGAAGCCCTATGAACACTTAAAAGTTGGCCTTATGTCTGAATACTTAAAATTTTTTTTGATATTTAATATCAAAATATTTATAAAGAAACACTTATTGGCTCTTGCTTTTGGCATAACATGTTGTGCTCCTCACTGGTAGAGAACATTTAGGCATGGATTCTATTCCTAATACATTGTCATCATTTCAGAACTGATGCTAATGACACAGTTCAACAATGACATGGTAGTGAATTTTGTTTTCTCAGATAATTCTCTCTCAGAAATTGGTAATAAGTGACTATTGTTTCAGTTCCAGAAAAGAAGTTACAGACTATCTCTTAGAAAGTCAACATCTTTTTAATTTGATATATGAGGCACAGGACTTGGAAATTCATACTCAGCATTCAATAACAAAACCAACAGAACTTCCTGATCTCCCTTTTGTGTTGGGCACCGCATGCGTGTCTTTTAATCTGGTTTTGCAGAAGCCATGTAGAAATAGAGTCAATGGAATAAAGGAGAGAAAGGTGGAAACAAAGGAGAAAACCTGAAGACAGCCATGTCTTAGGCATCCTGGTTGTAGACAGTGCTGATTATACTCAATGCCAGTTTTTCTGTCTGTAGGATATGAATGGTGAATCTTCTTGGCTATCCTAGGGAGTCAGAGCATAGATTAAAGCAAGCTGCCTCAGGCTCCAGGCAGGGGGAAACAAAACAAGAACTAATTCCTTTGCCTTGAAAAAGATATAATAAGCAAGTGAACAGTAGGTTTAATAAAGACGGGTAAAAGCTTTAAACTATCTTCATGAAGATTTCTAACCATACATCAATTCTATCCTCAAGATACACTTATATCATGAGTCAAATTCTCTCTAGAGATCTATTAGGTATGCTGACTAATTCCATAATAAGCTTTGGAAATTAGCTTATTCCTTAATAAGTCTTTAAAAAATGAGCAACCAACATATTTATGAGGTAAACAAGGCATATGGGATAAAACACTATATGTATATTAACCACTTAAGTATGCTCTGATCTTTTATGAATATTGTCTAATGACTGAAATGTCTAAATTTCTCCCCTTTTTTATATTTCTTAAGCCAAAGGCAGGATTTCTACTTCTATTAAAGATTGAATAAATTCAAAAATAAGGAAATTGTGTGCAAAAAAAGCCAGATTTCTCTTTAGGCCTTCCACATTAAAATAACATTAAAAAGGATGAAAACAAAGAAAATTTAATTTGTCTCCCTGATTTCTCACTTTGTTCATACTCTTCTGTCTTCTATTAATTTTCACCAGAGCTAGATCGTGTTTTCTCTTAACTCTCAAATTCCCTCACTTTTGTTGGTTTAAGCGATGCCCACAGGGGACATTTTTCAAAGTGGTATGCTAGGATTTAGCTGTGGGAGGCCCATTAATACACCACACAGAATTTTACTCCCCGTAATGACATTTAAAGAGAGCTATTTGTTTTGACTGTGTTCTTTGTGCGGGCCTGAAGGTTACCATAGTAAAACCCCTTTGGCAAATGTGCAGTCAAAATTTCTGGGTTAAAGTGGTAGGGGGTAAGGAAGAGGACAATTCCAAAATATTTCATGAGCAAAACCCTGATAAAAGGGAGAGTCTCTGGGGCCTGGTTTGTTCCCATTTCCTTCTCTGAGAAACGAGAGCAAATGACTCTCAGTCCTTGTTCCCTCTACCTTCAAAACCCTAACCTTCAAAAGGCTCCAAATTCAGATCTTTCAGGTTCTTCCTACTCATTAGATTTTTATGATATTATCAGGTCAAGTTTTATTTATGAATATTCAGTTTATTGGCTATTGTTACAATCATGAAGCTGAAATCTTCAGAGGCATTGAACAAGGGTTTTGACATCTGTTAGGTTTTCATTAAAATCCTTAATTTGTTATTACTGATCACCTGTGTAAAGTTGGGTCTGTCACTTACCTTCTCTGATCTTCATTTTCCCTCATCTGTAAAAATGAAATGATGGTGCCTATTTTAGCAGAGTTGCCACGAAAACTGCTTAAGATGTAGAGACATTACGCAGCCCAGTTCATGGTGAGCACAGATAAATGTTAGCTTCCTATCTCTTTTTAAAATTTGTTACCATTTTGGATGAAATAAGCAAAGAGAGATGTGCATTCTCTTTTAGTTTTAATAAATCTTTTGTAAAGTCCTATAATGACAGGAAAACAATAACCATCGTGGGTGCTGTAGATATGCAGCCGAGCAGGTTTTATTTGACCCTGTTCAATCTGTTCTGTCTGAATTCTATCAGGTACATCCAAATAATGTAACAGCCTCTTCCATTGTGGCTGAATGTTCACATTATGTCTTGATGATTCATGCCTTTGAAGGGAAATTGAATTAACCAAGGAGGGAAATAAAAAATTTAAGAATAAGTTTAACAAGATCAATTCTTTTATAATTGGACCGCTTGCTCTCAGCCTTGAAGAATAGCATTTAAAAAGGTGTTCATGGTCTGTGACTATCATTTGTAAAGCAAAAACTAAGTTTCTTGCCCAAAGGCTCAGTTGGAAATGGTATCTTTGAAGAAAAATTTTCATTCTAAAGATTCCTACCACATCTTTATAGCATGCTTTTCACCAGATTATTATTCTTGCCACTACCCTGCTTTAAGAGTATGCAAAACTATCATGCATTCAATTCCTGGCTCATAACCTTGTCTTTATCAAAATGGCATTACTTTTACTACTACAAATTAGCACTGTGTGCTATAGCTTTTTGGAGTTTGAAAGACCCAATACTACTACTTGTTAACTGTGGGACGTTAGCCAAATCACTTAACTTCTCTCAGCCTTAGTTTCATCTGTCAGATGGAGATAATAATTTGTCTCCTGTACATTTTTGTGAAGCTAAATTACTGGATTGAATATTTATTGAAAATATCCTACGTACTGGTGGCAAGAGCTAGTCTCCAAATACAGCCACCAATGAACAATGTCTTCTGAAATTGTAGTCCCCTCAAATATTGAAGATGGACGGCCCCTGTGATGTGCTTTGACACAATTAATATTTTAAAACGAGGTTGGGAGTTCAGAGAATATTTTAAGAAAGATAAAGACTATCAGAAAAAGCCAGAAAGGTGATATAGAACATGCTTATGGGATAATAAGCAGATGGACAGATTAAGGGAAAGCGTGCTAGAAAATAAGATAAATAAATTAGATAGGCAAATAAAGCAGAAGTGACACTCTGCCAGGTTTGGTCCTAAAACTTAAGAAGGGCTGGAAGCACCAGTTTTTGTGAGTCCTGAGGAGTCCTCAGGACTCCTAAAAGTCCTGAGGTGCCGTGTAAGAAGTCTGGCTACTCTGCTGGAGAGATCATGTGTAGAGATGACAGGAAAACATCACAGGGAAAAGGAGAGAGAGAGAGAGAGACCAAGCCAGTCCAATAACTGTCCCAGGGGTCCAGTAGAGCATAGACATCCAGCCATTTCCACCAAGGACTCAATATACTTCTGCTTTATTGACTATGCCAAAGCCTCTGACTTTGTGGATAAAAATAAACTGTGGAAAATTCTGAAAGAGATGGGAATACCAGACCACCTGACCTGTCTCTTGAGAAACCTATATGTAGGTCAGGAAGCAACAGTTAGAACTGGGCATGGAACAACAGACTGGTTCCAAATAGGGAAAAGAGTATGTCAAGGCTGTGTATTGTCACCCTGCTTATTTAACTTCTATGCAGAGTACATCATGAGAAATGCTGGGCTGGAAGAAGCACAAGCTGGAATCAAGATTGCCAGAAGAAATACCAATAACCTCAGATATGTAGATGACTACCCTTATGGCAGAAAGTGAATAAGGACTAAAGAGCCTCTTGATGAAAGTGAAAGAGGAGAGTGAAAAAGTTGGCTTAAAACTCAACATTCAGAAAATTAAGATCATGGCATCTGGTCCCATCACTTCATGCCAAATAGATGGGGAAACAGTGGAAACAGTGACAGACTTAATTTTTTTAGGCTCCAGAATCACTGCAGATGGTGACTGCAGCCATGAAATTAAAAGATACTTGCTCCTTGGAATGAAAGCTTTAACCAACCTAGACAGTGTATTAAAAAGCAGAGACATTCGTTTGCCAACTAATGTCCATCTAGTGACAGCTATGGTTTTTCCAGTAGTAATGTATGGATATGAGAGTTGGACTGTAAGGAAAGCTGAGCACCAAAGAATTGATGCTTTTGAACTGCAGTGTTGGAGAAGAGTCTTGAGAGAGTCCCTTGGACTGCAAGGAGATCCAACCAGTCTATACTAAAGGAAATCAGTCCTGCATATTCTTTGGAAGGACTGATGCTGAAAATGAAACTCCAATACTTTGGCCACATGATGTGAAGAACTGACTCATTGGAAAGGACCCTGATGCTGGGAAAGATTGAAGGCAGGAGGAGCAGGGGACAACAGAGGATGAGATGATTGGATGGCATCACCGACTCAATGGACATGAGTTTAGTATACTCTGGGAGTTGGTGATGGACAGGGAGGCCTGGTGTACTTTAACGAGTTGGACAAGACTGAGTGACTAAACTGAACTCATATATGGGCCCCATCTGCCACCTGACTGCAGTTTTATTATCAGTTCATTTCAGTCACTCAGTTGTGTCCAATTCTTTGCGACCCCATGAATCGCAGCACGCCAGGCCTCCCTGTCCATCACCAACTCCCGGAGTTCACTCAGACTCACGTCCATCGAGTCAGTGATGCCATCTAGCCATCTCATCCTCTGTTGTCCCCTTCTCCTCCTGCCTCCAATCCCTCCCAGCATCAGAGTCTTTTCCAAGGAGTCAACTCTTCGCATGAGGTGGCCAAAGTACTAGAGTTTCAGCTTTAGCATCATTCCTTCCAAAGAAATCCCAGGGCTGATCTCCTTCAGAATGGACTGGTTGGATCTTCTTGCAGTCCAAGGGACTCTCAAGAGTCTTCTCCAACACCACAGTTCAAAAGCATCAATTCTTTGGCACTCAGCCTTCTTCACAGTCCAACTCTCACATCCATACATAACCACAGGAAAAACCATAGCCTTGACTAGACGGATCTTTGTTGGCAAAGTAATGTCTCTGCTTTTGAATATGCTATCTAGGTTGGTCATAACTTTCCTTCCAAGGAGTAAGCATCTTTTAATTTCATGGCTGCAGTCACCATCTGCAGTGCTTTTGGAGTCCCCAAAAATAAAGTCTGACCTTACCAGCAGACAAACAATAGCGCTGGATACCAATCCCACAAAATTGAGAGAAATAATAAAATGGCTGTTTAAATGCCTAAGCTATGTGAGAGTTTCTTATATAGCTACTGTAACCAAAAGAACAGGGTATTCTGCATGTATGTTCTCCTTCCTTTCCATTACTTTCCCCCCCTACTCTTGCTGTTCCCTACAGTTCAGTCCTAGGCCCTCTTCTTTGCCTCTTTCAGTATGTGGAGAGAGAGCTTCATTTCACAGATTCAAAAACTGTCTCCTCATGACTCCACAATCCATTTTTACCTATGCATGCCTCTTCATCTGTATTATGTAATTGCACCTCCGTCAGCTTATTGAATCCTTCTCCTTAAACTCTTCACCATAACTAGAATAATATTCTCTTTAAGGGTTTCAATAACTATTCATGTAAATTTCAAAGACCTTCATATTCTCTTGACATTTTCTATTTAATTCTTTTTCTTTGACTTCCTGGCATGATTTCTGTCCTCTCACCAGTTGATTGCCTCACTCTTTCATAAGCAACAATTACTTCTGTGCCTTTGTTCATGATACTACTTCTTTTGATGTCCTCTCAACTTCCTTTTACTTTTTAAAATATTTACCATTATTTCAGTTTGAATCTTATAACTTCCATGATTTTTCCTAATTTATCTTTCATTTCTTTTCTTTGTCTCTGTGTTTCTCCATATTAATCACATAATTTCTATCCCGTCATATACTGCTTTATATATTAGATAATGGATATATGTTATTGGTCACTAATCATTACAGATGCAAGTTGATCTAATATTGAAGTTACTCTTTCTCGACATCTTACCTTAGGGTTTAATTCATGAATAGAATATCAAGATTAGGAGGAGGGTAAAAGCCACTGAATTTTTTTTTTTCCTCCAAATTGAAATTACTGCTGTCAAGAACATACATTGAAATGTTGTGTTTTGGCGGTAGTGAGTGTGGAGTCAGTGAGATGAGTTAAGATGATAGGGCAATCTTTGGGTCAGGTGAGAGATAATAAAAATCTGAATAAGAGCAGTGCAAGTTTAGAAAAGAGACAGAAGACAGCTATTCTTTCAAAGTAGCTATTCACAAATACTGCTGACTCACAGGCCACCACGAGGGCAAGTGGAGGCTGATGGCCAAAGAGGGCTGAGCTAATGTGGATCCTTTTATATTAATACTCTCTTTTGCTATTCTGGTGTTATTAAGGTGTCATTTTAAGAGATAGTTCCTCTAATAAATACATTTGCTGCTGCTAAGTCGCTTCAGTCGTGTCCGACTCTGTGCGACCCCATGGACTGCAGCCTACCAGGCTTCTCCATCCATGGGATTCTCCAGGCAAGAACACTGGAGTGGGTTACCATTTCCTTCTCCAATGCATGAAAGTGGAAAGTGAAAGTGAAGTCGCTCAGTCACGTCCAACTCTTAGTGACCCCATGGACTGCAGCCTACCAGGCTCCTCCATCCATGGGATTTTCCAGGCAACAGTACTAGAGTGGGGTGCCTTTTATTTATTTATTATTGCCTTCTCCAATAAATACATTTAGATATAGTTTATTCTAAAATATTTTTAAAAAACTTTGTGATATTCAATTTTTTTGATATCCCTTCCCATATTTAACCAACCTATGTTTAATTTAAAGAGGATTAAAATTTTTCTTGTTTCTTTTTGATGTTTGAATAACACTATAATAAACATTCAATCCCTGGGTCAGAAATATCCCCCAGAGAAGGAAATGGCAACTTACTCCAATTATCATGCCTAGGAAATCCCAAGGACAGAAGAGCCTGTTAGGCTACAGTCCATGGGGTTACAGAAGAGTCAGACATGACTTAATGACTAAACAAAAACAACAGAAAATATTAGTTCATAAATCTTTCATGTATTTCACGTGGTTTTTATAGAATATATTTCTAGAAGCATAATCGTTCAGCTAAATAGCACTACTTTTTATTACTTGTCAAATGTCTTTACTAATTTTTGCATCAGTGCATGATGCCAGCAGTGTATGTATTTTCATTTCACTGAAACATTTCTTACTGTGCTTATTACAATTTCAAAGTGAATTCTATAGTATGCAATGCTCTTTCACTTGCTAAATTTGTATTGTGTTTTGTTTGTTTGTTTTGTTTTTTAGTATTGAAATTTTTCACTATTTCATGCTTAGTTGTCTTTGGTTTGTTTTTCTCATGAGAAATTTCTAACGTTATAGTTTTAATTTTCTTTTTTTTTTTTTTAACTTTGATGAGAACTTCTAGAGAACTACCAAATATTAGTCCTTATGACTTTTGTCTTTATTTCTAACTTTCATGAAGAAGTGTTTCCATTTTTCAAATGGCAAAAGATTTGAGATAAACATTCTTTATGTTTTGTTACTACATTCTTTGTTTTTAAAAGTTTTCCTGTCAGGGAAATGTTAAGACATTTATTGGATGACTGAATGTCCAACTTCTATTAAGATGATCTCTTGATTTTATTTTCCTTTGACTATCAGAGGGCAGACAGACTGAAACTACAATCAAATAAAACTAGCCAATCTGATCACATGGACCACAGCCTTGTCTAACTCAGTGAAACTAAGACATGCCTTGTGGGGCCACCCAAGAGGGTCAGGTCATGGTGCAGAGATCTGATAGAAAGTGGCCCACAAACCACTTCAGAATTCTCGCCTTGAGAACCCCATGAACAGTATGAAAGGCAAAAAGATAGGACACTGAAAGATGAACTCCCCAGGTCGGTAGGTGCCCAATAAGCTGCTGGAGATCAGTGGAGAAATAACTCCAGAAAGAATGAAGGGATGGAGCCAAAGCAAAAACAATACCCAGTTGTGGATGTGACTGGTGATAGAAGCAAGGTCCGATGCTGTAAAGAGCAATATTGCATAGGAACCTGGAATGTTAGGTCCATGAATCAAGGCAAATTGGAAGTGGTCGAACAGGAGATTACAAGAGTGAACATTGACATTCTAAGAATCAGCGAACTAAGATGACTGGAATGGGTGAATTTAACTCAAATGACCACTATATCTACTATTGTGGGCAGGAATCCGTTAGAAGAAATGGAGTAGCCATCACAGTCAACAAAAGAGTCCAAAATGTAGTACATGGATGCAATCTCAAAAACGACAGAATGATCTCTGTTTGTTTCCAAGGCAAACCATTCAATATCACAGTAATCCAAGTCTATGCCCTGACCAGAATCGCTGAAGAAGCTGAAGTTGAATGGTTCGGTGAAGACCTACAAGATCTTTTAGAACTAACACCCCCAACAAGATGTCCTTTTCATTATAGGGGAATGGAATGCAAAAGTAGGAAGTCAAGAAACACCCGGAGTAACAGGCAAATTTGGCCTTGGAGTGCAGAATGAAGCAGGGCAAAGACATACAGTTTTGCCAAGAGAACCCACTGGTCGTAGCAAACACCCTCTTCCAACAACACAAGAGAAGACTCTACACATGGACATCACCAGATGGTCAACACCAAAATCAGATTGATTATATTCTTTGCAGCCAAAGATGGAGAAGCTCTATACAGTCAGCAAAAACAAGACTGGGAGCCGACTGTGGCTCAGATCATGAACTCCTTATTGTCAAATTCAGACTTAAATTGAAGAAAGTGGGGAAAACCACTAGACCATTCAGGTATGACCTAAGTTAAATCCCTTATGATTATACAGTGGAAGTGAGAAATAGATTTAAGGGACTAGATCTGATAGAAGAGTACCTGATGAGCTATGCACGGAGGTTCAAAACATTGTAGAGGAGACAGGGATAAAGACAATACCCAAGAAAAAGAAATGCAAAAAAGCAAAATGGCTGTCAGAGGGGGCCTTACAAATACCTGTGAAAAGAAGAGAAGCAAAAAGCAAAGGAGAAAAGGAAAGATATAACCATTTGAATGCAGAGTTCCAAAGAATAGCAAGAAGAGATAAGAAAGCCTTCCTCAGCGATCTTTGCAAAGAAATAGAGGAAAACAATAGAATTGGAAAGACTAGAGATCTCTTCAAGAAAATTAGAGATACCATGAGAACATTTCATGCAAAAATGGGGTCAATAAAGGACAGAAATATTATGGACCTAACAGAAGCAGAAGATATTAGGAAAAGGTGGCAAGAATACACAGAAGAACTGTACAAAAAAGATCTTCATGACTCAGATAATCACGATGGTGTGATCACTCACCTAGAGCCAGACATCCTGGATGTGAAGTTAAGTGGGCCTTAGGAAGCATCACTATGAACAAAGCTAGTGGAGGTGATGGAATTCCAATTGAGTTCTTTCAAATCCTGAAAGATGATGCTGTGAAAGTGATGCAGTCACTATGCCAGCAAATTTGGAAAACTCAGCAGTGGCCACAGGACTGGAAAAGGTCAGTTTTCATTCCAATCCCAAAGAAAGGCAATGCAAAGAATGCTCAAACTACCGAACAATTGCACTCATCTCACATGCTAGTAATGCTCATAATTCTCCTAGCCAGGCTTCAGCAATACGTGAACCATGAACTTCCAGATACTCAAGCTGGTTTTAGAAAAGACAGAGGAACCAGAGATCAAGTTGCCAACATCCACTGGATCATCGAAAAAGGAAGAGAGTTCCAGAAAAACATCTATTTCTGCTTTATTGACTATGCCAAAGCCTTTGACTGTGTGGATCACAATAAACTATGGAAAATTCTGAAAGAGATGGGAATACCAGAGCACCTGACCTGCCTCTTGAGAAACCCCTATGCAGGTCAGGAAGCAACAGTTAAAACTGGACATGGAACAACAGATTTGGTTCTAAATAGGAAAAGGAGTACGTCAAGGCTGTATATTGTCACCCTGTTTATTCAACTTGTATGCAGAGCACATCATGAGAAACACTGGGCTGGAAGAAGCACAAGCTGGAATCAAGATTGCCAGAAGAAATATCAATAACCTCAGATATGCAGATTTCACCATCCTTATGGCAGAAAGTAAAGAAGAACTAAAGAGCCTCTTGATGAAAGTGAAAGAGGAAAGTGAAAAAGTTGACTTAAAACTCAACATTCAGAAAACTAAGATCATTGCGTCTGGTCCAATTACTTCATGGCAAATAGATGGCGAAACAGTGGAAACAGTGGCTGACTTTATTTTCTTGGGCTCAAAAATCACCGCAGATGGTGATTGCAGGCATGAAATTAAAAGACACTTACTCCTTGGAAGGAAAGCTATGACCAACATAGACAGGATAATAAATAGCAGAGACATTACTTTGTCAACAAAGGTCCATCTAGTCAAGGCTATGGTTTTTCCAGTAGTCATGTATGGATGTGAGAGTTGGACTATAAAGAAAGTCGAGCACCGAAGAATTGATGCTTTTGAACGGTAATGTTGGAGAAGACTCTTCAGAGTCCCTTGAACTGCAAGGAGATTCAACCAGTCCATCCTAAAGGAGCTCAGTCCTGGGTGTTCATTGGTAGGACTGAGGCTGAGGCCACCTGATGCAAAGGGCTGACTCATTGGAAAAGACCCTGATGCTGGGAAAGATTGAGGGCAGGAGGAGAAGGGGATGACAGAGGATGAGATGGTTGGAAGACATCACACTCTCAATGGACATGGGTTTGGGTAAACTCTGGGAGTTGGTGATGAACAGGGAGGTCTGCCGAGCTGTGGTTCATGGGGTCGCAAATAGTCGGACACGACTGAACTGAATTTAATTAATAGAATCTTTAATATTAAAACCAACACATTTCCTATTCAAACTTCTAGATGATGAAATATTCTTTTAATAGATTACTGGATTAAATTTACTAATACATTGTTTATGGTTTTTATTATTATATTTACTTTTTTTTTTCTTGGTGGCACTACATGATGTGTGGGATCTTATTTCTCTCACTATGTACTGAACCTATGCCCTTTGTATTAGAAACTCAGAGTCTTGACCAGTGGACCACCAGGGAATTCCCTATCGATCTTTATAATAAGGTTGTTTTGTAGTCTTTTAAATGTGGGTTTGTTTGGTTTTCTTTGCCTGTGTTTGCCGTGGTTGTAATCTGGATAATGTCATAAAATTAAGTATTCAAGAACGTTTTGTTTGCTACGTTCAGAAATGATCAAGGACCCTATGAAAAAATAACCCTACTCAATTTTTTAAGTTTTTTTCTTTTGATAATTCAGCCACCATTTCCCTTAATTTATCATAGTGTTATGTGACAAATGCTCAAATCATTTGCACTCTTCTATATGATTATAGCCTCTTTCTTACCTCTAATACTGTGTATGTAGATTTTTCTCTATTTGTCTTGTCTCACTACATTCAACCTTCTAAGTTGGTTAATTTTCATACTTTTTCAAAAATATTTGGTCCTAGCCTTATTATTTAAAATGACAATTTATCATATATAATTTCTTATTCCTGAATTTCTAATTTATATTTTTTTTTCAAATTTATTGAATTGAATTTGATTTTACATTCAGTTCAGTTCAGTCGCTCAGTCCTGTCCGACTCTTCGTGACCCCATGAATCGCGGCACGCCAGGCCTCCCTGTTCATCACCAACTCCCGGTGTTCACTCAGACTCATGTCCATCGAGTCAGTGATGCCATCCAGCCATCTCATCCTCTGTCATCCCCTTCTCCTCCTGCCCCTAATCCCTCCCAGCATCAGAGTCTTTTCCAATGAGTCAACCTTTCGCATGAGGTGGCCAAAGTACTGGAGTTTCAGTTTCAGCATCATTCCCTCCAAAGAAATCCCAGGGCTGATCTCCTTCAGAATGGACTGGTTGGATCTTCTTGCAGTCCAAGGGACTCTCAAGAGTCTTCTCCAACACCACAGTTCAAAAGTATCAACTCTTCGGCACTCAGTCTTCTTCACAGTCCAACTCTCACATCCATACATGACCACAGGAAAAACCATAGCCTTGACTAGACGGACCATTGTTGGCAAAGTAATGTCTCTGTTTTTCAATATGCTATCTAGGTTGGTCATAACTTTCCTTCCAAGGAGTAAGCGTCTTTTAATTTCATGGCAGCAGTCACTATCTGCAGTGATTTTGGAGCCCAGAAAAATAAAGTCTGACAGTGTTTCCACTGTTTTCCCATCTATTTCCCATGAAGTGATTTTACATAATGACATCATCTTATATTAGTTTTTATTATTTAATAATGAGTATTTTTGAATTATGAAAAATAAGGTATAGAGAATTCTTTGTAATCATGAATACTTAGATAGCTGTGATTTTCCCTTTGACCATAGAGTTTTATGTAAAAATTTTAAAAAAGAAAAATGTGCCATGTTGATTTCTTTGTTTTGTTCTTGTTATTTATTTGTTATCTTATTGCATTTTGAAGAAAGATTATCAGTATTATAACTGCTTGCTGTGTATTTACTTGTTTTGCAGGGTTTTTTGTATCTTATTACAAGATTAAATTTTATAAATATTTGAAGCACTGCTTTAGGAGAAGTGATCTCTTAGAATGTAAGGTTTAATAAAACAGAATCTATTGAATCAAACATTAATTATTCAAATAATTTTATGTTTTCCTTTTTAACATTATGATATCTATTCCCCTTATGAATTTCTACCTTTCATACTGCATCTCAATCCATATTCTTATAATTTCATCATTCATATCTTACTTCATGGAGTTTATATTTTATTGCATTTTATCAAGCTAAAATTAATTTATTTCATAGAAAGTTATTTGGCATGTTATACTCTCACCTCTGCCTGTTAAGCGCTACATCTTCTTTTCTGGCTCACATAGGTATTTTTCTCTCTTCTCAAATTTGAATATTAATACTTCCTCTCTGTTCCTGAAGTTGTCCTACAGTGCGTTGTTCAGATTCTCCTTAAATTCCCTCACTGTTCACCAGGCTTTTGTTGAATCACTTTCTTAGTTTCCATGTCAGATGGTGGATTTGTAAAACCAATTCAAAATTCTATAACCTGAAAGACATAATGAGTTAGGGTAATGGGCATATCTGGTAGGTCAATCTTTGCTGTGTGGTATCATTTTTAGTTATAGAATTATTTCCATTTTACTACAGAGATTTGCTAGCCTAGTTTATATTGGTACCTGAGGCTAGAAATATGTAGCTTTCAGTATAATTTCACACTGAAATTAACAGTAAATACTTCCTTTGGGGAATATCCCATCTTGCACCTTCCTTTTCTTAGGATGACATGGCTTGAGGGTACCACTAATGTGACTTTGTCAGACTCTGCAAATCTACTACAGATGTTTACATATATTTGAACTTTAGTATTGGGCAGAGTTTTAATTTATCCCATGGGGAACCTGTCTCTTTAGAAAGGATCTGTTGAGAATATTTACAAATATTTTGCCATAGTTAATAGACTAGGATCCCATTCAGGTGACTTCAGTGATGAGTCTATTGATAGATATTCAACCCATACTGGGTGATTAAATCTTTTTTCTAGAATTCTTGGATTTCAGAATCCAAGAGGGATTCTGAGGGAATCCCTCAGAGGATTTTCCATGAGGGAAAATTCACGGATCCCAATTGGTATGCATGTGGAGTAAGTTCTCTGCAGTATGATTGCAAGTGGGCACTGAGGGCTCACTGCTCTAATACTTACTCATTCTTCCCTGCATGTGTACACTTCAACCGGATGACTTCTCTGATTACTAGGAGTCAGTTGGATTTTTTCTCCATAAATACATCAATATTTTTGCATGTGTAATTATTGAACTTAATGGAATATTATGCAAGATATAGAAATGAATTAGTCACAAAGTCATATAAGAGAATGTACTTAGTAGCTGGTATTTTTGTGTTATTAATAATTCTTAGTTATCCAAATTTAGCCACATCTGAAGCTGTACTCTGCTTTGCTGGACTGGAGTTATCTTAGCCTCTCTTGCTTTACGCTATTTGGCAAACTCCAGCTTTATCCTTTGGGGCCTTTGCTTCGATAAAATTTTTTTAACATTTAAGTTCATTTGAATTAGGTTTCTGTAACATGAATATAGAAATACATAATAAATACACATGGTTATGTAACCTCATGACACTCAGAGGGTGATATTATGAGTGAATATTAATATGCAGTTACATCATCTTCAATATAAAATAGTCAATGACTGAATGGTTATTTTTCTTCCAAGGATTTTGTATACACAAAAGAAACCCATAACTGACCTGCATTTAAAAGACTTTCTGATTAATCTGGGATCTCTAGTCTCTCTGTAACAAATGCAACTGACTGTTGCCTGTTGCATTCTGGGTGTTCAAGGCTAGTAAGCTTCTCTCTAAACACTTTCCATGTGTATACATCTATTCATCTATTAAGTAGATTCTTATTTCTGTGATTGCTAATAATCTGTTTTGTTGTTTCTCTCAAAATGCCAATATTCTTATATTGCTATTTATGAAATGTAATAGACTATAACGTAAATTATAAAAGATAAATATAAATGTGAAAATCGTTGCTTTGATGAAGAGAAAATGAATTACTTTGTAAGGGTTTGGTAGAAAAAAGTTGAACTCAGTGGGATTGAAACCAGTGTATGATGAAAAAGTCTTTGCTGAATTTTGGAAAATTTTGCATTTGCCTAAAACTGGGCTGTTTTGTGAAATCCCACTAGATTTTAGATCTTAACTAGATGAAAAGACAATTAAAACTTAAATAAATAGATCCATATTCATAAAGAAAAGAATTTCTCTACTGTAAAAATATTTGTGGAACAATATAGATTATAAGTTTTAAGGTATGTATCACTATTTTTTATAATTCTTAATTCAAACTTTTAAGATTAATTGAATAATTCTTATCCTGAGTTTTGCTGTGTTTTCTTAGGAGAGTTCCACTCAATTTCTTAGTTTTCTTTCTCATCACATATCTCTGTACATTTTATTTTCTGTAGGACCTCTCTTAACCTTTTAATTTTCTGATTTAGAAATGGACAAATTATTCCAGTGGATAAACATTACTAAGATGTGTCCTTATGCTTCTATTTCTTCTTAAGTTAATATGATTAAATAGAAAGACTCACATTCCATATGAGGCATCGAAGTATAGACTTTTTAGGAAAGCCAAGGAAGAGTGGATCAGAGAATGTGCTGGGAATAAGGACATCTGGATTCCAACCCTGACTCTTACATTTCCTTAACTGAGTGACTTTGGTCCATTTATTGTGGTTCTCTGTGCCTCAGTTCTCCTTTGGGTAAAAAGAAGGAAGTTGTATTACCTACTTCCTAAGGCTGTTTTCAATATTAAATGACTTAATACACATCCAGCCTTTTACAGTACAACGTCATTATCACTTAGTCAATAGCAAACCCATAAATATCCCAGGACACTTCTTGAGTTCTCAGATTTCAAGAACTAAATCTAAAACTTAATAAACAAATAGTTTTTTTAATACATATAATTAAGAATTTCCATTTTTGATAATATTTTGCTAATAATTTCTTTAAAGGTCACAATCGCGCATGTATGTGTGTGTTACAGGAACGAATTAATTAGAAATAAGCCCTTTTACATGAGGAAAGCAGGTAGGCTGAAACAACATCTTCAGGGGGAAAAAAATAAGCTCAAGGGCTGGATTATCAAATGTAGCAGCTCAGTGGTTCAATTCATACCTGACAGGCTTCAGAGACACTATGCAAATTGATCTCTCAGCTGCAAGGGTAATTAACATGGGTTTGTTGCAAGGATCTGTTCTTCTATCCATTCTTCTTCATGATTATTTTAGTGGCTTAACTATTGTCTGTAACTACTTAATCCACTTTAGAGCAGATATAAAATTACCTTACTCTTGCATGGAAAATAAGACTTCTACCCTCTTCAAAATGCACGCTGTCTACTTGATATGCTAAGGTTGGCACGCCAGGTGGAGACGCAGGAAAACGATGCCGGCAGTGCAGTCCTTTTACGTTCAGATTTTGATTTGAATTGATCTTTTTGATCTTCTTGGTGTTGCATACTTATTAGTGGATTTGCTATTTATATCTCTTCTTGGTTCATTAGCATTGGAGTATGCGTGTGTGTGTGTGTGTGTGTGTGTTTGTACGTATTCATATGTTGCAGGGCAGTTAGCGGCAAAAGCATTTGGGCCATCATCAAAGCTGTCAAGCATAACTGGACTTCTCTCTAGCCAGAGAAAGTCACACAAGCTCTTAGAAATTTTGCATGTGATTGGATCACTCAGAATTATGTTCAGTGTTTCTCAAAGACTCCTTAAAGTTCCTTATGAGGTTGCAGGATCTGATTCAAAGGGCAAGTTCACACAGTGTTACCCATTCAGCACTTGAATAGGGGCATCTCTGTGAAAAGGATTTGCAGAAACTCAGTACTTCAATGACAACAAGAATAGTTGTGTAGATTGTGTTTTACAGACAATATAGTCAGTTGTCTATGTTATATTTTGTTAATTAAAATCTAATAAAGTAAAAAATCAATTTTACAGAGTTGATCTCAATCTTGCATCTATTTAGAAATCCTACAATGTAAAAATCAGCTGCTTACTGCAACAATCCTGTGTCTATCCTCATGCATCACTGATACAGAGGATTCTACAGCACTAATCTCTCATGGATTTTTCCTTTTTTACCTCTTGGAGATTTAAATTATTTTTATTACTTTTCCTTATTTCAAATAATCTTTTTATGTCTCCTTGTGCATAGATGTGAATTTATTTTTCTAGGCACTGCTAGATTGATGGATATGTGGTTTCAGATTTGCCAGGGTGTCAATTACTCCCCAAATGGTTAAACATATGTACCTTATACCACCACAACTGTGTGACTTCTTTTTGTTCCACGTACTCACTATCTCTTAATATTGTCTGATGTTTAAAATGTAGCCAGTAGGATTACATAGTGAAATACTATCATTTTTTAAATTTTTATTTTTTGTTTACTGATTGAGCATTTGTTCAACATTTATTGGCTTTGTAGGTTTCCTCTTCTGTAAAGTGTTTTGTCTGTCATTTGCCTATTTGGAATGAATTGCTTTCATTTTTGTATGAATGTCTATGTTGGAACAATCCATTTTAGTCTGTAGCTTATAATTTCATATTATCAGTGTCTTTTGATGTGTAGCAATTTTCATTTTTTGTTGACAAATTTGTCCACCTTTGTTTTTATGAATTTTGTTTTGGGGAAGTTGATTAAAATGCTTTCCGAATCACAATGTCACAAATATAATTTCTTTATTATCTTCTGAAATTGTAAGGTTTTACTATAGAAAATGTATTTTGCTTAGAATTTATTTTTGTACATGATATGAGGTAGGAATAGCGTTTTATTTTCCCCATTATAGAACCATTTGTCCCAATGCCATTTATTGATTAATTCAACTGCTGTACCATTCCTGTTATAAATCAACTTTTCTTTTATGTGTGGTTAAGTATACTCTATTTTGTAACATAGATCTCTTTTTTATCTTTATAGCAACTTCATAGTCTTAACTGCTGCTGCTAAGTCGCATCAGTTGTGTCCGACTCTATGCGACCCCATAGATGGCAGCTCACCAGGCTCCCCATCCCTGGGATTCTCCAGGCAAGAACATTGGAATGGGTTGCCATTTCCTTCTCCAGTGGCATGAAAGTGAAAAGTGAAAGGAAGTTGCTCAGTTGTGTCCGACTCTTAGAGACCCCACGGACTGCAGTCCACCAGGCTCTTCCGTCCATGGGATTTTCCCAGGCAAGAGTACTGGAGTGGGATGCCATTTCCTTCTCTGTCATAGTCTTAACTACTACAACTTAAAATAAGTCTTGAAGTTGACTCAGTGATATAAAAGCTAAAATTGTTCTTGACCTTTTCACCTACATTTTGAAACTGGCTTGTCAAACTCTAGTCAAAATCTTATTTGAGGTTAGAATGGAATTGTATTCAATATATATTAATTTGAGGTAAAACTAACATTTTTAATTAGGTCTTCTTATCTAAGAATGTAGTTTACTTTCCTGCTTATAAAGTTTTATGTCTTTTAATAAAGTTGTATACTTTTCTATTTCAAGTTCAGTCGTACAGTCATGTCTGACTCTTTGCAACCCCATGAACTGCAGCACGCCAGGCCTCCCTCTCCATCACCAACTCCCGGAGTCCACACAAACCCATGTCCATTGAGTCGGTGATGCCATCAACCATCTTATCCTCTGTCATCCCCTTATCCTCCCACACTCAATCCTTCCCAGCATCAGGGCCTTTTCAAATGAGTCAGCTCTTTGCATCAGGTGGCCAAATACTGGAGTTTCAGCTTCAACATCAGTCCTTCCAATGAACACCCAGGACTGATCTCCTTTAGGAAGGACTGCTTGGATCTCCTTGCAGTCCAAGGGACTCTCAAGAGTCTTCTCCAATACCACAGTTCAAAAGCATCAATTCTTTGGCGCTCAGCTTTCTTTATAGTCCAACTCTCACATCCATACATGACTACTAGAAAAACCATAGTCTTGACTAATGGACCTTTGCTGGCGAAGTAATGTCTTTGCTTTTTAATACGCTGTCTAGGTTGGTCATAACTTTCCTTTCAAGGAGTAAGCATCTTTTAATTTCATGGCTGCAATCACCATCTGCAGTGATTTTGGAGTCCCCCAAAATAAAGTCTGTTTCCACTGTTTCCCCATCTATTTGCCATGAAGTGATGGGACCGGATGCGATGATCTTAGTTTTCTGAATGTTGAGTTTTTAAGCCAACTTTTTCATTCTCCTCATTCACATTCATCAAGAGGCTTTTTAGTTCTTCTTCACTTTCTGCCATAAGGGTGGTGTCATCTGTATATCTGAGGTTATTGATATTTCTCCCGGCAATCTTGATTCCAGCTTGTGCTTCTTCCAGCCCAGTGTTTCTCATGATGTACTCTGCATACACGTTAAATAAGCAGGGTGACAATATACAGCTTTGATGTACTCCTTTTCCTATTTGTCACCAGTCTGTGGTGTTGTTCAAAGTCCAGTTCTTTTTTTTTTTTTTGCTTTTATTTTTTTTTCTTTATTTTTTTCTAAATTTTTAAAAGAAAATCCATCCTGAACCCTCCAGTTCTAACTGTTGCTTCCTGACCTGCATATAGGTTTCTCAAGAGGCAGGTCAGGTGGTCTGGTATTCCCATCTCTTTCAGAATTTTCTACAGTTTATTGTGATCCACACAGTCAAAGGCTTTGGCATAGTCAATAAAGCAGAAATAGATGTTTTTCTGGAACTCTTTTGCTTTTTCTAATACCACCTTGAACATCTGGAAGTTCATGGTTCAATTACTGCTGAAGCCTGGCTTGGAGAATTTTAAGCATCACTTTACTAGCGTGTGAGATGAGTGCAATTGTGCAGTCGTTTGAGCATTATTTGGCATTGCCTTTCTTTGGGATTGGAATTAAAACTGACGTTTTCCAGTCCTGTGGCCACTGCTGAGTTTTCCAAATTTGCTGACATATTGAATGCAGCACTTTCACAGCATCATCTTTCAGGATTTGAAATAGCTCAACTGGAATTCCATCACCTCTACTAGCTTTGTTTGTAGTGATGCTTCCTAAGGCCCACTTGACTTCACATTCCAGGATGTTTGGCTCTAGGTGAGTGATCACACCATTGTGATTATCTGGATCGTGAAGGTCTTTTTTGTACAGTTCTTCTATGTATTGTTGCCATCTCTTCTTAATATCTTCTGTTAGGTCCCTATGCTATTGTAAATATGATATTACATTTTCTAAGATATATTGCTTTGCCATAGAAATGATAAATTTATCTTCTCTTCACCAATGTTCTTTATCAGGTTAATTCTTGTTATTTTTAAAGTAGGTCAAATATTTTTAATGTAGCTCAAATAATGGTGATTTTAATATTTCTTTTCTAATTTCTATTTAGCCATGTGTTACTTTATTTAATATGACTCTATCAGTAAAATTCTCATAGAAAATTTGAATAATAGTGATTGTGTCTATTCTGATCCTTATTTTGAAAACAGTTTTTCTGTGAGCTCTCCTTTATGTATATTTTAGCAATTGAGTTTTAATACATAGCCTTACTACATGCAGTTTTGTTTCTATTCATAGTTTCCTAAGATGCTTAATCATGAATAAGTGCTGGGTTTTTAAACAAATAATTTTAATATATCTGATGAGATAATAATTTTTCTCTTCTTATCTGCTAGTATGGTGAATTGTGTTGGCATTAATATAGATATATGAATCATCTTGTATTCATTGGATAAACATTTCTTAGTCTTGATTCATTTAAAAAATAAATTTTTTTTTGCTAAGATTGGTTTAAAATATTTTGATTCTGTATTCATGAGTAAGGGAGTGAAGTACAATTTTCTTCCATATTACTCATCATGGTTTTTATAGCATGATAATTGTAGCTCTATAAATTGATCTGGGAAATTTATTTCCTATTTTTCTTCTTACTGGAAGAATTTTTGTAAGGATAGAATTACATGTTCCTTGAAATTTTAGTAGACTATCTACAGTATTTCCCCTTTCCCTAGAACACCTAACCCTACTGTTTAACTCTTGCTACTAACTAAACTAGAACAGGTAATGTGGTTCTGGAAATTACTAACATTTCCCGAAAGGAAATTCTCATTGTTTCATTAATTCTTAGTTTCTTCTATTACATAAATATTACTACACAAATCATCACTCTAATACTCCATTGTTATCTCCTTTTCATCTTATTCTGTCTTAAGATCTCAAAGGTTTGTTTGCTTGTTTATGGACACATGGGCGTTAAAGACATGCATCTCAAGTATTTCCTATCCATCAAATTTGTCCTCATTAGATTGCTAGAATGGCTATAGGATTTGGGAATGAGCCCAAGAGGTAACTGATTGGATACATTTAGTCTGAGATTAATGGGATATACTTTTGAGGTTTACAGTCAGTTTCATCTCTATTATATTGGTGCTAGTCAGCCTGATGTAAAAGTAGCTTCCAAGTATATTGCTATTGTGTCAATGTAGGTTACATGATCCAAAGTTGCAGGTCCACAGCTCATACCATAATATAAATATGTCCTTTAGCAATTGGCACTGGAACCATGTAGGCAGTGAGAGAGAAGCGATACTTATAATCACAGACCAAGGTGCTGGTCTATTGGGAGTTCTACCCATCATTAGATGGGCAAAATTATCAGCATAAAAAATAAAGAGCTCTTCTATCAGAAGTATAGATGGCTCGGATGGTAAAGAAGCCACCCGCAGTGCAGGAGACTTGTGTTTGCGCTCTGGATCAGAAAGAGTCCGTGGAGGAGGAAATGACAACCCACTCCAGTATTCTTGCCTGGTGAATTCCATGGACAGAGGAGGCTGGCGGGCTATAGTCTGTGTAGTCTCAAAGAGTCGGAGATGACTGAGCAACTAACACACAACATGTACTACTAACACTCCATAGAAGGTGATCACACTTGATAAAGCAATAATAAACACACTATATATTTTTCTGTTGTGAATCTCAAAAAAATAGAATTTATTAATTTATGTGGTTTAGTGCCCAAAGTTTTAATGAGAGTATAAAGGGTAGTGTCTTTGTGTGAGATGATGCATGTTTAATGTAGCCCAGTGTATTAGATATATATTTCAGTATATATGACCTTGAAGTAGGGTGTATATGGATAAACTGAAGTAAAAGATTACCACCAACACAGTCAATTGGCCTGAAGATGAACTATTCCAGAGACCAAAATCTCACCTCTATCCATTAATAGGTCAATGTACTGAAATCAGAGTAACTTGATCATATAAAATATTTCTGTAAATTAGGACAGAATGGTAAATCTTAAAATGTTGACTATGTCTTAAGTTCAGATTAGTCTTGTGTGTGTGTATATATATATATATATTATATTCAAAATTATTGATCATACAAAAATTCAAATATAACAGAAATTCAAAAATTCACCCCCCAGAATAAAATTGCTGTAGACTTAGAAGAATCTACCAGCAATGCAGGACACCTTGGTTCAATTTCTGAGTTGGGAAGATCCCCTGGAGAAGAGAACAGCTACCCACTCCAGTATTCTGGCCTGGAGAATTCCATGGACTACAATCCATGGGGTCACAAAGAGTTGGACATGACTGAGAAACTTTCACTAGAATGTAAAAAGTATACCTTATTTTGACAATGGATGATAGTTAACCATATGAAGTTTCAAAATTTTTCTCAACTGCCAATTATTTTAAAAAAATCATCAGCATTATTAGAAAAAAGACATTTATCTGTGTATTCTCTCTATAGAAAATTATATCACAAAAATTGTAAGATGAGGAGGTAGTTAAAGAATAAGAAGCTTAAACATATAGGGAAAAAGTAGTACAGAAATGTGCTAGAGAATTAATTGTAAAACTACTATGGTATATAATAGTAAAATATTATAAAATTATTATAATATAATTTAACTAATAATTATATAATTAATATATTATTAAATAATTATCATATATTATAATATAATATTTTCATACCTTTGATTAACTTCACATTCTAAATATTTTACTTTTTTCCCTAATGATACTGTATAACTATAATGCTTATGTTTAGACCACACTTCCACCTTACAATCAAATTCTTATCCTCAAAACACCAGTCTGTTTCTTTTGTGGAGCTCATTAAGTGGATTCATATTTCTAAAGTTAGTTGAAACATATGGATAAGTGAACATGAACTTATGTGATCCCTTTGAGAAGGAAATGGGAACCCACTCCAATATTCTTGCTTGGAGAATTCCATGGACAGAGGAGCCTGTCTGGCTACAGTCCAGAATCTCCAAGAGTCAGACACAACTAAGCAACTAAGACACATACACTATCCTGCATTAATCGAATAGCCAAGATGAAGCACTTTGAAAATTATTCCAAAATATTGGGAAAAAAATATAGATATATAATCCAATTGGGTCTGGCTTTGTTTTTCTGGATTTATAATTATTCAGTATCTAACAAATACTTTTAATATCTATCACCTGATTAACATCAGGGCTACATTATGGGCTAAAGATCACAGAAAATCAAAGTTCAATTGTCAAAGAGCTACTGTCCCAGTGGAAGGCACAGGCCAAAATTTCCATTTCATAATATAGTAGAACAAGTCTAAATATTGTGTATGTGTAGTGTCCTGTGAGAACAGCTAAAATCATCTGGCAGGCTGTGTGTGTGCTCAGTGTTGTCTGACTCTGCAATTCCACGGACTGCAGCCAGTCGGACTCCTCTGTCCATAGAATTTTCCAGCAAGAATACTGGAGTGGGTTGCCATTTCCTACTCCAGGGAATCTTCCCAACTCAAGGATCAAATTCACATCTTTTGCATCTCCTGCATTGGCAGATGGATTCTTTACCACTGAGCCACCTGGGCTGGTATCAAAGTAAATGAGATAGTTTTTCAAAAGAGAACATTTTAAAATAAATAAGTTGTATTAATCTAAAACCATATAATTATAAAGACCTTTGGAATCTAGTTGCTAATAAAGAAATGAGAGTACTCCCTTTGATAGCTCAGTTGGTGGAGTGGAGGTCTGTAGTTCTTCCCCGTATAGTCATCATCACATCGCTGGTTCAATTCCAGAAGAGTTGATGTTTTACTAACATGACACTATAAATCAACTATACTCTAATAAAAATTTTAAAAAAAAGCACTTTCCATATGGAAAAAAAGAAGTAGTACTTCAAGCATCTGTGACTTTAGCATTTCACACTGAAATTTCAATATGAGGATCTTAATTTGTAAGCACATAATATAGGCAACAAGGTGTGAGATATCTACATAGACTCTGTTGTATGCTTTTTCTTTTACTTATCTAAATAAAATTATCAAACAGTAGATCAATGCAGAAATTATCTTTAAGCAATTAAAAATTAAAAAAAACTCTTTATAGAATTATTAAAATGATGAACATCAAAGGCCAAAAGTTTTGACTTCCAACATATGACTAGTGTAAGACACCATCTGTTTTCAGTTTTGGAAAAATTCCCATATCTATACACTAAAACACTAGTTTTTAATTACTTAAAAATTTTTTTTCTTTTGAAAATATCTCAAACATGCAAAAAGTTGCAAATAGAGGATAAAGAACTTATTTTTTGAGTCACTTGAGTTGCTAACATTACCCTATATTATTCTCAAATAATTTAATGTATATTTATTACATAAATAGATATTCTCCTATATAGTCACAATGCAAATGCAAGAACTTAACATCAATGCATTGCGACCACTTAATCTTCAAACCTCAGTTAATATTTCCTATCATACTAATAGTGACCTTTACAGCAAAGGATCCAGTTCAGGGTCACATTTTTTTAAGTTTGTCATGTTTCCAATCTCCTTCAGTCTGGATTAGTTGCTGGATTAGTTGCTTTTTAAAAAATATGTATTTAAAAAAATTTTTACTTTTAGGATCTGGACACTTTTGAAGATTATAGGCCATTCGTCTTATAGAACATCCATCACTTTGGTTTTTCTGATTTTTATTTTAATCAGATGATGGCTACGTGTTCTTGTTAACAATGTCACAGTAGTGGAATTAAAAAAAAAAACTTTTTACGTTGCAGTACAGTTG
This sequence comes from Bos mutus, assembly GCF_027580195.1. Classification (NCBI taxonomy): domain Eukaryota; kingdom Metazoa; phylum Chordata; class Mammalia; order Artiodactyla; family Bovidae; genus Bos; species Bos mutus. The sequence goes on from NC_091625.1 coordinate 77,782,809, forward strand.
AATAACAACATGGTGTTAGTTTCAGGCGTACAACAAGTGATTCAGTTATACATATACATGCATCTAATCTTTATGCTGCCCAGTCATTTAGAGCCCTGTGATTCTTCCTTCTATGACAACCACAAAAGGCGAAAGCTGAAAGAGTGGAGGATTGTGTAAAGAAGTTTTAGGCCAGTTTTTAAGTCATATTTATGATTCGGATATATATTCCATTGACCAGAACTCACTCATATGTCTAAAATGAACTCCATATGAGCTGGGAAAATGTAGCCTTCCTGTCAACACATTCATTAATTAGATTTAGTGAATGCATAGCATTTTTTCTGGAAAGGTAGAAAGTCACATTCAGCATATGACCCTTTCAAAACTATGTCTTTTTTTCCCCTCACAGGTGGTTTTTAATAATGGAATGCTAAATAACTGGATGGTTTTTAGATATGTGGCAGGTAGACTGGAGATTATTACAGTACCTGAACTGGAGAAGTAATGAGATATATATATATAGGTGAGGAGAAGATAGGATAAGTTATTACACGAGAGAGAGAAGAGATGGAAACTTATTGGACCCAAGAATCAAGTAAGAGAGTGTGAAAGTGAAAGTGTTAGTCACTCAGTTGTGCCTGATTCTTTGCGACCCTACGGACTGTAGCCCACCAGGTTCCTCTGTTCGTGGGAATTTTCAAGCAAGAATACTGGAGTGGGTTGCTATTTCCTTCTCTAGGAGATCTTCCTGACCCAGGGATCAAACCTATGACTCTTGCATTGCAGGTAGATTCTTTATCATCTGAGCCACCAGGACAGTAAGAGAGAGACAAGTTTCATTTATACCTGTAAAGTTTAATGATGGGTGGAATTATGCTAACATAAACAGAAATGAGCATAAAAGAAAGAGAAGACTTCAGATGAACAATGGTGAACTCCATTTTGGATATAACAGACTTACATTTTCAGAAGGACTACAGAAGGTGGTGTCCAGCAGTTACACAGAAAATGTACTAGAATTTATTTAAGCGGGATTGGGGCCAGATATTTAAGTTTAATTGTTTGCATAAGCATGAGTGCTTAATTCATGCAACTGTTAAGACTAGAAGCATAATAAAAAAGGCTGAAAGTGGTAAATTTATAGATGAATTCATGGAGAATAAAAATGGAAAGAGAATGAGAAAGAATAGGATTTGCTTCTTTCTGATTAGCAAGATGCTCCTCTGTGGCCCATGGCTATGGAGAAAGAGGTAAAGGAAAGTAAGATGTTAATTTTCTTGGGGTAGAGATCGACCAATTCCAGAATGAGAAAAAAGAATCTTTAATCCTGATTGTCTTAGCTTTTTTTTTTTTTTTGCTTCTTTTCTGCTGAAGGGGTCTTTGCTATTTTATTTTCTTTAATGGTTTAATCAGATTTACAGAAAGATGTGTAGTAGTCAGTTGGGAAAGAATATTTACTTTATTATGAATTTATTTTCAATTTATACACTAAAAAGGAAGTACTGGATTTATCTGATCCAATAATCTGTTCTTGGTTTCATGTACCTAATTATTTTACAGGAGGCAAATGGCAACACACAAATAGTAAGCTATTCAAGCAGAAAGGCCCTGCAAAGGTGGAAGATGAAAGGCAATTGATCATTCAGTAACATCCCATTGTGGGCTACAGATAACCACACAAATTAATTATGATATGCTATTGTTTCAAAATTAGTATAGTAGTTAAGGGCCATTATTAAGATTATAATACACATTTATTCAAGGAACATTTATGGAAATTTGTTTTATTCTGAGTATTGTTCTAGAACCCGGAGATACATAAGGAGATATGAAACAGACTGCCAGTACTCTTGCCTGGAAAATCCCATGGATGGAGGAGCCTGGTAGGGCGCAGTCCATGAGGTCGCTAAGAGTCGGACACGACTGAGCGGCTTCACTTTCACTTTTCACTTTCATGCATTGGAGAAGGAAATGGCAACCCACTCCAGTGTTCTTGCCTGGAGAATCCCAGGGACAGAGGAGCCTAGTCGGAGGCCGTCTATGGGGTCGCACAGGGTCGGACACGACTGCAGCGACTTAGCAGCAGCAGCAGCAGCAGCAGGTGCAAAGAGTTCTAATCCACCTGGGAAATCAGTCTATATATGAATAATTACTGTGCAGTATAATGAATGTTTGTAGAAGATACTGAAGAAACTTAGGACTCATTTAGCCTGTTAGCATAATATTGAGGTTATTTAGCTTAAAGGAAAGATATGCAGGTTGCCCATGGCTTTCACTTGTTATCACTGCTAGAGAGTAACAGGAAAATTTCTTCTGTGAAATGACCAGCAGTTTGATGTCTATTGTTTATATACATATGTTTGACTGTACTGGAGGGTGACATTCAGGAATGTGGTTAAAAATTTTGGTCAATATATGATGATAATGAGAAAGACAAGAAGAGAGAAAACAAAAATAGCAAGCTTTGGAAAATTCTGCAATCACAAAGCGCATTCACCATGCGAAACGTAGAGCAGCATTTTTCTACCCACACACCTATAACAAACCTGTTTCCATCACAGTATTTCTAATGCAAATGCTATATGCTGACATAAGTGAGTGAAGTGAAGTCGCTCAGTCGTTTTCGACTCTTTGCGACCCCATGTACTATAGTCTACCAGGTTCCACCATCCATGGGATTTTCCAGGCAAGAATTCTGGAGTGGGTTGCCATTTCCTTCTCCAGGATATCTTCCTGACCCAAGGATTGAACCTGGGGCTCCCACATTGTAGGCATTACCTTCTGAACCACCAGGGAAGTCTAAGCTGACATAGTTATTGTATAGTCATTGTTTATTCAGAATATTGTAATTTGTTTTATTTATTTAAAGATATTTAAATAATTACTTCTCTACTTTACTGTGATTCTTAGTGGTAAAACATATTCTGGGTATAAATTATTTCTAAATTTGGCTCCACTGGGTGGGAATAACAAAAGGAAATAGCAAGTGTTTTGCACAGCAATTTTTCAAATGATAGTATCTTTCGATCATATCAGTTTGTAGAATTACTTCAGTGAAAGAAAAAGTCTATGCCAAACATTTTCCAGCAATCTGGATCAAGTGTCTAAGATGAATTGGCAAAAGAAAGGGTGGGATAGCAAATTCTTGACTGCATTTGTGCATGCTTGTCTTTTAGACCATGTAACATGTAGAGAAAAATACAAATACCTACTTCCCTGATGTCAATTTTAACTCCAAAGTAACAATATATTTGGAATCTGGTATTCAGAGTTACTAAGATTTTAAAAATTTATTTTTATTCACTCATTCATTTATCATTCAACAGTGTTGAATTATGCAATTCTTACTGTACTTAGAGTGCTTCCCTGGTAGCGCAGACAATAAGAAATCTGCCTGTAATGCGGGAGACATGGGTTCGATCCCGGGGTCAAAAAGATCCTTTGGAGAAGTGAATGGCTACCCACTCCAGTATTATTGCCTGGAGAATTCCATGAACAGAGGAGCATGGCAGCTACAGTCCATGGGATCAAAGGATCAGACATGACTGAGCAATTAACACGTTCACAGTACTTACAACCAGAAATAAAGAACTGGGTAGACATGGTTATCTGACCTGGAGTTTAAACTGTAGCAGGTAAGACAAACAAAAATAAAACTAAAATAAGTGCAACCAATGCCTTGATAAAGGAGGACTAGGTTCCTGGGAGCACACAGTATCATGCCGGGTTTGTGTGTGTGTGTGTGAATGTTTGTGAGGTGTGTATCTGTGTGTGTCTTTGTGTATACATACATGTTTGTGGTGTGTTTGTCTATGAGTCTGTATTCAGATGCAGGCCAGGACTTTCCCCAGGACAAATAATGTTCATGTGATATATTAACAATGAATAAGGAATGGAAAAAGATAGAATATAGGCTTAATCACCCATGGTACACAGGGGACATGGGGCATAAAAAAGAGCAGTGGCTTTGAAATTGATCATTGCTTGTGTGTCCTCAGGTAAGTAATTAAACATTTGGATTATGCATAATTTAAGTATGTTTTAGCTTGGAATTCAGTGGTTTTATTGAATTAATCCTGAGTAGTTAAATTTTCTTTTCTGCTTTGCAAATTTTATGGCTCCAGATAGACTAGACACTTCACAGTTACAACTTATCCATTTTAACTCTGAAGACTGTCCAATATTAAGAAAAAATTTCTATCTGGGGGCAAATTGAGGATTCTCATTGACCATAAAGCTAGAAATTCAATAAAAAGAGAGTGGTGACTTCCAAAAGATATGTGGGGTGGAAAAAAATCTACCTCTTGGTACTGTAGAATAAATAGAGTTCTAGAATGGGGATGAAATGCAGTTTCTTTCGAGGTCTGAGGTGAAGTGTTCAGTGGGAGAGTAAGTGATGGTGATATTGTCATGAATTCTGATCAATTAAATAAACCAACCAGCAGGGGATTTATTTCTGTCATGTTATGAGAAGCCTGTCTAGGGAGAGAAGAGGAAAATATTAGAACCTATTCAATATTTGTTCCACAAATATTTACTGAGTATTTCCTGTTTGATAGGTACCATGGTAGGCACTTAGGGAGTTCAGAGTCCGGTGGGAGGTATGAAAAAAGCAATTTTTTGTCAATAATTATAATAGTACCTAATGTTAAGTGATTGCTTGCTGGTCCTTAGTCCTAAGTGCTTGCTTATCTTAGTCCTTCACATGGCTTCTCTGATTCAGTCCTCAGTAAGAGTATCAGAGATGAGTGCTATTATTAACCTAATTTTACAGAAAAGTCAACTGTGCCATATTTCTGTGGCACATTTGCTAAGTTAAGAAATACACATTCAGTTCAGTTCAGTTCAGTCGCTCAGTCGTGTCCAATTCTTTGTGACCCCTGGACTGCAGCACGCCAGGTCTCCCTGTCCATCACCAGCTCCCAGAGCTTACTCAAACTCATGTCCATTGAGTCGGTGATGCCATGCAACCATCTCATCCTCTGTTATCCCCTTGTCCTCCTGCCTTCAATCTTTCCCAGGATCAGGGTCTTTTCAAATGAGTCAGTTCTTCTCATCAGGTGGCCAAAGGATTGGAGTTTCGGCTTCAGCTCTAGCCCTTCCAAAGAATATTCAGAACTGATTTCCTTTAGGATTGACTGATTGGATTTCCTTGCAGTCAAAGTGACTGTCAAGAGTCTTCTTCAACACCACAGTTCAAAAGCATCAATTCTTCGGTGCTCAGCTTTCTTTATAGTCCACCTCTCACGTCCATATACGACTACTGGAAAAACCAAAGCTTTTACTAGATGGACCTTTGTTGGCAAAGTAATGTCTCTGCTTTTTAAAATGCTGTCTAGGTGCATTGCTATTAACTGAACTGTAGTTTTTTGGTTTTTTTTTTTAACATTTTGATATTACCAGTTTTCTCCTTTTTTCTGTTTTAGGATCCAGTCCAGCAGCTCATATTACTTCAGGCTATGTTTCAAAAGTAAAGGTAGAACACAAAGGCAGTCACTAAGCATGGGAGTGGCAGGAAGGATGATGTGGGGAAGAGACAGAGAAAGACTTCCAAAAACAGGGTGATGCTTGAACTTGATCTTGAAAGTTCAGGAAGAAATATTCAAGCAAAAAGTTATGGGAAGATCATTAAAACAAAAAGAAAAACCTGTAAAAATGTGTTATAATAGGGTGGGTTGTGCATAGTTCAAAATGATGGAAACAAGTCATGTATTTAGAAAAAAACAGGAAAGTGAGAGTAGGGAGTTAGGCCAGGGTGTAAAGTTAAAGACTTTAATGAGGTTCAAGAATTTGCATTTTATGCTACAAGTTTTCAAAGCTGTTGAAAGATTAAAGCAGAGGGATAACAATCAGGCTATGTTTGAATGCTGTGTTTTGTAGTAGTTGTGTTGTTGTTTAGTAGCTAAGGTGTGTCTGACTCTTTTGTGACTCCATGGACTGTAGCCCACCAGCCTCCTCTGTCCATGGGGTTTTCCATGCAAGAATACTGGAGTGGGTTGCTACTTCCTTCTCCAGGGGATCTTCCCAGTGTCTTCTGCATTGATAGGTGGATTCTTTACCACCTAGCCACCAGGGAACCCCTGTAGTATTACAGGAGTCATAAATATTGGATTAATCCCAAAGAAAGGTTATTTAGGATTGATTGCCATAGTCTGGGTGAGAGATAATGAAAATGGTGAAAAATTGAACAAAGTCTTTGCCAGTAGATATGGAGAAGAGGATTTATAATTAAAAGATGGGAATAAATTTGATGATATCACTTGAGAAAGATTAAGGGTTCAGGTTTACTCATTTGATTGATGAAAAGTTGTGCTATCCATCAAGATGGAAACGAAGAAGGCAAAGAGAAATGGGAACAAGATTACGAGTTCAATTTTTGACATCTTTTTGTTGAAGGTTATTTGGTACTTCCATTGTGTGTGTGTGTGCTCAGTAGCGTCTGACTCTTCGCAACTCCATGGACTGTAGCCTCCTCTGTCCGCAGAATTTTCCAGGCAAGAATACTGAAGCAGGCTACCATTTCCTTCTCCAGGGGATGGATCTTCCTGACCTAGGTATCTAAACTAAATTTCCTCATGTCTTGCATTAGCAAGACGGGCTCTTTATCACTATCTCCACCTGGGAAGCCCTGGTACTTCCATTAAATTTAAGTCAGAATGGCCATTGAAAATAAGATAGGAAATCATATCTGGGATGTTGATACAGATTGGGAATTCTGCATCATATTCGTGGTGCTAAAGCCAAGCTCAGTAATAATGTATAGGGTGGCAGTAATTGAAAATCTAGGATTAGAGGAAAGAGTAATTAATAATGAGCCAGTGGAGAAGAAAGAGGAAAAGTGGTGAATGCTGACAAAGACAGGAGAGAAGATAATCTTAAAAGAGAAATATAGTCAACTTTGCCATTAGCTTCACATTTTTTGAATAAAATAATGAATGAAAGACACTTCTGGCTTCAGCTGCATTATGTAAGGATCTTGGTAGCCATCACCCCTACCCTTACAATAAGAAAAAAGGTGAGCAAACAACATTAATGATTTTTCCTGGGCCTATTAGAGAACTGAGGTTATAGGGCAGATTTCGACACTCACATCTGGAGAGTAAGGTGAATACAAGAAGTGACTGCTATTACCTGAACAAGGTCCACTAGAGCCATAAACTGGTAGGGAGATAAATAGAAAGTCTGACAAACTGTGGAGGCTGAATGTGAATTAGTCTAGGAGAAGAAATGTCCTGGACCCACACTCTCCTAAGTATAACCTCCAGGACCATAACTAAATTCTCAAGGTAAAGAGCCAAGAAAGATCCCTTCATGACTCTGGCAAGGGGAGGGGAAAAGTAATCACTGTGAAATTGTGAAATAATAATTTTTCATAACAAAGACCTACTCCACTTTAGAAAGCAAATACTTTACCAGTGCCTTAACCCACCCAAGTGTGGGTCATTTCCTGGATTCCAGCCTTCTCTAGCCTTTTTTATTTTTTTTTTGGTTGGAGGGGTTCTCACATAGGGGGAAAATGCTAGGAAACATGTGTTAAGGTAGCTGCAAAGGGACATAGAGCTACTAAAGGAATGATAATAGTGTAGAAAGTTTCCCTCCCCACAACAGGCTCAAATAAATGACAGTGGATTCTGGCAGAAGGAGCTGCAAGAAATAGATTTTGTCTGAAGAACTGTACAAAGAGAAGCTCCAATATAAAGGAGAGACAAAATTAGATAGTAGAGGACTTTGACACCTCTGACCCGTACAGATGTGGCAAATATTATATATAATATTCTAGCCACATCAACGTAAAACCTTATACTAGTGGCCTATTTTCTTGAGTTCCTATTATTAATATATCAGGTCCACGTGCAGATTTCAACAAAGATCACCAGGTGACCTAAAGGGGCAGTAAACAAAAACCAAAACAAAGGTAGAAATCCCAAGACTCCCAGTTTGAAAAGACAAAGCAAACATCAGCACCAGATTAAGACACAGATTTTAGAATTAACAGATCTGGAATTAAAGTAATATGAATACTATGTTCAGGATTCTAATAGAAAAAGGAGACAGCATTCAAGAACAGATGAGTAATACAAGCAAAGAGGTGGAAACTTTAAGAAGGAGTCAAAAGAGAAGTGTTAAAAATCTTAGCAATTTTTGTGCTATTTTGACATGAGATATGTAAGAAATACTGAAATAAAAATACATATAAAAGTAAACATTCTAATTGTATGTCCACTCTGTTTTTGTCTGAATGTCTTGGTGAGACACTTGAACACATCCTCAGGTCTTTTCAGAGCTGGAACAACTGACTGATTCAGTCAGATCACTCCCAGTAAAACAGAAAAATGAAGCACTGGAGTGAAAACAATTACGCCATTGAACTGCCCTTTCTTTGTTTCGGTTAATGCTGAAACTATGTATTTTGTTCATAAAAATATCTTTTGTCTCTCACTTTCCCAGTTTTCAGCTCCTCCCTAAGTAGCTCATCCAGCTTAGGGTCTTCTCCAATATGTTGGCGCTTGTCCTCATCATTCCCAACCCCACAGAAGCTGGAGTCGAGGTGGTGGCTTTCTCAAAAGCTCATGTCTCACCGTGGAATGCAGCACTTGGCTCGCTGGCTCAGAGGCTGCTTTCTATCCTGACAACAAAACCTACATTCAGACACCCATCCCAAGAGTGGCCTTTATATCTTCACACACTGCAGCACTCACTCCAGGACATTTAGCCGTTCTGTTATCCATTGATGTGAAGTGACCTGAAGTACCTCCGGGAATGGGAAGGGCAAGGTCAGATCACAACGGGCATGACCAGCTTGGGGTTTCCTTGAGAACGTGGCTCTCTCTCATATTGTCTCTTCCTTATTCACTTCAGTGATCATCAACAGGCACTTTAATTCCTACCCCGAAGAGAATTGTTTTATCTCTGTTCTTAATAAAAGTGTAATAGCAGATAGGGCACTTTGGTGAAAGCTCATGTTAGTGAGATTTTATTTCACCCAACATACAGGCATAGTATGCACTTAAGTCATCGATGGGTTGTTGTAAGTAAAGCAAATAGCATATATTTACAGAACTGAGCAAACAGCATTTTATGATGCTATCCTCGAAACATTCACACTCTAATCAGTAATAGCTCTCCCTTTCATTAGTGAGCATCAGTGAGACACTCTTCTAATTAGCTATAAACTTACTGCTGAAGAGCAGTCATTTCAAATACTGTTTGTTACTAAAACAAATACCTGGAAATTACACTATTAGTACAAAAATCAATCCAGTTCTAAAGCCTAACACTGAAAGCAAACTTAAAACTCTCACTCCCACATGCAACTTGCTACCAGCAGATTTTTCTTTGTAGTATTTGAAGACTTCTAACAAGCCAGGATCCACCAACAACATACATGGAGGCAAGAAAGGGATAAAGGCATGTGCCCAAATTTTATAATTACTTTGGAAGAGAGGCATATTGACAACAATTCGGGAGAGAGTGGAAGTGCTTAATCTCAGTACCCCTACTTGGATTCTGTTTTGTCAGAATGTTTGGGGACACTTGTTCACATCATTAAAGCCATACTGATGATGAAGATATTTTCTTGACTTTCAAAAAATATACTGTATCACAGGAAGTGGGTTGAAGAAAGAGGCAGATGTGTGTGTGTGTGTGTGTGTATATCAAGTATAGCATCGTGGTGGGGGCGACGAAGGAGGTGTCCACAGAACCCTGAAAGCATTGATGGATCTTGTTTAAGAGGAAAGGCTTGAGAGGATGTCTAGATTTATTTGGATTTGGAGTAAGTAATAGAATATATGACATTTTAAAGGTGGCATATACCTGTGGCAGATTCATATTGATGTATGGCAAAACCAATACAATATTGTAAGTAATTAACCTCCAATTAAAATAAATAAATTTATATTAAAAAAATAAAGATCATCAGGGGAAATCCTCTGCTTGAATCTCATCTCAACCATTTGTTAACTACAAAGGCTTTTTTGCCGTTTAAAAGCTGGGTGACTAAGTGTCTTGGTTTTATTTTAAATGTGGAGATGTGAGTACTGAAAGGATGTAGGTAAAACATATAGGACAGTACCTGGCAAGAATAAGTTTTCATTGACTTCTGCTCCTTCCCTTTCCCTTTCCTCCCTTGCATTTCCACCCCTTCCTCTTCATGCCAAATATCTTGATCTAGAATTCCAAGTCTTTTCACTGACTTCACTGACCTCCAATCTTCTCAGTGTCCATCTTCCCAGTTCAAGTCATTTCTTCTTTCAGGAAGCCCTCCCTTTGCTTACCTTGCTTGGCATGCCAAAATTCTATTGTTACGTTAAGTACTGCTTCCTCATCCAGACCTATCCTGACCTCGCCTACTGGACTTTTCCTTCTTCTGAATTCCCACTGTATTTTGTATATCTTCTTGGTTCTTATTCTCGTTATGTTGTATGTTGTAGTTACTTTTGTGCATGCTTTATTATTAGGCACCTTAAGAGTGGGATCAAATTGTCTGATAAACTTGCAAATCCAGTGCTTAGCACATTATCAAAGCTATATAGCAATTATTTCTAAACTAGTATCCATTCTTTCATTAGTTAAATAAAACTTGAAGTGTCTTTGGATTTGAAATATTTTAATATGAAATGTGTCTAACTGGATAATACCAAAAATTAGAAAATTAAAGCACTAAATGTATATTGAATCACTGCAGGTCCAATTCCATGACTCCATATGCTCTTTACTAAACAAAATGATAAAAAGGGCTTTGTTCAGAATCATTTTCTTACTAGACAAAGAGTTCATTATACCAGAGAACCTAAAGTTTGACATGGGCTCAGGAGAGTTATCCTAAATTGAAAAAAGAAGAAAAAAAAAGAGAAACTTACTATGCAATTGGACACTACATGGCCATTCAAAACCACTTTTTTAAAGACTATTTCATGACATGAGCAAATGGCTCGTAAAAATATTGAATAAGTGCATAGAATTATAGGATGCCAAGTGACATAATAAATTTAAATTTAATAACAGACAAAAATAAAATATGCCAAAATACAAATGTTTTAAGTGATGATGTCAGAGTAAAATAAAATAAAATGCTGATGTTTTTCACATTAGTTTTCTGTATTTTCAACAATGTTTTTCAATACATTTTGCATTGCTTTTATAATCAGGGCAATCATTAAAATGTGTTTTTAATAGAGTGGTGGTTTTCATTTAGAGGTGATTCTGTTCTTGTGGGGGCATTTGGCAATATTTGGAGGTATTTTGGTCACCCCTGAGGGGGAGGGGATGTGCTATTGACACTTAGCGGTAGAGGTCAGCAGCGCTGCTGGATCTCCTGCAATACACAACACAGTCCAGCACAAGGAAGGATTAACTCGCACAAACTGTCAATAGCACTGAAGTTGAGAAGCACCGAAGTAGAAGGAAAGCAACCAAAATATTCTCAAAGAGGAACAGACTCACCAAACCCTGGAAGATCAATCAACATAACGGACTATTGTGCCGGTCTTCAAACTTGTCCTGCCAAAATATTTATCGAGGCGGCAGCCTCATTACTGCTTTCTCTCCCTGTACAACCTACACGTCCTCATCAAAAGCTCTTTGGTATGTTTTTAAATTGTGTTATCTTTGGTTACTCACATGTCTTCTTATGTTCCTAACAAGAAGAGAATTACTTAGGAGAAAGTTCAATAATCATTTTACCACTTGTGTCAACATGACTTCCATGGTGCTAGTACAAGGAAATGTTACTTCTGTAGTTCTAATAATTAATCACTTGTATTCCCTGAATTTACTCTTTCACTTGCATGTAACTGAATTCCAACTCAAATATTCCACAGTGTTATAGAAAATTAGCATAAGTGCTATATGTAGGTATATATGTTTGTACCTCTCTGAATATAATTATAGCTGCTTAGAAGCTTTATCTGCTAAGTATAATCCCTCAAAGTCAGTTTGTATGGGTCACTCTTTTCTGTTTCTTCACATGTCTTATAACTATTTGCTGAAAACAATATTTTAGACAATATCTTGTAGCAACTCTGGATATTGATTCCCACCCCCCCACCCGCCCCCAATGGCCTGGGAAATTTTCATTTTCATTGTTCTTGTTTGTGTGTTTGTTTAGTAACTTGTTTGTACTTCTTCAGTGAAGTCTCTTTCCTGCACCGTGTGCTGTCTCTAATATCTCTTAAATATCCCGGTTTGGGGCGCACAGACAATTTTCCTGACTACTAGGGATGATTGTCCTTTGGTCAGGCTCTTTGTCTGACCTTTATTAATCCACTAAGTTTCTGAGTGGTCTGTTTCTATTGGTATCATGTCAGATGTTAATCTCCACTAATTGTTAGTTGATTGCTCTTTTGTTTTAGATAATACCCTGGGATATAAACTGTTCACATTCTGCTTCAGTTCAGTTCAGTCGCTCAGTCCTGTCCGACTTTTTGCAACCCCATGAATCGCAGCACGCCAGGCCTCCCTGTCCATCACCAACTCCCAGAGTTCACTCAGACTCACGTCCATCAAGTCAGTGATGCCATCCAGCCATCTCATCCTCTGTCGTCCCCTTCTCCTCTTGCCCCTAATCCCTCCCAGCATCAGAGTCTTTTCCAATAAGTCAACTCTTCGCATGAGGTGGCCAAAGTACTGGAGTTTCAGCTTTAGCATCATTCCTTCCAAAGAAATCCCAGGGCTCCTCTCAAGGGTAGAGTGTTGTAAGTGTTTGAAGCTGCTTTGATCTCTTAGGCTGAGCCTCTGGGCTATGGAGCTAGAAACTGTGCCTGGTGAGAAATAGGAAACTTGTTCTTTACTGACTGCCCCTCCCAGATCCTTCCACAGGGGCTGTGTGTTGGAGGCCTTTGGGAACTGGTGCTGGTGTCCAGCTGGTGCCACCACTCAGTATGAATATTCCTCAGCTCAGACTGGGAGAATGGAATCTGCTGATTTCACCGATTGCTGAACCTAGTCTTTTCACTTGAGGAGATTGTTAAAGATGGTCACTCAGCTACTGAGACCACTGGAGCAGGTCTTATGAAACATAGACTGAATGGGCAAGTATAGCCTTCAACAGCTTCCTGCTGAGGATCCTTCTTATGTTGTGAGAAATGAGATAGAATAATGAGTGATACTGTTACAAAGCAGAACTATGGGAGGGGGTAGGCACAGTTTCTAGCTCAAGAGCTATGGTCTCTCATTGACAAATTTCCATTGATTCTATTGAATAAATGCTTGTCAAATTTGTGAGTCATTTAATCAGTCTTTAAAGTTTTCAAATATCGTCTTTGCTAATTTTGACCAGTTTAATAGACATCTTTCCAGAGGAGTGGTTTTCCTATTGAGACAGGAGGGAAGAGAGGCAAAGCACAACCTTTAAACGAATGAGAGAGCCATTATGGATACAATAAAATCTAATTAGAAGTGATCAGGCCCAAGGTGAGAAAATTCAACTTCCAGTAGACCTTGAGCTTCATTATACACTCATTGTAATACATTAGCATATGCTAAATGACATGCCCACAGGTGCCATGACAGCTCCAAAGCTAACCATGAAAAGGTTCCTGGAAATTTCAATTCCTGGAAATCCCAACCCTTTCCCCAAAATACTTGGAATAATCCTTCTACTGATTCAGTTCAGTTCAGTTCAGCCGCTCAGTCATGTCCAACTCTTTGTGACCCCATGGACTGCAGCACAGCAGGCCTCCCTGTCCATCACCAACTCCCGGAGTTTACCCAAACTCATGTCCATTGAGTCAGTGATGCCGTCCAACCATCTCATCTTCTGTCATCCCCTTCTCCTCCCGTCTTCAATCTTTCCCAGCATCAGGGGCTTTTCAAATGAGTCAGCTCTTCACATCAGGTAGCCAAAGTATTGGAGTTTCAGCTTCAACATCAGTCCTTCCAATGAATATTCAGGACTGATTTCTTTTAGGATGGACTGGTTGGATCTCCTTGCAGTCCAAGGGATTAGCCTTGGACTCCTACTGATTAGCCTATAAAATTACCCAACCCATAAAAACTAACAAACCCATTTTTCAGGCTACTCTTGCCTTTTGAGACAGACTATATTCTGCCTGTGGAATGTATTAGGTTGGTGCAAAAGCAATTGCAGCTTTGTAATGTTGAGCTTTGCTGTTTGATATTGGAATACATTCTTAAATAAATGGTTATGTTTTACATCATTTTAATGCACATTTCTCGTGTTAATTTTTTTGCTAATGACATTACGTGCTGTTTATTTTATATTTATTTAAGATTATAGAAATGATGTTAGACAAAAAGCAAGTTCAAGCAATTTTTAAATTCAAGTTCAAAATGGGTCTTAAAGCAGTGGAGACAACTTGCAACATCAACGACTAATTGGTCCTAGGAACTGCTAACAAACATTCAGTGGTGGTTCAAGAAGCTTTGCAAAGCAGATGATAGCCTTAAAGAGGAGTGTAGTGGCCAGCCATCAGAAGTTGTCAATAACAAGCTGAGAGCATCATCAAAGCTGATTCTCTTACAACTATGAGAAGTTGCTGAAGAAATCAGTGTTGATCATTCTATGGTTGTTCAGCATTTGAAGCAAACTGGAAAGGTGAAAAAGCTCCATAATTGGGTGCCTTGTGAGGTGACTGAAAATACAAAAAGACATCATTTTGAAGTATTGTCTTCTCTTATTCTACACAGTAACAATGAAACATTTCTTGGTCAAATTGTGACATGCAACAAAAAGTGGATTTTGTATGACAGCTGGTGATGACCAGCTCAGTGGCTGGACCGAGTAGAAGCTCCAAAGCACTTCCCAAAACCAAATTGCACCAAAAATAGATCATGGTCACTGTTTGGTGGTCTGATGCTTGTCTGATCCACCACAGCTTTCTGAATTCCATTACATCTGAGAAGTATGCTCAGCAAATTGATGTGATGCACTGAAAACTGCAGTGCCTGCAGCTGATATTGGTCACCAGAATGGGCCCAGTTCTGCAAGACTGCATGTTACACAACCAATGCTGCAAAAGTAGAATGAATTGGGTTATGAAGTTTTGCCTCACCCACCATATTCACCTGACCTCTTGCCAACCGGCTACCATTTCTTCAAGCATCTTGACAACTTTTTGCAGAGAAAATGTTTCCACAACCAGCAGGAGGTAGAAAATGTTTTCCAAGAGCTCATCAAATCCTGAAGCATGGATTTTTCGCTACAGGAGTAAATAAATTTGTTTCTCTTTGGCAAAAATATGTTGATTGTAATGGTTCTTATTTTGATTAATAAAGATGTGTTTGAGCTGAGTTATAATGATTTAAAATTCATGGTCTGAAACAGCAATTACTTTTGTACCAACCTAATATATCTTCCAGAGCTACTCTCACTTTCTGAGATGGCCCACACTCTGTGGAGTGTGTTTCTTCCAAGGCTACTCTCACCTTTTGAAATGGATCATGTTCTGCCTACGGAAGGTGTCTCTCTGCTTTCACTTTACCATAACTTGCTCTTGAATTCTTTCCTGCATGAAGCCAAGGACCCTCAGGTTGGTGGCTTGTCCAGTGAACTCACCTGAGACCTGGGATATGACTATCCTCTCATGTCCCCATATTCCTGCAACACCTTTACAAAGGAGGAGAGGAAGAAAGTAATCTTCTCTCCCTTCCAATGTTCCATTGATTATAAAAATGTAGCTCATTTATTTCCCACATGGCACAGAGGTAAAGGATATGCTGGAGATGCAGAAGATAGCAGTTAGATCCCTGGATTGGGAAGACTCTCTGGAGAAGGAAATGGCAACCTATTCCAGTATTCTTGCTTGGAAAATTCCATGGACAGAGGAGCTTGGCAGGCTGCAGTCCATGGGGTCTCAAAGAGTTGGACATTACTGAATGACTGAGCATGTATGCATGCCACTTATTTCTAGAGCTTGAGCCCTTTTCACTGCTTGCTTGTATTCTTCACAAGCTGCTACGGCTAAGTCACTTCAGACGTGTCCGACTCTGTGCGACCCCATAGACGGCAGCCCACCAGGCTCCCCCGTCCCTGGGATTCTCCAGGCAGGCTATATTAATAAATCTACTACTGCCTTTCACTTTGCCTCTCACTGAATTCCTTCTGTGTTGAGACATAAAGAACTTGAACTTCACTGAGTCCTGAGATGAGTTTTGGGGTATTGGTTGGAAGATTGTAGGTTTGAGTCCCAACTAGGTGTACGTGAGTTTGAGTCCCATGTGAGGTGTGCCATCTTACAATGAGATATGAGATATTCATACTACCTTTCTGGGATTCCTCCTCCTCTCCCCAGTTCTTAATACATTAAGTGAACCATTCTGTTCTAATATCTTGTTTGTAGCATACTATTCATGTCAAGCATATCTGCACTGATTTCTACCTGCTGGATCTACCAACTGCTGAAAGAGGGGTATGGAAATTTCCAACTTAATAGTGCATTTGTCTATTTCTTTTTCCAGTTCTATTAGTTTTCATGTCACTTATTTTGATGATTTTTTTAGGTACATGTATGTTAAGGATTATTAAATCTCCCTCAAGAATTCACCACTCTATCATTATGTAATATTCTTCTTTATCGCTGATAATTTCCCTTGTTCTGAAGTCTGCTTTGTTGGAAATTAATAATGTTACACAATTTTTCATTTGATTATAATGAGCATGATATACTTTTCTCCATTCGTTTAACCGAGATGTGTCTTTACATTTAAAATAGCTTTCTTAAAGTGAGTAGGTAACACATATTTGCTGCTGCTGCTGCTGCTAAGTCACTTCAGTCGTGTCCGACTCTGTGCGACCCCATAGACGGTTCTCCAGGCAAGAACACTGGAGTGGGTTGCCATTTCCTTCTCCAATGCATGAAAGTGAGAAGTGAAAGTGAAGTCGCTCAGTCGTGTTCGACTCTTTGTGACCCTATGGACTGCAGCCTACCAGGTTCCTCCATCCATGGGATTTTCCAGGCAAGAGTACTGGAGTGGGTTGCCATTGCCTTCTCCGAACCCATATTTAGATTTAAAAAAATTTTTATCCACTCTTATGAATCTGTTTTTTAACTGATATATTTAGACTATTCCATTTAAAGTGCTTACTGATCCAGTTGAGATAATGTCTAATATGTTTGTAATGATTTTTCTATTTGTTGCAGTTATTCTCTGATATTATTCTTCTAGATATTTTATATTATTTCATTTTCTCTCTGCTCTTAGAGTGTCAATTGTACTCCTTTTTAAAACTTTTAATTTTTTCTCTAGAATTTGAAATACACATTTACAAGTAATCTAAGTCTACTTTTAAATAACACTATGCAGTGTCATATGTAGTGTAGATACTTAATGAGAAAGTGTGAAAGTGTTAGTCATTCAGTCATGTCTGATTCTTTGTGACCCCGTGGGCTGTAGCCTGTCAGGCTCCTCTGTCCATGGAGTTTTCTAGGCAATAATACTGGAGTGGAAAGTCATTCCCTTCTCCAGGGGATCTTTCAGGCCCAGGGATTGAACCCAGTCTCTTGCATTGCAGGCAGACTTTTTACTGTTTTCACTCAGTCATGTCTGACTCTTTGTGACTCCATGGAGTATACAGTCCATAGAATTCTCCAGGCCAGAATATTGGAGTGGGTAGCCAATACTTTCTCCAGGGGATCTTCCCAACCCAGGGATCAAACCCAGGTCTCCTGCATTGCAGGTGAATTCTTTACCAAATGAACCATCAGGGAAGCCCAAAGTAGTTCCAAGTCCTACCTCCTCTTTATGCATGTTATGTAGAATACTCTGGGTCTTTTCAAAATGGTTGCTTTCCTCTCCTTGTCAGAAAAATCTTTCTTCTTCTTCATTAGTACTTGTTGGGGTTCTTTACATTTAAAACTATGAAAATGTTGGTGTCCACCTAAATCCACATCCTTGAGGAATTTCTCATTATCATACTAGTTCACCGGCACACTCCAGTGATGCTGTCATAATTGCCATTCAGACTTCTTACCAGTTTACGGTTCCATTTCCTTTTATTCCAGGTAAGTTGGTCTCAGTGTGATTCTCTCTATTCCTCGAGTCTCCAGAGTTTAGGGTGTCAGTGTGACCTGACACCTCACTTTTTCTGATGAGTTTGAGTGATTAGTTTCTATTTGTTCAGCTTGATTCTACTAAGAACAGCGGTAACATCTTCCAAGCTCAATATCTGTCAGAATTGAAAGCATAAGTCCTACATAATCTTTAAAGACATTTTAGGATCCATTTTAAAATTCACTGGGATATATATCAAATGTTGTACCCCTGGTAATTCTTATTCTATCCTCAAGAATCCTTAAACATTCAGGAAAATGTTACTTAATAAAAATGTTTATTTCCCTGCATGTAGTCTCCAGAGAGCTATCAAACTCTTTCTGTGAATATTGTACCCATGGCAACTCTTACCCTGTTCTCCAAAATCCTCAAACACTCAAGAAAATGTTACTTAATAGTAACTTTTATTCCCCAATATACAGTCTCTAGGGAGCTATCAGCTTCTTTTTTGAATAACATTTTGATCACTGTTTATAAGCAGGCAGAAAATTAACAAACAAAAATCCTCTCATTAGTTGAGACTTTGAGATTTGAATCTTTCCATAGCTGAAAATGATTCAAAATAATAAAGCTTCCTAAAATAAATTGTTGCAGCCCTAACCAGAGCAACTGTTTTCTACGTTCTTTATTTTGTAAGTTATTTTTATATTACTATTTTTACTACTATTAGAGTTTTTCTTTTCTTTAAAAAGTTACCATTTAAGCAAGTCAAATGTAACTAAAACAAAAGGGAGGTATAAATAAAAAATAATTTTTAAGGGAATTTCTTGAGATTTGTCATTAAGAGATTTTTGCCATTTACCTGCCAGTGTCATAGTATTATTTGTATTTTTCAAAAGTAAACTCAAACATACAATATTATTATCTAAAATTTGTATGCTATATGAATTTTTGTCAACAGACTTGGGTTAATTTTATTTTGCTGTACATAATGCAATGTATGTTTTTTCTAGCATTAATTTACTGAAAATAATCATACAAGACCACTGTATAATTGCAATTCTGTATATATCCTCAAAATAATGCTTGATAGAAATACAATTGTTATTATTTATAGTGTTTGTGGTAAAAGATCATACTAATGACAGTATTTTTCTGTCATTTTAATTTTTAAGCAAATGTTAACAAATTAAAACTAACTGAATTAACTGTTAATGATTTCTTTAGACTATATTATTTAATCTAATTAATCCCATCAAAACTAATTTTTCCTCTGAACAACAATATTGTGAACTATATATAAAATAAAATAATTTACAAAAAGCTCTCTATGCATTCTTTATCTGACTTATTTTCTATTTGGTATATTTTGCATATGTTAATTCTATGCCTATATGTATATATCAGTTTTGGTTTGAGAGCTTGAGAGTTAAGAGTTCTGTATTATTATTTTTCCTATGTGGTTTTATCTATGGAAAATTCTATATTCTATTCAAACAAATACAGAATATTTATCAAGGTAGATATATTATGGACCACAAATGAGTGTCAATAAGTTTAAAAGGATTTCATTTATATAAAGTATGTTCCTTGACTATATGAGCATTAAATTATAAATCAATAAAAGAAAAACAGGTGGGAAGTCCAGAAGTGGTAACTTGAACTAACTGGTAGTTCAAATAAGAAAAGTAAAGTATTTTTAACAGTATGAAAGTACAAACAGACACACCAAAATTTGTAAGATGCTATTAACGTAGTAATGAGGGGAAAAATATTATAAGTCCTAAAGTCCAATACAAGAAATGAGAAAAAAGTCTCAAATCAGTATCCGTGTTTTCTCTAAGAAACTCGAAGAGCAAATTGAACTAAAATTAATCACAGATAGAAAAATAATGAAATCAGAAATCAATGAAACAGAAAATGGTGAAACCAACAGAGAAAAATCAATATAGTCAAAAGTAGTTTTATGAAACAATTCATAAAACTGATAAATCTCTAGCCTGGCAAAATAGGGGGTAAAAAGGACATAAATTGCCAATATCAGGAATGAGAGAGGTACCATCAATACAAATTCTATGAGAAATTAAAAGGCTAGTAAAGAAATAGTTTGAACTGCTGAACTACTTCATGGCAATAAATTTAACAATTTGTATGTTATTCGCTCAGTTATGTCCAACTCTTTGCAAATCCCTGGACTGTAGCCCACCAGGCTCCTCTGTCCATGGGATCTTCTGGGCAAAAATACCGGAGTGCCATTTCCTTCTCCAGGGAGTCTTCACGTCCCTGGGATCGAATCTGGGTTTCCGTCATTGTATGCAGATTCTTTTCTGTCTGAGCCACCAGGGATGAAGTGAACAAACTCTTGAAAGGCACAAGTTCCCAAAGCTCACTGAATAAATGAAATCTTTATGTTAACAGACAATCAGAATGGCACTGTTCTATTAAATTAATTTGTAGTTACAAATTTTCCTGTAAGGGAAGGTCCAGGCCCATACCACTTGGCAAATTCTTTTAAACATTTAAGAAAGAAATAATAGAAATCGTAAATCTAGAGGACTGAAGACAAGTGAATGCTTAACAACACATTCTATGAATCAAGTACTATCTTAATTCCAAAACTGGACAAAAAGATATCACAAGGAAAGGAAACTACAGATTAATATCTTTGACAAACATAGATGCAACAATTCTTCATAAAAAATTTAGTGATTAAGTTCAGTAGAATGTCAAAATATAAGACAAGATAAGAGCAGAAGGTTTGTCTTGAGAATTCAGTGTTAGTGAGTTTTACATTTAAAAATTATTCAGTGTAATTAACCTACCCAATCAGATCAGATCAGTCACACAGTCATGTCCGACTCTTTGTGACCCCATGAATCGCAGCACGCCAGGCCTCTCTGTCCATCACCAACTCCCAGAGTTCACTCAGACTCAAGTCCATAGAGTCAGTGATGCCATCCAGCCATCTCATCCTCTGTCGTCCCCTTCTCCTCCTGCCCCCAGTCCCTCCCAGCATCAGGGTTTTTTCCAATGAGTCAACTCTTCGCATGAGGTGGCCAAAGTACTGGAGTTTCAGCCTCAGCATCATTGCTTCCAAAGAACACCCAGGGCTGATCTCCTTTAGGGTGGACTGGTTGGATCTCCTTGCAGTCCAAGGGACTCTCAAGAGTCTTCTCCAACACCACAGTTCAAAAGCATCAATTCTTTGGCGCTCAGCTTTCTTCACCGTCCAATTCTTGTATCCATACATGACCACTGGAAAAACCACAGCCTTGACTAGACGAACATTTGTTGGCAAAGTAATGTCTCTGCTTTTGAATATGCTATCTAGGTTGGTCATAACTTTCCTTCCAAGGAGTAAGCGTCTTTTAATTTCATGGCTACAATCACCATCTGCATTGATTTTGGAGCCTGAAAAAATAAAGTCTGATACCATTTCCACTGTTTCCCCATCTATTTCCCATGAAGTGATGGGACCAGATGCCATGATCTTAGTTTTCTGAATGTTGAGCTTTAAGCCAACTTTTGTAAAATTAGCTCAATGGACCATAGAAGTAAATATAAAAATTAAGCTTGATTTCACTGTCTTTACTCATAAATTACAAAGATGTATTCCAGAGTTAATTATCTTTGAATTATTTAATTCTCTAAGGGAATCAACAAATACATCAAGTACTTTTAAAATGTGGTTACAAAGTGGTTTGAAACAAAAAATATAATCTTTGTCCCAGTGCTAAGTAGATAGATCTATTAAATTAAATTGAAATGAGAATTCCTAAAAATGTATCCAAGGAAGAACTCTAAATACTGGAGAATTTACAGAAAACTAAGTTTTTAAAAAGTCTTCTCTGAGAATCTTTAAATTTTTACTTTTTAGGTGGTAGTCCTAACTGAATAAGATGCGTACTTTGTTACTGCTGGGACTCATGTTCTTATTAGAAAGTCATTGGCAGAGTGACAAGTAAATAAATGGTGAAGGTGGCAAGAAGAGGCAGTGTGCAAAGATCAAGAAACTCTAAAGAAGGGAACTGAAGATACCCTTCACATAATTAACCCCACCTAAAATCTCCTTGTGTATACTGAAATTACAATGTATTTACCTGTTATGGTCTTGAGGACAGTAAAGGATGGAAAATTCTGATCTTACTTATTGTAAGGTCTCCTTTTGAAGTGAGAAATGGACAGAGTTCAGACAGGCATCTTTTCTAAACTTAATATTTTGTTGTTTAGTCACTAAGTCATATCTGACTCCTTTTGAGACCCCATTGACTGTAGCCCACCAGGCAACCCTGTCCATGGGATTTGCCAGGCAAGAATACTGGAGTGGGTTGCCATTTCCTTCTCCAGGGGATCTTCCTGACCAAAGGATCAAACCATAACTCACTGGGGAAGCCCGCCCATCTAAACATATAAAATATTTTAAATAAATATTTTTACTTTGGCTTTTATAACTATAATAATTATATATATTATATATAGTATGCTTATATACTATGTTATATATATTATTACATCTATTACATACTATACATATATACTATATTATATAATAATTATATATATTATATATAGTATGCAAAAAAGCATAGTATGCTTTGCAAAGATCAGGTCTGGTGAATATAATTAATTACTAGACAGATTTAACCTATAAAGACTTTTAAAAAGTTTTTGCTGTTTTTGACAGCTATACTTAACTACCATTGTATCATTTACAGAATAATAGACAATGATTTCTAAAAAATGTATTTTATAAATGAGGGCTCTTCTTATCTCAGCACTGAAAATTTCATCCCTCTGTTTGCTTTGGATAATTTGAGTGTTGGAATCTCTTGATTCCTTGAGAATCCCTTCAGTGCAGCATAATTCTAAGTCAGAATTTAGGGCAGCATCAAGAGTTCTAATTTTGGAATTATGCTCTGAAGATCCTTTGACAATTTCTTGTCATCATCTTAAGAGTCAAAAGTGTTGAGCTGCCAGGACAGTCTGTTAAACAGAACAGTTATTCTTTGCTTAATGCTTTATATATTGGGCATCTAGGTTAAATGAATAGCATTAAGAATTCTTCAGCTAAAAATTTAAATGTAAACTCATTGACTACACTATGTCAGTAAGAAGGATATTCATTAGATTGGATGATTACATTTAGAATAAAACATTTATCTGGTTTCTATTCTGGAACTATTAGATTTCAGCATTAGTAACCTATCTGAAAATAATTAATATACTCTTAAAGCAGAAGGGATGATCGTCACTATAAGAAAATCAGTCTAACACTATAAAGCTGAAAATATTCTAAAAGTAACAAAAAGAATAAGCCTACATATACAAACTTATGTGGTAACATGACCTAGGGAGGAAGGAGATTCCCTCACATTAATGATAATGAATGATGAAATACTGCCACATGTTACCTCAACCTAAGCATCACAAAGCATGTTCTGTAAAGGTTTTTCAATTTAAGTATGATATTATGTAATCAAAATACAAAAATTAAGAATGTACTAAAATTTGCTAGGTGTGTATTATAGATTATGTTAATCATAAATAACTTGGTGGTTTTTTGCATTTTATTTATTATTTTTAGAGTCTTTATTGAATTTGTTACAATGTTGCTTCTTATTTTTACGTGTGGTTTTTTTGGCCTTGAGGCATGTGCGATCTTAGCTCCCTAAGCAAGGATCAGACCCACACCTCCTGAATTGGAAGGTGAAGTCTTAAACATTAGACCACCAGGGAAGTTCAGATAACTTGGTACTTTAATTTTAGAAATTGAATATAGGAATTGAGAGGTAATTAATTACCTTGTTGGTCTCTGCAAAGGATTGAGACATTGTGTTCAATTTTGGGATCTTGCAACTAGTGAGGAGCTTATACTTAGATATGGCTTATTAAATACTCACAGAGGTGACAGATAAGAAAAAAGTATGAGAGAAATGGTGAAGTCAGGAGAGTGATGCAAAAGTTAACTTTAGCATACAGTGACCTAGAGTAATAAGTAGATGTAACATTTTCTTTTTCTAAAATTCATTGAAATTGCAATGTTATTTTCTATGCTCAATGGAGATGGGAATGCATAATGTTTCTTTGAATATTAATATTTTACAGTTATTTATCATAATACCATTTTGGGAAGAAAAGTAGAAGAGTAGAAAACAAGAAAGACAGTGATATGTGAGTAAATGAATGGAATTCTGAGTTTAAAAATGAGATCGGATTTCTAATCAGAGAGTATTTTGAGCATTGTTTTTTGTGTCTTTGGGCTCAGAGCTCTGCATCAAGGCTACCTTTTCAATTTAACATTTTTATGGTTACTCATGATTAGAGTCCTTCCCAGAGCAACAAGAAGGTACAAGTCTTACCATTTCTTTCATTTCATTGAGATTATCCTTTCAATTTGGCTTTTATTAATCAGCTCCTTGGTGTTAGACACTATGCTGGATGCTTTGTCCATGTTTTATCATTAAATATTTACAACTACCATCTGAAGCTCATCTACTTATTGTGACATTTAGAGGTGAAATTTCAGATGAAATTCTTTCATATCATAATGTAGACACCCCTGAAAAGAAGTTTGTTTATATCATCCACTGGTTTATTGTCCATGTTTGGAGCATAGCCTGGCTCTTAGTAGAGATTTAAAAGACATTAAAATTTCTGAGTAAACTAAGCTAATAAAAGTTTAAAAATTTATCCAAAATCACTTGGTTAATAAGTAATAGAACTGGAATTTTATTAGAGCCACCATTTTGACTCTTATTCTGGGATTAGATATTAACTTTAATTTTAATAATATACAATTAAAGCAATGTTTTATAGATGACACATTGGAATGAGAAATAAATTATGTGAAGGACCTATTGAAAAGATAGAAACTGCTATTTGATATTATTTATGGTAGTCCACATAAATGGAACATCAATCAAGTGAGCCTTAGAAAGTATCACTACGAACAAAGCTAGTGGAGGTGATGGAATTCCAACTTAGTTATTTCAAATCCTAAAAGATGATGCTGTTAAAGTGCTGAATTCAATATGGCAGTAAATCTGGAAAACTCAGCAGTGGCCACAGGACTGGAAAAGGTCAGTTTTCATTCCAATCCCAAAGAAAGGCAATGCCAAAGAATGTTCAAACTATTGTACAATTGCACTCATCTCACACGATAGCAAAGTAATGCTCAAAATTCTGCAAGCCAGGCTTCAACAGTATGTGAACTGTGAACTTCCAGATGTTCAAGCTGGATTTAAAAATGGCAGAAGAACCAGATAAAAAGTTGCCAACATCAACTGGATCATCAAGAAAGCAACAGAATTCCAGAAAAACATCTACTTCTGCTTTTTGAATGTGCCAAAGTCTTTGACTGTGTGGATCACAACAAACTGTAGAAAATTCTGAAAGAGATGGGAATACCAAACCACTTTACCTGCCTCCTGAGAAATCTGTATGTAGGTCAAAAAGCAACAGTTAGAACTGGATATGGAACAACAGACTGCTCCAAATCGGGAAAGGAGTATGTCAAGGGTGTATATTGTTTTGGCTTATTTAACTTACATGCAGAGTACATCATGGGAAATGCTGGGCTGGATGACTCACAAGCTGGAATCAAGATTGCCAGGAGAAATATAAATAACCTCAGATACAGAGATGACATCACCCTTATGCAGACAGTGAAGAAGAACTAAAGAGTATCTTGATGAAAGTGAAAAAGTTGGCTTAAAATTCAACATTCAGCAAACTAAATCTTGGCATCCAGTCTAATCACTTCATGACATATAGATTGGGAAACAATGGAAACAGTGACAGACTTTATTTTCTTGGGTTCCAAAACCACTGTAGATAGTGACAGCAGCCATGAAATTAAAAGACGCCTGCTCCTTGGAAGAAAAGCTATGACCAACCTAGAGAGCATATTAAAAAGCAAGAGACATTACTTTGCCAACAAAGGTCCATCTAGTGACAGCTATTGTTTTTCCAGTAGTCGTGTACGGATGTGAGAGTTGGGCTATAAAGAAACCTGAGCACCGAAGAATTGATGCTTTTGAACTGTGGTGTTGGAGAAGACTCTTGAGAGTCCCTTGGACTGCAAGGAGAGCATACCAGTCAATCCTAAAGGAAATCAGTTCCTGAATATTCACTGAAAGGACTGCTGCTGAAGCTGGAACTCCAATACTTTGGCCATCTGATGTGAAGAACTGACTCCTTGGAAAAGACTCTGTTACTGGGAAAGATTGAATGCAGGAGGAGAAGGGGATGACAGAGGATGAGATGGTTGGATGGCATCACTGACTCGAGGGACATGAGTTTGAGCGAGCTCTGGGAGTTGGTGATGGACAGGGAAACCTGGCGTGCTGCAGTCCGTGGGGTCACAAAGAGTCAGACACGACTGAGTGACTGAACTGAATTGATGGTAGTCCCCCTAGTTGATATGGTTTGGACTCTGTTATTCTATAGGAGTATAAAAGAAGAAACAGATTTGAAATTGTGAAATAAGAATTAGAAAGTTGATTCTTATGTGTATGGGTATGTGCATACATACAATGAAAGGAAAGAGTTATGAAGGAGAACATTTGACAAATGACTCTATGATTTTGACTTTCATTGTGTAGGATGTGGATAGCACTAATCAAGGCAAATAGAGCTGAGAAGGATGGGATTCAAATAAGATACCTTCTTTTATTTTGTGGTTAATTCCTTAAGAATCCATAAATCCTACTTACAAGAAATCCATTGTCCTTTATTTGTGGACCTTTTTCTCACTGTTGCAAATTATGCAAGAACTCTGGCATTTATTTAATCCCAGAAGGATGGGATAGTCTTGCTTCCCAAGAGAACTTGGGGTTGTTTTATTCCATTCCCGCTGCTTGTTGTTGCCATGTGTTCCTGTTGAGGAATTGTTCTCCCAGTTTCATGGAGACTTGGCTCCTCTGAAGCTATGCCCATCTATCTCTATATTTGAAGGAATGGTGTCCTATCCTAAAGTTCCAAGGTTAGAACTCTCTGAGTTTAAGGATATTGAGCTATCATCAATGTATTAAGTATCTGGGAATGAGAATTAGGATTTTGATCTTATTCTATCCAGAAGATCTAGACACCTATTCACCTCATTAGTGACTAACAATACATACTAAGGAGAAAAGTATATTTTGCTAAAGTGCTAAAAATGTATTGATTTTCCCTAGAATAATGGATTTTTCCTTGCAATTTTCCTGAGAAGCATCTTTCTCAGGTAGCCTGTTCTAAGGTGGCCCATGTCCTTTAATTGTAGACATTACATGATATAATTTCTAAGGGCTCCTTTGAAAGAAAATGCTTAATACAACTGATTCTGTTTTAACAGACATCTTACACGAATTTGGGGGAGATGATACAATTCAACCCATAAAACAGATAAGAGAAACAATGACCATGAAATGGAGAAGGTGACGTGTGTCCTTAGATCCAGTGTCACAATGAGAGTTCTCAGAGGTGACAAGTGGAAAGTCATTTCATGAGTCAAGATAGTGAAACAGTGAATATACTTCCTGCTGTATTTCATTACTGGATACTAACTCTTGAAATTGTCTTGATTATATTATTGTATTGTGGCTTTGATGAGACGATTTTTTGAGGGCTCTTCTTAACCCATGAATATGAATTAAAAGGAAAAAAGGGAGGATACAAAGGGAAGACCTGAGTGACTTAAATTTATACTCAGCTTGATCCACTTGCTGAACTGATTATTATTTTCTCTCACTACTAAATTATTTGCCCTTCCTCATTTCCTCTTAAGAGTTTATTCATATATACACATCAAGGGGTGCATAAAATACCCAGGAGTTTCCAGCAGCAAAATCAATTCAGTTTTTATTTCCTGTTAATAATAGATATTTGTGAATGTGGGTTATAGTAGACCACTATGTTAGTTATTTTATAATGTGTTATATGCCTTGAAGTTTTTAAGGGTATTTCTGTATCTGTGCTTCTGCAGGGTTTTTAATGACTTGCAGTGTTAATTATCTTTCATTGTGATAAACCAATAAAAAGGGAAAAAAGGCAAAAAGCAAGGTCATTTACTTCAAACATATTAAAGCTTCAAAGCCTTCGCTGTTGCAACTACTTAAGATTGGTCTTTGGGGTGAGCTGTTATAAGGTGTCTGGTATAGAGGAGGACTTTAAGGACACCACCTTCCAAAGTCTGAAAGTAGACACTTTCCTCTGCACCCAGGTTATTTTTTGGATAAATTAGGCTTTAAGGCTTTTGTTTACTTTTTCTATGACAAACACTATCTTTCACTTCCAGTCATTTAAAATCAGAATGCATTAAGTCATATCCTGTGCAATTTTATGTAGGAAGTGAAAATAAAAAAAAAATTGAGGAGTGTTTATAGACTAAGTCACCTCATTTAGAATATGCCTTCATTTATTTTGGAGGCTTTTTCTTTCTTTCTCTCTTCCTTTCTCCCTTCCTCCTTCCCTCTTTCCCCATTCTTTTTTCTTCCTTCCTTCTTTCCTTTCTTTCTTTTGAAGGGAGGAACATGGAATAAGATTTATATTTCCAAGCACGAAAAAAGGCAATTTTTCCTCTTCAGTAATTCAGTGGAGCTCAAAGAATGTACAAATTACAGAAAAAAAAATGAAGTGCTCTGTGGGTGGATAGTTTAACAAACAAATCAAATATTAGCATGGATAAGATTTTTCCAAATGGCAATCTTTTGAGTAAATCCTTCATTGAAGAAAGTATCAACAAAGTAATCACAGAATTGATAGCAATAACAATAAAAACATGTGTTTGTTTTCACCTTTCATTTGCTTCAAAAAAAAAAAATACAAAAACCCCAATGTACTTTACACATCAGTGTTCTAAATCTACATAATCAATGGGATTAATCTACAGCAGGTATTAGTCTTCATTTTATAAGCTGCAAAGACTCATGTGCTGAAAGAAAGCTTACCTGAGATCATGTAGAAATTCCATAAAACTAAAAGGATTTACAATTTGGGGTACCCAAACCAGTGTGTGATATTTAGAGAATACTGTTTCCCAGTGCATGTAACTTGTGCCTTAACTAAAATTTTGCCTGGTTTTGAACTTTTATTTACTGAAATAGCAAAATGGAAAATGCATAATGGCTCATTTACAGAACATTTTATATCTTGTAATTAAAACTCTTTGAATCAAATTACATAATGTCAGCTCTATTTCTTTTAACAGATATCACTGGAAATCAGGCTCCTTGCATCTGCCACTGACTGTGACTGGGGGCACTTAGATTCACCTTTTGCTTTTACAATCATCTTGTTGCCTAAAAAAATCACTGATGCTTTCACATACTTGAGTGAATATAGATATTTGGCAAGAACAACACACAATCATGTTATTTTCTCATGCATAAGTTCTTTCAGATTCAGTAATTGATGAACATAATTGTCACCTACTTAACGGATGTGCTTGAAAATATATAGTTTCAAATTACTCAAGTCATTTTAGCAGCATGCCTAATTTCCTACTTTATTAAGTTTGTCACTTTGGCAGTTGTGTTAAATCATAAGCAAATTCTAATATGTGCAAGAGTCAGGCCAGTAAATAAGTGTATGAATTAGATTTGAGACAAGGACATAGGCAAGGATGGGATCTGGGCTGAGCTCAAGAGATCATGCTTCTGATATCTAATTCAATATTTAGCTAAAAATTTGTCAACCTAACCAAGCTCATGTCTATGAGGGTTGGTCCTTATCTCTGGATTGTCATCTGGCATCTCCAACAGTGAGCACTTTGTATGCTGTAGCAACAATTCGAGGACATTTCTATTCCGGTGATCTAAGGAATTTAAACCATTGTTTACAGTTTCTTAACTTTAAACTTAAATTGGAAGAGGCTGTGTCATTAATATTAAATAGTCATTAATGCAAAAAAAAATCCAAATCAATTGTAGAATAATTGCTTTAGATAAAAATCCCATGTCATTTGTATAATCCATTTAAATTGGATATGATATCAGAAAGTTGGTTTAAGGAAAACAGTTCAGAAAAAGTATAAATGATAATTTCTTATTATTTCCAGTTTTTTTTTCTTTTGCTTATTCTACAAAGTTATGAAAGCTACGTATGCACATCTGTGATACTGAGAATTGGCTGGTTTCTGGATTTTAGTCTAAATGGCTCATCAATTCAGACTCAATAATGGTACTAATCTCCACAACAGCTAAAATGCTTTCCAAGATTGTGTATTATTGTGTAGTATATATTGAGTGCCAAGATCTCTCCAAGAAAATATTGACTCTTCAGCATTTCCACATATTAGGGAAGAAAAATTGTACCATTCAATTGTACAAATGAGAAATATAAACTAACGGAGACTAAGGCAGCTCTTCAGAATCACACAATGAAACAAATTGGAAGGGCAGACTTACTATGGTTCCTTGTTGAATCACTTCCTCATCCCTTAATGGATCTTTTCTAAGTAAACCTCTGTGAAAGTTTGTAGCATGAATAAAAAAAAAAAAAGAGAGAGAGAGAGAGACACACTTTTAAAAAGAATAGAGCTGATCTTTTATTCTTCTTTCACCATTTAATTCCATTAAGACCACAAATAAGGCCACCAAAGCCTGGGGAAAAGTCCTAAATGGATATTCTTCAAATCATAAAAAGAGAATGTAAACTTGACCCCTCAAAAATATCTTATAAGGAAGAAAACTGCAATGGTAAGTATAATAATCCTCAGGATAAATCAATAATGATTGACTTAATTAAGCATAAATGTAGTCTGGATATTTAAAACATAAAAGTATTAGAGAATAACAGACATCTCCAAATCTGACTTTTCTAAAACCTTTAGGTGAAAGTAAGCACCTATCAGCACCACAAATTCTCATTACATATTGCAGGAACAGTCTAACCATGGGAGTGCGGAGACATTTTTGTCCCTGAACTAGGAGAGAGCAAACCTGAGTCCATATTGAATCCATTCTTTTAGCTCTAACCCTTGAGCTCTGCTGCCTGTGATCAGTCATCTTGGCTCTGTACCCATTGTATTCATAAAAGAATGTTGCATATAGCCTGAAATATATATGAGAACCATTCCCAAGGCTCTGACTTTTAAAGGTATCCCACTTTTCCATTCATGTAGAGATAAAAAGTTGCAGGACAGAAATGTAACAACTGTCTTGTTGGAGATTTATAGGACCGTTATGACCAGAACTATGTGGACAGCTACAGGAACAAGGGATTGCCGCACCAAGAAGTTCACAGCAATTAGTCATTTCCCCTCCTCTTTTAATATGAATACAAAGGAAGCCTGAATTCTAACTCAGGTAAGATGGTTCTTTGGGACACTGTCTTCCATCATCTTCTTGGTTTGTTGGCTTTCCAAATAAAGTCACTGTTCCTTGCCCCAACACTTAACTCTTGATTTATTAGCCTGTTATGTGGCGAGCAGTGTAAGCTTGAACTTGGTACTGGAACTATCACATTCAAAATTAATTTTTGTTTACAATTTGTATTGTAAATACAAATTTAGATCTACTCAAAATTCATTTTGTAATGGTGATTTTTGTCTTCACTCTTCATTTGGCTGTTTGATATTTAAGTAAAATATGTATTAGTCAGAGCACCTCTAAGGCATACCTTTAGTTGAAATCTCTTTCAAAATGCAACCAAATGCCTATAATTTTCTCATTTTACAGATTTGCCCTAACCCAATGTGTGTTTATCAGAACAGCAAAAATTACATTGGATCAGTTTGGCTAAAACTCATTAGAGAATCTATTTGTTTACGCATTGTATAAATCCAGGTGTCCTCTGAGTACTGATGGTATTTCCTTGTTTTAGTCCTCTCTCAGACCATGTGTAACTTCCTTAGCATGTTGCTTTATGTTTTCATTGAAGCTTCATCATAATTATAGGGCACAGTCAGGGTGATGCTGACTCAATAACCCCACTTTACTTACTATGTTAAGAATCACTTTCTTTTATTGTATTTGGTTTCTCTGAACTTTCACCAATTTCTTTTGGGCTTTGTAGAATATATTAAGAAGTATAAAACACTAAACTATGATGTCTGGAACATAAATGAGAAAGGCACAGTGGTTCTTACAATAAATGCACTCTAGATAAGTATGAGAGTTAAGGTTGAATAAACTAAAAGAAATTTAAGTAGCAAATCACCTTAATGTGAATTATTTTCTGAAATCTTCATTATCATGTATTTTTTCAAAGTACTCAGCAATTTATTCCTGGACCATTAATCTGTTAAAATGTTGAATATTTAATACATAAAATTTATTGAGCATCTTTCTATATATTATAAAATTTACTTATCACCTGAGAGTAAATGAGTGATAAGATGATTGGATGGCATTACTGATTCAACAGACGTTGAGTCTGAGCAAGCTCTGAGAGATGGCAATGGACAGGAAGACTTGGCATGCTGCAGTCCATGGGGTCACAAAAGTCAGCCACGACTGAGCAACTAAACTGAACTGACTTACTCAACACAAACCCATGGAGTCAGTACTATTTGTATCAGAATATTGCAAAAGGGGAATTGATGCTTATAAAAGTTTTTACCCTCCAGTGGGTAAGAACACGAAGAGCTGAGTTTGTATTTACAGTCTTATTCCAAGGATCAGGGCTTTTATTCATATACTACTCAAAAGTTAGAGGAATCGGAAAAACATATTATGGTTTACATAACGATGCCTCTTAAATCCTAACACTTAAATTCTGAGTACAAAGAGGTCCCCAGTAAAAGTCCCCAGGTATTATGTACTTCAGAGCAGTTTAGTCGCTCAGTCGTGTCCAGCTCTGTGACCCCATGGACATAGCACTCCAGGCCTCCATGTCCATCACCAACTCATAGAGTTTACCCAACTCATGTCCATTGAGTCAGTGATGTCATCCAACCATCTCATCCTCTGTCGTCCCCTTCTCCTCCTGCCTTAAATCTTTCCCAGCATCAGGGTCTTTTCAAATGAGTCAACTCTTCGCATAAGGTGGCCAAGATATTTGATTTCAGCTTTAACATCAGTCCTTCCAATAAACACTCAGGACTGATCTCCTTTAGGATGGACTGGTTGGATCTCCTTGCAATCCAAGGGACTCTCAAGAGTCTTCTCCAATACCACAGTTCAAAAGTATCAATTCTTTGGCGCTCAGCTTTCTTTATAGTCCAACTCTCACATCCATACATGACCACTGGAAAAACCATAGCCTTGACTAGACAGACCTTTGTTGGCAAAGTAATATCTCTGCTTTTTAATATGCTGTTTAAGTTGGACATAACTTTCCAAGGAGTAAGCGTCTTT
Organism: Bos mutus; assembly: GCF_027580195.1. NCBI lineage: Eukaryota > Metazoa > Chordata > Mammalia > Artiodactyla > Bovidae > Bos > Bos mutus. The sequence goes on from NC_091625.1 coordinate 77,816,021, forward strand.
TAATTTCATGTCTGCACTCATGATCTGCAGTGATTTTCAGTTCAGTTCAGTTCAGTCGTTCAGTTGTGTCCGACTCTTTGCGACCCCATGAATCGCAGCACGCCAGACCTCCCTGTCCATCACCAACTCCCGGAGTTCACTCAGACTCACGTCCATCGAGTCAATAATGCCATCCAGCCATCTCATCCTCTGTCATCCCCTTCTCCTTCTGCCCACAAACTCTCCCAGCATTACCTTTGTTGGCAAAGTTATGTCTCTGCTTTTGAATATGCTATCTAGGTTGGACATAACTTTCCTTCCAAGGAGTAAGCATCTTTTAATTTCATGGCTGCAGTCACCATCTGCAGTGATTTTGGAGCCCCCCAAAATAAATTCTCTCAAAGTTTCCACTGTTTCCCCATCTATTTGCCATGAAGTGGTGGGACTGGATGCCATGATCTTAGTCTTTTCTGAATGTTGAGCTTTAAGCCAACTTTTTCACTCTCTTTCACTTTCATCAAGAGGCTCTTTCATTCTTCTTTCTGCCATAAGGGTGGTGTCATCTGCATATCTGAGGTTATTGATATTTCTCCCAGCAATCTTGATTCCAGCTTGTGCTTTCTCCAGCCCAGCGTTTCTCGTGATGTACTCTGCATAGAAGTTAAATAAGCAGAATGACAATATACAGTCTTGACCTCTCCTTTTCCTATTTGGAATCAGTCTGTTGTTCCATGTCCAGTTCTAACTCTTGCTTCTTGACCTGCATGCAGGTTTTTCAAGAGGCAGGTCAGGTGGTCTGGTATTCCCAACTCTTTAAGAATTTTCCACAGTTTGTGGTGATCCACACTGTCAAAGGTTTTGGCATAGTCAATAAAGCAGAAATAGATATATATATATATTTTTATAGAACTTTCTTGCTTTATTGATGATCCAGTGGATGTTGGCAATTTGATCTCTGGTTCCTCTGCCTTTTCTAAAACCACCTTGAACATCTGGAAGTTCATGGCTCACATATTGCTGAAGCCTTGCTTGGAAAAATTTTGAGCATTACGTTACTAGCATATAAGATGAGTGCAATTGTGTAGTATTTTGAACATTCTTTGGCATTGTGTTTTTTGGGAAGGAATGAAAACTTACCTTTTCCAGTCCTGTGGCCACTGCTGAGTTTTGCAAATTTGCTGGCATATTGAGTGCAGCACTTGCACAGCATCATCTTTCAGGATTTGAAATAGCTCAAATGGAATTCCATCACCTCCACTAACTTTGTTCAAGTGATGCTTCCTAAGGCCCACTTGACTTTGTAGTCCAAGATGTCTGGCTCTAGGTGAGTGATTACAACATCGTGATTATCTGGATCATGAAGATCTTTTTGATATAGTTCTTCTGTGTATTCTTGCCACCTCTTCTTAATATCTTTTGCTTTCATTCGGTCCATACCACTTCTATCTTTTATTGAGCCCATCTTTGCATGAAATCTTCCCTGGTATCTCTAATTTTCTTGAAGAGAACTCTAGTCTTTCCCATTTTATTGTTTTCCTTTATTTCTTTGCACTGGTCACTGAGGAAGGCTTTCTTATCTCTCCTTGCTATTCTTTGGAACTCTGCATTCAAATGGGTATATCTCTCCTTTTCTCCTCTGCTTTTCACTTCTCTTCTTTTCACAGCTATTTGCAAGGCCTCCTCAGGCAGCCATTTGTTTTTTTGCATTTCATTTTCTTAGGGATGGTCTTGATCCCTGTCTCCTATAAAATGTCATGAACCTCCATTGATAGTTTACCGGGCACTCTGTCTATCCGATCTAGTCCCTTAAATCTATTTCTCACTTCCACTGTATAATCGTTAGGGATTTGATTTAGGTCATACTGGAATGGTCTAGTGGTTTTCCCTACTGTATTCAATTTAAGTCTGAATTTGTCAATAAGGAGTTCATGATCTGAGCCATAGTCAGCTGCCGGTCTTGTTTTTGCTGACTGTATAGAGCTTCTCCATTTTGCCTGCAAACAATATAATCAATCTGATTTTGGTGTTGGCCATCTGGTGATGTCCATGTATAGAGTCTTCTCTTGTGTTGCTGAAGGAGGGTGTTTGCTATGACCAGTGCATTCTCTTGGCAAAACTCTATTAGCTTTTCCCCTGCTTCATTCTGTACTCCAAGGCCAGATTTGCCTGTTCCTCCAGGTGTTTCTTGACTTTCTACTTTTGCATTCCAGTCCCCTATAATGAAAAGGACATTTTTTGGGGGGGTGTTAGTTCTAAAAGGTCTTGTAGATCTTCATAGAACCATTCAACTTCAGTCTTCAGCGTTACTGGTTGGGGCACAGACTTGGATTACCATGATATTGAATCATTTGCCTTGAAAGCAAACAGATCATTCTGTTGTTTTTGAGATTGCTTCCAAGTACTGCATTTCCAACTCTTTTGTTGACTATGATGGCTACTCCATTTCTTCTAAGGGATTCTTGCCCACAGTAGTAGATATAATGGTCATCTGAGTTAAATTCACCCATTCCAGTCCTTTTTAGTTCGCTAATTCCTAAAATATGGACATTCACCCTTGCCATCTCCTGTTTGACCACTTCCAATTTACCTTGATTCATGGACTTAACATTCCAGGTTCCTATGCAATATTGGTCTTTACAGCATGGGACCTTGCTTCTATCACCAGTCACATCCACAACTGGGTGTTGTTTCTTTGGCTCCATCTCTTCATTCTTTCTGGAGTTATTTCTCCACTGATCTCCAGTAGCATATTGGGCACCTACTGACCTGGGGAGTTCATATTTCAGTGTCTTGTCTTTTTGCCTTTTCATACTGTTCATGGTATTCTCAAGGCAAGAATACTGAAGTGGTTTGCAATTCCCTTCTCCAGTGGACCACATTTTGTCAGAACTCTCCACCATGACCCATCCATCTTAGGTGGCCCTACACGACATGGCTTAGTTTCACTGAGTTAGACAAGGCTGTGGTCCATATGATTAGATTGGTTAGTTTTCTGTGATTGTAGTTTCAGTTTGTCTGCCCTCTGATGCCCTCTCTCAGTGCCTACCATTTTTCTGGGGCTTCTCTTACCTTGCACGTGGGTATCTCTGCACAGCTGCTCTGGCAAAGTGCAGCCACTGCTCCTTATCTTGGACGTGGGGTATCTCCTCTCAGCCGCTCACGGCCCCAGGGCTGCACATTATGTGCTTAGGATGAAAATCTAATAACAGAGGAGGTAGTTGGCAAGATGGACAATAATAATATTGAATGAAATCAGAAACCTTTTGTTGGGGGCCAGAGTGAGGTACTCCGCCGGTGACAAAGGTCATGAGGAAGGAGGCTCGACATACGCAAAGGCGGGATCGAGCCTCAGGAGTCCCCCTGGAAATCCTCGAGCGTCTACCCCCATAACCAGAGCCTGCCTACTTTACTACTTTGTGCTCTTACCTACACCTCTGACTTTACGGGGGGCTGTCCCCCACCACCTCTTTCAGAGAAGGAGTTAACCTAGAGCTCCAGTCAATAAAAACTCTTGGGTGTGACAAGAGTGTTTTAACCTACAAACTCCTCTGAAGGTTCTCTAGCCTGCCTGACAGGCTCATCCGGCCACATGTGATTGCTCACAGCCTCCCAACCGTGAGAGGCACAAGATGCTTTAAACCCTCTAAAAACAGGTTCTTTAGAGAAGTTAGAAAACTATTAGTATAAGTATAATGGGCTGATTAGAAATTGTGTTGGTGAAGGGTTTTTCATTTGTTGAGCCAACGTTTGTTGCTAAGTCTCCACATCCCCTGCCCTTACACACATTAATGAATATATAGAATTAACCTTTGATATTAATCACGTTAGACCTTAGGCTAAGTAAATTCTTTCCTTAACTAAAACCCACTACACCCTCACCCTGTAGGAATGTAACTTTATTTGGGTGGCGTCTGTTTTGAGAATAATCAGCCCTGGAGAAATAAGTGTCCTGATTGACTGACCGCTGTCACAAGGAGAGGGTCAGAATTGTCAGCAGGCCCCCTGGCCAGAGAAGATGATGTAACACCCCTAAGACCTCTGTATACATTTGTGTGAAGCACCTGACTTTAATAAAAGTAGGGACTGCTGTCCCCACGTGACTTTTGTATAACATCTTAGTGTATAAAAACAGACTCTGGAAAATAAAGAATTGGGATCAGTTTCTTGAAATACTGGTCTCCCCATGTCGCTCTCTCTCTCACTCTGGTTGAGTCTCCATCTGGAGCGCGGAACCCACCATGCTTACTAATTATGCCTGGGCTTCTAAGATCCGACCGGGGAGGCCTCAGTGTCTCCTCTCCTTCGGGAGAACGGAAGGACGCCTGCGGCCTACGTAAGTGGTGCAAACTTCTTGTCTTGAAGTTTTATTGGTCTCCCGCGTAAACCAAGCTACTCAGCCTCTTTTCTCCACTGAATTTTCCTACTGAGCTATCCTTATTCTATTACTCTTTATATCCTTAATTAACGTTTAATTAAGCAATTGTTTCCTGATCTTCACCTACGCCATCTCTCCTTCGAATACCCTGGATCAGCCGGGGCTGGTCCCCGGCAACCTTTGCATATCTTAGATAGCACATTGATGTCTATATTGTATTATTGACTATTGGATATCTCACTGAAACTCAAAATGGAAGTAGAAGTAATAAGGTTCAAAACGTGGGCTCTAAGCCCAGCTTGTTGTTGTTCAGCTGCCAAGTCTTGTTTTACTCTTTGTGATCCCATGGACTGAAGCACACCAGGCCACCTTGTCGCCCACCATCTCATGGAGTTTTCCCAAGTTAATGTCCATTGCATCCGTGATACTATCCAATCATCTCTTTTGTTGCCTTCTTCTCCTTTTGCCTTCAAACTTTCCCAGATATCTGGATTCAAATCTTAACACTTTCATTTTCCACTTAGCTTTGTCAAATTACTTAACCATTCTGTGCCTCGGTTTTCTCATCTGTAAAATGAGGAAAATATAACCTAAGCCATAGAATTGCTTTGAGAAGTATGTAAAATTAATCTACATAGAATACTGAGGGGTGCTGCCTGATCCTGAACTGATCTATACTTGTACACCACTATTAAGTCTAGAAGATACATATTTTTCAATTGGTAGAATGAGACTTTTCTATTATTTACCTCTGATTTATTCTCTCAAGGGAACACACCTGTGCAACAGGCATGTTAATATACACACCTGTACAACACAACCAATTGTCCTACCATAAACTTATCTAGATTTTTCTATGTGAAAGACTGTAGCATTTAACTGGAGCTGAACATGATGATTATATTTACTGAGACAAACTCATCTCAGAGAGGATTGCTTAGAGTTTCCTGGAACTGCTTACTATATCAGTTTTATTCCAGTTCAGTTAAAGAAGGCAGGATGAGTTCTCATATTAAAAGACCAAATGGAGTGTCTATTGGAGCTTTTGTACTGACTGATTGATATCTTTATTTCCTCTGGGGATTTTCTTTAAAGAAGGAACAAAATAATCTCACATCTTATCCTCCACCCACACTGGATAGTGAAAATGTCTGTGCACTTCTAGCACAAAGACGACGTGGTTGATGAGAGTGTAAGGAGGTTACCCTTCCAGCACTGAGTTTAGTCTAAGGTATATGTGCAGGAATTTCCCCAGGAAGTGTCTTCTAATTTTTCTTAAAGACTAAGAAAAGTATTCTTTTTCTTCACCACAGAGAAAATGTCTGAATGCAAACCCTTAGGACTCAGTTCCTTTCAGACAAATGAACATGCATAAATTCAGGGCTGCATTTCTTCAACTCTTCATGGTCCCCAAGAAGTGGTTTTTTTGTTTGTTTTTTGATTTGTTTTTGCAGTGCTATCAAGGATGCTACCATATTATTAAGACCTAAAATAGATTGGGACAGGTGCAAATTTCTTAGAAGGCAAAGATAGATTGATTGACCAGGTGGCTAATATATTTGATTTTATAAAGGCTAAGATTGTACAACTGGGTGAAGATGGGGCTGAGAAGTCCAGGGAAGGGGTGTGACCAAGTCCATTAATGACCATCTCAAATTGCAGGAAATAGTTTGGATATAAGCTAAGTTTAAGGAGAATGAGATGTTTGGGATCACAAAATGGAAATTGATATTTATACACAAGGATGAATTTGGAGTGCCACTTAAACGAGTACTCAAGACATATTTAATTAATTTTTTTGGTCTTTCCTCTTTATAAAGAGAAGCTTTAAACTTTGTGTTTATTTTTAAAAACTACTTTAGCCCTGTCCCACAAATTTCCATTTATAATATTTCCATTTATGTTGATGTCTAAATCTTTCAAGTTTTCATTATGATTAATTTGTTGAGTGTCACTACTTGGAAAAATCCTAAAATATTAAAAAACGTACCTCTCTTTAGGGCTTGTTGTTATTTTTGTTTCTATTTACTATGTCAGTGGTGATGATTTTCCCTTCACTTCTTTTCTTGTCAGAGATCATGGTCTGCATGATACGAATCCAATTCCATCAGTGTGAATGTAGCCCGCGTTATACATTTTTAAAGGAGACGCTTTTATTTCATTTTTCCCACCAGAGTCCTGCTAAGTCAGAAAAGTTTCTCATCATATTTCCTTTCTAGATGGTGAACTTTCCCTAGTGCGTCTCTGCACTGAAGTTGAAACCCTTTGATTGCCCCAACTCTCTTCAGGTAATTGGTTTCAACTCTCCATGTTTGGGTCCTGAAGTCTTGTCTTTATTTTCTGGCTTTGCTTTTAGCAATCAAGATTCTAGATGATTTGGAAAAATAAATAACCTAGCACTATGGCAGCTTTAATGCAACGTCCCAATTTGGAGTCCTAAAACCTTTCCATTTACCAACAAAAATTTTGGGACTATTTACTCTCTTCTATTTATTTGAAAAGCCTGTTTATTTTTATTTTAATAAGTATTTTTATTTTAATAAGTATTTCCAGATATTCCATAGCAACAAAGATGTTAATATCTACTCTAAAATAAAATAATAGAAGAAAAGATGATATTAAAGAATTTCTGTTTAAATTTGCCCATTGAAACCCAAGTCACATGTTAGTACACGAGTGCAAGATGGTCACAGGATATACTCTGAAGTCTGAATATAGGTTAAAGCTATGGCAAAAGCTGTAGTTCTAAAGTCAGTGAAGTCCAGATAGATTTTAAAGAGTCACCACCCATCAGACTATATTGCTGAACAGAGCTTTCTACTTAATCTTACCATAAGATTCATTTATTAGGTATGGTAATAATTCTGTTATTATCTACAAGAAACTAAAATTTTTATAGATTACATTTTAGGGGTTCAGTTTTGCTTTCCAGGGAAAATATATTGCATAGGTCCATTGTCTTTAAGTCCACTCTGCAGTATGTTATGTATCATTTCTATGTCACATATTTTTGCATATATTTGTTTATGATGACTTGAGTCAGTAAGTTTTGATGAAACATTAAATTATTCAAATTCAGAAATGTTTTCTTTAACTGTTATTAATATTAATGCAAATGACCTATTACTTCCAAAGCAGCAGTGTTTGTGTATGCTTCTCTTTGGTTGAATATGCTGAATTTTCTGGAGAATATGGGACCTTTTTGTGAGAGAGCTTAAGAAGTATGTACCTCTTGTACTGTAATGACATACTTGTTAGCTTGGCCACAGAAAGGGGTTGCTGAGGGGTAAGAGATAAGTGGATGATTTTTATTGGGCCAAGGATTGAATGGAACAGAGAACATACAATAAAGGTGCTCACGGGTGGCATGGGTGGTTCATGGGTGGTTGCTCATCTGGCAAGTCATAGCAGCACAGTTGTGTCTGCAATGCCTGGTTATGCATCTGATTCACCCAGCACACTTGTTAAATATACAGACTCTGCCTTGGGATGGTAGTGCAGCTCTTGGACAAGGCAGAAGGATCTGTTTCTTTATTAACTCTTGTGATGATTTGGGTATTCAAAGTAGCAGGAAATCACTTCTGTCCCTGTGGGACCTTGCAGGTACCAAAGGTCCCAGCCTTGCTTCTCCCCATGATTCCAACACAGTAGCTTCACAGCATGATTTTGGAACACTTAAAGAGACTGGCAGGGCCTGGAATCATGAACTCATCACTCGCCAGGAGCCTAGGAGGCTGCAATTAACTCCCTCTACTCGGTTCTGCCATAGTTCTCTGGTTATGCTTCTGTGACATTATGTATTACAGTTGGTCTTCTTTACAGTCACTGTGTCCCTCTTGTTTTCCCTCTGCATTGGCTGACTTACAGGCAGCAGGATCCAAGTCTTGTTAAAAAATCCCCCACAAGAACTCAAAAACTACTTTGTGACCTGAATTGAATTTTAATTAATTGCTGCCATTTTTCCAGTTATCTTCACCCCATATCCTGATTGAGAATGTATCTTGTCAAGTGCGAAATAATGTAGTTGCAGACTCTTTTTTGGAAATTACATTACTCTACTTTCTGCTGCTTCTGCAAGCTTTGTGGAGTGGCACTGTATTTTCTTAGTCTACGTTGACAGCATACAATATAATGGTTCATTTAGGATGGGTTTTTATGGGGCCTGTCAAGTTTTCGCTGTGTTTTGCATAGTAAACCTAATATGAAATGACAAAAGGCATCATAGAAGATACTTCACAATCATTAAGGTAGAAGCAGTGAATGTGTAGATTACTATGCATTGCAAATAGTGGAGTAGCCAAGGCAATAAATAAAGTATAATTGAAATCTAGGGGACTTTGAATATTAGTGGTATAACAACTCTCTGATCTACAGTGCATGTTATACTATGTGAATATAATGTTTACTGTGGGAGGATTGGTTGCAACTCCTGTGCATTGGTCTCTTTCACAGCAGGTGATGTACTGAACTTAATAACCTGCTGTTCAATTTGTTATTTAAAAAGTAAGATGGGAACTAAGTCACAATTGCTTTGGGCAAATGTCTTATAAAGCTGCTTGTGTTTAGAAGTGAGCTAATTTGGTTAGAGAACCATGAAATCTGCTCAACAGTGTAATGGAACATCAACCAAATCTAAACTGGCAAAAACCCAGGACTTTCACAATTAATGAATATTCAATACTGACATGCTCTCAAAATAGGTGTCAAATACAAGGAAGAGATAAGACAGGACTGATGCAGAGAGATTCTATAGCACTTAAGAAATTTTTATTTTTGTCAAATAATATTGTGACAAAAGAATCACATAAGTAAGTCACCATAAAATTTTAAAACATGATAAGGTCAGAGACAATGTTTTATTAATTTATTTTTGTGTTTCCTGACCCTCAAAATCCATATCTCATGCTTTTCACCTAACACTGTTTCATACACTTGTTAAATTTTTGTCAATTGATGAATGAAAGCCTCTATCAACATGGACTATATAATTATCCAATGCAAAGCACAGAAGTTGATTTTATGACAAATAAAGAAATAGAAGCTTTAAAACCAATTGCTAAAAACATAAGAATAAGTAGACAGCTAGAATATACTTTCCTTGCTAGAAATCAAATATTGAGATCTGGCACATAGGAAATTTTTTCCATTGATATTATTAAAAGGAAAAAAAAATAACATCTCCCAACTCCTCAGAAATATCTCCTCAAAAATTAAGAGGGGAGTAAGAAAAAACATAACATTTAAGTATATAATACTATTTAGCCAGCACCACCGTGAAACTATTAACATTTGTCCAATCAATCGTCCAGACAAGATATAAGACTTTTACGTACAATGTAGTTAATTTATGTTCCCTTTCACTTTTGCCAGAGGAATTTTGCCAGAGTTCTGTCCTTGGTTAGACCCTGATTCTTAGACTTGTCTCATTTCTAAATGGTAAACCAGATTGAACAGCAGCAGGGTGTGTTTAGGTAAAGAATGAGGAATAGGATAGTGGCATGTGACATGGTAATAGATAGTCTGTTAAACTGGCCTCAGTAAAACAAGCCTATAACTCAACAAATCTTGGGTCACTAAGAGTCAGACACAACTGAGTGGCTTCACTTTCACTTTTCAGTTTCATGCATTGGAGAAGGAAATGGCAACACACTCCAGTGTTCTTGCCTGGAGAATCCCAGGGACGGGGGAGCCTGGTGGGCTGCCGTCTATGGGGTCGCAAAGAGTCGGACACAACTGAAGTGACTTAGCAGCAGCAGCAGCAGCAGCAGCAGCAGCAGCAGAGATATAACACTGTGCTAAGCCTGGTGGTTTACAAACAGGAATCAAGATCTGGCCCTGCCCTTAAGGATCATAGACTGCAGTGAAGGAAACAGTTTACAGACATAAATAATTAAGAGAGAAGGGATTTCTGTCAGGGGAATTATCTCTTTGGTAGAACATATTCATTCTTCATGTTGACAAGATTCAAATCTATTTCTAACCATGAGTTTGACCTTGTAGATTATCTGGCCATTTCCAACTTCTGTCCAAAAATGACTATCTGTCTTCCTCAATTTCACATAATTGGTTTTATTGCTCAAATTCCTTGCCCCCACCAAAAATAGTCGATTCCTAAAGAATGCAGGGCTGTTATCTTGAGGGTTTTTTTTTGTTGTTGTTAAAGTAACTATATATATACTTGTTTGCTGCAAACAGAATATATCTTCTGTCTTGTCTGAAGTACCAGTGGAACATCTAAAAGTTTCTTGGTTCAGATGATAAATTATAAGATTATCCTCTGTACCCCCATTCCTTTTCCTTATTCTTTTTTTCATAATTGAAAGATTCCATATATCCATTCTTCTTCACGTTTCTTCTTTATCAGCATATAACTCTGGCTCATATCGGTTTTTGTAGTCTTTGTCTATATACGACTTTAAATGAAACGAAGTTGCTCAGTCGTGTCCGACTCTTTGTGACCCCATGGACTGTAGCCCACCAGACTCCTCCATCCATGGAATTTTTCAGGCAAAAGTACTGGAGTGGGTTGCCATTTCCTTCTCCAGGGGATCTTCCCGACCTGGGGATCGAACCTGGGTATCCCTCATTGCAGGCAGACGCTTTACCGTCTGAGCCATCAGGGAATCCCATATATGACTTTAAGAGCCTTTAAATTCCCTTTGCTTTTCTGAAGTCTGTTTTCCATTACCAGGTCACTGTGAGCAACGAAAGAAATATCATTAATTCTGTTTTCAGCATGCCCTGCTGCTGCTAAGTTGCTTCAGTTGTGTCCGACTCTGTGCGACCCCAGAGACAGCAGCTCACCAGGCTCCCCCGTCCCTGGGATTCTCCAGGCAAGAACACTGGAGTGGGTTGCCATTTCCTTCTCCAATTCATGAAAGTGAAACGTGAAAGTGAAGTCACTCAGTCGTGTCCCACCCTCTGTGATCCCATGGACTGCAGCCTTCCAGGCTCCTCCATCCATGGGATTTTCCAGGCAAGAGTACTGGAGTGGGGTGCCATTGCCTTCTCCAAGGTTTTAAATTCTTCTAGTTTTAAATGCTGGGAAAGATTGAAGGTGGGAGGAGAAAGGGATGATAGAGGATTAGATGGTTGGATGGCATCACTGACTCAATGGACATGAGTTTGAGTAGACTCCAGGAGTTGGTGATGGACAAGGAGGCCTGGTGTGCTGCAGTCCATGAGGTTGCAAAGAGTTAGATGAGACTGAGCAAGTGAAGTGAGCTGAACTGAAATTCTTCTCAAGCAAACTCTTAAGTCTTTTGGATTTAGGGGCTCTATCATGTGGCCCTCTCCTGGCAATTTAACTTTATATCACTTTCTTTAATGTTTCTCTCCAGTCAGGCCATTCCTACTTTTTTTCTGATCACAACTTGTTTTTTCCTTTATTATTCCTATAACCCAACTGACCCTGGTATCAGTCGTAATCCTGGCAGGAAATGGATGGCAGTCTAAGAGGTAGAGTGGAGTGAGCTTAGAAGACTATGGACAAACATGTGTGCATAACCTAAGGAATCCAATGATCACTCCTGGGGCTAGTTTAGTGGCAAGCTCTCAACATTGCTAGGTCTTAAAGGTAGGCAGAAGAAACAGTTATGTTAGTTTCTACTGTACAGCAAAATCATAGTGCATCAAGTAGTGTTCTCTGTGCTATACAATAGGTTCTCACTAATTATCTATTTTATACCTAGTATCCGTAGTTTATATTTGTCAATCCCAATCTCCCATCCCATCTCCCCTTTCCTCCTTGGTATCCATACATTTGTTCTCTATGTCTGTGTCACTATTCTGTTTTGAAAATAACCATTTTTTCAGATTCTACTTTTCTGCATTAATATATGATATTTGTTTATCCCTTTCTGACTTCCTTCACTCTGTAAGACAATCTTTAGGTCTATCCACAAATTAACAAGCCTAATCAGAAATCAGAGGTGCAAAGGAAGAGATGTAGTCCCTACAGGTTAGCTATCAGAACACAGGCCAGGGTGAAGACAGGCAGAGCGTGGATCTGAAAGAACAAATAGAAAATAAATAGCCCAGTTCAGTTTGTGCAATGACCTCTCTCCTACTTAGTAGAGCCCTATCACATAGGATTTGGCACAGAAAACCTGAATTCACAAACATCCTGAAGCCAGGTTAGTAACCTGTATCTGTCATCTAGTCACAAATTTATTTGCCCGCCGATGCATATTTGGATTCATGATAATTGGCTCAGAGGCCCTGTTTAAAAACCAAAGAACCTACAACTAAGAACAGAGAGCTGTAGTTTTCTTTGGAAAGTCAGGGAATTGTGAAATAGGATTTACTTAGCAGAGAGGCTCTATGAAGTTTTACCTTGTTCTATATTTTAAGAGAAGATCACTTACATTCATGATTTTTATTTAACAATTAGGAGAGGATATTATCCAAGGGATTGTGATTCAGCAACTTCTTTGGTCATTTTCCATGGACATTGGAACACTCAGCGGGTGGGAGGAAGCTTCTTGCAGCACACACATTTGGTCATGGGGCTCTAGATGGGAGGAATGAGAATAACTAGCTCATGAGATTTGTGATCTCTGATCTTTACAAAAATACCTTTTCTACTAATTACTTAAAGGTGAGGAGATGATTATTGGAAAATTCAAGATGTACAAGTTCACACCATGTTCTGTTAGCCAATAGTCATTCTCTTTTTCTCTTGCTGAAAGTATGTCCTGATTTTGGTTGTGTTTTTATTCTTCGTCATGTAGCCCATTTATTTCAGAGAAAGTGGCATACTTCCTCAGTCCTAGAAATAAAACCTTATTGGTTTAAGATAATTCCTGTGCCCAAAGTGATTGATGAAGGAACTTAGGTTCCAAATGTGTCTTAGGGGTGACCTTCCCTAAGACTTTTGGAAGAGACGCTATCTTAGTCTTCTCTATGTAAAACAAATGAAACAGGAGAGAGGCCTGGGGCTGGGGAGGTACTATGAGTCAGTGGAGGGCCACCAGGACAGAAAGTGGCTAAGCATGAAGCTAACATCAAGGAGGCAGAACTGAGAACCAGAGAAAGCAAAGGATTTTGGTCCCAACATTGGAACTGTCAAAGCAAGCATTTTCTAAAAGTATAAAAGGAAGTTCAGAACATTTTGGTCACTTGAGCCAATGCATTTCCTTTCTAGTTTGAATTATTTTGATTTGCGTTTTCTTTTAGAGCTACCAAAAGATTATATACTGGTAGAAAAAAGTAGAATCAAAATCACAGCTTTAGTGTCTTCTCTCCCTTTAGTCTACTGTTCATTAAATAAGACTTTTGAAAAATGCCTGTGATTCAGTTAATCATACTTTGCCTTTTAAAATAGTAATATGTATCAGTTTATAAATATAAGAACCATTTCAAACTTTGCCCAAATCATATATTAGTCTTTCATGTATCTACAGACATTTATACATACCAATTATTGCTATTACACAATATCTAGGACAGACTGTGCCTGAACAGATTATATTGTTATCACCAGTTTTGCTAGGATATTTATGGCAACAGTACAAGACAGAGGATGTGTGCTAAGAAAATTAGCTGGAGTCAATACAAATTGTGTTGGCTAAATAGAAATTTTACAGGCCTGCTTTTCTGAACAAACATTTGGTAATGTTATCACTGTTACTAATACTTTAAAATTTTAAGAGTCGTTTGGTATTTAGCTAAGGGATGATGCATTCTTTGAAAAGAAAGGAAGTACATGGTAAGGAGTCTTTATTAATGTTGGTTTTGTGGAATCCATCAGTCCTTGCTGGGTCCTCTAGTTCTTTGAAAGCTGGACAAGTTGAAAAATAAAACCTTTCAGTGGAAACAAAACCTATAGGATTTATTGAGAAAAAAGTCCAACTCACTTGTAAATACTAATTAAACTTTATACATATTACTATAAACCACAATCAAGATGTATTCATTTCATAATCTGAGTGAATAATAATTACTGATGAATAATAATCAGTAATTCTCCTTTGCTAACATAAAACATTAAAAAATATATTTATTTCCTCCAAATGGCTGAACAGTTTTATATCAACCGTGACAAATTTAATCACAAGAATCTTTTAGCAAATTTATAATGTTTATTAACTTAAAACCATATAATAAAAATCTTAGTTCACAACAAAGATCACCTTAATTTATTAAACTTAATTAGGATTGCTAAATATAATAACATATACTGCCCTGACAACCAACAATTAGGGAAAACTATTTCTGAATGTTTGGTCAATTACTTGCTAATCTACAAAGTTCAGTAATATGGCCTTCTGCCATAGTAAATTGAGGTTTCAATGTAAAATAGATGATGCATTCTTTTGGAAATTCCTTTTACAACACAATTAACCTCTTCACCTTTTAGAAAACACATTGTGAGCATATTGGGATACTATTTAATTTGACATGCTTTATATGGTACTGATCAGTGCCAAATAACATTTTACATTTTCCTAAAATGTATTTTACTTTTGTTAGTTAGGCTTTAGGCTACTAATTGCACCATATTTCAGTTTTTATACAATCCTTTGATCCAATATATAATAATAATGTGATAGCATTAACTTCAGGGTGTTCTGATAGTGGAACAGCATTATCAAATGTTAGAAGGCTGTTTAAAGAAAAACCAAAGTTGCTAAGAATAACTATAGGACTTATTTTGGATGAGACTATTTCAAAAGACCTATCAAGCTATTTCTCTTGTAGAAAATGTTTCATTCAAGAAGTAATAAAAAATGTTTCACAATATAAATAATGAATAAAGAAAATCATCAGCAGGGGAAAACATTAATATAGCAGCAAGCAAATGCTTTGAGAAAGGGTTTATTTTACACCTTTAACTGTAAAGTATTTTATTTTCAGCTTATATGAAAATTGGATGTGCCCTTAGAAGTGATTCACTGCCACCTCTAACCAAGCAAAGGGCCGTGTTATAAAAAAGCCGTTGAGTGGAATGCCAGCTAGTGCTTGAACACCTCTAGGGAAAGGAAATTCATTTCCTCATGGTGGCTCATTACCTTGATCACGGTATATTAATTTATAATCTAGTTAGATTATATGCCTACATGTACATCACCTTTCTTTTACTATACACTAAAGATAAACTCTTAAATCTTATTCATCTTGTTATCCTATTATAATATTTGCTGCTAAGCTACTAAGTCACTTCAGTTGTGTCGACTCTGTGCGACCCCACAGACGGCAGCCCACCAGGCTCTGCCGTCCCTGGGATTCTCCAGGCAAGAACACTGGAGTGGGTTGCCATTTCCTTCTCCAATGCATGAAAGTGAAAAGTGAAAGTAAAGTCATTCAGTCATGTCTGACTCTTCGCGACCCCATGGACTAAAGCCCACCAGGCTCCTCCTTCCATGGGATTTTCTAGGCAAGAGTACTGGAGTGGGTTGCCATTGCCTTCTCAGGGCTATCCATATGAAAGGTACTTTAATATATATTGTTTGATGATGAGTAAGGATGGATATCCATACCATGAAGCTCTAAACAAAGTCCTAATTGTGATCTCTTTTAAAGAATATAAAATACTGTTGTTTACTATCATTAAGCACATGTATGACTAAAAACATTAGATACCCAACGAGTCTTTTTGTTTTACTCTACCACCAGTATGATACTTTCACTGATGCTTTTGTCAAATGCATCTGAAATAGATGAATTGTAGCACAAAAGCTTTATCAAGTTTAGGAGGAAAATACCAACTGAGATGCTGGTCATAAAAATTTACTGTTTCAGCAGCTGTGTGGTTATAAAATTATTGAACTAAAAGCTCATAAATATGTACTACACATTCATTTAGAGGGAAAATAGCACTATATGGCTTTTTCTCAATTTTTAAACATGATTTTCAGTAATGAGTTAAAATATTTCTTTAAAAAAAACCCTCTTATGAATTTGCTCCAGAATCGCATTTTTCTCATCATAATGGTGATAAAGGGCGTTGGCTCAGAGTCCTAGGCGTCCCTGGGTTTTGAGTACTAATATGCTACTTTTTGTCATGTGCCCTTGAAAGATCATTTAGCTTTACAAAATTTCAGCTTTCTTATATGTAAATTGATGAAAAAGTATATATCCTGCTTACCTCAAAAAGTAGTAGTCGAATCAAATAAAACAATGTGATAAAAAATGTTTTGTTAAAAAAAAGTGCTTTGTAGAATGGAAAACCTTATTAAATATGAGGGGTTGTAATCACAGATGACCTTTAGAACCTCAGCTCTCTTACCTTCAGATTTAAGGACTAAAGGAAGACCAACAGATATATCTGAGATATTTACAGCCTTAGATACTGCCTAGTCACTGCCAGACTTGGTGGACTAGTGTTAAAGTGGTTGACAGAAACAAATAAAGAAGGCACAGTAGCTCCAATGACTCTACCAAATAAAATATGGTTTATTTCCAGATGTTGTTATTTTGTTAAGTCACTAAGTCATGTCCTACACTTTTGTGACCGCATGGACTATAGACCATCAGGCTCCTCTGTCCATAGGATTCTCCAGGCAAGAATATTGAAGTGGGTTGCCATTTCCTTCTCCAGGGGAGCTTTCCAACCCAGGGATTCAACCCACATCTCCTGCATTAGCAGGCAGATCCTTTACCACTGAGCCACCAGGGAAGCCCGTATTTCCAGAGTAGTATCAGCTAATTCTCAAGTTTTAAAAGAGCTTTACATGCATTAAAATTCTCATTGTTATTATTTTTTAATTTAATGGCTGCAAATCTTAGTGAAACATTTCCTCTATTTTGTCATAGCTATTTCTCTACTGGCTCATATATTCATGAGGTGAGCCCTAAAAGGCTACAGAGTTCATACTGTATACAAAAATTAAATCCAAATGATCAAAGAGCTACAACTCTAAAACTTGTGATAGAAGATATAGGGGTAAATTTACATGACCTTGTATTTGGCAGTGTTTGCTTAGATATGACACCAAACGCATTAGCAGCAAAACAAAAAACAGGGAAGTTGAATTCATCAAAATTAAAATATTTGGGGCATCAAAGAGTCCAAGAAAGTGGGAAGAAATGAAGAAAGTGGGAAGAAATGAAGAAAATGGGAAAAAAACAAAAAACATGAAAAAATATTTAAAATCATATATTTGATAAGAGTTTAGCATGTAAGGAACTCTTATGAATCTATAACAGAAAAACAAACAATTCAATTAAAAAAAGACATGCAAAGAACTTGAACATATTTTTCTCAAAGATACACAAATGGGCCACAAGCACATGAAAAAGTGTTCAATGTCATACGTAGGGCATCAAGGAGATGCCAGTGCAAAAACAATGATAATGCTTCACACCCAGTAAGGTGGCAATCATCATCACCATCAATAAAGAACCAATGTTGCCAAGGGTGTGGGGACATTGAAACCCTTATACGTTGGTAGTAAGGATGTATAACTGTGTAACCATTGTTGAACAGCATTTGGCAGTTCTTGAAAAGCAAAAGATCTGATTACTATATGAACCAGCAATTCCACTCTTGGGTATAGACCCCAAAGAATTGAAAACCAGTGTTCAAACAACTACTTGTACATGAATGTTCACAGCAGCACTATCACAATAGCTAGAAGGTAGAAACAACACAAGAGTCTGTCAACAGATAAATGGATACACAAAATATGATATATATTAATACATATAATGGAATATTACTCAACCATACAAAAGAGTGAAGTGTTGATATATGATACAACATGGGTGAACATTAAAACATGCGAAGAGAAAGAAGCCAGACAGAAGAGGTCACATAGTGATTCTATTTATGTGAGATGTCAAAAATAGTTAAATCCATAAGACAGAAAGCAGATTAATGTTTGCAAGGGACTAGGGTAGAAGAGGGGGCTTCTCCAGTGGCTCAGCAGTAAAAATCCACCTGCAATGCAGGAGACACAGGAGACCTGGGTTCGATCCCTGGGTTGGGGAGATGGCCTGGTGGAAGGCATGGCACCCCACTCCAGTATTCTTGCCTGGAGAATCCTGTGGACACAGAAGCCTGGTGGGTTACTGCACATAAGTCACAAAGAGTTGAACATGACTGAGGTGACTGAGAATGCACACACAGGGTAGAGGAGAATGGGAGAAAACTGCTGAATGGGTAAGAGGTTTCATTTGGGGGTAATGGATACGGCTTGGAACTTAACATAGCAGTTGAATACCATGAATATATTAAATGCTGCTCAGTTGTAAGCTTTAAAATGGTTAATTTTATGTTACGTGGATTTCACTTCTGTAAAAAAAAAATCATTCTACTTATGATTTCCTTTTGACTCTGGTAAAATGAAAAGTATAAAATGCATCATTTCCTAGGCAATTTCCTTTCTGTGTATACTAATTCTAGTTTTTGGTTTCAGTTTGGATAATAAATTGTGTTAAACCCACACACATACAGACTTTGATAAAAATTAAAAGACCCTTTTATACATGTTATGATATGGTGATAAAAGTTCTTGCTGTGTTTCTGGGAGTGTAGCTCTCAGCTATGGAGACCATCTGCTCCTCAGAGCACATGACTTTTTCTTTGAATTCTTTCTTCTTTTTTGCCCAGGAGGAAGGTGGCATTCAAAAAATTTGAGGCAGTTGTGAAAATGCAACTTGATTATGAGATGCTTTTTATTCGGTGATAGAATGGAACAGGGGGCTAGAATACTGAAGGAAAGAAGAGAATTATTTCTAAAAATGTGGGTTGAAGTTCCTATTTGGAAGGAAATGGTTACAATTGAGGTTATTTTGTCATTATACATTTTTAAAAATCCAGTGAATATAGTATGAATATTTTATCATTTATCTTCATTTGAAGCTAACATTTCATGTGCAGAACATAAAAGATTCTCTTAAAATTATAATGTATCTAGGTTCATCATAGTGTTGACAGATGTTAAAAATATTCTTGAATTGAAATACTTTATTATTGGAGTGGGAGTAAATGAAGTCAAAACATGCCCATATAATAGAGGATTTAAGGATTTGCTTTTGATATTCTTTAAAGAGGTAACTCTTATCACTATGATATTATGTGGCAAATGATACTCTAAATCAAGTTCTCAATTTTATTTATCCTTTATGTAGGAAGTATAGCAAGATTTTTGAAATATACTTTGTTTAAAACCAGGTAACCAACAGAAAGTGAAAGAGGAGAGTGAAAAAGTTGGCTTAAAACTCAACATTCAATAAACGAAGATCAAGACATCCCATGCCATCACTTCATGGCAAATAGATGGGGAAACAATGTAAACAGTGACAGACTTTATTTTCATAGGCTCCAAAATCACTGCAGATGGTGACTGCAGCCATGAAATTAAAAGCCACTTACTCCTTGAAAGAAAAGCTATGACCAACCTAGACAGCATATTAAAAAGCAGAGACATTACTTTGCCAACAAAGGTCCGTCTATTCAAAGTTTTGGTTTTTACAGTAGTCATGTATAGATATGAGATTTGGACTATAAAGAAAGCTGAGTGTCAATGAATTGATGCTTTTGAACTGTGGTGTCAGAGAAGATTCTTGAGAGTCCCTTGGACTGCAAGGAGATCCAACCAGTCAATTCTAAAGGAAATCAGTTCCTGAATATTCATTGGAAGGACTGATGCTGCAGCTGAAACTCCAATCCTTTGGCCACCTGATGCGAAGAACTGACTCATTTGAAAAGACCCTGATGCTGGGAAAGATTGAAGGCAGGGGCAGAAGGGGATGACAGAGGATGAGATGGTTAGATGGCATCACTGACTGGAGGGACTTGAATTTGAGCAAGCTCTGGGAGTTAGTGATGGACAGGGAAGCCTGACATGCAGCAATTCATGGGATTGCAAAGAGTCAGACATGACTGAGTGACTGAACTAAACCAACAGAAGGAATTTCAGAAACTTTACTGGAGAAATATACTATCATTAAAATATTTAAGAAAATGATGTTCTTGAATTTTTCTTAAACGAGCAAGTATAAATAAATCTAAAAGTAATTGAACTAATTAGTTATCCAATACATGATTGAACCAAAAGTATTACAATTTTATAAGTCAAAGATCAATAATTTAATATATATAATTTAATATCATCCAGTTTCTCAATTCACCTATAAGTAATAGCATGTGTGCTTTCTGTGTACAGATGTGTGTGTACTCAGTCATTTCTGACTGTTTGCAACCCCATGGACTGTAGCCTGCCAGGCCTCTCTGTCTATTGGATTTTCCAGACAAGAATACTGGAGTGGGTTACCATTTCCTCCTCCAGGAAATCTTCCCTACCCAGGGATCAAACCCAGGTCTCTTGCATCTCCTGCAGCAGCAGGTGGATTCTTTATCACTGTGCCACCTGGGAAGCCCATCTTTTCTTTGTAATTTCTTCAAATGAAAAATATTATAGTACCTGTGAAACTGTAATATTTTCACTATGTATATTTATGCTTTGTTATATTTATCAAGACCCCAGAATATGGGTGACAGAGACCTCACCCAGATTAATTTAAACAAAACAAAAAGAAAGGAATTCTTGACTCCAGCGTGATGCTAACATGTTGATTTAATTCGCAGGGCAACCTTCTCAATGTGATCAGAAGATAAAAATATATAAACCTATGGTCATTGATTATAAACATAAAAAAATCAAAGCTTTCAATTTTCATTGTCCATGAGTTAATCTCAGAATAACTTAGATTGACTAATATGTGTCACATTTCTCACGCCTAAGACAATCACTCTTGTCAAGAAGGTGAAGTTTGTTTGAAATTGGTCGGCTTAGGTCTGGTGATGGGGATCAAGGCCCTATCTGAACAATGCTGAATGCAGGAGGGCACAGACTGTAACTTCCTTTCTCCAGTTTAGCTTGCTATTGTTAGAAGAAATGGGGATGAATGCAGGCAGGTGTAAAATAGGTCCAACATTACACTTAGTTTTAAATAATACCTTGGAAAGATGTCACCTTTAGGACAAAATGTGCCAAGTGAAGCATGTAAGTCTGTAATAACTTTGATAGAATTACTTTCAATCTTAAAAGAGAAATTAGTGTACTCAATAACCTGTGCAAAAGGTGATCTTCTAATGAGCTTTTTATGCAATTCTTTATTTTGGAATAACTACATTGGATTGAACTGAACAATACTTTGGCCACCTGATGGGAAGAACGGACTCATTTGAAAAGACCTGATGCTGGGAAAGATTGAAGGCAGGAGGAGAAGGGGATGACAGAGGATGCAATGACTGGATGGAATCACCGACTCAATGGATATGAATTTGAATAAACTCTGGGAATTGGTGATGGACAAGGAGACCTAGCGTGCTGCAGTCCATGGGGCTGCAAAGAGTCAGACCCGACTGAGTGACTGAACTGAACTGATATTGGATTTGCCAAAAAGTTTGTTCATGTTTTTCCATAGCATCCAATATAATATATTCATGTTGTTGTTCAGTCGCAAAGTTGTGTCCGACTCTTTGCAATCTCAAGGACTGTAGCATACCAGGCTTCCCTGTCCTTCACTATTTCTGGGAGTTTGCTCAAATTCACCTCCATTGAGTCAGTGAATCTATTTATAGGAAATTTTAAAGATAGCACAGAGAAGCCCCATGAACCCAATTTTCCCCAATGGTTACATTTACATGTATATAATACACTATGAAATCGAGGAATTTGGCATGGGTACAGTTTGTATGGGCTTCTCAAGAGGTGCTAGCAGTAAAGAACTCATCTGCCAATAACAGAGACGTAAGAGATGCAGGTTCAATTCCTGGGTTGGGAAGATCCTCTGGGGAGGGGACGTGACAATCCACTCCAGTATTCTTCCCTGGAGAATCCCATAATCAGAGGAGCCTGGCAAGCTATAGTGCATGGAGTTGTAAAGAGTTGGACATGACTTAGCATGCGTGCACACACACATATACACACACACACTGTATAGTTCTGTGTCATTTTATCACATAAATTGTTTTGTGTAAATACTACTTCAATTCAGAGATAGAATTATTTTATCAGAGATATCTTTCATGCTATTCTTTTATAATCAGGCCCACATTCCCCGCCACTAATCTGTGTTCCATGTTCATGATTCTGTCATATCAAGGAAGCTATAGAGATGGAAACATAAAGTATGTGACCTTTCTTGATTGAATTTTTTCAGGTAGCATAACGGCATCACCGACTCAGTGGACGTGAGTTTAGGTGAACTCCGGGAGATGGTAATGGACAGGGAGGCCTGGCGTGCTGCGGTTCATGGGGTCGCAAAGAGTCGGACACGACTGAGTGACTGAACTGAACTGAACTGAACTGAATGCCCCGAGAGCAATGCAAACTGTTACATGTATCGATTGTTCCATTTTTTTCATTGCTGAGTAGTATTCCATGAATGAATGCATCATTGTCTGCTTACTCATTCCTTTATTGAAGGATGCTTTTGTAGTTTCCATTTTTAAGCTACAAACCTGTATCAACAACCATACTCAGGTTTGTCTGTGCTCAGACCTTCAGCTGTAGCTGCCTCTTTGTGACCCCATGGATATAGTCTACCAGGCTCCTCTCTCCATGAAATTTTCCAGGCAACAATACTGGAATGGGTTGCCATTTGCTTCTTCACAGTTTTGTTTGGGGAGGACACACATTTATTATTGCTCTGGGATAAATGCACAGGAATGCCACTGCTAGATTCTATGGCATCTGTTTTCTTTTGTAAGAAACTACCAAATTACTTTCCAAACTGGCTCTATTATTTTACATCCCCATAACCAATGAATGAGAGATAGTTTCTCTACATCCTAGGTGACATTTTGTGTTGTAACTTTAAAAATTTTAGCCATTTTGATAAGTGTGTTGTGATATCTCATTGTAATTTTAATGTGCATATTCTTCAGCTGGTGATATTGAATATTTTGCATGTATTTGCTGTCCCTGTATCCTTTGTGGTAAATTCTTTGTATGTACATTCTTTTTGATAAACTATCTCTCCTTGTCTTTTGGCCATTTTCTAACTCGATTATTATTTTAATATTGAATTTTGAGAGTTCTATTTATATTCTAGACACAAATCATTTATCAGATATGTGGTCTTGCAAGTACTTTCTCTCAGTCTATATCTTGCCTTTAATTTTCCTAATAGGGTTTTCAGAGGGCAAATGTTTCTAATTTTGATGAAGTCCAGTTTATCCATTTTTTCCTTTTATAGATCATGCTTTTGGTATCATGTCATAGATGTGTTTCACCAGGCTATAAACCTTAACCCAAACCTCACAGCTTCCACAAAAATTAAGTCAAAATGGATCATAGATTTCAGTGTAAAAGGTAAAATTAGAAAACATTTAAAAGATTATATAGACTATTTTTATTTTAATGTAAAATTGGTTCATTTTCTCTTTAATTGAGAGTTGTTTTAGAATGTAGGTATGCAAGGAAATATTTCTAATTGCTCTATGTAGATTAAAAGAGCAAAATTATTAATTGTGAAATATTTTAGATTCTATCAAAGAAAGTCATAATCATTATTTAGCCTGTTCCCTTCCTGACATGCAAGGAAATTTTAGCAATAATTGATGAGTTATTCCCTGATACAAAAAGGCATTAAATCAGATACAAAACTCACCACAGGCATTTCCATTAAAATGGCATAAAAATTGTTAATCATAGAGGCTTCCCTGATAGCTCAATTGGTAAAGAATTCGCCTGCAATGCAGGAGACCCTGGTTTGATTCCTGGGTCAGGAAGATCCCCTGGAGAAGGGATAGGATACCCACTCCAGTATTCTTGGGCTTCCCTTGTGGCTCAGCTGGTAAAGAATCCAGCTTTATAATGGTATAAAAATTGTTAATCATAATATTTATGCTATAACAGTAATTTCAGTGTTTGAACTACAGATTTTGACTGCGATTGAAAGTTACTGAGATGGCTAACCAGTTTGGGGATTCAGGCCGTTACCAGAATCTTTGGTGGCAGCACTGAGTGTGATGCAATCTCAGTGCTGTCTGTAGATAGAGGCAGCACAGTATCTGTTGTAACTGAGGCACTACTGTCCATAGATTGAGGCAGCCAAGTTGAGAGTGGCTGAAAGCAAATGGTCTTTCCGTCCTCCTCAAGGAGTATTTATAATTTCCTACTTCTTCTTAATTTCACTATACTGGTATGGAAATTTTCTTCTGGTTTAGAAATAAAACAAGCATAATGTACTCCTAACCAGCTGGTAGATAAAGTTGAGACCACCTGTTAGAATTCAGGAGAAAACTCTGAGATTCGAATAAGTCAACCTCTTTGCAAGTACACTAAATGAAGGTGTTGGATGAGTATTGATCTATAAATGAATTTCTACATTTCCTTTTAACAGAGTATGTTTAATTCATAAGAGCTATAACTTATTATAAACAAAATATTTCCTTACTTTTTGGTAGTTTTTGAAAAAAATAGTATATATTTATGGTGCTCTAAAATTTAGTTTTAAATAATACTAGGTGATTTAACATAAAAGAACTCAGTACTTGACAGGAAACCAGAGTTAGTTGTACTCATTGGGGACCAGAGTTGACTTCTCTGGGCTACAGTATTGACAGACATTCTCAATGAGTCATTCAGAAAACTCAAGAGGGACTGTAGTATGTTCGAGTTGTTGCTAAGCTAAACTTGGAGGCCATTTACATTTTTAAAATGAACATTAAATGGTAGCATTATATAGAGGTGAAAGAGAGGAAGTACCATTTATTACTGCTCCCAACCTCCTGGAGACAATTGGGAGACGTGTTTTTGGTTATTGTGAGTTTCTTCTGGGACAATAGTGGTAAATATCACTAACCAGTTTATTAAATCCCAATAGGAATGTTTCCATTATTTTTTTGTTAAGAATTTGTTAGATGTAACATTTTCCAGAAGTACTGGAAAATTTACTTATGTGCCAAAAATAAGAGTGAAATTGACTAGAAGCAGAAAGTCCCTGTCCAAGTTGAGGAAATGCAAAAAGTAAACAAATGGTATAAATAGCAAAAGAATCTAAGTCTGTGGTTAGCAGTGACGTCTGGATGTCCAGTTCAAAGTTTTGTGCTTTATTCCCAAACCTAGTTACAAAATGAATGAAATTTCAACAATATAAATATCCAAATAGTCTTTAGTTAAATGAGCTTTCCATAAATAAGTCATTCTGAAATGTTTTGAGATTTGAATCTCAAAATGATCGTCTCTGTCATAAGCAACTAATTTTATTTGTTCCTTTTAGATTCATGTTCTGGATAAGATCTCTTAACCTAAACATACTTTTAACTCTCTCTCATGTATTCTCCAACTCCTGAATTATGTTGGTTATGTTAATTACAATTTAAACATCTTTGGTGGAAATGCATATGGATTTTAGTGATTGTTGTTTAATTTCATTTTATTTTTGGTCTTAAATTTTCAAGGTGTTTATTTTTAAATACAAATGTGCAGAACCCAACAAACATGAAATATGTTTCAGGCTCCCCCTTGCAAGCTGTTTGGGTTGATATTGTCCTAAGTGGTGGTTATCTTGAGTGTTTCTGTATTTATAAAGATTTAAGAAAATAGAAATCACTGTCAATATCATATAATTTATACATGAATTATGCAATATTTTGGAAGTGCAAAAATTCACTGTTGCAATACACTAAGATACTGGCATTTTCTTTCTAATACTTTGGTTCTACTGAGGATATTGATTCATGTCTTCATAATAAAACATCACTTGAAATACAGAACAGTTCATTTCCTTTACATTCTGTATTGAAATTCAATATTGACTTCAATTTCAAAATGTAACTCACAAAAGTTTGTAGTATGTATGTCTAATTGTAGGCTCATTATTTTACAATATTTAATGAAATTATTAGACAATATGCAAGGTGATATAAGACATGAGTGAGGCAAGTGTTAAACCTGCCTTCCTCGTATTGAGAATATCATCTTCTGTTTTGAGAAATGTTTCCTACTAAGAAAAATCTCCTTAAAAGAGTCATGGTTATGCTAAAATGTGATCTCTCTTGCCCTACTTTATTTACACTAGCTTTTTCTCCCTTCCTTTTCTCTCTTCTATTATAGCTATTTTACCACTGATTATTTTACTAGTGTGTCTGATCAGAAAGGATCTTGGATAATATTTAGACCAATCTCTATATTTTATACATGAGGAAACAAAAGTCCTGTGGTATCATACTGTATGGGAGGAAAATATATTTTTCCTTCTACTCTTTTGGTTCTCAACTGGGTCACTGGTTTTTTGAAAAAAAGGCAAAGGTGAATAAGGAAAGTAAAGATCACAATAGCTGTTGTATATGATAGTTCTTCCCTTGAGTAATGGGAAGCCACAAAAGGATTTTAAGCAAAGAAGAAATAGAATCTGAGTCAAGCTTTAAATTTCTCTGTGTAAGATTGAGTGGGAAAGGCCTATTCTGGAAACAGAAAGAACATTTAGAGAATATAACAGTGCCCTCAGGAAAATATAATTGAACCTAAACCAAGGAAAATTTTGATAAAGAAGATATGGTTTGGGGAGATATTTAAGAGAATAAAACATATAGGACTTATACAAAGTAATTGGATATACTCAGGATTTTGTTTTGAGTGATGCACAATGGTTTCATTTATTCATTTCATAATCATTTATTATATATTGATTAGCCCCAAGAGAAGTGGTGAGTGCAAAGATATTTAGATAAAAAGACATAGGATCTGTCTTCGAGATTTGAACTTTAGTAAAAGAGGCAGACACCATAACTGACATGTGAAATAGGGCCCTTGCATGGTGGAGTTGTGACTGTTACCTGCAATAAGGACCTCAACAAAGTCTATAGATGATGTCTTCTCCAATGGACATGCTGAGTTTAAGGTACCTGGAAGACATCCAGGGGAGATGCTGTAACACTTACATGGGGCCAAGACTCGGAAGACACACATTTAAGAATAATCAGGATTGAGGTCACAGCTAAGATAGTGTAAGTAATGTGATCATGAGGGAGATTAGGTAGTGTTCTAAGAGAATATGGACAAGGAGAGAAGTAAAATTTAAGGGGCATCAAGGAAAAGAGATCTGCAAATAAAACTGAGAAGAAACTCACAGAGCTAAAAGGAGAACAATTGCGTCTTATCTCCTATTGTTCTTAAAAGTCCTGTTTTACTGGTACATAGGGGAGAAGCACCTCCATTATTTCTAATGTCTATTTTTAAGTGCACCTGACTATTTTCAAAACTTTCCATGACACAAAAAACTAAAAATGGCATTTATGGTTCTTTGCATTATAATATCAAGCTAAATATAATGCAATGAGTTTCTCAAGATGGGTGCTTATAATTAAACTGAGCATTTTCATCTTTCAGAACTTTTTGCTTGTTTTTAAGTATATTTTAGCAAACTAGTGACTTTATTTGTGCTTCTCAATATATTAATATGTGTGTTCTTTGAAAAAAATAAATGTAATCTTCATTTAAGGGTTTTGATGAAATTTATCTTTGGTGGCTCAGATGGTAAAGCATCTGCCTACAATGCAGGAGACCCGAGTTTAATCCTCAGGTCATGAAGATCCCCCTGGAGAAGGAAATGGCAACCCACTCCATTGTTCTTGCCTGGAAAATCCCATGGATGAAGGAGCCTGGTAGGCTTACAGCTCATGGGGTCACAAAGAGATGGACATGACTGAGCAACTTCACTTTCACTTTTCATGATTACATAGACCACAGCCTTGTCTAACTCAAAGAAACTATGAGCCGTGCCATGTAGGGCCACTCAAGAAGGACGGGTCATGGTGGGGAGTTTTGAAAAACATAGTCCACTGGAGAAGGAAATGGCAAACCACTTCAGTATTCTTGCCTTGAGAACCCCATGAACACTATGAAAAGGCAAAAAGATAAGACACTGAAAGATGAACTCCCCAGGTCGGTAGGTGCCCAATATGCTACTGGAGATCAGTGGAGAAATAACTCCAGAAAGAATGAAGACACAGAGCCAAAGCAAAAACAGCACCCAGTTGTGGATGTAACTTTTGATGGAAGTAAAGCCTGATGCTGTAAGAGCAATATTGCATAGGAACCTGCAATGTTAGATCATGAATCAAGGCAAATTGGAAGTGATAAAACAGGAGATGACAAAGACATCAACATTTAAGGAAGCAGCGAACTAAAATGGACTGGAATGAGTGAATTTAACACAGATGACCATTATATCTACTACCAAGGGCAAGAATCCCTTAGAAGAAATGGAGTAGCCATCATACTCAACAAAAGAGTTCGAAATACAGTAATTGGATACAATCTCAAAAATGACAGAATGATCTCTGTTCATTTCCAAGGCAAACCATTCAAAATCATGATAATCCAAGTCTATGCCCTGACCAGTAAGGCTGAAGAAGATGAAGTTGAACGGTTCTATGAAGACCCAGAAGACCTTTAGAGCTAACACCCAAAAAAGATGTCCTTTTCATTAGTAGGAAGTCAAGAAATACCTGGAGTAACAGGCAAATTTAGCCTTGGAGCACAGAATGAAGCAGGGCAAAGGCACATAGAGTTTTGCCAAGAGAAAGGGTCATAGCAAACACTCTCTTCCAACAACACAAGAGAGGAGTCTACATATGGACATCACCAGATGGTCAATACTGAAATCAGATTGATTATATTGGTTGCAGCCAAAGATGGAGAAGCTCTACACAGTCAGCAAAAACAAGACCGGGAGATGACTCTGGCTCAGATCATGAACTCCTTATTGCCAAATTCAGACTTAACTTGAAGAAATAGGCAAAACCATTAGACCATTCAGGTATGACCTAAATCAAATCCCTAACGATTGTACACTCTAAGTAACAAATAGATTCAAGGGACTAGATCTGATAAATAGACTATCTGATGAACTATGGATGGAGGTTCATGACATTGTACAAGAGATTGGGATCAAGACCAAGCCCAAGAAAAAGAAATGCAAAAAAGCAAAGTGGCTGTCTGAGGAGACCTTACAAATAGCTGAGAAAAGAAGAGAAGTGAAAAGCAAAGGAGAAAAGGAAAGGTATACCCATTTGAATGCAGAGTTCCAAAGAATAGCAAGGAGAGATAAGAAAGCTTTCCTCAGTGATCAGTGCAAAGAAATGAAGGAAAACAATAGAATGGAAAGACTAGAGATCTCTTCAATAAAACTAGAGATACCAAGGGAATATTTCATGCAAAGATGGGCTCAATAAAGGACAGAAATGGTATGAACCTAACAGAAACAGAAGATATTAAGAAGAGGTGGCAAAGAAGAACACAGAAGAACTGAAGAAAAAAGACCTTCATGACCCAGATAATCATGATTGTGTGATCATTCTCCTAGAGCCAGACATCCTGGGATGTGAAGTCAAGTGGGCCTTAGGAAGCTTCACTACGAAAAAAACAAAACTAGTGACGGTGATGGAATTCCAGTTGAGCTATTTCAAATCCTAAAATATGATGCTGTGTAAGTGCTGCACTCAATATGCCAGCAAATTTGGAAAACTTAACAGCGGCCACGGGACTGGAAAAGGTCAGTTTTCCTCCTAATCCCTAAGAAAGGCAATGCCAAAGAATGTTCAAACTACTGCACAGGTTCATCTCACATGCTAGTAAAGTAATGCTCAAAATTCTCCAAGCCAGGCTTCAGCAATACGTGAACCGTGAACTTCCAGATGTTCAAGCTGGTTTTAGAAAAGGCAGAGGAACCAGAGATCAAATTGCCACCATCCTTTGGATCATCAAAAAAGCAGGAGAGTTCCAGAAAAACATTTATTTCTTCTTTATTGACTATGCCAAAGCCTTTGACTGTGTGGATCACCACAAACTGTGGAAACTTCTGAAAGAGATGGGAATACCAGACCACCTGACTTACCTCCTGAAAAATCTGTATGCAGGTCAGGAAGCAAGAGGTGTAACTGGACATGGAACAACAGACTGGTTGCAAATGGGAAAAGGAGTACAAAAGACTGTATATTGTGACCCTGCTTATTTAACTTCTGTGCAGAGTACATCATGAGAAACACTGGGCTGGAGGAAGCACAAGCTGGAATCAAGATTGACAGGAGAAATATCAGTAACCTCAGATATGCAGATGACACCACCGTTTTGGCAGAAAGGGAGGAAGAACTAAAGAGCCTCTTGATGAAAGTGAAAGAAAAAGTTGGCTTAAAGTTCAACATTCAGAAAAGTAAGATCATAGCATCCGGCCTCATCATTTCATGGCAAATAGATGGGAAAACAGTGGAAACAGTGGCTGACTTTATTTTCTTGAGCTCCAAAATCACTGCAGATGGTGACTGCAGCCTTGAATTTAAGAAAAACTTGCTCCTTAGTAGAAAAGTATGACTAACCTAGACAACATATTAAAAAAGGTGAGACACTACTTTGCCAACAAAGGTCCATCTAGTCAAGGCTATGGTTTTTCCTGTACTCATGTATGGATATTAGAGTTGGATTATAAAGAAAGTTGAGTGGCAAAGAATTGATGCTTTTGAATTGTGGTTTTGGAGAAGACCCTTAAGAGTCCCTTGGACTGCAAGGAGATCCAACCAGTCCATCCTAAAGGAAATCAGTCCTGAATATTTAATCGAAGGACTGATGTGGCAGCTGAAACTCCAATACTTTGGCCACCTGCTGAGAAGAACTGACTCATTGGAAAAGACCCTTATCCTGGGAAAGATTGAAGGCAGGAGGAGAAGGGGACGACAGAGGATGAGATGGTTGGTTGGTATCACCACCTCAATGGACATGAGTGAATGAGCTCTGGGAGCTGGTGGTGGACAGTGAAGCCTGGAGTGCTGCAGTCCATGGGGTTACAAAAGTTGGACATAACTGAGTGACTGAACTGAATAAGTCATTTAATATTATTGATTTTCTCTTCAGAACGTCTTTTGGATTTTCCATCATCTACCTATTTCTACAGATATCTATCTATATCTATTTATTTCTCTTCTATCGTCTCTGTATCTTCCATAACCCTAATCTCTGTCCATGTCATCAATAGGTTTTCTTTGTTGGAAAAAATATCTTAAGTGTGGTAATCCAAAAATCAAAACTTCCACTCTATCTTACTGGATATATCACCTTTGAAATTTACTTAAATCTTCTGGTAATTAATTTTTATCCCTCCAAGATGAGGATTATAATGTATGTCTTAGGTATGTGATTTCAGTGTTGACCATCTGGTGATGTCCATGTGTAGAGTCTTCCCTTGTGTTGTTGGAAGAGGGTGTTTGCTATGACCAGTGTGTTCTCTTGGCAAAACTGGTTCCAAATAGGAAAAGGAGTACATCAAGGCTGTATATTGTCACCCTGATTATTTAACTTATATGCAGAGTACATCATGAGAAATGCTGGGCTGGAAGACACACAAGCTTGAATCAAGATTGCCGGGAGAAATATCAATAACCTTAGATATGCAGATGACACCACCCTTATGGCAGAAAGTGAAGAGGAACTCAAAAGCCTCTTGATGAAAGTGAAAGTGGAGAGTGAAAAAGTTGGCTTAAAGCTCAACATTCAGAAAACTAAGATCATGGCATCTGGGCCCATCACTTCTTGGGAAATAGATGGGGAAACTGTGGAAACAGTGTCAGACTTTATTTTTTGGGGCTCCAAAATCACTTCAGATGGTGACTGCAGCCATGAAATTAAAAGACGCTTACTCCTTGGAAGGAAAGCTATGACCAACCTAGATAGCATATTAAAAAAGCAGAGATATTACTTTGCCAACAAAGGTCCATGTAGTCAAGGCTATGGTTTTTCCAGTAGTCATGTATAGATGGTTTTTCCAGTAGTCATGTATAGATGTGAGCATTCAACTGTGAAGAAAGCTGAGCACTGAAGAATTGATGCTTTTGAACTGTGGTGTTTGAGAAGACTCTTGAGAGTCCCTTGGATTGCAAGGAGATCCAGCCAGTCCTTCCTAAAGGAGATCAGTCTTGGGTGTTCATTGGAAAGACTGATGTTGAAGCTGAAACTCCAATACTTTGGCCACCTGATGCGGAGAGCTGACTCATTTGAAAAGACCCTGATGCTGGAGAAGATTGAGGGCAGGAAGAGAAGGGGACAACAGAGAATGAGATGACTGGATGGCGTCATCGACTGGATGGACATGAGTTTGAGTAAACTCCGGGTGTTGGTGATGGACAGGGAGGTCTGGCATGCTGCGATTCATGGGGTCACAGAGTTGGACACGACTGAGCGACTGAACTGCAGTGACTGAACTGAACTTATTCAAAAAACTAAGATCATGGCATCTGGTCCCATCACTTCATGGCAAATAGATGGGAAAACAACAGAAACAGTTACAGACATTATTTTCTCTGTTTCCAAAATCACTGCAGATGGTGACTGCTGCCATGAAATTAAAAGATGCTTGTTCCTTGGAAGAAAAGCTAGGACAAACTTAGATAGCATTTTAAAAAGCAGAGACATTAGTTTGCCAACAAAGGTTCATTTAGTCAAGGCTACGGTTTTTCCATTAGTCATGTATGGATGTGAGAGTTGGACTTAAAGAAAGCTGAGGGCCGAAGAATTGATGCTTTTGAACTGTGGTGTTGGAAAAGACTCCTGAGAGTCCCTTGGACTACAAGGAGATTCAACTAGTCCATCCTAAAGGAGATTTGTCCTGGGTGTTCATTGGAAGGACTGATGTTGAAGTGAAACTCCAATACTTTGGCCACCTGATGTGAAGAACTGACCCATTTGAAAAGACCCTGATGCTGGGAAAGACTGAGGGCAGCCGGAGAAGGGGATGAGAGAGGATGAGATGGTTGGTTGGCATCACCGCCTCAATGGACATGAGTGCGTGAGCTCTAGGAGTTGGTGATGGACAGGGAGGCCAGGTGTGCTGCAGTCCATGGGGTGCAGAGAGTTGGACACGACTGAGTGACTAAACTTAACTGAACTAGGTATGTGAGTGATTTTTATTATTCAACTTGGTTTTTAATGGGCTTCTCTTGTGGCTCAGCTGGTAAAGAATCTGCCTCCAATGTTGGAGAATTGGGTTCCATCTCTGGGTTGGAAAGATCCCCTGGCTAAGGAAAAGGGTACCCACTCCAGTATTCTGGCCTAGAGAATTTCATGGACTGTATAGTCAATGGGGTCACAAAGAGTTGGACAGGACTGAACGATTTTCACTTTCACTTTTGCTTGTTAATGTAACCTATGGATGCTTGTTAGGTAGTCATTTAATGATTTGTTGACTGAGTCATTACTTCTTTCCTTTTTGAAGAGACCATTACCATCTGTATTCAGTGAAAACTTTATAAAAGCATCTGTATCTGGCTATTTTAGCAATTCAATAAAATTTTGAAATGCATGAAGTACAGCCACTTAAACGTTAAGGTGAGTGAAAACTCATCAGAGTTTGTAGGTGGAATAAGCCTTTGAATTTATCTCTTACCAATCTCTCATTTACCAAAGGGAAAACTTAGCCTAAGATGATGGTAGTTACACAGTTAATATCAGTTCTGGAAATAGAACACAGATCTCTTTATTTTCAGTCTGCAAACTTTGCATAATATTGTGCCACTTTCTCAATAAAAGTGTGATGATGTTGAATCTATGAATATCAGCATATTTAAACAGATATGGCAAGACCATGAGAACTGTCAGATGCATTTTTCAAAGGTTTTACTAAATAGTTATACACACAATAAGGTGTGTTATTTCTTTAGATAAATAATTATTGACATGATATAAATTAGAATCAATTTTTAATCTATGCTTTCCTTTGTAAGAAAATTAATATTAGATTGCTAGAAAATGTCACAAGCCATTTTTTTTTTCTGTGTGTCAAAGCAAAGTTGGATTTTTTTTTGTTTGTGAGGAAAACATCCACTCTGACAAAGTATGTCTTTTTTGTCTATACCTGTGTAGAAATGAAATGAGGTTTCTAACTAGCGAGATGTTCCAGTTATTTCCTAACTGTTCACATTGAAATGTCAGTCTATGACTGCCATATGAGTATGCATTAAATTGACAATGTATTATCTCCATTATCTAACTACTAATCAGAACATAACCCTAAACCACTGCCCCATAACTCTTACCTGGATCTGTAGAATTCATTGAAGATTGAAAAAAAATATGCCATAAAGCCATCTCTTTAAGATACTCTAAAACTTTTTCTTATATCAAATCAGATCATCATAGATGCCCACAGTGGGACCACATTTCTTTGATCAGTCATAGAACGGCTTTTGTTGATCCTTAATTTGGCCTATGCCAATGCCCGAGTTCAAAATACTTTATAGTCAGAAGTTTTTGGAAGTTATTCATTTATTGAAAGAATGCCAAGACTGTTGGCCTTCCTATTAATCAGTACTCACCTCATGGGGACTGAAGGACTCTCTGTTCTTACCACCAAGAGTTGTTCTCCACTACTGTTCTTGTTTATGTGATACAATCTTGCCAGTTCTGTAAATTATAAAACAATTTTTTGTTCTCTTTTTGATGCTATTATCATGGTAATATTGTTAATATTTTATTATTTACTATTCTTTTATTATATGCATTAACTTTTATTATATGATTACCATTCTTTTATTATATGCAAAACGGACAGCCATTTTGCAGTCTCAATTCTTGTGTATCAGGTTGTGGCATTCATTAGTGTAGCAACTTGTAACTGACTTCATCTCATTCTTTGTCTTCTTATTTTCTTCAGTTTAATTTTTGGCTTGTCAGAATGCATGTAATTTTATTAAGATCTTCTAATCATTTTTATTTATTATTATTATTTTTACTTTACAATATTGTATTGGTTTTGCCATACATCAACATGCATCTGCCATGGGTGTACACGTGTTCCCCATCCTGAACCCCCCTCCCATCTCCCTCCCCATACCATCCCTCTGGGTCATCCCAGTGCACCAGCCCCAAGCTTCCTGTATCCTGCATCAAACCTGGACTGGAAATGGATGTTTGAATAAGTAGTGTTTAATATTCAAAATGAACATCATTGGGAAAGTGAATATATGATTTTTTTACTACATAGAACTACTTTAGTAGCTAAAAGACAATCTTTTAAAAGACTCAAATAATTGGAATATGTCAGGCATTGTGTAAAAATGATGATGATACTAATTATAGACTAAGAAGAGGAGAAGGTGAGGAAAAAAATGAAGAAAGGGGTAAAAAAATGAAGGAAAAGAAAGGCTTAGATGGTAAGCAAAATAAATGAACAAAAAACAAGTAAGCTCCATATATTCAAATTTTATTCAGGAAGAAAATGAATCTTAGAGAACTCAAGTCACTTGCCTCATATAAAAACATGGTATATTAAAAAAAAAATTAAACCCTTCATCTTTGCTACAAAAGCTTTTTAAACTTCAAAAACAACTTGAATTCAAGTTTATTTTATGCTTTCCTTTGGTCTAATGCATTAATCTCACAAGAAACTTTGGATTCAACTGAGATTTCTCACATAATCCTTGCTACTACTTCCTGAGAGAATTTAACTCTGTCCTAAAATGACATCTGAAGCCAATATTTATAACCCAGTCCTGTGTCCTTGCCAAGTTTCCTGTGCTAATGATCTTAAGCTTCAATAACAGCTGTCATGTAGATGAATTGCAAGGTACTCTGGGAGCTATATGAATGTATCACACAGCTTATATCACAGATATATTTTCTCTATCACCTCTGGATTAAAATGTCACCTATTTTAGGAATTCCTAGCAAAGTATAAAGAGAAATGTGGATGCATATACCAAAGCCAGCTGAAAATTCAGGGTAAAAATTAAGGTTGACAGAATGTCATTATCACACAAATTAGAGTGGACATGAAAATTAATCTTTGGAATTTATAAAATGATAAAATTATCATTTCTTTGTATTTTAAGACTTTTCCTTTTAAAAAGAAAATATAGGATGAAACTAGTTAATTAGTGTGTTATGGTTAATTAATTCAGGGGTTATTCAATGCCATAAAGTGGTTTGATACAATTCTGAAATAGCTAATTTAAATCTTGCCTTGACTATGGCATACTAAAGAAATTACATTTATTAGAATACTGATTTCTCTGCAATGTATTTGAATCTGTTATTTAAAACAATTATAACACATACAATTTTGACATGTTCTGTTTCTAAAGAAATTTCTACTAAAGTGAGTATTTTCCAAACAAATCTGATCATAAGAGGTTTGTTAACAATCCAGATACCTATGTGCTCCCTGACAATATTGTATCAGGCTTTCAAACAGAGGAGTCTCATAACATGGACCTTTTCTATAACTTCAGCTGATTCTTTTCATCAAGGAAGTATGGGAAATAATACTTAAGATAACATTCATAATATGAAAGAAAACCAGTACATCTATGTGATGTGCAGAAGCTACCCCAGGGACAGTTTGGGATTGCAGCTATTAGCCAGCAGATATCTGATTTGAACTGTTCATACCTCCCATCCTCATTTCTCATGATTTCTGGCTCATGCTTTTAAACTGAGCACTGTGTAGAAGGCTATGGTCCCCTGTACACTGTATGTTGCTTCTCATCCTTGTGTCTTTATCTAGCTACTTCCTTGATGATAATACTTTTCTTCTTTACCCCTTTTCAACCCTTATCTTCACTATCTCTTTTCCCTGGTTAATCCAATTAATTAAAGCTTATTTTATACATATCCTTGTTTGTGAAGTCTTCCTTTACCTCTTCCCCATAAGCCACTTTTCAACATCTGAATCTTTATAAAATGCTGGGCATCATTTAACTGTTGTATGTACATCACTGAATATGATTGGGGCTTCCCTGGTGGCTCAGAGGTTAAAGCATCTGCCTGCAATGAGGGACACCTGGGTTCGATCCCTGGGTCGGGAAGATCCCCTGCAGAAGGAAATGGCAACTCACTCCAGTATTCTTGCCTGGAGAATCCCATGGATGGAGGAGCCTGGTGGGCTACAGTCCACGGGGTCACAAAGAGTCGGACACGACTGACTGACCTCACTCACTCACTGAATCTGATTATGTTTTTAATGTTTCCTTTTCCCTCATGTTTTGTAAATCCTCAGAAGGCACTTACCAGGACTTTATTTAATAGCTTCACTTGCTCAACAACTTAGTCCAGTACACAGTAGAAGCTTAGAACATGACAATTGATGGATGAAAGGGTGGATAGATAAATGGATAGATGAATGAAAGGAAAAATCTTGTTCCATAAAGTGTAAAATCAGTGTAAATACATTTACCCTGGAGTTTAGCTTTGAGTGAATTACAGGACAGTGCACACACAGCTTCTTTATTATATCAGGCAGGGCAATAATCAAGGAAGCACCAGAACACTCATCCTAAGAGCAAGAAAGCAAGTGCTCCAAAAGCACATGGTTTTTTAATCTCAAAATATCCACCAGAAGCTCTAGGCAGGACCTCTTGATTCTGAGACTACTTTTCCTCACACATGTGTGTGTGTCTTATAATCTCTACTAGTAATGAACTGAACTTGAACAAGATAAATCTTCTTTGTAGTCATTGATCACACCAGAAATCCTGCAAAAGTCCACACTGCTTCATTTTAGGGCAATTGAGTCTTGCTCTTTCTTTTATATATACAGGGCAGGCATATTGGAGGGTACAGTATAATTTGCTTCACATTCAAGAATTTTGAATAAAATCTAGACTTACGATCTTAAAATATAAATTTATCAGGCACAGCCTTGGTTCAGTGTTCTGAAGGATGGAGGAGAGCTAGGTGGGTCGGAGGGTTAAGTTCTTTTCACATAGGCTGTATGTGATCTCACAGCTTGTGTCCTCTTGATTTGTAATGGAAATTAGACACAGTGAGGGCCATCTTACCTTTTAAGCCATGACATTTTTGAAATTATACATTCTAAGCAGACTGGATAATATTTTAAACAAAACACCATTGAAAATCCAGTTCATCAGAGTCATTGCACACACTCAATTGCTGATTTTTATAGTGCAATATTTTTGGCTCTAAAATCATGATGAAACAACACCAAAAGCAAATGGGCCATATTATGCACAAATTGTTTGTTAAATCTAAATTGCTAAATTGAAGCTTTTTCCAGCTGTGTCAGAACAAAAATATATCCAGCTACAAATATATAGAACTGGGATATTTTGAAGGTGGAAAAATATGCTGGGGTTCTATTATAAAACTGATTGAAAAAAGATATCTTTCCTTTAAATTCTGTTTTTTAAACAGAGGAAATTCATATTTCTGAATAAATCCTTTCCACATTAACATTTCCTAGGACATGGATCCTATTTGGTCTATAAAGTCCTAAAATGAGATTATGAGAGAATAAATCTGCTCATCTCATAAGAAGAGTTAGATGGCTTGACTCTAAAATTAAAACTGGATGCCTATAACACAGAGTAGCTTGGGTTCTATGGGATACACAATGACTCAAAATTTTGAAGTGATTATCTAAGATCCTTAAGGTTCATGGAAAGGCCATTCTTAGCAAATTTATTTTAAAATTATAATTCTATAAAAGCCAAGAGAAATGAAAATTTTTAATTTTGTGTTTCAAATTTAAATGCCTAGAAAGTAAGCAATGTAGCTGAGTGTTTTCAGGCTCCTTGTAAAAGATCCATTATTACATTTCTATAATCAATTTGTAATGTGTAAAAATAGTCCATTGTTATTTTTTATTTTATTTTTTTTATTTTTAAGAGAAGTTCGAAATCCAGATTTTAAGATTTTTCCCATTTTTAGATAACTGTGTGCACCAAACAACTTTTTTCCTATGGCTACATTTGACTTTTAAGTTAAATTTTGCCATTTATGTTTCAGAAATTGATTCTCCTTTCAGGTCCTAGTGGAGCTAAATCACCCCATGCAGGGGAATATCCCCCTTCCTGGAGGCCCACTCAAACTTCACTTAGCTACATCCCCCATCAGCTTTTTCAAAGTCTAGAGGAATATTTGATTCTTCTAATAATTTTTTCCCCTTCTAAAGTTCATGGAACTCTGACTACACATTTTTAAAGATGGTTTCATGCTAGCTTCTTTGGTAGGAATTATATACCACTATCGGAGAAGGCAATGGCACCCCACTCCAGTACTCTTGCCTGGAAAATCCCATGGGCGGAGGAGCCTGGTGGGCTACAGTCCATGGGGTCACGTAGAGTCGGACACGACTGAGCCACTTCACTTTTACTTTTCACTTTCACGCATTGGAGAAGGAAATGGCAACCCACTCCAGTGTTCTTGCCTGGAGAATCCCAGGGACGGGGGAGCCTGGTGGGCTGCCGTCTATGGGGTCGCACAGAGTCGGACTCGACTGAAGTGACTTAGCAGCAGCAGCACAGGACATCTATTATAGAATCAGTTTGTGCTGCCATTAATTTATACTTTTTCACCTTGAAATAAAATTCACTAGGACTCCCTTGGAGGTCCAGAGGTTAAGACTTGGTCTTTTAATGTAAGGGGTATGGGTTTGATCCCTGGTTGGGGAGCTGAGATACCACATGACTCATAGCCAAAAAACCAAAACATAAAACAGAGAAGCAATATTGTAACAAACTCAATTAAGACTAAAAATGGTCCACATCAAAAAAAAAAAAAAAAAAATCTTTAAAAAAGTCACCATTTCAAAGTACACGATTCAGTGGCTTTTAGTGCATTTATAATGTTGTACCACTTCTCCACCATCTAGTTTCAGAATATTTTCATCACTCTGAAAGAAATTCCTTACCCAGTTAGTGACTCTCCATTTCTCCCCACCTCCAGAACTCAGCAACTATTAAACGGTCACTCCTCGTTTCCCACTAACTTAGCCTCTGGCAACAACTAGTCTGCCTTCTGTCTCTATTTATCTGTCTTTTCTAGATACACCATATACATGGAATCTCATAACATTTGGCCTTTTGTGTCTGCCTTTTTTCAGTTAGCGTATTTAGAGGTCCATTCATGTGGTAGCATACATAATTGTTTAATTCCTCTTCATGGTTGAAAATATTCTAACATATGAATATGCTATATTTTGTTTATCCATTCATCAGCTAATGGACATTTGAGTTCTTTTCACCTTTTAGACTCTTGAACAGGGTTGCTATGAACATTTGTGTAAAAGTTTTTGTTTGAATGTGTTTTAAATTCTTTTGAATATACTATGAGGAGGAGAATTGCAGGTTTTACTGTAATAATATGTTTAACTTTTGAAGAATCTCCAGTTCTCCATAGAGGCCATGCCATTTTAAATTCCTACCAGCAGTGGGTGAGAATTTCAATTTCTCCGCATGTTAGACAAAACTTGTTATTTTATATTTTTATTTCTGTATTTTTACTATCACCATCTTTGTGTGAGTGGAGTGATAGCTCATGGTTTTAATTTACATTTTTCTAATGGCTGATGATATTAAGCACTATTTCAAGTGCCTACTGGACATTTCACATATTTTTTTTAGAGCAATGTCTAGTCATAACATTTTTTCACTTTTTAAAATGGAATTGTTTGTCTTTTTGTTGTTGAGTTTTAAATATGCCTTACATATTATGATAGATCCTTATGGGTGCTGGATTATTTTCAGTTGCTTTGCTGCATCAATTGACATAATCATGTGGTTTTTGTCCTTTCTATTAATGTCATATATTCAATGGATTGATTTTCATGTTGAATAAACTTTGCAATCTTGGGATAAATCCCAACTGGTCATGGTGTATAAATTGTTTAATATGCTGCTTGACTCACTTTAATAGTATCTTGTTGAGTATTTTGCATTTGTATTCATTAGGAGTACCATTCTATGTTTTTTGTTTCTTGTGATATTTTTGTCTACCTTCTGTATGAGTGTAATATTGGCCTCACAAACAAGTTAGGAAAAGTCCCTTACTCTCGCAAATTCTGTATCAATTTTTCTTTAAATATTGGGTGTAACCAAGCAATGATTCATGCAAAGATGAGCTCAATAAAGGACAGAAATGGCATGGACCTAACAGAAGCAGAAGATATTAAGAAGAGGTGGCAACAATACACAGAACTATACAAAAAA
The DNA here is from genome assembly GCF_027580195.1 of Bos mutus. NCBI lineage: Eukaryota > Metazoa > Chordata > Mammalia > Artiodactyla > Bovidae > Bos > Bos mutus. Next base: position 77,857,267 of record NC_091625.1, read on the forward strand.
GATCTTCATGACCCAGAAAATCATGATGGTGTGATCACTCACCTAGAGCCAAACATCCTGGAATGTGAAGTCAAGTGGGCCTTAGGAAGTATCATTACGAACAAAGCTAGCGGAGGTGACAGAATTCCAATTGAGCTATTTCAAATCCTAAAAGATGATGCTGGGAAGTGCCACACTCAATATGTCAGCAAATTCGGAAAACTCAGCAGTGGCCACAGGACTGGAAAAGGTCAGTTTTTATTCCAATCCCAAAGAAAGGCAATGCCAAAGAATGCTCAAACTACCACACAACTGCACTCATCTCCCATGCTAGTAAAGTAATGCTCAAAATTCTCCCAGCCAGGCTTTAGCAATACGTGAATCATGAACTTCAATATGTTCAAGCTGGTTTTAGAAAAGGCAGAGGAACCAGAGATCAAATTGCTAACATCCTTTGGATCATCAAAAAAGCAAGAGATTTCCATAAAAACATTTATTTCTGCTTTATTGACTATGCCAAAACATTTGATTGTGTGGATCTCAATAAACTGTGGAAAATTCTGAAAGAGATGGGAAAACCAGACCACCTGACCTGCCTCTTGAGAAACCTGTATGCAGGTCAGAAAGCAACAGTTAGAACTGGAACAACAGACTGGTTTGAAATAGGAAAAGGAGTATGTCAAGGCTGTATATTGTCACCCTGCGTATTTAACTTCTATGCAGAGTACATCATGAGAAATGCTGGACTGGAGGAAGCACAAGCTAGAAACAAGATTGCCATGAGAAATATCAATAACCTCAGATATGCAGATGACACCACCCTTATGGCAGAAAGTGAAAAAGAACTAAAGAGCCTCTTGATGAAAGTGAAAGAGGAGAGTGAAAAAGTTACCTTAAAGCTCAGTATTCAGAAGACTAAGATCATGGCATCCAGTCCCATCACATCAAGGCAAATAGATGGGGAAACAGTGGAAACAGTGGCTGACTTTATTTTTCTGGGCTCCAAAAATCACTGCAGATGTTGATTGCAGCCATGAAATTAAAAGACGCTTCCTCCTTGGAAGGAAAATTATGACCAACCTAGACAGCATATTAAAAAGCAGAGAGACATTACTTTGTCAACAAAGGTCCATCTAGTCAAGGCTATGGTTTTTCCAGTAGTCATGTATGGATGTGAGAGTTGGACTATAAAGAAAGCTGAGCGCGGAAGAATTAATGCTTTGGAACTGTGGTGTTGGAAAAGACTCCTGAGAGTCCCTTGGACTGAAATGAGATCCCACCAGTCCTTCCTAAAGGAGAATAGTCCTGGGTGTTCTTTGGAAGGACTGTTGAAGCTGAAACTCCAATATTTTGGCCACCTGATGTGAAGAGCTGATTCATTTGAAAAGACCCTGATGCTGGGAAAGATTGAAGGCAGGAGGAGAAGGGGATGACAGAAGATGAGATGGTTAGATGGCATCACTGACTCAATGGACATGAGTCTGAGTGAACTCTGGGAGTTGGTGATGGACAGGGATGTTGATGTGCTGTGGTTCATGGGGTCGCAAAGAGTCAGACATGACTGACCGTTGAACTGAACTGAACCGAACCAATGATTCCCTCTTGTCCTAGACTTTTTTGTGTGTGTGTGAAGAGTTTTTGATTATTGATGCAATCTCTTTGCTTGTTTTTCATCTATTCAGATTTTCTATTTGCTTTTGAGTCTTTTATGGCAGCTTTGTTTTTCTAGAAATATGCTCATTTCATCTAGATTATCTAATTTGCTGATATACAATTGTTCACAATATTCTCTTATAACCAAACTTTTTGTCTGAGGCCAATAACAATATCCCTACTTTTATTTCTAATATTATTTCTAATATCTATTATCAGTACCATCTTAGTATGAGTTAAGTGGTATAACATGGTTTTAATTTACATTTCTCTAATGGCTAATGGTTTGCCTTGGAAACGAACAGAGATCATTCTGTCATTTTGAGATTGCATCCGAGTATTGCATTTCAGACTCTCTTGTTGGATCACAATAAAAATTGTGGAAAATTCTGAAAGAGATGGGAATAACAGACCACCTGACCTGCCACTTGAGAAACCTATATGCAGGTCAGGAAGCAACAGTTAGAACTGGACATGGAACAACAGACTGGTTTGAAATAGGAAAAGGAGTATGTCAAGACTGTATATTGTCACCCTGCTTATTTAACTTCTATGCAGAGTACATCATGAGAAACGCTGGACTGGAAGAAACACAAACTGGAATCAAGATTGCCGGGAGAAATATCAATAACTTCAGATACGCAGATGACACCACCCTTAATGGCAGAAAGTGAAGAGGAATTAAAAAGCCTCTTGATGAAAGTGAAAGAGGAGAGTGAAAAAGTTGGCTTAAAGCTCAACATTCAGAAAATGAAGATCATGGCATCTGGGCCCATCACTTCATGGGAAATAGATGGGGAAACAGTGGAAACAGTGTCAGACTTTATTTGTTTGGGTTCCAAAATCACTGCAGATGTTGACTGCAGCCATGAAATTAAAAGACGCTTACTCCTTGGAAGGAAAATTATGACCAACCTAGACAGCACATTAAAAAACAGAGATATTACTTTGCCAACAAAGGTCCATCCAGTCAAGGCTATGGTTTTTCCAGTGGTCATGTATGGATGTGAGAGTTGAACTGTGAAGAATGCTGAGCACTGAAGAATTGATGCTTTTGAACTGTGGTGTTGGAGAAGACTCTTGAGAGTCCCTTGAACTGCAAGGGGATCCAACCAGTCCATCCTGAAGGAGATCAGTCCTGGGTGTTCATTGGAAGGACTGATGCTAAAGCTGAAATTCCAATACTTTTGCCACCTCATGCGAAGAGTTGACTCATTGGAAAAGACCCTGATGCTGGGAGGGATTGGGGGCAGGAGGAGAAGGGGACGATAGAGGATGAGATGGCTGGATGTCATCACTGACTGGATGCACATGAGTTTGAGTGAACTCCGGGAGTTGGTGATGGACAGGGAGGCCTAGCGTGTTGTGATTCATGGGGTCACAGAGTCGGACATGACTGAGCAACTGAATTGAATTGAACTGAATGGCTAATGAGATATTAAGCACCATTTCAAGTGCTTACTGGACATTTCACATATTTTATCTTAGAGAAATGTCTATTCATAGGATTTTTTTACTTTTTAAAGTGAAAGTTACTTTCCTAGTTTTTACTCAGGATTACAGTTAATATCTTGATTTAGTTTAGTTCTAATTAATACCAACACAATTTCAATAATACACAAATTTGCTCCTATGTACTCCATCCTACCATACTGTTATTGTCACAAATTATAGTTTAATACATTGTGTGTTCATCAAATAGATTTAATTATTTTAATTATTTAATTATTTTAATTAAAATAAAATTAATTATTTTAATTTGTCTTTTAAATCATATAGAATAAAATGAAGATTCACAAACCAAAAATATAGTGATGTTGGGTTATATTTTACCTATATAGTTATATTTACAAGTGTATTTATTTCTTTAAATAGCTTTGAATTACTTTCTAGTCTCCCTCACCGTCTGAAGACTCCCTCTAGCATTTCCTAGAGAAGAAGGAAACGGCAACCCACTCCAGTATTCTTTCCTGGAGAATCCTAGGAACAGAGGAGCCTGGTGGGCTGCCGTCTGTGGGGTTGCACAGAGTTGGACACGACTGACGCGACTTAGCAGCAGCAGTAGCAGCAGCAGAGGACAGCTTTATTAGTGCTGAGCTCCCTCTGTTTTTGTTTATATGGGAATGTCTTAATTTCTTCTTCACTTTTGAAGGTTTTGTCACATATAGAGTTTTTGGCTAGAAGATTTTTTTCTTTCATTCTATTGCCCTCTGTTCTCTATGGTTTCTAATGAGAATCAGTTTTTAGTATTATTGAGGATCTGTTTTAGAAGACAATTTACTTCTGTGAATTCTTGTCCCACTTTTACACTTTTTTCTTTGTCTTTCAACAATTTGCAATGTATCTTAGCATTGGTCTCTTGAATTTATCCTACTTGAAATTTGTTGAGATTCTTGGATATGTAGATTTATGTTTCATCAAATTTGAAAAGCTTTAGCTATAGTTTCTTCAAGTGTTCTTTTGACCACTTTCTTTTCTCACCTTCTGAGACTCCATTTTATGTATGTTGGTATGCTTGATGGTGTCCCCAAGATCCTTTCTTGTTCAGTTTTCTTTCTGTTCCTCCCAGAGGATAATCTTAAATGATCTATCTTCATATTTACAGATTCTTTCTTCTGTCTGTTCAAAATTGCTCTTCTACTTCTCTAGTGAAATTTTGCTTTCAATTATTGTAATTTTAACCTCCAGAATTTTGATTTGGCTGTAAGTAAAACATTTTCTATCTCTTAGTTGATGTTATCCATTTAGAAAGGCATCATTTTTCTGGTTTAATTTAGTTGTTTTCGTGGTGTCCTTTAGCTCTTTTAGCATATTTAGAACAATTATTTAAAGTTATTTGTCAGGTAAATCCAATTTTAGGGCTTCCTTAATAATGGTCACTTTTATTTTTCTTTTGAATGGAAAGAAGCTTTTGGTTTTAATGTATGCCTCATAATTTTTGTTGAAAGGCAGATATTTTGAATATTATAATTTGGTAACTCTCTTTTCAGATTTTTCCTCTCCCTCATAGTTTGTTGTTACAAATGTTGTGGTAGTTTTCTTTGCTTTTCTGAACTAACTTTAATATGTCTGAATGAAGAATGATATATCTGAATTCTTTATTTTGTTGGTCTCTGATATCTTTATTCCTTTTGATTAGTAGTCAGTTAGAGATTTGACACAGGTTTTCTTAAGCACTTACAGCCAAAATTTTAGAAAAAAGGAGGAGAAGGGAATGAAAAAGAAAAAAAAAAAAAAAAGACTTTATTTTTGCAGATTGGCTCTGTGTTAGAGCACTCTTTCAGTACTAGCCAGGAAATTAATAACTTTATTTTAGCCTTCGCTTCCTGCTCACACACAGCATGAAGTTCAGCCAGAGGTAAAATCTTAAGTTCTTCTCAGGTGTTTTCTAAGCCTGCATGTAGACTTGAGCATTTGCTTTGGGTCTTCTATGATCCCCAGAATATTTGGGGGCTTCAAAGGCCTTCCTCATCATGTTTCTTCTTCTTAGCCTCTTCATTCCTAAGCTTGTTGTTTGTCCTAACTACTATACTTTGGTCCAAGTGGCCATGGTTAATACATTTGCCTTTAAATGCTTTCAACAAACGAAGGAAACTGCCTCCATTCTGTGGAAACTCTGTGGATAATAAAACACATCAAGCCCTTGAGATGATACTTCAGAGACCCAGCCAAAAGGTTAAAACAATCAGTTCTGTATTTCTCCCTCTGGTTACCAATAACCTGCACCAGTAAAGCAGGTTGACATCTCAAGTCTGCTGCTAACTGGGCTTAGGGGTGGCAATCAGGTATATTTAATGCCAGAGAGCTCTCTTACTAAAATTTAGGCATTTTTCTCTTTATGAAACATTCCCCTGACTGTTGTAAGTTTTTCCTTTGATTCCAAAACTCCAAAAAAGTTAATTCTGAGAGTTTTTGCCAGCTTATTTGTTGCTTTTGCAATGTGACAGAGTTTTGAAATTCCTACTCAGCTTTTTTTTTGTATTTCACTCTAACTTACTTTCCAATGTTGGTTTTAAGTTGTAGAGAGAATGGACACTATTTGTCATCTAGACTTTTATTTTTACTATCTATTTTCACTATAAATCCTAGAATAATATTAAATAATATATACAAAAATATTAAATAATAATTTTGTATATATATGAATAAATTAACATATTAACCAGAATCCATATAAAGAGACTTTTATTACCTACCTAAGTGATTTATTGTGCAGTGTAAAAATTCTGAAGTTAAGACAAGTTTCCTTACAATCTAAAAAAAATCCTCATGGAAGCATTAATTTTCCTTTGCTCAATTATTAGTGAAGATAGAGAAACTATGGCTGTTATGTTTTTCATAATAATTTTCTTTGTATACACAGAATAGTTTTAAAATTTAATCATCCCCTGATCTCCTCAGCTGTAAAATAAACAATCTTTCAGTGTTTCCTCTTTGGTTTTATTTTCTGCCTGAATTATCCAGATAAGGATTGGAAAATAAAGATCTATCTCATTTGGCTAAGTTAGCAGGCTTTAATTCACTTGGGAGTTGAGCAATCCTATTGCAAAGAACTTTAGTTTAGAATTTTTAAATTAAGTGTGGTAACGTAAAATAGTAATATTACCCTTGAGAATGATATTTGTTCCATAGTACTAGTGATGGCCATAGATGCTTATTTGTTGATGCATCTGGATTAAGGTTATCCCTAGTCTGAGTGAATTCAGGCAGATCCAAGTACAAACTTAGAATAATACATTCTGAAAAAGCATGCCCATTCATTTGTATCCAAAATCTAGCATACATCTGTAGAAACAGTATTTAAAGTACTGAGAGTGGTATTGTTTAATGTCCTATATTTATTTGTATAGAAATAATATTTCTAGAATGCTTTTATATACCAGGCAATTATTAGATGCTTTCTAATAAATCAGATCAGTCGCTCAGTCGTGTCCAACTCTTTGCAACCCCATGAATCACAGCACGCCAGGCCTCCCTGTCCATCACCAACTCCCGGAGTTCACTGAGACTCATGTCCATTGAGTCAGTGATGCCATCCAGCCATCTCATCCTCTGTTGTCCCCTTCTCCTTTTGCCCCCAATCCTTCCCAGCATCAGAGTCTATGAAACAATTGCTAATATCTTGAATTGATTATAATATTATTGTCTTAGTCAAGGAAACTAAGGATCTGAACTACCAAGAAACTTGTACAGAGTATGGTGGCTATGGGGGTGTAGTTCTGTAATCACCCTTTAAGAGAGGTCCTGCCTGAACTGATCTTCTCTGATTGGAGGGCCTTTGGAACTTGCGATAGTGTCACTGAAGACATGCTGTCCTCAGGCAGCTTCAGCCACATTATTCAAGCTCAATAGAGAGTACTCATTGCTGCTCCAGGCAAGGTGCCTCCATGGACAATCTTTGCCTTAGAGGTCCCTTTGGGCTTCTGGCATTCTCACACCTATCCCACCATCTCGAGCTCTTTCTTCCAAGTTGTCTTCCCTTTCTCCACAGGTGTCAGACCAACACTGCAGTCTGAGGGCTTTTCCTACCCACCCATCCTCCCCCCTCTGTTATTTTTCATCATTTCAGTTCAGTCACTGAGTCATGAATCATGTCCAACTCTGACCCCATGGACTATACCATGTCAGGCTTCCCTGTCCACGACCAACTCCAAGAGCTTACTCAAACTCGTGTCCATAGAGACTGTGACGCCATCCAAATATCTCACCCTTTGTTGTCTTCTTCTCCTCCTGCCTTTAGTCCTTCCCAGTATCAGGGTCTTGTCCAATGAGTCAGTTCTTTGCATCAGTTGGCCAAAGTATTGGAGCTTCAGCTTCAGCATCAGTCCTTCCAATGAACATTCAGGACTGATTTCCTTTAGGATGGACTGGATGGATATCCTTGCAGTCCAAGGGGCTCTTAAGAGTCTTATCCAACACCATAGTTCAAAAGCAAAGCATCAAGTCTTCAGCATTCAACTTTCTTTATAGTAAACTCTCACATCCATACATGACTACTGGAAAAACCAAAGCTTTGACTACACAGACCTTTGTTGGCAAAGTAATGTCTCTGCTTTTTAATATGCTGTCTCAGTTCAGTTCAGTTCAGTCGCTCAGTCGTGTCTGATTCTTTGTGACCCCATGAATTGTAGCACACCAGGCCTCCCTGTCCATCAGCAACTCCGGGAGTTCACTCAGACTCACGTCCATCAAGTCAGTGATGCCATCCAGCCATCTCATCCTCTGTCATCCCCTTCTTCTGCCCCCAATCCCTCCCAGCATCAGAGTCTTTTCCAATAAGTCAACTCTTTGCGTGAGGTGGCCAAAGTACTGGAGTGTCAGCTTCAGCATCATTCCTTCCAAAGAAATCCCAGGGCTGATCTCCTTCAGAATGGACTGGTTGGATCTCCTTGCAGTCCAAGGGACTCTCGAGAGTCTTCTCCAACACCACAGTTCAAAAGCATCAATTCTTCAGCGCTCAGCCTTCTTCACAGTCCAACTCTCATATCCATACATGACCACTGGAAAAACCATAGCCTTGACTAGATGGACCTTTGTTGGCAAAGTAATGTTTCTGCTTTTGAATATGCTTTCTAGGTTGGTCATAACTTTCCTTCCAAGGAGTAAGCGTCTTTTAATTTCATGGCTGCAGTCACCATCTGCAGTGATTTTGCAGCCCCCAAAAATAAAGTCTGACACTGTTTCCACTGTTTCCCCATCTATTTCCCATGAAGTGATGGGACCAGATGCCATGATCTTTGTTTTCTGAATGTTGAGTTTCAGGCCAATTTTTTCACTCTCCTCTTTCACTTTCATCAAGAGGCTCTTTAGTTCTTCGTTTTCTGCCATAAGGGTGGTGTCATATGCATATCTGCGGTTATTGATATTTCTCCTGGCAATCTTAATTCCAGCTTGTGCTTCATCCAGTCAAGCATTTCTCATGATGTATTCTGCATATAAGTTTAATAAGCAGGAAGACAAGTACAACCTTCACATAATCCTTTCCTGATTTGGAACCAGTCTGTTGTTCCATGCTCAGTTCTTTGCTTCTTGATCTGCATACAGATTTCTCAGGAGGCAGGTCAGGGGGTCTGGTATTCCTAACTCTTGAAGAATTTTCCACAGTTTGTTGTGATCCACACAGTCACAGGTTTTGGCATAGTCAACAAAGCAGAAAGAGATATTTTTCTGGAATGCTCTCACTTTTTTGATAATCCATTGGATGTTGGCAACTGGATCTATGGTTCCTCTGTCTTTTCTTAATCCAGCTTGAACATCTGGAAGTTCATGGTACATGCAGCTGTTGAAGCCTGGCTTGGAGAATTTTGAGCATCACTTTGCTAACGTGTGAGATGAGTGCAATTGTGGTGATAATTTGAGCATCCTTTGGCATTGCCTTTCTTTGGGATTGGAATCAAAACTGACCTTTTCCAGTCCTATGGCCACTGCTGAGTTTTCCAAATTTACTGGCATATTGAGTGCAGCACTTTCACTGCGTCTTTTTTTTTTTAATGTTCCTACTACCTCCTTGCAGAATCTTTTATTGATTACCATATTCAAGATGTTGATGTATGGCAAAACCAATACAATATTGTAAAATAATTAGCCTCCAATTAAAATGCATCATCTTTTATGATTTGAAATAGCTCAACTGGAATTCCATCACCTCCACTGGCTTTATTCATAGTGATGCTTCCTAAGGCCCACTTGACTTCGCATTCCAGGATGTCTGGTTCTAGGTGAGTGATCACACCATTGTGGTTGTCTGGATCATGAAGATCTTTCTGTGTAGTTCTTCTGTGTATTCTTGCCACCTCTTCTTAATATCTTCTGCTATTGTTAGATCCATACTGTTCTGTCCTTTATTGAGCCCATTTTTGCATGAAATGTTCCCCTGATATCTCTAATTTTCTTGAAGAGTTCTCTAGTCTTTCCCATTTGATTGTTTTTCTCTATTTCTTTACATTGATCTTTGTGGAAGCCTTTCTTATCTCTTCTTGCTATTCTTTGGAACTCTGCATTCAAATGGGTATATCTTTCCTTTTCTCCTTCGCCTTTTGCTTCTCTTTTCACAGCTATTTATAAGGCCTCCTCAGACAGCCAATTTGCCTTTTTGCATTTCTTTTTCTTTGGGTGGTCTTGATCACTCCTCCTGTACAATGCCATGAACTTCCGTCCACAGTTTTTCAGGCACGCTGTCTATCAGATCTAGTCCCTTGAATCTATTTCTCACTTCCACTGCATAATCATAAGGGATTTGATTTAGGTCATACCTGAATGGTCTAGTGGTTTTCCGTACTTTCTTCAATTTAAGTCTGAATTTGGCAATAAGGGAGTTCATGATCTGAGCCATAGTCAGCTCCCAATCTTGTTTTTGCTGACTGTATAGAGCCTCTCCATCTTTGGCTGCAAAGAATATAATCGATCTGATATCAGTGTTGGCCATCTGGTGATGTCCATGCATAGAGTCTTCTCTTGTGTTGTTGAAAGAGGGTGTTTACTATGATCAGTGCATTCTCTTGGCAATACTCTAGCAATTTTTGCCCTACTTCATTCTGTACTCCAAGGCCAAATTTGCCTGTTACTCCAGGTATTTCTTCACTTCCTACTTCTGCATTCCAGTCCCCTATAATGAAAAGGACATCTTTTTTGGGTGTTAGTTCTAGAAGGTCTTGTATTACTGGTATTAGAAGTATTAGAAGTATTACTGGTTAGGGCAAAGACTTGGATTACTGTGACATAAATGGTTTGCCTTGGAAATGAACAGTTCATTCTGTCATTTTTGAGGTTACATCCAAGTACTGAATTTCAGACTCTTTTGTTCAATGTGGCTACTCCATTTCTTCTAATGGATTCTTACCCACAGTAGTAGATATAATGGTTATCTGAATTAAATTCACTCCATCTGGTCCATTTTAGTTCACTGATTCCTAAAATTTTGATATTCACTCTTGCATTCTCCTCTTTGACCACTTCTATTTTACCTTGATTCATGGACCTAACATTCCAGGTACCTATGCAACATTGCTCTTTACAGCATCAGACTTTGCCTCTATCACCAGTCACATCCACAACTGGGTGTTGTTTTGCTTTTGCTCCATCTTTTCATTCTTTCTGGAGTTATTTCTCCACTGATCTCCAGTAGCATATTGGGCACCTACCAACCTGGGGAGTTCATCTTTCAGTGTCCTTTCTTTTTGCCTTTTCATACTGTTCATGGGGTTCTCAAGGCAAGAATACTGAAGTGGTTTGCCATTCCCTGTTCCAGTGATTATCTATTATACATATTATGTAAAATAAATCTTTTGTACTGCAAATTCTGCTCTTGCATTTTATTTCCAAAGATCTAAACTGACCAGGGAGGAAGAAAGATGTATTAGAAGAAAGACAAAGTTATTTATTCAGGGTGGTTGCATTCATAAAAGTTGTTACATATACCAACATTTTCATTCTATTTCTCCCTCATAAAAATTCAGTCATTTGCACAACAATATTGTTTTGCAGAGTTGTTATAAATCTCTTGAATGATGTAGTAATCCTTAGCTGTTCAGTTCAGTTCAGTTCAGTCGCTCAGTCGTGTCCGACTCTTTGTGACCCCATGAATCAGAGCATGCCAGGCTACCCTGTCCATCACCAACTCCCGGAGTTCACTCAAAGTCATGTCCATCGAGTCAGTTATGCCATTCAGCCATCTAATCCTCTGTTGTCCTCTTCTCCTCCTGCCCCTAATCCCTCCCAGCAACAGGGTCTTTTCCAATGAGTCAACTCTTCGCATGAGGTGGCCAAAGTACTGGAGTTTCAGCTTCAACATCAGTCCTTCCAATGAACACCCAGGACTGATCTCCTTTAGGATGGACTGGTTGGATCTTCTTGCAGTCCAAGGGACTCTCAAGAGTCTGCTCCAGCACCACAGTTCAAAAGCATCAATTCTTTGGCACTCAGCTTTCTTCACAGTCCAACTCTCACATCCATGCATGACCACTGGAAAAACCATAGCCTTGACTGGATGGACTTTTGTTGGCAAAGTAATATCTCAGCTTTTGAATATGCTATCTAGGTTGGTCATAACTTTCCTTCCAAGGAGTAAGCGTCTTTTAATTTCATGGCTGCAATCACCATCCGCAGTGATTTTGGAGCCCCCCCTCAAAATAAAATCTGACACTGTTTCCACTGTTTCCCCATCTATTTCCCAAGAAGTGATAGGACTAGATGCCATGATCTTAGTTTTCAATGTTGAGCTTTAAGCCAACTTTTTCACTCTCCTCTTTCACTTTCATCAAGAGGCTTTTTAGTTCCTCTTCACTTTCTGCCATAAGGGTGGTGTCATCTGCATATCTGAGGTTATTGATATTTCTCCCGGCAATCTTGATTCCAGCTTGTGCTTCTTCCAGCCCAGCATGTCTCATGATGTACTCTGCATAGAAGTTAAATAAGCAGGGTGACAATATACAGCCTTGCCATACTCCTTTTCCTATTTGGAACCAGTCTGTTGTTCCCTATTCAGTTCTAACTGTTGCTTCCTGACCTGCATATAGGTTTCTCAAGAGGCAGGTCAGGTGGTTTGGTATGCCCATCTCTTTCAGAATTTTCCACAGTTTATTGTGATCCACACAGTCAAAGGCTTTGGCATAGTTAATAAATCAGAAATAGATGTTTTTCTGGATCTCTCTTGCTTTTTCGATGATCCAGTGGATGTTGGCTGTTAGTAGGGTCTCAATAATGATAGCTATTTTAGTCTTAATGTTTCTAGTAAACAACATTAATATTAAGAAATTACACATATTATGAAGTCTAATTACTAAGTATAATAATAATATATTACATTTTAAGTATTGGTTCTGATTTTAAAAATCAAACATGTCACTGCAAAATAGTTTCCTTTTCATGGCTCTTTTCTAGCATTATTCTAATTGATGATAGAGGCTTTTTATTTCTTAACTTCCAGCTATTTTGAAAATAGTACAGTGTATTTATATTGTCACTAAATGTTTGGATTGATGTTATGCATATAATTATATGGCTTACATTCACAGTAATTGATTGTACCTGCCAACAATCAGTAATCTAGCTCTAAATATTTGTAAATGGCACCCAGACTCATACTCTACTCAATTATTTCCCAAAAAGATTAGTCAAAGAGGCCACATGATTTAAGATTCAAACACCCAAACTGAAGTAAGAAAGTCTGTTTTTGACTTTGAGTCACCTCATCAACTAACTTCTATTTGGAACAATTGTTCAGTCATACATAACTTTAGTTTCTTTGTTAATAAAATGAAAGTATTAGGGCAATTTATTTCTAAAGTCCCATCAGGTATATAATCTAAAAACTGATAATGATCAGCTCCTTAGAATTTGCACTTTAAGTCTATAAGCAATACCATAATAATCCTAGATTTTCATTATTATATCATTGATTTTATGAAATGTAATAAGGATAATAAAAAAAGAAAAACAGTCAAATGAATGGTAATTTGTTAATGGTTAATGAATTAATTGTGATAATTCATAATCAGTTTTTTACTTCTGGTCTCATATATTCAAAAAGATTACTACAACAGGGATTAAATACTAGAATTAATAGAAGTTTTATAAGTTTCACCAAAAATATTGCTGATTTAAAGAATGCAAATAAAACTTTTCCACATCATCTTTCCTAAAAAAAATAATAATTAGGGAAAACATGCATAAATTTACCCTGCTAAAAATGTTGGAACAATTAGAGATATAATACTCTGGATGATGTTTCCTATCTTGTCCCTCAGACAGAAGCTATGCTAGAATTTCTAGATTATGAAGTCACATCATTCTAAAAATGTGTTTATGTTTCATGAAAATGTCATCTGAAGCAATATAGGTTCAAGCTCTTATCCAAACAGAAGAGATCACATACAACTTCTGAATCAATCTCATGCTTGACATTAAAAGCCCAGAGTTACCATGAATAGATAAGAGTAGATCATTGGTAATTAAGGCTGGAAATATCACCCATCTACAATTGAATCCTCACTTCAAATGACCTGAACTCAATAAAAAAAGCCAGAGGGGGGCATATAAAAACAGTCCACTGTACAGTGCCCCTGGTTCACGGTAGACACTAAATGACTAACCATTGTATTGAACCGAATTGAATCACACCATTTAAAATCATCTTTAGGAGACTGTTTTTATATGTACCCCACTCTAGTTTTGCTAAAGCATGACATTGATCCAGAAGCCATATGTGAGGTATATGCAAGTCCAAAGATGAATAAGACATGGCCCTCTCATCAAAGTAAAGTGATTTATTAGAGGATATGAGGTTTAGTACAGGAATACTAGATGGTGATTAATATAAGTAGCTATTTCTTACTGCTGAAGAAAGAAATGGCAACCCGCTCCAGAATTCTTGCCTTGGAAATCCCATGGACTGAGGAGCCTGTTGTGCTACAGTCCATGGGGTTGCAGGAGTTGGACACGATTTAGCAACTAAACCACCACCACCATTTCTTACTGCATAAATGGAACAAATGAAGGTGTTCTATTTGAGCAAAAATGCCAAAGGCCCTGAGACAAAGGTAGGAAGACAGTTGTTGCTGTTTAGTCACTACATCATATCCAAGGCTTTGCAACCTATGGACAGGGTCCTCTGTCCATGGAATTTTCTAGGCAAGAATACTGGAGTGGGTTGCCATTTTCTTTTCCGAGGGAACTACCTGACCCAAGGATCAAACTTGGGTCTCCTGTGTCTTCTGCACTGGCAGGCAGATTCTTTACCATTATGTCACCTGGGAAATGGTAGGAAGACAGACATAAAAAAGTATCAATAACAACATGTCAAACAAAAGCAACTATACCTGCTCATCTAAGGGTTTGTTCTGTGTGGCAATGATGGTTTTGCATCTTGGTTGGTATGTAAATATTTCACAACACTAAAAGCTGAACTGTCTTAGGACAAAAGGAGCAATAATATAAAAGATGATGTCTCCTCTTTGATTTCTCTCTCTTTTTCACACACACACACACACACAATTCCTAATTGGCAATTGATGCTTGATGACTAATCGTGGTGGTAAAAATCAATTCAGAGATATTTGGAGAATGACAATGCTGCTTAAAGAAAATGCTATACTTGCCAATGCTTTAAGAATGGGTGACATCACCCTTATGGCAGGAGGTGAAGAGCAGCTAAAGAGCCTCTTGATGAAAGTGAAAGAGGGGAGTGAAAAAGCTGGCTTAAAACTCAACATTCAAAAAACTAAGATCATGGCATCCAGTCCTGTCACTTCGTGGCAAATAGATGGGGAAACAATGGAAACTTTATTTTCTTGGGCCCCAAAATCATTGCAGATGGTGATTCCAGCCATGAAATTAAAAGACTCCTTGGTAGAAAAGCTTGACCAACCTAGAGAGCATACTAAAAAGAAGAGACATTACTTTGCTGACAAAGGTCTGTCTAGTCAAAGCCATGGTTTTTCCCTGTAGTCATGTACAGATGTGAGAGTTGGACTATAAAGAAAGCTGAACACCAAAGAATTGATGCTTTTGAACTGTGGTATTAGAGAAGACTCTTGAGAGTCCCTTGGATAGCAAGGAGATCAAACCAGTCAATCCTAAAGGAAATCAGTTCTGAATATTCATTGGAAGGACTGATCCTAAAGCAGAAACTCCACTACTTTGGCCACCTGATGTGAAGAACTAACTCATTGGCAAAGACCCTGATACTGGGAAAGACTGAAGGTGGGAGGAGAAAGGGAAGACAGAGGATGGGATGGCTGGATGGTATCACCAATTCGATGGACATGAGTTTGAGTAAGCTCTGGGAGTTGGTGATGGACAGGGAAGTCTGGGGTGGTGCAGTCCATGGGGTCACAAAGAGTTGAACATGACTGAGTGACTGAACTGAACTGAACTGAACTAAACTGAAGGTAACAGGGAAGCCTCTGCTCTGGCATAAAATGAGAGTAGAGAATAGCCAGCAATATTTGATGTTCAAATTGTAAATCTGACTTACATATCATGGGATATTTTGAATAATAAGGTAATAAACCTCTCCATCATCCTTCATAAATCTTACGGTTTTAAAGACTATTAATAGAATGACAGAAATATGATTCTGTTAAATGCCATTTAAATATAACTCTCCTTAACCATGCTTTAGAAACAATGTAGTATTGTTCAAGTGTAAAAAGTCTTCATGTATGCTACAGGTGCCAAGACTCAATGCACCATATTCTCATGCCTGTGAATTAAAGCCCCTGGCCCTTCCAAGGACTGGTTTTGATTATTGGGAATACAACTATTGACTTCGTAATATTAGGAGTCACAAAGAGTCATGGAATGCTTTCTACATGCCAAGCTCTGGCTTAGATACTTTGCTTTACCTCATTTAATTCTTACAGTAACACAATGAAGTTAGTACTGTTGTTATTATCATTTTATTAATACTGTCAAACCATTCTTCAGTTCAGTTCAGTCACTCAGTCATGTCCAACTCTTTGTGACCCCATGAATCAGAGCATGCCAGGCCACCCTGTCCATCACCAACTCCCGGAGTTCACTCAAACTTGTGTCCATCGAGTCGGTGATGCCATTCAGCCATCTCATCCTCTGTCATCCCCTTCTCCTCCTTCCCCCAATCCCTCCAGCATCAGGGTCTTTTCCAATGAGTCAATTCTTCGCATGAGGTGGCCGAAGTATTGGATTTTCAGCTTCAGCATCAGTCCTTCCAATGAACACCCAGGACTGATCTCCTTTAGGATGGACTGGTTGGATCTCCTTGCAGTCCAAGGGACTCTCAAGAGTCTTCTCCAGCACCACAGTTCAAAAGCATCAATTCTTTGGCGCTCAGCTTTCTTTACAGTCCAACTTTCACATCCATATATGACCACTGGAAAAACCATAGCCTTGACTAGATGGACCTTTGTTGTCAAAGTAATATCTTTGCTTTTGAATATGCTATCAAGGTTGGTCATAACTTTCCTTCCAAGGAGTAAGCGTCTTTTAAT
This sequence comes from Bos mutus, assembly GCF_027580195.1. Lineage (NCBI taxonomy): Eukaryota > Metazoa > Chordata > Mammalia > Artiodactyla > Bovidae > Bos > Bos mutus. Next base: position 77,873,865 of record NC_091625.1, read on the forward strand.
TTCATGGGTGCAGTCACCATCTGCAGTGATTAGGTCTTTCTAATTTTGTAGCATGCATTTCTGGTTTTATAATTCTCTCTCTATCTCTCTCTCTCTTTTTTTTTAAATTTTCTCGGTTCTGCCATGTGGCATGTGGGCCGTGCACAGCCTATGGGGTCTTAGTTCCTTGACCAGGGATCAAACCTGCACCCCTAGCACTGGTAGCACAGTCTTAACCACTGGACTGCTAGGGGAGTCCCTTCTCTAGTTTATCATTTTCAGTTGTAATAAAGTTTGGGTGATAAAGTCATGTATAAAATAAATTTCCACAAAATTGTTTTACCTATTTGAAAATACTACTTATTACTCTAAGGTTCACACACATATCTGTTTTATTGCCTTACTCTGGAACTATGTTATGGGGTGAATGTGTTTTCCAAGCAGAACTGACCTCTGTTCTACACCAATCATCCCCTGCAACCTAAGGCAGTTTGCTGCCAGTAAGTCTACGTGCTTTCACATTTCTTAATGTCTATTTTAAAATATCATCTGTTGATGTTACTCTAAATACTCCCTGCTTTAGATGTAGCACAATTACACATGAGTTCCTTGACAAAAGCACCATTTAAATACAGTTTCTTGTTTCTCTAGTCCTTTGTAGACAGCCTTTCCAAAGGTAAAGTTTATAAGGACAGATCAACCCCAAATAGAGTTATTTGAAAGGCAAATGATAATGATGCTGTTAAATGCTGCTGCTGCTGCTAGGTCGCTTCAGTCATGTCCCACTCTGTGTGACCTTATAGATGGCAGTCCACCAGGCTCCTCTGTCCACAGGATTCCCCAGGCAAGAATACTGGAGTGGGTTGCCATTTCCTTCTCCATGTTAAATGCTAAATGTCTCCAAAGTATTTTGTGTTTCAGTACTTAATTCCACCTGTGAAGACTGGAAATCAGTTATTCAGTGCAGAAGATCTCAGTCTATATTAGAATATGGATGAAGATAAAAAGAAATTCTAAATATGTTTTCCACATAGATCTTAGTACCATTACAATATGCTGGATGCTTTCCAATCTGGCCATTAGACTGTGAGTCTTTTTATGTGTCTATGTACAGGTCTCTATGGGTACCTAAAAACTATGTTCTTGCTAGAAAGCCTTGCCTGCTGTTTTCCCACAACTTTGTAGCATTCATGATCTTGAACAAATCAGTTAAGATGTCTGTATCCCTGTTTCTTTGTCTATGAAGTAAGAGGCTGGGTCAGATGACCCATGAGACCCATGCCAGAACTAAAGCATATTGATCCTGTACCCAAGAATGATGATTTACTGGAACTACTGTGCAGTGTACACCAACTGCTATTAAATAGAAAATACTCATTTATTCTTTCTATATTTTCTATAAAAATGCTTTCATGGATACTAGAAAAATTATTGCAAGCACTACTGATAGGAAATACTAAAATCATGCTTGCCCTGGAATTCTTATATATTTTCTTTATACTTTGTAATTTTTAGCAAAGTTTTTAGTGAGAGAACAGGTTTGTGGTTGACTGGCTGGGTTCATGAGATATGATTCCTGAGAATGAGAAGTCAATATATTGAAGATGCAGAAAAGAGAAGTAGAAAGAGTTGTGGATGGTAATGGTAAACAGGACAAGCAACTGGACATTCTGTCATGTCAGGAAATACATATCTCTATTTGTGTACTCACAGTTGCTTACATTTTCCATTACTTGAAACTGAATCCACTTCTAAGTAATCAAAGTTTAGAATTACCTCCACTTTAGGATCAGATGATGTTAGGAACTATGAAATCTAATTGCTAATCAACACTGAGCTTTCATGTTATTTCAACCTTTTCATATTTTCTTGTGATCAATGAGATGTTTGTACTATGTGCTTGAGTTTCATGTGTTTGTTTTTATTATTTTTCTTTTTCGCTTAGTGCTAATAACTATAACGGATAAAACTCTGCATTTAGAATTTAATGGCTTGCTGTTGTTCAGTCGCTCAGTTGTGTCCGACTCTGTGTGATCCCATGGACGGTAGCATGCCAGGCTTCCCTGTCCTTCACCATCTCCCGGAGCTTGCTCAAACTCACATCTATTGAGTCAGTGATGCCATCCAACCATCTTGTCCTCTGTTGTCCCCTTCTCCTCCTGCCTTTAATCTTTCCCAGTGTCAGGCTGTTTTCCAACGAGTTGGCTCTTTGTATCACTTTTCCTGAGTGGTAGGGGTGTCAATCCATTATTTTTTGTTGGGAAGCCTTCCTTGATGCCACTTGGTATTTTTTAAATTATTATTAAACTTTTTATTTTGTATTGGAGTATAGGCTATTGACAATGTGATAATTTCAGGTGGACAGCAAATGGACCCAGCCACACATATACATGTATCCATTCTCCCCCAAACACTCCTCCTATTCAGGCTGCCACATTAACATTGGGCAGAGTTCCCTGTGCTTTACAGTAGGCTATCCATTTTAAATATAGCAGCATGTGTCATATTTATTTCCAATTCCCTCTGGGTCTTTCTTTCACTGTGCTCTAAATAAGACAAGTGGTCAGTAATTTCAAGTTAGTATTTGATGTGAGTATTTCCAAGAGTGAAACATTTCAAGAATACCATGCTCCTGGATTATCAAGTCAAAAGTGTGAAAAATACTTCAAACAAAACACAAGCATCACTTACTGACAACTTCCAAGTCCCTTGTTGAGAACTAGAGGATAACAATAAGTCTATTTTTATATCAGGATAATAATATTTGATCTGATTCCCATCTAGTCTTTTGAGAATACTATATTAGTCATCTGGGATATTTTCGAGAAGCCAGGTGCATTGCTTGGCATAAATACAAAACAAAACTAATGACTGAGTAACTTTGTCAAAATGTTAGAAAGGCTTACACACCCTTCAGTTATCATCATGTTTTCACAGATAGATTTATAATACCTTTAGAAATGATATCTTAAAGTTTACACAGACTTTTAAAACCAACTCAAGACTATAAGGGGCCCTTGGAGACAGTTTCTAGTCTAACCTTCTCCAATCTTTTGAACACTTCTATTACACAACTTTGTCCAATGTATACCATCAGTTGGTTGACTATAGATGTGGTGTTAGGAAACTCCCTATTCATCAAGTCAATTCATTGTTTTCTTGCACAAGTTGAACTGATGGAAAGTTCTCATAGTTGAGCTGATATCTGTCTCATGTAATTATTCCTGTTGGTAGTGCCATTCTGTACAAACCATGTTTCAATAGTTTAAAAAATATTTTGAGTCTGTCAAATATTTTATTGAAACAAAATGTGTTGTACAAATATTGCATTTCGACAATTTAAGAGTCTAATCACTTTTTCAGAAACTGTAAATATGGTTACTCTGCCATTACTTGAGTTGAAAGAACACATGCTGTCTTCCAGTAATTGTCATTCATTTCTTCTGTACTTATAAGTCATCTTTTTACCTTTTTTTTTATTAAGTCTTACTTGAGATCAATGTCAAACAAGTACATGCCACGTTTACAGAACATGTTGGAACATATAAAATAGTTATCAAGTTCATAAGATGCATAAAAACTGGTAGGCTATAAAAAAATGGCAAGATGAGATTTTCCATTATTTACAAAGCATATGGCTTCATGAATAGCTTAGAGTAAGGATTTATCAACTTTGTCAAATATAAAAGGAAGGCTATTTCTTTAGCTAGTTGAACAATATTTAAGAATTAGTAAAAATAAAATGTACTTAACATTTAAATTTGTATATAGTAGACTCAGGTGGTGCAGTGGTAAAGAATCCTTCTGCAACGCAGGAGGTGCAAGAGACATGAGTTCAGTCCCTGGGTCAGGAAGATTCCCTGGAGGAGGAAATGACAAACTATTTCAGTGTTCTTGACTGGAAAATTACATTAACAGAGGAGCCTGTCATGCTAGAGTCCATGGGTGGGTATTGGACATTACTGAGCAAGCGTGAGCATCCAACTATGTATCATCATCAGTTCAGTTCAGTTCAGTCGCTTAGTCGTGACTGACTCTTTGCGACTCCATGAATCGGAGAACGCCAGGCCTCCCTGTCCATCACCAACTCCCGGAGTTCACTCAGACTCACGTCCATCGAGTCAGTGATGCCATCCAGCCATCTCATCCTCTGTCGTCCCCTTCTCCTCCTGCCCCCAATCCCTTCCAGCATCAGAGTCTTTTCCAATGAGTCAACTCTTCGCATGAGGTGGCCAAAGTACTGGAGTTTCAGCTTTAGCATCATTCCTTCCAAAGAAATCCCAGGGCTGATCTCCTTCAGAATGGACTGGTTGGATCTCCTTGCAGTCCAAGGGACTCTGGAGAGTCTTCTCCAACACCACAGTTCAAAAGCATCAATTCTTCAGTGCTCAGCCTTCTTCACAGTCCAACTCTCACACCCATACATGACCACAGGAAAAGCCATAGCCTTGACTAGAGGGGCCTTTGTTGGCAAAGTAATGTCTCTGCTTTTCAATATGCTATCTACGTTGGTCATAACTTTGCTTCCAAGGAGCAAGCATCTTTTAATTTCATGGCTGCAGTCACCATCTGCAGCGATTTTGGAACCCCCAAAAATAAAGTCTGACACCGTTTCCACTGTTTCCCCATCTATTTCCTATGAAGTGATGGGACCGGATGCCATGGTCTTCATTTTATGAATGTTGAGCTTTAAGCCAACTTTTTCACTCTCTACTTTCACTTTCATCAGGAGGCTTTTTAGTTCTTCTTCACTTTATGCCATAAGGGTGGTGTCATCAGCATATCTGAGGTTATTGATATTTCTCCCGGCAATCTTGATTCCAGCTTGTGCTTCTTCCAGTCCAGCGTTTCTCATGATGTACTCTGCATATAAGTTAAATAAGCAGGGTGATAATATACAGCCTTGATGTACTTCTTTTCCTATTTGGAACCAGTCTGTTGTTCCATGTCCAGTTCTAACTGTTGCTTCCTGACCTATATAGGTTTCTCAAGATGCGGGTCAGGTATTCTGGTATTCCCATCTTGCCGGGAGCCGGCATATTGCATATTGAGTGCATATTGCATATTGAGTGCAGCACTTTTCAGGATCTGGAATAGCTCAACTGGAATTCTATCACTGCCGGTAGCCAGCGTGAGGAACTCCGCCCATGACAAAGGTCATGAGGAAGGAGGCTCGGCACACGCAAAGGCGGGATCGAGCCTCAGGAGTCCCCCTGGAAATTCTCTAGCATTTACACCCAAAACCAGAGTCTGCCTACTTTCTGCTTTGTGCTTTCACCTACACCTCTGACTTTACGGGGGGCTGTCCCCCACTACCTCTCTGAAAAAAGTTAGCTTACAGCTCCAGTTAATAATTCCTGGGTGTGACAGTGTTTAACCTACAAACTCCTTTGGAAATCCTCTAGCCTGCCTGAATAAGTTTTTCCAGCCACATGTGATTGTTCAGAGCCTCCCAACTGTGAGAGGCAGGAGATGTTCTAAACTGTCTAAACACAGATTCTTTTGAGTAGTTAAAAGATTGATTAGAAATTGTATTGGTGAAGGGATTTTCACTTGTTGGGCCAATGTTTGCTGCTAAGTTTCCATATCCTTTACCTGCTGTGTCCCTGGCAGTGTATTGATTAATATAATTGGTGTAAGTAGTAGCTTTAATGTTTGTAACCTGGGACCCTTGAGTTAATTCTTTTTCTTGTTATAGCCCACCACACCTTTGCGCTGTAGGAATGCAACTTTATCTAATGCTTTTGGAGGGTGGCTCCTGACCAATCATCTTTAGAGAAAAATAAGTTTTCTGAAGAAAGGGTCTTAAAATATTAACAGGCCTCCGGGCCAGAAGATGATGTAAATCACCTAAGCTTTTGCATATGATAAGTTTGCAGGAAGAAAGCCTGGTTTGCTGCAAGACTCTACCCCTTCCCCCATTATCCTCTATGCATAACTTAAGGTATAAAAACTACTTTGGAAAATAAAGTGTGGGCCTTGTTCACTGAAACTTGGTCTCACCATGTCGTTCTTTCTCTTACCTTCTGGCTGAATTATTCAGCCTCTTTTCTCCACTGAATTTCCTCACTGAGCTATCCTTATTTCAGCCTCTTTCTTCACTGAATTTTACTGAGCTATCCTCATTCTATTACTCTTTATATCCTTAATTAACATTTAATTAAGCAATTGTTTCCTGATCTTTGCCTACACCGTCTCTTCTTCGAATACCCTGGATCAGCCGGGGCTGGTCTTCCATGATCCAGCGGATGTTGGCAATTGGATCTCTGGTTCCTCTGCCTTTTCTAAAACCAGCTTGAACATCAGGAAGTTCATCGTTCACATATTGCTGAAGCCTGGCTTGGAGAATTTTGAGCATTACTCTACTAGCATGTGAGATGAGTGCAATTTTGTGGTAGTTTGAGCATTCTTTGGCATTGCCTTTCTTTGGGATTGGAATGAAAACAGACCTTTTCCTGTCCTGTGGCCACTGCTGAGTTTTCCACATTTGCTGGCATATTGAGTGCAGCACTTTCACAGCATCATCTTTTAGGATTAGAAATAGCTCAACTGGAATTCCAACACCTCCACTAGCTTTGTTCGTAGTGATGCTTTCTAAGGTCCACTTGACTTCACATTCCAGGATGTCTGGCTCTAGGTCAGTGATCACACCATCGTGATTATCTGGGTCATGAAGATCTTTTTTGTACAGTTCTTCTGTGTATTCTTGCCACCTCTTCTTAATATCTTCTGCTTCTGTTAGGTCTATACCATTTCTGTCCTTTATCGACCCCATCTTTGCATGAAATGTCCCCTTGGTATCTCTAATTTTCTTAAAGAGATCTCTAGTCTTTCCCATTCTGTTGTTTTCCTCTATTTCTTTGCAATAATTGCTGAGGAAGTCTTTCTTATCTCTTCTTGCTATTCTTTGGAACTCTGCATTCAGATGCTTATCTCTTTCCTTGTCTCCTTTGCTTTTCACTTCTCTTCTTTTCACAGCTATTTGTAAGGCCTCCCCAGACAGCCATTTTGCCTTTTTGCATTTCTTTTCCATGGGGATGGTCTTGATCCCTCTCTCCTGTACAATGTCACAAACCTCAGTCCATAGTTCATCAGGCACTCTATCTATCAGATCTAGGCCCTTAAATCTACTTCTCACTTCCACTGTATAATCATAAGGGATTTGATTTAGGTCATACCTGAATGGTCTAGTGGTTTTCCCTACTTTCTTCAATTTCATTCTGAATTTGGCAATACGGAGTTCATGATCTGAGCCACAGTCAGCTCCTGGTCTTGTTTTTGCTGACTGTGTAGAGCTTCTCCATCTTTGGCTGCAAAGAATATAATCAATCTGATTTCAGTGTTGACCATCTGGTGATGTCCATGTGTAGAGTCTTCTCTTGTGTTGTTGGAATAGGGTGTTTGCTCTGACCAGTGCATTTTCTTGGCAAAACTCTATTAGTCTTTGCCCTGCTTCATTCTATATTCCAAGGCCTAATTTGCCTGTTACTCCAGGTGTTTCTTGACTTCCTATCTTTGCATTCCAGTCCCCTATAATGAAAAGTACATTTTTTGGGGGTGTTAGTTCTAAAAGGTCTTGTAGGTCTTCATAGAACCGTTCAACTTCAGCTTCTTCAGCGTTACTGGTTGGGGCATAGACTTGGATTACTGTGATATTGAATGGTTTGCCTTGGAAACAAACAGAGATCATTCTGTCATTTTTGAGATTGCATCCAAGTACTGCATTTCGGACTCTTTTGTTGACCATGATGGCTACTCCATTTCTTCTGAGGGATTCCTGCCTGCAGTAGTAGATATAATGGTTATCTGAGTTAAATTCACCCATAATCTATAGATGATAATAAAATCAAATCCATATAATTGATTCTCACAGAATATTTTTTGATTTTTGCCAATCTAGTATATCCAAAAGCAGGGATTACAAATCATAATGGTATAATTCGAAAATGATGTTGATTGATACTTTCATTTACATGAAAGTGTAAGACGAAAGTGAAACAACTATGCTGTCAGAATATCACTGATTTGTCAGTGTTATGAAAGACTTCTTTACTGATTTGGATAATAGCTTTTGAATACTGGAAGTATATTTCCTCAAAATCATTGTGATAGTCACAATATGATGTCAACAGAAACCAAACACTTTTACATTTATTGTTATTATTCATATTTTCTCCATCATTTCCTTAAAACTAGAGCACAAAAATAATAAGTCAAGCCCTGATTTTTAATAGTTGCAGATTTTCACGCACATAATACTTTACCCATGGGTAATTTCATACTACCAACATAACATTACTGAACATAGTATTGGGAAGTGATGTGTAGTAGTTTATCATTACATTATATTTCAATCATATTGATATAATAGATGCAGGTAACCCCAATATTATAAAATAATTAGAAGGCAATGCATTTTGAGTAGTTAATACATTTGTTTTAAATAAAATTTACTTAATTTTAAGTTCATAAAATTTAATTTTGAATGATAGCCATTTTTAGCTATAGACTTGCAATATTCCTGAAAACAATGAATTCTTGCAATCTAGTAGAAACTAGCTCACCCAATACATGAAGTAAGGCATAATAATAGCATTCAAGATGTACAGTTGTTGCTAAAAGGTTTGTCTTTTTTCGGGAATGAAGAGATGTTATTGGTAAGCAGTATAGTGTCCTGTTGTGAATATAAACTCCAGAGGTAAATGACTTACCTCTTTCAATCATGTGTGTCCACGTGTAAGTTTCTTTTTCATTTCTGTAAAATGAGTATAATAGTAGTAATAATGATTATAATAGTATTATTCATCGTGTATAAGATGAGGTGATATATGTAAATTCCTAAGGGCAAGTCCTAAAATGTCTTAAATACTCAATACACAATAACTGTATTACAATTGGGATTTAAGATGGAATATAATGTGATCAGATTTACAACTTAGTTGGTCGCTCTAAGTGTGGAGTACTCCACTGTGTGAAAAAGGCAGTTAAGTATCTATTGTGTCTTCTGATGGCTTAGATGGTAAAGAATCTGCCTGCAAAGCAGAAGATCTAAGTTCTATCCCTAGGTTGGTAAGATCCCCTCGAGAAGGGAATGGCAACACACTCCAGTATTCTTTTTTTTTTTTTGTATTTATTTACTTTTTAATTGAAGGATAATTGCTTTATAGAATTTTGTTGTTTTTGGTCAAACATCAATGTGAAACATCCATCAGTTCAGTTCAGTCGTTCAGTCATGTCCGACTCTTTGCGACCCCATTGACTGCAGCACACCAGGCTTCCCTGTCTGTCACCAACTCCTGGAGCTTACTCAAACTCATGTCCATTGGGTCAGCGATGCTATCCAGCCATCTCATCCTCTGTCCTCACCTTCCCCTCCTGCCTTCAAGCTTTCCCAGCATCAGGGTCTTTGCCAATAAGCTGGCTCTTCCAATAAGTTGGCCAAACTATTGCAGCTTCAGCTTCAGCATCATTTCTTCCAATGAATATTCAGGACAGACTTGCTTTAGAATTGACTGGTTTGATCTCCTTACAGTCCAAGGGACTCTCAAGAGTCTTCTCCAACACCACAGTTCAAAAGCATCAAGTCCTGGGCTCTCAGCTTTCTTTATAGTCCAACTGTCATATACATACATGACTATGGAAAGACCATAGCTTTGACTAGATGGACCTTTGTTGGCAAAATAATATGCTTCTTTTTAATATGCTGTCTAGATTGGTCATAACGTTTTTACCAAGGAGCAAGCATCTTTTAATTTCATGGCAGCAGTTACCATCTGAAGTGATTTTGGAGCCCCCCAAAATAAAGTCTGTCACTGTTTCCATTGTTTCCCATCTATTGCATGGGACTGGATGCCACGATCTTCATTTTTTGAATGTAGAGTTTTGAGACAGCTATTTCACTCTTCTCTTTCACTTTCATCAAGAGGCTTTTTAGTTTTTCTTCACTTTCTACCATAAGAGTGGTGTCATCTGCATATCTGAGGTTATTGATATTTCTCCCGGCAATCTTGATTCCAGCTTGTGCTTCCTCCAGCCCAGTGTTTCTCATGATGTACTCTGCATAGAAGTTAAATAAGCAGGGTGACAATATGCAGCCTTAACATACTCCTTTTCTGATTTGGAATCAGTCTGTTGTTCCATTTCCAGTTATAACTCTTGTTTCCTGACTTGCATATAGATTTCACAAGAGGGAGGTCAGGTGGTCTGGTATTCCTATCTCTTTCAGAATTTTCCACAGTTTGTGGTGATCCACACAGTCAAAGGCTTTGGTATAGTCAGTAAAGCAGAAATAGATATTTTTCTAGGACACTTTTGCTTTTTCAATGATCCGACAGACGTTGGCAATTTGATCTCTGGTTTTTCTGCCTTTTCTAGATCCAGCTTGAATATCTGGAAGTTTGTGGTTCACATACTGTTGAAGCCTGGCTTGGAGAATTTTGAGCATTACTTTACTAGCATGTGAGATGAGTGCAATTGTGTGGTAGTTTGAGCAATCTTTGGCATTGCCTTTCTTTGGGATTGGAATGAAAACTGACATTTTCCAGTCCTGTGGCCATTGCTGAGTTTTCCAAATTTGCTGTCATGTTGAGTGCAGCACTTTCACAGCATCATCTTTTAGGATTAGAAATAGCTCAACTGGAATTCTATCACCTCCACTAGCTTGTTTGTAGTGCTGCTTCCTAAGGCACACTTGACTTCTCATTCCAGGATGCCTGGTTCTAGGTGAGTGATCACATCATCATGGTTATCTGGGTCATGAAGATCTTTTTTGTATAGTTCTTCTGTGTATTCTTGCCACTTCCTCTTAATGTCTTCTGCCTCTGTTTGATCCATTCCATTTCTGTCCTTTATTGAGCCCATATTTGCATGAAATATTCCCTTGGTATCTCTAATTTTTTTGAAGAGATCTCTAGTCTTTCCCATTCTATTGTTTTCCTCTATTTCTTTGCATTGATTACTAAGAAAGGATTTCTTATCTCTCCTTGCTATTTTTTGGAACTCTGCAACAAATTGGTATATTTTTCCATTTCTCTTTTGCCTTTGGTTCTCTTCTTTTCACAGCTATTTGTAAGGCCTCTTCAGACAAACATTGTGCCTTTTTGTATTTATTTTTCTTTGGGATTGTCTTGGTCAGTGCCTCCTGTACAATGTCATGAACCTCCATCCATGGGTCTTCAGGCACGTTGTCTATCAGATCTAATCCCTTGAATCTATTTGTCATTTCCACTGTATAATCATAATGGATTTGATTTGGGTCATACCTAAATGGTCTAGTGCTTTTCCCTACTGTCTTCAATTTAAGTCTGAATTTGGCAATAAGGGAGTTCATGATCTGAGCTGCAGTCTGCTCCCAGTCTTGTTTTTGCTGATTGTATAGAGCTTTTCCATATTTGGCTGCAAAGAACATAATCAATCTGATTTTGGTATTAAGCATCTGGTGATGTCCATGTGTAGAGTCTTCTCTTCTGTTGTTGGAAGAGGGTGTTTGCTATGGCCAGTGTGTTCTCTCAGCAAAATTATGTTAACCTTTGCCCTGACACAGCTTTTTGCTGTGGGGATTCAATGATAGGTATACATTTGTCTCCTCCCTCTTGAACCTCCCTCCCATCTCCCTCCCCATCCAACCCCACTAGGTTGATACAGAGCCCCTGTTTGAGTTCTCTGTGACACACAGCAAATTCCCATTGGGTATCTATTTTACATACAGTAATGTAAGATTCCATGTTACTCTCTCCATATATCTAACCCTCTCCTACCCTTTGCCCATGTCCTTAAATCTGTTCTCTACATCTTGTTTCTCCACTGCTGCCTCGCAAATAAATTCATCAGTACCATCTTTCTAGATTCCATATATATATGTGTGTGTGTGTGTGTGTGTGTGTTAGTATATGATATTCATCTTTATGACTTACTTCACTCTGCATAACAGGCTCTTCAGTGAGGAAAATAGTGAAAGGAAATCGCTTTGGGGCCAGGTAAGAGATCAACTATTTGGTTTTAGAATTTAAAATCTGAGGTATGATTAAAAATTTCAGGAGTGTGGAGTACGCTGATTCAAATACAGAGTCCAGAAGAGTGGTCAGGGCTATCGATACACATATTGGAGCTATTGGCATGAAGATGGAGTTGAAACCACATGGGTGGGTAATATCTTTCAGCAGATTGGAACATACAGTAGAAAGCTGTCTTATCTGAGGAACATCTATATTGAAAAGCTGTGTAGAATAAGATGGGTGAGAGAAAAAGAATTATTCAAGGCAGAGTTTGGTATTCCCATTTCATTAATAAGGTAACTAAGACTCACTTGTAGATTTTAAGCAAATTTGTTGTAGTTCATATGGTTGATAAGCAGCATGACTCAGATTAAACTCTGTTTCATTCTGCTCCAGGTTCTTGGTCTGTGTTTCACATTCACTGAGTCTCTGGCTATCAACTCCAGCCTTTTGATCATTAAGGAAGACGTGTTTAGTACTCAGTAATTCATAGATTCTTCCCTCATTCCCTTTCTGCACTGAAAGCTCCACCAGTGTACAGCTGTATTCCTTATTATGCAATCGAGAAGGGAGAGAGAAAAGTGAAGAGAGAAAGAGAAGGAGAAAAGAGAGAGAGAGAAGCTCTTAAAAAATAAATCAGCAAGTTAGGACTGGAACTATGGTAGTCCAGTGTTCAAAACACAGATACTTAGATTTCAGCTTATTTGGCTTGGGAATATATCAGACTTTCTCCTGTCCCAGCAGAGGAATTAAAATATATGAACTGCTAGAGCTAATATTAAAATTGTCCTTACCAATAAAAGGTAGGCAAGAGTCAAAGGAGAGAATGTAGAGCAAAATGTAGTAAAGACAAGGGAGACACTTACAATTCATTAGATCAATAATGCTCCTTAGAAAATCTCCAAAGCATTCTGAGGACCTGAGTCATGTTTACAATCGTTCAGGGAGAACACATAGCTGGTGTAGATGCAACAAGTGGTGACAAGGGAGACAGGAAACCACTGAGTGAGACCACAGTGTTAACGTTCTCATATTCAAATATTTAAAACCCGATCTGACTATACACGTATCAAAGCAAAGCCCCAAAGAAAGCAGATGAGGTTAGAACTGTGTGGCTGGACTGGGCTGAGGGAAGTGTTAATTTACTCCTACTTATATTAGGCATACAAGTCAGTAATCAGAGCTTCACTTTCCAAGATGCTAAAACTCAAGTCAGAATTCAAAATAAAATTGCATTAAAGAGTATCTAAGAAGTCACAAAATACCCCATAATAAATCAATAAAGTGTACATTTTTCAAGTACTGTGTAGGAGGTGTGCATTACAAATCTTGTTATTAAAAAATAGGAAAAAACAACTAACCGTTAAAGCTCTAGTTCAAAATAACTCACACCAAGTGAATTAACAAAGATGAATATAAAATATTCAATTTTATAAGTGCTGCACAATTGAAAAAGATTAATTGCTTATTCTAACCCAAAGACCCCAACAAATACAGCCCTTTTGTAGTAGGGAAAAAACCCCAACAACCCCAGAATGCTTTGTATTCAACTCAAGAGACACTCATCTAATGATGTTACCAAAGTGGTAAAACTGGAGGCATTTCCATTTGGTACATATGAATATTTCAAACTATGTTGAGAAGTTAGATTGAATGAAAACCAGATGAGGAATAAATTTAACCCTGAAGCATTCATTATTCAGCATTTGAATGAGATTTGCCATTTAAAGAGATTTGAATCTGTTTCAATATGTTCACAACCTTCCAGTTAATACAATACTATTAGCCCTGCTTTAAAAGAAAGAATATGTATTAGCCCATCTTTTAAATAAGGAAATCGAGGCAGAAAGTTCAGTGGCAGTTTAAAGTCTGCCAGTAGAAGCACCTTCCCTTTAGTTGAGGATCCATTCATTTTAAGTGAATTACCTATTCTCAGGAGCCCTGTGATGGCCCTAACCGGGGTAATTTATTTCCAAGAAGGGAGTTCTTAGCTTTTAAGAGGAAACAGTTTTACTTATTGTATTGTAGAATTGTGTCTGTTATTAATATAGTAAGAAATATATATCCTGACTCCACTAGCATTAAGCCAAATACTGTGTTCTGTTTTTTCTTACCAGATGTTTTATAGTATGTAAGTGTGTTAAGGAAGATTGATAAACCTAATAAACTTATATATAAACCTATCAGTAAAGGATTATAGAAAGGAAATTCTACTTCGGTTTAGAATACTTGTAAGGTTTTGACCATAGGTTTTGCTTTACCTTAGCTCAATCTCATTTACAAGAGAATCATTTTTTATCCTATGTTTTGCAGCACTTATATTTAAACTAAGAAAAAGAAATTATGCAAAGCTGTTAACCAGATTCTGTCACTAAGTCAGATCTAATGAAAATATTCCTTGTCTCAGATATTTTGTAACTGTAACATGGAAATGTAATATGTTTGGTTAGGTGCCAGTTTTATTTAATCAAATTAGATTCCTTGAGGAAAAAAAGATTAGATTTCTAGAAATTTAAATGTGTGTTATTAAAAAGGGAAAATAAGGCTTAAATAATGTTCCTATATAACCATGTCATCAATTTAGCTGCTGCAAAATGAAAACATAGTCTACAGGTTAAGTATATGATAAAAACAGTTATTTTTCCAAACTACAAAAAGGTTAACATTGCTATTATATAAATAATACAGTAAAGAACTACAGAGTAAAAATAACCTTTGAGATTTTGATGACTGTCTCTCTAGACCTCTTCAATGACACACTTAAATAAACTTAAGTCTTATAGTGCAGATTGTTTTACTTCTATGAATGTTTTGTATATGTCTTTTGGTCAACATAAGCAGTGATTTCTGTTGGGTATTTACCTAGGTGCAAAACTGCTGGGTCAAAGGATACTCATATATTCAACTTTAGTAAACACTGTCAAACAGTTTTTCAAATTGGTTGTAAAATGTGGGTGGTTCCTTTCACCAATCCTTGGTATTGGCAGTATTTTATATTTTAGCCATGTGTGTGTGTGTTTGTAGTGATATTACATTGTGCAATTTTTGACTTTTGTGTGTATGTGTGCGTTCAGCAGATGGCTAACGATTTGAGTAGTTTTTCTAACATTTATAGCTAGTTGGATCAGCTCTTTCCTGAAGTTCATGTTCAAGGTTTTTGCCCAGTTGTCTATTGGGTTTTCTCTATAGTCCTTATTGATTTGCTATAATGTTTTATACATTCTTAATATAAGTTTTTGCTGGATGTATATTTAGATCATTTATATCTAATTTACTGATGTATCGAACCTGGACTGGCGACTCGTCTCATACATGATATTACACATGTTTCAATGCCATTCTCCCAAATCTCCCCACCCTCTCCCTCTCCCACAGAGTCCATAAGACTGATCTATATATCAGTGTCTCTTTTGCTATCTCGTACACAGGGTTATTGTTACCATCTTTCTAAATTCCATATATATGCGTTAGTATACTGTATTGGTGTTTTTCTTTCTGGCTTACTTCACTCTGCATAATAGGCTCCAGTTTCATCCACCTCATTAGAACTGATTCAAATGTATTCTTTTTAATGGCTGAGTAATACTCCATTGTGTATATGTACCACGGCCCAGAGGGAGGGTGTGGGGAGGGAGGAGGGAGGAGAGTTCAGGATGGGGAGCACGGGTATACCTGTGGCGGATTCATTTCGATGTTGGGCAAAACTAATACAATATTGTAAAGTTTAAAAATAAAATAAAATAAAATAAAATAATTTACTGATATAGTTAGGTTTGTGTCTAAATATCTAAATTAGATACTTAGATAGTTTTACATATTTAGATGCAAATATCTAAATGTTTCCTATTATGACTAGGAGTCTTATATTCCTCTTTATTTATTTTGTTGCTTATTTTTGTATAACCAAATTTATTATTATTACTATACAACTTTTATCTATTACTTTGTTAGTATAACATTATTTACTATTATTTTAGTTTGATAGTAACAGTATTTTTATTCTAGATATCATAATATAAACGCTTGATTTATTATAATTTAATATAAATAATCTGTTTTACCAATTCCATTTACCATCATGACTTTTTGGTATTGTTATTTTCATGAATTTTATCTATAATTATATTTAAAAATCTATAGAACATGCTTACTTATTTTTTAATATAGTCAACTTCTATTTTATATTGTTGTTCTTCATTTCTTTCTGTATTTTTGTCTTCTTATGGAAGTATTTTTATCCAGACTAAATTTTCTCTGACTAAATAATTCCCCTTAGCATTTTTAAAATTCGGATCTGGTAATAATTTCTCTTGGTTTTTAATTATTTGAAATTATCTTTAATTTTTTTTATATTTCATAGACACAACAGTAGTGCATAGGTTTTTGTGGGGATATATATTTGCACCTAGTACTTACGATTCCACTCTATTTTCTCTGGCTCCTCTATTTTTATAGGGTGTCAGTTGTCAGTATGAAGGCTTGTACCTATTTTCTTTGCTTGCTTTTAAAATATTCTCTCTTTCTTTGGTTTTCAGTGTTTTGACAGTGATATCCCTAAGTATGTTATTTGATTCAACATGATTATTTTATATCTTACATGGCATATGCAGAGATTCTTGGTTCTCTGATTTAATACCTTTTGATAACATTTTTAAAGCTCATTATTTCTTCAAATATTTCTTCTGTCCAATTCTCTTTCTTTTCTCCTGGAACTCAGTACTTTAGCTCTTTTATGTTTGTTGGTCTCACTCTCCTGTATTTTCCTTTTTTCTCTGTCAGTTTGAATATTTTCTTTTGACTTTTCTCCCAGTTCACTAATTCTCTTTTATATCTATTTTGCCTATATTTTACTGAACTAGCTAATTATAATTATATCCACGTTTATTAATATGGATCATCTGTATACCTGTTCTATTTTTTTAAATTGTTCTGTGCTTTCTTTTGACAAGAATTTAAAAAATTTTGATCATTATAATTGAATTCTAAATGTTGCATATAAAAACATATAGAGAGTTCATGCAATACAGCATTCAGTTCAGTTTAGTTCAGTTCAGTCGCTCAGTCATGTCCGACTCTTTGCAACCCCGTGAACCGCAGCACACCAGGCCTCCCTGTCCATCACCAGTTCCCAGAGTTCACTGAGACTCACGTCCAAAGAGTTAGTGATGCCATCCAGCCATCTCATCCTCTGTCGTCCCCTTCTCCTCCTGCCTCCAATCCCTCCCAGCATCAGAGTCTTTTCCAATGAGTCAACTCTTCACATGAGGTGGCCAAAGTACTGGAGTTTCAGCTTTAGCATCATTCCTTCCAAAGAAATCCCAGGGCTGATCCCCTTCAGAATTGACTGGTTGGATCTCTTTGCAGTCCAAGGGACTCTCAAGAGTCTTATCCACCACCACAGTTCAAAAGCATCAATTCTTCAGCGCTCAGCTTTCTTCACAGTCCAACTCTCTCATCCAGACATGACCACTGGAAAAACAATAGCTGTCACTAGATGGACCTTTGTTGGCAAAGTAATATGTCTGCTTTTCAACATGCTATCTAGGTTGGTCATAACTTACCTTCCAAGGAGTAAGCGTCTTTTAATTTCATGGCTGCTGTCACGATCTGCAGTGATTTTGGAGCCCAAAAAGATAAAGTCTGACACTGTTTCCACTGTTTCCCCATCTATTTCCCATGAAGTGATGGGACCAGATGCCATGATCTTCGTTTTCTGAATGTTGAGCTTTAAGCCTACTTTTTCACTCTCCTCTTTCACTTTCATCAAGAGGCTTTTTAGTTCCTCTTCACTTTCTTCCATAAGGGTGGTGGCATCTGCATATCTGAGGTTACTGATATTTCTCCCGGCAATCTTGATTCCAGCTTGTGCTTCTTCCAGCCCAGCATGTCTCATGATGTACTCTGCATATAAGTTAAATAAGCAGGGTGACAATATACAGCCTTGCCGTACTCCTTTTCCTATTTGGAACCAGTCTGTTGTTCCATGTCCAGTTCTAACTGTTGCTTCCTGACCTGCATATAGGTTTCTCAAGAGGCAGGTCAAGTGGTCTGGTATTCCCATCTCTTTCAGAATTTTCTACAGTTTATTGTGATCCACACAGTTAAAGGCTTTGGCATTGTCAATAAAGCAGAAATAGATGTTTATCTGGAGCTCTCTTGCTTTTTCGATGATCCAGCGGATGTTGGCAATTTGATCTCTGATTCCTCTGCCTTTTCTAAAACCAGCTTGAACATATGGAAGTTCATGGTTCACGTATTGCTGAAGCCTGGCTTGGAGAATTTTGAGCATTACTTTACTAGCGTGTGAGATGAGTGCAATTGTGTGGTAGTTTGAGCATTCTTTGGCATTGCCTTTCTTATACAGCATTACCAGAGGGAATTTTACACTCTCACTTTCCAAGCAGATAGAGTGAGGGACTGACCATTAGGGACTAACCTAATCAGGGATTAAGCTGAGTTATACTTAGGGTGCTATTAGAAAACAGGAGTGAACAAGTATTCTCTCTGTGCAGTCATCACAGAGTAGCTTAGTGACTCTCACATGGGCAGTGCTTGGATTAGATGAGAACAAGGACATGTTGGGGGACTTCTCCTGAAACACCCAAGTATAAAAAAAAAAAAAAAAAACAAAACTTTATCTTTTTCCTCCTGTTTCCAAATTGCAGCTTTCCTGGACCTTTAAGTTACAGTATATTTTGGTTTTGAGGCCTCTACTTGATGGTTTTTTGTTTCTTAATATCAAATACTGCTGTCGATGATGCTCAGGATTATAGAGGGCTGTGGTTGAGGTGTTTAGCCTCTGCTCTTCACAACTTCCTACTTCATCAATGCCTTGTGGGAAAAACTGTGTGTTTGATGCCCTCATATCATCAATTTTTCATTCTAGTAACATCCCTCTGCTCTGGAAAACCTGGATTCTTATTCACTTGCTGTAGCCAGAATTAGCAAAGGCCATAGGAATTATGTATCTCTAGATGGTCAATATACTACTTCTGCAGAGTATTTCTATACAACTATTGTTGTTGTTTAGTTGCTCAGTCATATCCAACCTTTTACAACCCCATCGGCTTGTAGCCCACCAGGCTGCTCTGTCCTTGAAAATTTCCAGGCAAGAATACTGGAGTGGGTTGCCATTTCTTTCTCCAGGGGATCTTCCTGAACCAGAGACGGAACACGCATCTCCTGCACTGGCAGGCGGGGCCACCAGGGAAACTACCCAATAAATTACCACAAATTTAGCAGGTGAAACTGACATACATATATTATCTCATAATTTCCATGGATCAGGAGTTTGGGTTCAGCTTCACCTAGTCCTCTGCTTGGGATTCTATAAGGCTACAGTCTTGCTGTGGGGCAGGCTATACTCTGTTCTTCTTGAGTTTAGGATCATCTGGCAAACTAAGCCGGTTTTGGAAAATTCAGTGTACAATAATCAGCAGCACCCCATGGCAAACAGCTTCCCCTGCACCTTCTTTGGGGACTTTTGTCGCATAATACCTCCAGCAAGACATTTCTCCCAGAAGAGCTTTTCCTGTAGCACAGAAAGAGGATTTTTGCCAAGGTCCAGATTTCTAGCAATCCCTCCCGTGGGTAGCTTCTCTGCTGTTTAGATACTGCAGACATACTTTCTCTAACAAGTTCTGGGGCTCACTTATGGGTGTGGAGCCTCCTCTTTGGGCATGCTATCATAGCTCTAGGAGTAGTGGCTGATTCTTATTTCTGTTATTCCTTCATTCTCAAGAGTTTTCTGTACTCCTTAGGAACCAATTTTCATTGCTTCAGTGCCCTGTTATAGTTAATAATGATTTCTATTAAATTTTCTCTGTTCAAATTATTATGTGGTTTCTATCTCCTATTTGGGTTCTGACTAATACATTCCATATTTGTTTTTAGTGACTCTTCTTCTGTCACTGCCAATTATAACCACATAATCTATGATAGTTGTTCCTTTAATGAAGTTACAGCAAATCTACAATTTCCATAATGTACATAAAAGAGAAATGTAAGCCATTTGAACCAATAAAGAAAAGAAAGTGAGAATTAGAAGTGGAATCTGAAAGAAACAGGGTGATTTTTTTTTTTTTAACATAAAACTGAGTGGAATAGAGAGTCAGATAATTTGTAATGGAAAACAATGATAGAAGATAAAATTAAATCAAGAAAAGATGATTAGAATATAATTAAATTTCTATTTTCAGTGTGATGATTAGGATACACTAAGCAAATTAACAAATAAAACTCAAACTCTCCAAATGAAGTATGTAACATATTGGAAAAATAAACATACTTTTAAAAAAAAGACTTATGGTAAGAAAATGTAAGGAAATCAATAAGTCTATGTGTGTGTGTGTGTGTGTATATATGTATATATATATATATATCAGTTCAGTTCAGTTCAGTCTCTCAGTCATGTCCGACTCCTTGTGACCCCATGAATCACAGCACACCAGGCCTCCCTGTCCATCACCAACTCCCGGAGTTCACACAGACTCATGTCCATCGAGTTGGTGATGCCATCCAGCCATCTCATCCTCTGTCATCCCCTTCTCCTACATATATATAAACAGGCAACAGTGGGAGTTAGCAAGCGTGAAAGTCTTCTTTCACATTCAAGGGCTTCTGCCATACCCCATGTAACTTCTACTGAGATTAACACAAACTTTCAAGTCTGTAATACAAGGCAGGATTTACAAAATTGGCAGTCTCTATTAAACTGACCATGTGTATATTCTATGACCCAGCAATCCTATGCCTAAATATTTACCCTAGAGAATATTTTACACAGTTGCCCCAGGAGATCCTTACAATATATTCATGAGCAAATTCATGAGGATGAGAATTAAAATGCTTTGAATATCTATCAATAGGTGAATGTCAGTAAAATTGTGATATAGTCATGTAAGGAAATACTATTCAGGCATAAAAAATGTATTAGAGCTGCATATCAATACAACAACAGTAAATCTGATAAACATTTTTATCTTATTTACAAAAAAGTATAAAAGTTGGAAAGAACAGCATGATATAAAAGTGAGAGCATATTATTAAAATAGAACATTTATTTTGGTGACTATCTTGAATTATTGTTACTATAAATCAATTTGATATGACTCTAAGGTGCTAATCTTAGCTTCTTATTTTACTGAACTTGGGTTTATTCTATAAGGAGGTAGAGTAGGGAAGTAAATATATTGATGCCTTGATTCACATGGTAATAAATAACTACCTGAAATATATGTTCAAAACTGTATTCCTAATTATAGAAATTATTGATATGGCTCAAACTCTTCAAGAAAAGTAGGAAGAGAGGAGAAATAATAAAGCTACTTGTAGCATGGCCTTAGAACAGTCTATTTTACTGAAGACTACTACTCTGATTTATGGAATTCTAAGACAGTGCAACCATTTTCATCCTTTAAAATACTTGAAATTATTTAAATGTCATGGTATATGAGTGTGTGTGTATGTGTGTGTGTTAGTCTTTCAGTCATGTCTGACTTTTTGCAACCCCATGGACTGTAGCCCACCAGGGTCCTCTGTCCATTGCATCCTCCAGGCAAGAATACTGAAGTGGGTTGCCATTCCCTTCTCCAGGGGCTCTTCCTGAATGTACCCAGGTCTCCCACATTACAGGCAGATTCTTTACTGTCTGAGCCACCAGGGAAGCCTATCAGGTTATAAAACTGTTAACAAGTGTCCTTTTTAAAATTATGTTTGAAAAGAATTCTTATTGTTGTTTTTCAGATCAGTTTATGATATCATTATATGTTCAATGAAATGTTCTATGGTTAACCTATTGGGTATGATTGTGTGTGTAAGCATGCATACATGTGTGCATTAGGAAAGAGAATTAAAAAAAAAAAAAAAATGCAAACACTAAAATAATGGTGAGATGTTCTAAAAATCAGGTATGTAGGTGTGGTGACTATAATGGATAAACAATTTGAGGAATTTGACCTTGAGCTAATAAACCATGTTTTACTTAAAAATGGACAAGATTAATCTTATTTTCAGATCACTCATTGACAAAAGAAAATGATATCAGAATATAAGTAAGGTCACAATTAAATCTGTATAGCCTGTCTGTTGACTTTTGACCTTAGATATTTGTGTAGATAGCCTCAAAATATTTTTCTATTTGTAATATTTAAAAATTTCCAACATTTTTTCAAATTATTCACTTCATTTGATTGCCATATGAACTCTGTATTAGTCAGAGGTTGTTAACAGTTTTCTTAATGTGAGAGAAAGACAGTCAGAGACTCAGAAAAGTATATTCAGTTAGAGTATATTTTGCCCATGACCAGGTTTTAGGTGGCAGGGCAGGAATTCAGAGCCAAGATTTGGAGCTTTTATACCTCCATCACTTTGCCTAAACAGTAGAATGGCATGATAATTTTTTAAGCACTAATCTGGAAGCAGTGTTTTCAGGTAGAATGGGAGAGGAAGACTGGAAAAAGGAGACCATTTGGAGTGCTGTTAAAGAATTCTAGATGGAGTTAACAAAGGCCTGAATTTAAATGGTAGCTGTGGAAATGGATCTTGCTTCCAGCTTCTTAACTGTGTCCTATGTCCTTTTATACATTTTCTGTGAGAACTAGTTTGATTGAGAGTCTTTACAATCCTTTTAAAGGTCTCTCTGGTGTTTTTTACAATGAGCTGAATGCTTTTGGATAATCTCTCTGATTTATCTAAGCTTAGTAAAATGTTCAATAAAAGTGGACTATTTGAATTCAGTGAAAGAGCACAGACTGCTGTTAGATTTTTGGAATGTTTTCTAATTTCTACATATAAAAGGATAACAAATTAAACATTCAAGGAAAAGAATATGTTGTATGGGTTTCATCCTTATGAGAAACACTGAAGTTTGAGGTTTGGCCAGAGAGCTTTTGTGTATTTGTCATCTTCCCTATTTCAACTCCACATTTCTTCCTGTTGCCTTGGTTTATTTATACATGGGCAAGTCAGGCTGTAGTTAGGTGAATATTTCCTTGTGGATTATAATGCTAATTTGTGCATAGGAGAGCAGAATGCGCAGTAATCAAGAACCTAAAAGACCAGCACTTTAGACCAGGCTTTGTTACTTCTTTAAGTTAAATTTTTAAATGACTTAGTTTGCATTGTTCATCTTTATTGCCTTAAGTTTCCTGAAAATAGAGATTCTAAATTCTTTTATTCATTTTCCTTTTCTTACAGATGTATTTAAAATCATCAAGCAAGTAAAAATCCCAAAACTAAGTGTTTAAATTCTGTGTGACTCTTGAGAGTCCCTTGGCCTCTCAAACCAGCCAATCCTAAAGGATATCAATCCTGAATATTCATTGGAAGGACTGATGCTGAAGCTGAAGTTCCAATACTTTGGCCACCTGTTGTGAAGAACTGACTCCTTGGAAAAGACCCTGATGCTGGGAAAGATTGAAGGCAGGAAGAGAAGGGGATGACAGAGGTTGAGATGGTTGGATGGCATCATTGACTTGATGGACATGAGCTTGAGCAAACTCTGGGGAGATGGTGAAGGACAGGGAAGCCTGATATACCGCAGTCCATAGGGTTGCAAAGAGTTGGACAATAACTGAACAATAACAACAACAAAATTGTGTCAGGAGTTAATATATCTTATCATTTATTTGCATGCTAAAGAATATATGACATGACTTGATGTATGGTATGAGACTACAGCAATTGATTGAAGGCTAAATGATTAGCAGAGGAGGCCAATATATGAACAAACAAATAATCATATCCATGTGGCAGATTCTGTGGCTCACTGAATACCATTTTTCAATCTCTTTCTACATGCTTTCTCTTCTACAGAGGCTGGGAAGCTAATAGATACATTTTCTGGATTTGTATGCAGCTAGGTTTCTGCATGTAATCTAGGATCTTTTCAGTAGACAAACCCATTCAGAAGCCAGAGGTGAGCAGTGTGATATGGCAGTTACACCTAATTTTTTTTCAGGGTTCTCCAAAGAAAAATAACCAATAGCCAGTAATACTTTATATATAAATTGGATCACACAATTGTGGGGGCTGGAAAGTTCAAAATCTGTAGGGCAACTCAGCAAATTGGAAATCATGTAAGAATTGCTGTTGCATTATTGAGCCTGAACAGTTTGGAAATTCAGGGAGAATTTCTATACTTCATTCTTGAGACAGAGTTTCTTCTTTAGAAAACCTGTCATTGCTCTTAAGGCTTTCAACTGATTAGATGAAGCTTATCCACATATTATGGATGGCAATCTTTTTATTCATAATCAACTAATTGTAAATATTAATTACATCTAAAAAGTCCTCAAAGCAATATCTAGACTAATGTTTGATTAAACATCTGGGTATCTTAGCCTAGTCAAGTAGGCACATAAATGAATGTACTTGAGAAGAAAAACTTTAGGGCAGTTTGTTAGCATTTCTACTGTCCAGACTTAGTGGTATAGGTGCTAAACAACAGATTACAGGACCAATAAATAGTTTTAAATATTCTGGATATGTAGAAATTGAGTTAATTCTCCCAGGCATCTAACACATTAAAAAAAAAACAAAACTTTTTAACAACATCTAGCTAGTTTAAACAGTCAAGAGTGAATAACATTGTTTGCAACTACCAACTCTAACAAAAATAGAAGTGCTTTCAAGTGCCATAACCTCAAGGATATAAAACCTAGAACTGGTTTTCTGACCTAGATTGAGTTTGAAACTGAAAATTCAGTTAGCACTAGAGAATGAGATACTGGTAGTCCATGATGGGCAAGGTCACAAAGTTACTTAAATTAGCCTCCTCCTCATGTTGAATAAATTTCTTCATAAAGTCGAAGCTTTAGGAGACTGAAAGCATACTGTGACAGATAATTTTAAAAGGATAAAAGAAGAAAATATTGTGAGATGACATGGCTGTTTCTGAATACATTAGGGAACTTAGTGGAAAAAGTGACATGATTAAAGTTTTAAATATTTGTTTCAATAACTATTAGTTTCTCAAGATTGAATGCCCCCCCAAAAAAAAAACAGGAAAAGAAGAAAAAGAAATCTCTTCTTTCCCAAAATTGCAATGTTACTATGAAAAGTAAGATGCAAAATTTAATTTTTATTATTGTGCTAAATTATAATGGTTGGTTGGTTGAGTTCACAGCCTTGTGAAAGCTGGACTATCAATTGAGAAAGACTGCAAAAATCTGCTGAATATAAGTTTAAATGGATTTTGAGGCAAAGAGGGAGAAGCATAATTACTGATAGATATATTTGTATAGGGCTTCCCTAGTGGCTGGAGATGATAAAGAATATGCCGGCAATGCAAGAGACCCAGGTTTGATCCCTAGGTTGGGAAGATCCCCTGGAGAAGGGAATAACTATACATTCCAGTTATTCTTGCCTGGAAAATTCTATGGACAGAGGAGCCTGGCAGGCTAGAGTCCATAGAGTCTCAAAGAGTCAGACATGACTGAGAGACTAACGCTTTCACTTCACTTCATATTTACATAGGGAATTTACCAGGATTCTGGTCTCAGTGTGTTGAGAAGTCTTGAGAATAACTGAGAGGGGTTCTGTTTACTTAGTTAGTTGACCTATACTGGGCCTCAGAAAGAGTTTGTGCTCAATGAAGTTTAATTAATAACATTTACTTATAGTAGAATGCGGTGGCCTGGCATGCTGCAGTCCATGGTGTCGCCAAGAGTCGGACAGGACTTGGCGATTGAACAACAACAAGATGCAGTGAAAGGAATGCAATAACTTGGACAAAGGAATTTATTATGTGCATCCCACTCATCTACCCTCAAATACAGTCCCCAGAACATCCCAAAGGATATTCTTCTCCAAGGCACTTGGGAGAGCAACAGCTTCTTTGAAGAGTACTATGGCAGTTGTCCTTTGTAGACTGGGATGAGGGGGCAGATGCTGCCACTGAAGTGGGTTTTCTTATTTCATAGTGGAAGAAGCTAAACATCAGTATTCTCCTGCCAGACAAGATGGCCTGATTATAATGATGGGCACCAGAGAAAGAATGGTAATCAAAATATTTTGGTCCACCCAGGTCCCTGTTGACCTCTAATTTATCATGGAGTCTTTGGTACCAAAATAAAAGGATAAGTTCCTGAAGTCCTACTTGACTTCTAAAAGTGCTTCCTTCACTTAAAAGAAAAAAGAAATTAAAATTAAACACAACTTCAGGTCTAGCAAAAGACAGAGGCTTGAACTGAGCTGCAAAATAGTCAATTTTACCAACTGCTCAGTTCCAAGAGCCGAATAAGTTTAGAGGCGCATGCTATCAGACAGAATGCAAAGCCACATCTGTTTGAGGAAGATGTTTGCCACATCACAATTACATAAAATAAGATTCTTTTCTAGACTTCCTCAAGAAACCTATGATCATTTGCCAAAACAATTGCTCAGTGGGAAAGGAATATAACTAGATTTTTTATATCATTATTGGACTATGGACACTGAATTACTGCTAACCTCAAGAAAGTCATTTTTCCCCTTGTTCAGGGACAATTAAGGAGAGTAAGGTAACAAATGAAATGTAGTCTTGATTGAAAAGATGCAGGCATCTTGATCTATTTTACATAATTCAGGTCAACTGTTTGCCTGTATAGGAGACATACTGGTATTAAATAATGAGAATA
Organism: Bos mutus; assembly: GCF_027580195.1. Classification (NCBI taxonomy): domain Eukaryota; kingdom Metazoa; phylum Chordata; class Mammalia; order Artiodactyla; family Bovidae; genus Bos; species Bos mutus. Next base: position 77,900,455 of record NC_091625.1, read on the forward strand.
GATTATTGTAAAACTATGCATTTAATATCTCATGTGCTATGTGATTTTTTTTGCCTTATTCACTACTTTTTAAAAATTTATTTATTTTGATTGGAGGCTAATTACTTTACAATATCATAGTGGTTTTTGCCATACATTGACATGAATCAGCTATGTGATTCTTTAATAAAACAAATAAGCATACCATGGCACCTTGTCACTTGTTATGCAATTATTGATCTGGCCAACTTTTTATTCCAGTAAGTGGAAAATATTAGAAATAATTTATTTCACATAGCCAGAGAAATACAAAGCCTTCCAAGTCTAACTTCAATAATATATGTCATTTTATTTACCTCTGGGTTGTAATTTCATCTTCAGAGAACTTCATCATTTCAACATCTCCCAGAACATCAAATCTGTCCTTTTCACAGATGACACATGTGAATAAAGTCTAGGGAGCAAGAAATAGCAGGAACTTAGATGATTTGATAAAACACATGCATACATAAAGGTAGGAGATAAATTCTAAAGACATTCAGTCTCAAAAAGATAGCAAGTTTTCAAAAGATAAAAGAGTCTAGAGCACACTGAAATTTTATTTTCAAAGTATAACTGTATTTTCTCTGGTGTTAGAAAAGTAAATTAATTTGATTTTTGGAGGCTATATTTATATGACATTTGTTCTATGTGTAATCTCAGCCTATTTATTGCATAATTAGGCTTTAGGTTTTTAATTGGGCAAAAACACAAAATAAGGCTTTCAAGCTTATTCAGTTTGCAGAGTAAGCAGTTTTGTCACTTAGTTCTTATGACTTAACAGATGTAGTGGCATTTGCTGTGTCCTCAACCAATTGGGATGCTGAAATGAAGCAACAACAAGCCTCAGTGATAGAATCATAGAGGTAAATACTACACAATTTTGAGAAATAACTCTTGTCTCTGTTGGATACTCTAAGACCATTAATAAAACACCAAGTAATCAAGTGATCTGAACTTCCCATTATGGTCTCTGTTATTTAATCTACAAAATCAGAATTTTGGGCAAAACTAAAAGTGGCAAATATGAGATGAAACTCAAGAAAATTCTAAAGGTAAAAAGACAAGTGATATCTTTCTCCCTGTGCCAACTAATGCCGGATAGCTATCTCCCACTCAACCTATACTTATGGCTTCAGGGAGTTCCCTACATGTAATAACTGAAAATGGCGAACTGGAAACCTCGCTGTAGATAACTCTGGCGCTGATTCAGAGTAGCATCCTCTAGAAATACAATTCACCATTGGCCCTGAAAGACAGTGCAGTAAAGGAGTCCTGCCAGTAGGTAACACTCTGAGCAGTGCAGGTGATTTCTCCACTTTGATTGGAAGAAGTGATGAATAGGGTATGGCTTTATTTAAATTTATGAGCTGTAGCTAGTTTTTGGTGGCTTTCAGTGTCCTCCTGTCCACTGTCCTTCAACAGATGGTTGCAGTTTTGGTGCTCTAGCAGGAGTAAATGAGCACTCGTCCTTCTAGTCCACCATCTTGAACCTATCTTCCGTAGCTAGTTTTTGGCCAAAGAATCAGGCATTTGGAAGGATATATTGGGAAGATTAATGACAAGGTTTGAGGGAAATATATGTAAATGTGTCCCAAATTTGAAATATTTGTGCCCCATGTGAATGATCAGCAGATGGCCCTGTCTACGGGGGAAACAGTGATCACTTGAGGATTTACTTTTTTTGTTTTTTGTCAGGAAGTGCCCTCTGGAATAAGAATCCAAATTCTTATTCTGTGTGGTCATGAACAAATTGCCATGATGGTCAGGGCTAAGTATACAGACAGGTTTAAGAATACACAACCCTCCTTCTCCTGGATATCATTTATATTACTGTTCTTGAGTAGAGACATAGACAGAACTCTTGATATAAACCACAATTTGGAGGGACCAACCAAGAATTGGCTTCCCTGTGGCTCAGATGGTAAAGAATCTGCCTGCGATGCAAGAGACCTGGGTTTGACCCTTGGGTTTTGAAGATCCCCTGGAGAAGGGAATGACTACCCACTCCAGTATTCTTGCCTGAAGTATTCCATGGACAGAGGAGCCTGGAGGGCTACTGTCCACGGGGTCGCAAAGAGTCAGACACAACTAAATGATTTTCACTTTCACTTTTCAACCAAGAATCTGGGCGGTCAAGTATGTTGAATCCTCCCATTTTGAAAGGGCAATGATTTCACTGATTGGAATTGACTTTTATTCTGGATTTTGATTTTTCCTTTCTTCCTTACTTGTTTCTTTCTGCAATATTGTTCATAAACTTACTGATTTTTTTTTTTATTCTCCATTGACAAAAAAAAAAAAAAAAAAGCACAACAGAACAAACAAAAAGCAAAACTTTTGATCAAGGAATTCATTTTATCATGAAATAAGTACAGAACTTTTTTAGTGCTCTTGGTATTCATTTTTTTTTAACTTAAAAGAATGTATTCTCTCAATCAGACAGCAAACTGCCTTATATAAAGTGTTTATTTAATAGTATATAAGGATCCTGATCAGAAACAATGCATTAAAATGTTTTGTACTGTCCTATAAAGTACACAATAGTTACTTAGCCTGCAAACAACGTATGGTGATCTTTTTCCCATAATCAGAATGCATGAGCCTGGGAATTAAGGGGTTAAAGAGAGAGTGATACTTTCGCTATACCACTAAAATGCCCCACTCTTCAAATTTTTGCTTTCTGTTCTAGTGACTTTATACAGTGTTGATTTAGAAGTTTTAAACAAGAATCAATACTTCCAACACTGAACAAGTAGTTGAGAAAATCAACCAGCCATTTTTGGCTTTTCACACCTCTGGATGAATGAACCAATGGAGAGAAAGTCTTGTCTTAATTAGCAAGTAATGCTGCCTGAGAGCAAATAGAATCTGAATGGATAATAGAAGTGGAAAGACATATTAAACACAAACCACAGCTTTATGGACAATTCCAAAAATTAAAGCTATGATGCAAAGAGACCAGTCCATCCTAAAGGAGATCAGTCCTGGGTATTCATTGGAAGGATTGATGCTGAAGCTGAAACTCCAATACTTTGGCCACCTGATGCAAAGAGCTGACTTATTTGAAAATACCCTGATGCTGGAGAAGATTGAGGGCAGGAGGAGAAGGGCAGGAGGAGAAGGGCAGGAAAAGAAGAGGATAAGATGGCTGGATGGCATCATCGACACAATGGACATGGGTTTGGGTGGACTCCGGGAGCTGGTGATGGATAAGGAGGCCTGGCATGCTGCAGTTCATGGGGTCACAAAGAGTCGGACATGACTGAGCGACTGAACTGAATTGAGATAACCATAACTTTTTCTTTCCTTGGTTATGTGTATGCTGAGGTATATGAAAATTTCTCCCAATCCTATTTTCTTATTATTTTATACAGATATGAGGATAATAGTTAAATATACTTTAGTACATAAAACTAGAGGATATCAAACCAAGAACGTGACTGAACTATAGTCAGAAAAAAAAAAATCATCTATCAAAGAGAAGGCAATGGCACCCCACTCCAGTACTCTTGCTTGGAAAATCCCATGGATGGAGGAGCCTGGTAGGCTGCAGTCCATGGGGTTGCTAGGAGTCAGACACGACTGAGCGACTTCACTTTCACTTTTCACTTTCATACATTGGAGAAGGAAATGGCAACCCACTCCAGTGTTCTTGCCTGGAGAACCCCAGGGACGGCGGAGCCTGGTGGGCTGCCTTCTATGGGGTCACACAGAGTTGGACAAGACTGAAGTGACTTAGCAGCAGCAGCAGCAAAGGATAAGGTAAATGATGAGATTATGGATCTACTCTTTTTATAAGAGGTGAACACATTTCTTTTCTAACTATGAATAGTTAGAATTAGGCAGGATTACATGGCTTTCATTAGGGTTGCTGTCTTGCTTTTTACAATAAGCATATAGGTGTACAGAGGAACTTGGTGGGCTACAGTCCATATAATCTCAAAGCCTCAGATGCAACTGAGTGACTGAACACACACACACCATACACACACATAGAAATAACCAAATATTTGCTTTGTGCTAGATATTACAGATTGGTAGTAGGTTTTCTAATAGGACAAGTTTCAGAAGGTAGTTCTGCTTATTTAATGTTTATGCTGTTCCCAGTTGTGTAGCCTTCAAGCTCATTTCTCTGGCCATTTCAGACGTTCAGTGAGTTTCCTAATTCCTTATGGTAAATACCATTCTGCAGAAGTAAATTCTAAGAACCAAAAGTTAGAAGGAAGTCTGACTAATGGCTAATTCATTCACTCATAGAACAAATGAGTATTCTATGAATTCGTTTCCCACAATGAGGTTGTTGAGTGGTAAATTTCCTTTTTCCCCAGAAATGGAAAATAGCATTTAAATTTGGAAGAACAGAAGGTGAGGAGTACTCTAGTTTCTAATGATGGAAAAACATTTCCTAAAATTCACCCAGACCATCACACCACCATTCCCCAATCCTTATATACTCTCTTTGCCCTGTCTGTCTAAATCAGAAGACTAAGAATTTATACAGATTAGAAAACAGTATCAGGGTTCTGAACTATTGAGTTGGAGGCAGTGCTAGGAGTTTGGAGAAGGGAGAGAGATGCTTACCCTTCTACTAAAAACCAGTGAAAGGTATGCAGGAAAACCATTTATAAAGATTATGTATTCAAGGGTGAAGGTGAGATTGGCATTTCAGGCTCTAGCTGTCCAAGTGGAATGATCTGAGCCTATATAAAAAATGGAAAGAAGAACTAGAAAACTGGAGAGAGAGGGAGTAGGAAAGAGAGAGAAGTCTAAAGAGCAGTCAGCCCTTTTCCAATTCTGCATTGTCCTTTGGCGTGATAAGGACACGTGTATTTCCCTGTGGAGAGTCTTGGGTTAGGCTTTCAATATCCCACTCAAGAGATTTAGTGCTGGGTCAGAGGGAAAGATTAAGAGATCAAGTCAAGAAGAGCTCACCTGTCAAGGAACCGTGCCATGGGGAAGACCCCACAGATTTCCCTAAAGAAGGATATCATCAGCAAGTCAATAATAGCTGAGGAGCAATATGAACCAATGAAGGATTACAATTATAATTACTGATTAAGTATCTATTTGGCCTTTTCATCTCATCCTTTTCAATAGATCTAGATCACAAAGGAACAAGAACCTAAAAAGCAGGAGATGACAAGAGTGAAACACAAGATCAAGCTCTGATATTCATCTGAGTTCCCTTGAGCCAATCTGGCAGAAAGATAAGGGTGCAGGTATCTATTAAATCATATAAAATTTTGAAGAATTGAACTGGGCAAGATAGTTTCCTTTTTTTTTTAACAATAAAAATGACCAAGAAAGCATGGACGATGTCTGAGATGTTATTAATAGATGGAAAAGGAACATATGACATAGTGCAATTGGAAGTCAATAATTAGAGAAAAATATTTTGTGTTTATACTTTATCCAAGTTCACACTGATGATGAACTGAAATTTACCAAGTGGTGAAAAAATATATTAGTGGAAAAACCCCAGTGATTTGAGGTACAAAATAAGGAATTTGATTTTACTGGGTGAGTCCAAGGAAGTTTTCAGCAAAAGGTTGACACTGAAGCTAAATGATGAAACTTGTCCAGGAAATTCCAGTGAAGGCAAATATGGGCAAGCCTGTTGGTCAGATGGGACAGCAAATGCTTTAAGGCTGAAATTTTGTGGTTTGGCTAAAACATATGGGACAAAGGAAATGACAGGAAATAAGATGGAAAGAGTGAGCAGGGTGATGGTAAGTTCACAAAATCTTTTGATCTGGGAAATACCATGATTAAGTGCATATTTTTTGAGAGATAGTTGTGGTGAGAGGATGGAGTTTGACCTAGAAGAGACTAGAAAAGCAATCACTTAGAAGTCTGCAGTGATAGCTCATGAGAATTCAAACTGAGAAAAGTTGCAAAAGGTAGAAGGGCAGTTGTACAGAATTTTCTGTGATAGAAATATTAGCACTTGGGGACAGGAATAAGTAATGTGGAAGGAAATGCATTCAGGATGATAACGAGGTTTCAAAATTTGGACTAGGCTTAGAGTGAGAAATCTTTTATAGGTGGACACAGTGGATGTGAACACATAAATATTAAGATGAAAAAAATTATTTTTCTGCTTCCCTTTTTCCCCTTCTATTTTTTTCTTGCTCTTCCACTCTGTCTTCTTTGCCACCATCTCTAGGATATCTTTTAGTCTTTCTGTTTGCATTGTATTTTCCCCAGATGTCACACCAATAATCTGGAGTGGTTAATAGTTAATTCTATTCTCTTTGTGGTGTTCTAATATTTGTAACATGAGATTATTATCCACTTTTTCGTCTCAGCTTTGGTGTGTGCATGCTCGATCGCTAAATCATGTCCAACTCTTTGCAACCTCAGGGACTGTAGTCCACCAGGCTCTGCTGTCCCTGGGAATTCCTAGGCAAGAATACTGGAGAGGGCTGCCATTTCCTCCTTAAGGGGATCATTCTGACCCAGGGATCAAACACTTGTCCCTTGAGTCTCTGCATTGGCAGGTAAATTCTTTACTCCTGAGCCACCAGTTTGGAATGCCATGTAATTGTCCTAGGAAACCAAGAACTTGATCTAACTTTACATTCAGAAACAATGGCAGTCCTATATGCCTTTTGAAAAAATTGTAATTAAAATAATCATATTAAACAGTAGCCAATAATCAAAGTGACTTGCTGAAACTAGGCTTTAATAAAACTTTACTTTCAGTTTCCCTGTACAAAGTGAAAGTGAAAGTCGCTTGGTCGTGTCCAACTTTTTGTGATCCTATGGACTATACAGTCCATGGAATTCTCCAGGCCAGAATACTGGAATGTGTAGCCTTTCCCTGTACAAAATCATTTGTAAAAAAGATTGATACTCATAGATATGTTTAGATATAATAAAATGTTTAATGAATAATACACAAAGAAGAAAACAAGCAAAATAAAACTAAAATAGAAGTGATCCTAGGAACAATGACTTGGTAAACAAAATGCTTGATCATTTATAGGTTTTAAAATCATTGAAAAAAATTCAAAAAACTGTCTTGGACAATTTTTGTCTTGGATTCATCCAAAATGTGATTTATTCCTCTCATCTGCTGGTATAAAAAGAGAGAGTTTGATTTGATGTGGCCTACTGCGTGGAAAAAAGAGATGTGCCAGTAATGTAACTTATTGGACAGATACATAATATTTAAACCAGATGAAAAAAATCAACATGTTCACTTTTCATCAAGTTAAGGTCAGTAGAAATATTTCTATGTAATGTAATATATCATCATGGGATGTCATCTTGAGAAGGTCAATTTAAATAAGAAAGAAAAACTTGTAGCCTAGATCAAAACCACAATGAAGCCTCCAAAGAAATATAAGACTGTAAGTTGTATTCAGATGCAGGAATGCTTAATAATTGCTTTCTTTAGGTCATCTCTGGGATAGGTAACTCTAGCCTGTTTTGGGGGGGACTTAATTTGATCTGCACAAAAGTAATGCCTCTCACTCACAAGGAGAAAAATCCAATTAAAAGGACACAAATGTGCTTTAAGTGTCATCGTGTTTTCTCAGTGCATGAGGCCTTTATATAGCATAGCTTCCCTACTCATAACCACAACCAGGGCTGGACTGCCTTAGAGAAGAAATATTGGAAAATTTCCAGATGACTGGTTAGCTAATTAGCTCTCCTTTGGGGATGTGAGAGGAGAAGTAGAGGAAGGAAGATTGGTTTCCTGATGTTCCTGAAAACTCTTTAGAAAATGGGATGATGGGAACTTACCAGCTTTGTCCTTTGGGTGTTTTTATACTTAATAGAATGACCCAGTTTCTTCTAGTGTCCAAGTGATGCCATGAAATAAATTTAACTGCGGAAGGAACAGATATTTTCTCTTGCATATAATTTGGCACAATGCTTAAACCAATTAACATCCGCAGGGAAGAAAGCTGAATAAATAAAGCACCCCTTTGTAATGTGTAATATCTTTTAAAGTAAAATACTAAGAAAAATTGTGCAAAATAATTTACACTTGTTCTCCAGTATAATTTCAGGAAACCCTTCAGTGCTAATCTGGTGCATTAAAAATTCTGTGGTGTCAATAAAATGTTAAAAGCAAAATCTTATATTAATACTTCTTTCCCGAGCAACTGTTATAAAGAATTAGTCAGAGGTTTCAAGAATAAACAAAGAAAGTGTTATACATAATCATGTTATGAAATAAATGTGTTTTGTTTGGAAAAGCACTTTCATCTTCAATGATTTTAATAGTCACAGTGGAGTAAGAAGGTGGTAGCTCTCATCTACAAATCTTTAGAGTTTTCTTTTTTCCAAAGAATCTGTAAGCACCCCTCATTTTTATTGTTGAAGGTGTGAGATATTTTCAGTTAAATGTTTCCAGTGAGTTTTAAAGTTACTAACAGAGCACATATGCTTAAATATTTATAAACATCAACTATGATACAAAAATTTCTAGAAAATTAGTAATTTTTTTTTTCCCTAACAAATCTTCACAGAACATCTACTAAGAGGCAGGTATAGAAGCTACAATGCCAGATGCTAGAGATACAAACATAAAGAAAACTAGCAATACCTATTCTCTGCCATGGAGACACTCAGGTAACTCAAGCCATGTAATATCAGTATTCTTTAAAGTCTAGCTCTATCTGTATATAATTGTGTATTAGATATTTTCATCTTGAGGTCTTATGTTAATTTATGTTCAAATATCCAAAATCAAGCTACTCATTTCCTTTGTCTCTGCCAACAGTCACAGCCCATACTCCTCACATCTGAATTTTTTAAAGAAAATTCTGAGTGCTAATTTGAAACCTTCACATTCTTTTGATTCCTCTTCCTCTCCTTTATTTTTTAATCTAATCATCTGATTTCTTTTCCTATCCTTTTATGGTCCAACTCTGTATGTGAGAGTTCGACCATAAAGAAGGCTGAGTGCTGAAGAACTGATGCCTTTGAATCGTGGTGCTGAAAAGACTCTTGAGGGTCCCTTGGACAATGAGAGAGTCAATTCCTAGCAAGTTGATAAGAAGTCCAGTGTCCCTGAGGAGGAGAGAGGGGTCTGGGGCTCTTGAGGAGGACATGAGGGTCTGGAATTCTCAAGGAGAAGGAAAAGACAAATGCCTTTATTTTTCTTCTACATTCCTTAGTCTTGGTCACATAAAAATTTGTTTTTTTCTTTTTTAAGCCCAGAACTGATAATTACACAACAAACAACTCACTTTAAACTCTGTAATAAGGATAATACAACAACAATGTATATTGAGAATATACAATATATATATAACAACAATGTATACTTGAGGATAGTTTCTCCTTGAAAACCTTCTGACGAACCCTGTTATCTTAGAATGCATATTGTGGGAATGGATCTGGTAAAATTTTTACAAACTTGAGACATTCTTTTGATTTATTGTAATAACTAATTTTAAAAGTATATAACTTCCTTGCTAACACTAGCGAGGGGGGCACTCTCCATCCCCCTTCTGATGTCTATGATAGAAGCTTGCTCTGTCCCTTTTTATATTTTAATAAAACTCAGCTCTACAAAAGCTCTTGACTGATCAAGTCTGGTACTTGGTCCCGAAGTTAAATGTTCTTCAGAGATCATGAAACCAATACCATTCACCATAAGCTATCAACAGCAAGCAAATCAATGGTAAAGGAAATTAACCATGAATGTTCACTGGAAGAACTGATGCTAAAGCTGAAGCTCCAATACTTTGGCACCTGATGAGCTGACTCAAAGAGCTGACTCATTGGAAAAGACCCTGATTCTGGGAAAGATTGAGGGCAAGAGGAGAAGAGGGTGATAGAGGATGAGATGGTTGGATGGCATCACTAATTCAAAGGACATGAGTTTGAGCAAACTTCAGGAGATAGAGAATGACAGGAAGCCTCACCTATTGCAATCCATGGAATTGCAAAGAGGTGAGACTCGACTTAGCTACTGAACAACTTATCCTCATGATTTAATCTAGTCATTTAAAGCTCCTCAAGTTTCTGCTTTAAAACTACTTACTTACATTACTACTTTATCACTCCAGAAGAAGAATTTTGGAGGACAGAGTTTGGTTCCATCTATGCTCATCCACGTAATTGATATGTGGTTTAAGAAAGTGATGTAGCATCTCTGTGAGCCAGTTTCCTCCAGATTGTTTGTAAGATTAAGAAGACAATGTATACAAAGCACTTAGTAGAGTGTCCACCAATGCTAGGCAGCAATGCAAACTGGCTCTCTTTTTCCCTGCAACCCTTTTTCTAGTTCATTGCCTTATCACTTTGTTCAGTTCAGTTCAGTTCAGTCACTCAGTTGTGTCCCACTCTTTGAGACCCCATATTGCAGCACACCAGGCCTTCCTGTCCATCACCAATTCTCAGAGTTTACTCAAACTCACGTCCATTGAGTCAGTGATGCCATCCAACCATCTCATCCTCTGTCGTCCCTTTCACCTCCCACCTTCAATCTTTCCTAGCATCAGGGTCTTTTCGAATGAGTCAGTTCTGTGCATCAGGTGGCCAAATGTTGGAGTTTCAGCTTCAGCATCAATCCTTTCAATGAATATTCAGGATGAATTTCCTTTAAGTAGGACTCCTTGGATATCCTTGCAGTCCAAAGGACTCTCAAGAGTCTTCTCCAACACCACAGTTCAAAACCATGAATTCTTCTGAGCTCAGCTTTCTTTATAGTCGAACTCTCACATCTATAAATGACTAATGGAAACAAACAAACAAACAGAGCTTTGACTAGATGGACCTTTGTTGGCAAAGTAATGCCTCTGCTTTTTAATATGCTGTCTAGGTTGGTCATAACATTTCTTCCAAGGAGTAAGCATCTCTTAATTTCATGGCTGCAGATGGAGAAGCTCTATACAGTCAGCAATAACAAGACTGGGAGCTGACTGTGATTTACATTATGAATTTTTTATTGCCAAATTCAGACTGAAATTGAAGAAAGTGGAGGAAACCACTATAACATTCAGGTATGACCTAAATCAAATCCCTTATGACTATACAGTAGAAGTGAGAAATAGATTTAAGGGACTAGATCTGATAGAGTGCTTGATGAACTATGGATGGAAGTTCATGACATTGTACAGGAAACAGGGACAAGATCATCCCCAAGAAAAAGAAATGCAAAAAAGCAAAATGGCTGTCTGAGGAGGCCTTAAAAACAGCTGTGAGATGAAGGGAAGCAAAAAGTAAAGGAGAAAAGGAAAGATATACCCATTTCAATGCAGAGTTCCAAAGAATAGTAAGGAGAGATAAGAAAGCCTTCCTCAGCAATCAATGAAAGAAATGGAGGAAAACAATAGAATGGGAAAGACTAGAAATCTCTTCAAGAAAATTAGAGATACAAGGGAACATTTCATGCAAAGATGGGCTCAATAAAGGACAGAAATGGTATGGACCTAACAGAAACAGAAGATATTAACAAAAGGTGGCAAGAATATACAGAAGAACTGTACAAAAAAAGATCTTCACAACCCAGATAATCACGATGGTGTGATCACTCACCTAGAGCCAGACATCTTGGAATATGAAGTCAGGTGGACCTTAGGAAGCATCACTACGAACAAAGCTAGTGGAGGTGATGGAATTCCAGTTGAGCTATTTCAAATCCTGAAAGATGATGCTGTGAAAGTGCTACATTCAATATGCCAGCAAGTGTGGAAAACTCAGCAATGGCCACAGGACTGGAAAAGGTCAGTTTTCATTCCAATCCCAAAGAAAGGCAATGCAAAAGAATACTCAAACTACTGAACAATTGCACACATCTCACACTCTAGAAAAGTAATGCTCAAAATTCTCCAAGCCAGGCTTCAGCAATACATGAACCGTGAACTTCCAGATATTCAAGGTGATTTTAGAAAAGGCAGAGGAACCAGAGATCAAATTGCCACCATCCGCTGGATCACCGAAAAAGCAAGAGAGTTCCAGAAAAACATCTATTTCTGCTTTATTGACTATGCCAAAGCCTTTGACTGTGTTCAGTTTAGTTCAGTTCAGTCGCTCAGTCATGTCTGGTTCTTTGCGACCCCATGAATTGCAGCACACCAGGCCTCCCTGTCAATCACCAACTCCCGGACTTCACTGAGACTCACGTCCATCGAGTCAGTGATGCCATCCAGCCATCTCATCCTCTGTTGTCCCCTTCTCCTCCTGCCCCCAATCCCTCCCAGCATCAGAGTCTTTTCCAATGAGTCAACTCTTCGCATGAGGTGGCCCAAGTGCTGGAGTTTCAGCTTCAGCATCAGTCCTTCCAATGAACACCCAGGACTGATATCCTTTAGAATGGACTGGTTGGATCTCCTTGCAGTCCAAGGGACTCTCAAGAGTCTTCTCCAAAACCACAGTTCAAAAGCATCAATTCTTCGGTGCTCAGCCTTCTTCACAGTCCAACTCTCACATCCATACATGACCACTGGAAAAACCATACCATTGACAAGATGGACCTTTGTTGGCAAAGTAATGTCTCTGCTTTTCAATAAGCTAACTAGGTTGGTCATAACTTTCCTTCCAAGGAGTAAGCGTCTTTTAATTTCATGGCTGCAGTCACCATCTGCAGTGATTTTGGAGCCCCAAAAATAAAGTCTGATGCTGTTTCCACTGTTTGCCCATCTATTTCCCATGAAGTGATGAGACCAGGTGCCATGATCTTAGTTTTCTGAATGTCGAGTTTTAAGCCAACTTTTCCACTCTCCTCTTTCACTTTCATCAAGAGGCTTTTTATTTCCTCTTCACTTTCTGCCATAAGGGTGGTATCATCTGCATTTCTGAGGTTATTGATATTTCTCCCAGCAATCTTGATTCCAGCTTGTGCTTCATCCAGCCCAGCGTTTCTCATGATGTACTCTGCATATAAGTTAAATAAGCAGGGTGACAATATATAGCCTTCATGTACTCCTTTTCCTGTTTGGAACCAGTCTGTTGTTCCATGTCCACTTCTAACGGTTGCTTCCTTACCTGCATATAGGTTTCTCAAGGGGCAGGTCAGGTGGTCTGGTATTCCCATCTCTTTCAGAATTTTCCACAGTTTATTGACTGTGTGGATAACAATAAACTGTGGAAAATTCTGGAAGAGATGGGAAGTCAGCTCCCAGTCTTGTTTTTGCTGACTGTATAGAGCTTCTCCATCTTTGGCTGCAAAGAATTTAATCAGTCTGATTTCGGTATTGGCTACCTGGTGATGTCCATGTGTAAAGTCTTCTCTTGTTTTGTTTGAAGAGGTTGTTTGCTATGACTAATGTGTTCTCTTGGCAAAACTGTATTAGCCTTTGCCCTGCTTCATTCTGTACTCCAAGGCCAAATTTGCTTGTTACTCCAGATATTTCTTGACTTCCAGTTTTGCATTCCAGTCCCCTATAATGAAAAGGATATCTTTTTTGGTTGTTATTTCTAGTAGGTTTTGTAGGTCTTCATAGAACAGTTCAACTTCAGTTTTTTAGCATTTTTGGTCAAGGCATAGACTTGCATTACTGTGATATTGAATGATGCCTTGGAAATGAGCAGAGATCATTCTCTAGTTTTTGAGAGTGTATCTAAGTACTGCATTTTGGAGTCTTTCATTGACCATGATGGCTACCCCATTTCTTCTAAGGGATTCTTACCGGCAGTAGTAGATATAATGATCATCTGAGTTAAATTCACCCATTCCAGTCCATTTTAGTTCGCTGATTCCTGAAATGTCGATGGTCACTCTTGACATCACCTGTTTGACCACTTCCAATTTACCTTGATTCATGGATGTAACATTCCAGGTGCCTATGAATTTTGCTCTTTACAGCATCAGACTTTACTTCTATTGCAAGTCACATCCACAACTGGGTGTTATTTTTGCTTTGGCTCCATCTTTTAATTCTTTCTGGAGTTATTTCTCCACTGATATCTAGTAGTATATCGGGCATCTACCGACCTGGGGAGTTCATCTTTCAGTGTCCTATCTTTTTGCCTTTTCATACTGTTCATGGGGTTCTCAAGGCAAGAATACTGAAGTGGTTTGCCATTTTGTCAGAACTTTCCACCATAACCTGTCTGTCTTGGGTGGCCCTATAGGGCATGTCTCATAGTTTTCACTGAGGCTGTGGTCCATGTGATCAGATTGGTTAGTTTTCTGTGATTGTGGTTTTCATTTTGTCTGCCCTTTGATGGAGAAGGATAAGAAGCTTATGGAAACTTCCTGACGGGAGAGACTGGGTCTTGTTTTGATGGGCAGGGCCATGTTCAGTAAATCTTCAATCCAATTTTCTGTTTATGGGTGGAGCTGTGTTCCCTCCTTGTTATTTACCTGGCCCAAACTATAGTGGACGTAGTGAAGATAATGGCAACCTTCTTCCATTCCTTTACTGGAAATTCCTGGACGTTCACTGGCAAGTCTGGGTCAGTCTTTTGTGGGGTCACTGCTCCTTTCTCCTGGGTCCTTGTGTGCACAAGGTTCTGTCTGTGCCCTTCAAGGGTCTATTTCCTAGTCCTGTTCCGGCAGCTCTATGGTAGGGTTAATGGTGACCTCCTCCAAGATGGTTTTTGCCATACCCAAGTCTGTTGCACCCAGCCATACCCAAGTTGCTGCACCCAGAACCCCTGCCCCTGTAGCAGTCCATTGCTGACCTGTGCCTCTACAGGAGATGCTGAAACACAGTTTCCCTGTGGCCCAGAGGGTAAAGCATCTGCCTGCAATGTGGGAGACCCAGGTTCAATCCCTGGGTCAGTAAGATCCCCTGGAGAAGGAAATCGCAACCCACTCCGGTACTTTGGCTTGGAAAATCCCACGGATGGAGAAGCTTGGTAGGCTACAGTCCATGGGATCACAAAGAATTGGGCACAACTGAGCGACTTCACTTTTACTTTGTTCAGTGTTTACCAAATTCTCTGGGCATCTCTTCCTAATTGTAATCTCTCCCTAAACATCAATTTGCACTAATATTTTACCTTTTGTGCAGACTTTTTCTTACTGGCCATTTGGCTGTTAAAAATGGTGTCCTGATTCTCCATTTTCATTAGGATTAAGAATCTTTGAAACCTGACCCTTTTCTCCCATTGATTCTTCATAGCAATTCCTCACTCCAGCCACATTCACTTCTCTGGGTGTGTTTCTGTGATTTCTCTCTACCTTTTTTTCTGGTTACTGAGACAGGTAACTTTGAGTCACCAGGTATAATTTCTGCCTGTTGAGTCCTTCAGTTTCTTCTGTTTTCTGTATTTGGAAGTTCAGTCATTGAATGTATATACATTTGGGATACATATGTCTTCGTAAAAAATTGACAGTTGACCTTTATATCCTTATGTGATATTTTTCTTCACCCACAGTGATTGTTTTTCAGTTTTGCAGTCTGCTTTGCCTTCAGCTTCTTTTTAAATGAATCATGCTTGCATGATAAATCTTTTGGCATCCCTTTATTTGTAATCTTCATCTTTATATTTATAGTGGGCTTTTATAGACTGCACATTGATGGATCTGGTTTTCTTTTCTATCTGATCTGAAACATCTGTCTTATAATTAGTGTATTTAGACCATTTACATCTATTGCAATTCCTCATATGGTTAGATTTATGTATCATTTTTATTCGTAGCTTTTTCTTTGTCCCTTTACTATTTTTCATTCCTTTGTTCATTTTCTGCCTTGTTTTGTTTTATTTTAATAACTTAAATTTAATTCATTGATTTGTCTCTTCCTGTATTTGTGTGTGTATGTGTGTGTTTGTAGTTTCTCTAGACAATAAAATGTGTAATTTGAGGGTGTTGTAGCATACATAAAAATAAATAATCATATTTTAATAGAATAGTATTTTATCTGATATAGCTGAAACATTACTTGATAACTCTTTTGCTAAACATGTGATATAGTTGAAATGCAACACATATCTACATTTATTTACATGTATTTACACAGAAACTATATTTAAATTTTTATTACGTGAATTTAATAAAAACTACTTTTTAAAGGTACATTGGTATATCTATTTTAAGTAAACTTGTAATCAGTGGGCATGAATCTTTATGGATATAATTTCTCACATTTAATTAACTTAAAAATACTTATAGTTCTATTAAGTTGTACAACTGAACTTCTGTTTACTGCATGCTTCTACCGCATACATACATTTAATCTCTGTGTGATCAGCACTATATTTAGGTTGTTTCCCTAATGACTTTGATTAAATTAAATGAGGAATATGACCTTAATTTTTTAAATATTGTCTAGGAACATGGAAAAATACTTCATGATGAGATAAATAAAGGAAATTATTTTAGGTACATATTTTGTGGCTAAAATAAGAAACCAACACTACGGTTTGCACATAATCAGAGAGGTTTTTGTTTTTTCTTGTTTATATATAGAGAACTGATGCTGAAGCTGAAACTCCAATACTTTAGCCACCTAATGCAAAGAACCCACTCATTGGAAAAGATCCTGATGCTGAGAAAGATCGAAGGCCAAAGGAAAAGAGAGTGACAGAGATGCGATGGTTAGATAGCATCATTGACTCAATGGACTAGAATCTGAGCAAACTCCAGGAGATAGTGGAGGACAGGGAAGCCTGGCATACTGCAGTCCATAGGGTTGCAAAGAGTCAGACATGACTTAGTGACTGAACAATAATAACAACAATATATAGGATGACCACTCGAACTAGAAATTCTCAATTCAAGTAGAGTAACATTGAATGATCAATGTATAAAAAAATAAGCATACAAACCAAATGTTGATCAATTAAGCTAGAGATGTTACAATAGCAAATACAATTTAAGAATAATGATCAAAAGTAAAACAAGTTAGAAAATTTTTTTATTAATGTTATTGACACATCACATAATAAGATGATAACACAATTATAATGGATTTTTAAATTTCCTATTAGCTAGTAAAAAGGCAAACTAATGTTTATAATGTTAGTATGATACTGTCATAGTTAGTCAATCAGTGGTGTCTGACTCTTTGTGACCCCATGGACTGCAGACTGCCAGGCTCCTCCATCCATGGAATTCTTCAGGTCAGAATACTGGAGTGGGTAGCCATTCCCTTCTCCAGGGGATCATCCCAACCCAAGGATTGAACCCAGTTCTCCTGTATCGCAGGCAGATTCTTTACCATCTCAACTACCAGGAAAGCCCAATGTTAGCATGTTTAAATACAAAAAAACAATAAAAAGCATCAGATTTAAAATAGATGGTACCAAGTAAGAGGTTCCATTCTTCTCCATACCTTTTCATAGTCTATTCTAAAAATCTGTTCCCATCTAAATAAAGATTGGTGTGTAAACAAGTTCAGTTCAGCTCAGTTCAGTTGCTCAGTCATGTCTGACTCTTTGCGACTACATGGACTGCAGCACTCCAGGCTTTCCTGTCCATCACCTACTCAAATGCATGCCCATCAAGTCGGTGATGCCATCTAACCATCTCATCCTCTGTTGTCCCCTTCTTCTCCTGCCTCCAATCTTTCCCAGCACCAGGAAACTGACTCATTTTCCAGTGAGTCAGTTCTTTCCATCAGGTGGCCAAAGTATTTATTGGAATTTCAGCTTCAGCATCAGTCCTTCCAATGAATATTCAGGACTGATTTCCTTTAGGATTGACTGGTTTGATCTCCTTGCAGTCCAAGGGACTCTCTAGAGTCTTCTCCAAAACCACAGTTCAAAAGCATAAAAAATGTAAACAAATAACAAATAATATTTTACATTTATTAAAGATATGCCAATAACAACACCTTGTTATTGAAAACAATTTTTGAATTTAGAAAAAATGATTTTTAGGATTAAAAATGTCTTCAAAAACATTCAAACTAGTATATAATACTGGCAGATCTTATGGCTTTTTAATGCATTACTAAGAATAAAAGCACAATATTCAAAAATACTCGGTCTTTTCTACCAAGACATTAGTTTAGGTGTATCTGTGATTTTACTTTCAAGACTGTCAGATTCTGATTGGAATGATTACTTTTGTTTCTGAGATCAGGAACTTTACTACTCACATAAAACACCCAAGAAAAATAAATAATGTGACAAATAAATAAGTTGCCACTCTGGGTTAGATATCTCTCCTCCTCCTTGCAAGCCCTTTCTCTTTGAAGAGTAATCTTCCATTCAGAGAGCAAATTGACTAAAGTGAACACTCCTTTGTCCTGTTGTTCCGTGTTCTGTTTGAGTCACCCTTTGTTCACGGATCCACTCTTAACAGTTTGGCACTGGGAAGTATTAGTTTTGGGGGAATGCTTTTTCCTCCTTCCTCCATAAACACCAAAGACAGTCATTGCTGACAGAATGGCTTCAGGGGAAGCCAGGCCTATACTGAAAGTCCTAGGTAGGGAGAAATACAAGCAGTGTGTCTCAGTTCCATCTTGCTATTAGAAAATCCAGTCTGCTATGAATCCCTTGAACTGCAAGGAGATCCACCCAGTCCATCCTAAAGGAGACCAGTCCTGGGTGTTCATTGGAAGGACTGATGCTGAAGCTGAAACTCCAATACTTTGGCCACCTCATGTGAAGAGCTGACTCATTGGAAAAGACCCTGATGCTGGGAGGGATTGGGGGCAGGAGGAGAAGGGGACAACAGAGGATGAGATGGCTGGATGGCATCACTGACTCGATGGACGTGAGTTTGGGTGAACTCTGGGAGTTGGTGATGCACAGGGAGGCCTGGCGTGCTGTGATTCATGGGGTCGCAAAGAGTTGGACACAACTGAGAGACTGAACTGAATTGACTGATGGGTCCCCAATTTTTTTTTTTTCTTATTCTTGACTACACTCTTCTCCTGGACCATTTCTTAATGTTGTTATCTAGATTTACAGTGAGCAGCCTTGTAGGATGAGTACTATCTACCTCCAGGCACAGAGCAGGCCTTTTTCTACTCATCCAAAAAGCAATAGAGTCCTAATAATCAGTAGTTCTCTCTGACAATGCAACACACTACATGTGCAGACATCCATTACTGAGCTGTGTCCCTCCAAAATTCATATGTTAAGCCCCAAGCCCCAACTGACTGTATCTGGAAGTCAAGTCTATTCAAGATAATTAAGGTTGAATGAAAGAATATGAATGGGCCCGTAACTCAATAGAAAAGTACCCTTACAGGAAAAAGAAGAGAGAGATCTTTCTGTTTCTCCACACATTCGAGATCACAGGGAGATGGCAGCCATCTACAAAACAAGAAGAGAGTTCTCACCAGACACCAACCCTGCTGGCACCTTGATCTTGGACTTCATGTACATCAAAAATATGAGAAAAGAAGTTTCTGCTCTTTAAGCCACACAATCTGTAGTATTAGTCCACTAGACTAATACCAGCCCTTTGTGTTTGTCCTGTGAAATTTGAACAGAAGTAAGGGGAACTGTCACAAACAAAAATGAAGCTCGGATTACTGTTTTTGCTGTGATTAATGTCTGTGTCTTTTGTCTCTTACCCAATAACAGGCAGATGTTTTAGCTTGTAAGTAAGGTAAAACCTCAGATTCCACACATTACTTGATACTAGGAAGCCCAGTCTCAACGTAAAATGATCAGCCACCAGACAGTGTTAGATATGATGATGATGTGATGATGGTGATGACAATGATGGTAGTTCTTCCTTTCTCTGCAGCTGTGACTACAACCATACCTGTGTACCAGGCACCTTGTTCAGCACTTTTTATATATTACCCCAATTAATCTCGACAGCAACTCTATGAGGTAGCTAACATTAAATAAGAGTCTTAACTGATCTGAATTTTTTTCATAAGATTTTTCTGACTGATATGTAGACAATGGAAGCAGAGTAAAGTCCACAGCTATTGAAATAGTCCATATGAGATGTAATATAAGTTCCAACTTGTGCTGGTAGTATCTGGGAGATATTATACTATGTTTCTATTTATGGTTTTGAAATAAAATATTTCTGAGATGCCTATAGTCCAGTTTTAACACAGAAACTGCAACACATTCAGTGTGCTTCTATTCTATTTTGTAGTTCAAGTTTCCTATATGCACTGCTCCTTATGATCTATTCAGATGAATTTAACAAAAACCAAATGATGTTTAGACACAATGATATAGTAAAT
This sequence comes from Bos mutus, assembly GCF_027580195.1. Lineage (NCBI taxonomy): Eukaryota > Metazoa > Chordata > Mammalia > Artiodactyla > Bovidae > Bos > Bos mutus. Next base: position 77,920,494 of record NC_091625.1, read on the forward strand.
ACAAGTTTGATATTTCTAATATTTCTGATATTTCTGAGTACGGTTTCAATCATCTCTGTTGAATGAAATCTGAATTCTCAGCATGTTTTTATTTTCACAGCCCACAATGAGTGGCAATGAGACTGATAAAAGTAGTTAGGATATCTTTATTATAATGATACAGTTTATGTCTTTTAAAAATGTTTTCATAGACATTTGTTCATTTCCAAAAGATATTTATAATGGGCTAGGTTATATTTACATGAGAAAAGAAATCCTTAATTCCAGTCTCTTTGGAGGAATCAGAGCTATGGTCAAATTCTGGCCCTTTCCTCTCAGACTGATTAGATTTTTCCTCTTGTCACATTGTTCTCATATGGGCTGCAGAAAATGAATGAGTTTCTAGCTTTAAATTTCCGTTTCCTTAGGTTAAAGAATTGTTCATCTCAATACATAAATAGCTGATTTTTATTCTTTGTGGCCAAGAGAAGGCAGTAAAAGATACTTACAAAGTCATCTGCCCTGGAGGGCTTTGACTCCCTCTTGGAAATTATCTCCTTGCCTTTCCAGAAGCCCTTCTTCCTGGACAAAACTTGTTTACTTCCCACTTGAATACTGCATACTTTAATACTCAAGTGTAAGGCTCTTTGAATCAACCACCTGCTCCCTATGACTTGTACACCAAATTTTGCAAAGAACATTCCGTCTCTGTGGTGTTTTTCCCTTTTTAATTGCTTTTTAAGGAGATGTACTTGCAATTGTGACAAATCTGTAGAAAAGTTTAGCAAAGAACAGAGAGTAACACAAACTATTCATTCTGTTATTGTTCTGAAACATGTCATCAAATACTGACTAACACATAAAAAATACCTAAAATTTTAAGTGGAAAAATGGATTTTTGAAAGCTGTGCCAATTTCTAGAACTATTTCCTCATAACATTTTGAATATATATTATGGAGATTGAATGCTACAATATTTTTAATAAAAGTTACTTTGATTAATCAATTACTGAAAAAACTGTTGAAGCTAAGGTTACCAAAAGTCATAGTTTTATTTATATTTTATTTATTTTTATTTGCTTATATTTTAAGCTGTGAGGACATTTCTTGTGTCCTCCTGTGGTCAGTTACTTCAATAGGCTTCACACTCTCTGAATATTTATTAGTTATGGTTGATTCATCATGATCTAAACCAATTCCAATGTCATATTCTTGCTCTGACTGTTCTTTTTGTTTTTTCTTTTTGTGGAAGCCTATCTAAAAACCAGTTCTGAAGTCCTTATTCATATGTGAATTATCCCTGTGCTCTGATCATTTACATTAAAAGATCGGTAGGAGACGGCTATTTCATTACATAGTTTCAAGATGGGAGACTAGTAATAATATTGCCTACCAAATAAGTTTATTGAGAAAACTAATTAGTTAGTACTTGTGAAGCTAATTATATAATAAGAATTCAGTTTTTCTTCCCCATAGCAATGCACACATCATAAAGGAAATGCAAACATCCCTTCAAAACACTAGATGATGCTGTATTTAAAGAGCTAAGCTATTCAATCTAAAAATTATCTGTCAGAATTTTCTTTTTAATGAATAATTCAATGTTTAATCTATTAATATTAACCTTTTCATCTAAAATATAGCTTTATGTCAAATATATATCAAAAAACTCCTTAGAGTTAGTATGCCTTTTGACCAGAAATTCTGCCTCTAGGAAATTTTCTCCAAAGAAATTATAATGAATATGTACAAAGGTCTAATGAAAAGAATATAGCTCAAAACTAAAATTAAAATAGAGAAAAATAAACAAATGAAATGACCAATAGGGTAAGGGTTACATAAATTATATTACAGTTATAAGTTTAAATATAGTGCAACTTTTTTGAAATTACACTGTATAAGAATATTTCCTTAAAGAAAAAATGCACTTAACATATTGATAATAAAATGGCTATAAAAATCTGTCCCATTAAAAGATACCTTGTATGATATAATATCTAGAGTCCCTTATAAGATATGCTACCAAAGCCAGTAAGGAGAGAGAGAGGTAAATCAGTATAGGGAAAATGTTATGATTATTGAAGCTGAGTAATGGACACCATGAGGTTCCTTACACTATTCTATCTTTTTTTTGTATGCTTAAAGTAAATAAATAAAAAGTTAAATTTAAATATGCATTAATTTCTGTTTGAAAATATACAAATGCATACACACATACACACATAAACATCTATGTGTTTAGGCATAATAAGTATGCATGTGTGTTTATTTGGAAGATAATGGAGTGATTCATAAACTTTTATTCTCTTATGGTTTCCCATATATATTAAAACAATTCAGCAGTTAACAATTGTTAAATTTAGAATCAGAAAAAAATTTTTTATGAAGACATATAAAACTATTTATTTCTCCATCTTTTAGGGACTTAAAAGTATGAAAACCTTCAGTTTACCAATTATCTAAATAGCTAGAGATCATTGAATTTATCTATGATAAAGGACTTTAATATATAATCCTTTCAGGAATTTGTGAATATAGCTCATTGATGGTGGAATCAATGGTCATTTCTAAGGAAGCTGGAATGTTTAATGAATAAAGGCTTGATCTGAATATTATATCCAAAGCAGTGAGACATTTATATTCCAGCAGGCAGGATCATTTAAAGCCTGATTAGTTAACAGGCTGTATTCATGAGAATGGTGTATTGATTTCAATGGCTTTATTGATTTTCAGTCTGTTGAACCTAGGCACCTTGCAAATTTATGGTCTGGCTTCATTGACTCTCTTTTGATGTGATATATAGTTGTTTTTAGAAAGTGCTATAAAATTTTTCTGGCATCTGACCTTCTCTATACAAAATCATTAACCTGTTTTTTTTTTATTATTATTATTTTCAAAGGTCTTTCATAGATGGATAGTAAATCATTAATTTTAGCTTATGTTATATATAAAAAGAAAAACCAAAAGATAGGTAGTATAAAAATAAAATATTTTAAATTAAATATTTCATTAAAATTTAGTTATTTTAAATATAACTTTCTAGATGAGTGACCTGTCTAAAAGAAACCAAATTGAGCTGGTATCTGACACCCTTGGGTTACTGGCAAAAAATAGAATAATAATGTGGTTATGATGACAGTTTTTTTTTTTTTAATTCACATTTCCTAATTGGGTCTTACAGAATTATTTTAACTCTATCAAATCAAATTTTCTGAGTTTTCTATAAAGTTTTGATTTTGAATCTTTTTATACTGTGAATTCAAATTCAATATATCACACTATTAAAACAGAACAGAAACTAATTCTGCTTTTATTACATACTGTGAATCACATACAACTTTTGAAAACTGGAAAAATGTTTCTTTCTTGAGTCACACCATTACCAAAAATATCTGGAGTGATTAATGAGATTATTTAAATTCTATGTCTGGATTTCACTTAAATCTTTCTGCCAAAGTTATGTAAACAAAGTAAAAATCTGATTTTTATGACTTTGGGTATAGATATATCTTTTCAACAGAGAAAGCAATGGCACCCCACTCCAGTACTTTTGCCTGGAAAATCCCATGGACGCAGGAGCCTAGTAGGCTGCAGTCCATGCGGCCGCTAAGAGTTGGACATGACTAAGCGACTTCCCTTTCACTTTTCACTTTCATGCGTTGGAGAAGGAAATGGCAACCCACTCCAGTGTTCTTGCCTGGAGAATCCCAGGGACTGGGGAGCCTGGTGGGCTGCTGTCTCTGGGGTCGCACAGAGTCAGACACGACTGAAGTGACTTAGCAGCAGCAGCAGCATATCTTTTCAAATTTAACCTAAGATTTCTTACCAAAATTCTACATTCTTTATGACATTGCACATGGCTATCTCAGCAATATCGCATTGTTTAATAATTTGAATAAGCTTACTTTCATTTATGTCTTTAATATTTTCCATTAAATAACCCACTTGCAATCTGTGCTCTTATCCAAGTAGTTAATACAAGTATTAAATTGAATAGTACTATGGTTTGGTGATATACTTCCCTTTCTAGATTGACATTGATCCATGACTCAATTAAATCATGAAATAAAGACAGAATCTCAAACAAGCAAATGTCTATTGACAGTCTAACATAAGCCAGGAATTTGCTCAATGATTAGCTTAGCGGCTAAGGATTTCAATATTGTATTTTACAGCATAAATTAGAAATTTTTACTAGCTATTTGACCAATGATTTAACTTTTCTGTACTTTGTTTTCCCAACTGTAAAATATAGAAATCCTGGTTACAAGTAACCATATTAAAAGTTATGTTTACAATAAATAAATGAATGTACCTGAACCATTAGAACAGTGGCAATCACAATAAACCTCAATAAATACTAGCTATTGCAATGTCATACTAAAATTTACCATGGTATTTTAGACTTTAACTATTATACGATTATTATTCTTGAATCATTTTTGTGTTTTATGCCTAGTCAACAATTAACACAAAAGAGAGGCTCAAACTCCTCTTATAACCATAATCCCAGTCTCTAGAGATAAAGACTATCTGTAGTTTCCTGGGCATAGTGTTAGACATTTTCTTTGCATGTACATATAAATGCTTCCTCTTTTCTTTCTAACACATATTCAGTTCAGTTCACTTCAGTCTCAGTCATGTCTGACTGTTTGTGACCCCATGAACTGCAGCATGCCAGGCCTCCCTGTCCATCACCAACTCCCAGAGTCCACCCAAACCCATGTCCATTGAGTCGGTGATCCATCCAACCATCCCATCCTCTGTCGTCCCCTTCTTCTCCTGCCCTCAATCTTTCCAAAAATCAGGGACTTTTCAAATGAGTCAGCTCTTCGCATCAGGTGGCCAAAGTACTGGAGTTTCAGCTTCAACATCAGTCCTTCCAATGAATATTCAGGACTGATTTCTTTTAGGATGGACTCCTTGGATCTCCTTGCAGTCCAAGGGACTCTCAAGAGCCTTCTCCAATACCACAGTTCAAAAGCATCAATTCTTCTGTGCTCAGCTTTCTTTATAGTCCAACTCTCACATCCATACATGACTACTGAAAAAACCAGAGCTTTGACTAGACGGACCTTTGCTGACAAAGCAATGTCTGCTTTTTAATAGGCTGTCTTGGTTGGTCATACCTTTCTTTTCAAGGAGTTAGTGCCTTTTAATTTCATGGATGCAATCACCATCTGCAGTGATTTTGGAGCCCAGAAAAATAAAGTCAGCCACTGTTTCCACTGTTTTCCCATCTATTTGCCATGAATTGATGGGCCCAGATGCCATGATCTTAGTTTTCTGAATGTAGAGCTTTAAGCCAACTTTTTCACTCTCCTCTTTCACTTTCCTTAAGAGGCTCTTTAGTTCTTCTTCACTTTCTGCCATAAGGGTGGTGTCATCTGCATATCTGAGGTTATTGATATTTCCCCTGGCAATCTTATTTCCAGTTTGTGCTTCCTCCAGCCCAGCATTTCTCATGATATTCAGTTCAGTTCAGTCGCTCAGTCGTGTCCAACTCTTTGCGACCCCATGAATTGCAGCACGCCAGGCCTCCCCGTCCATCACCATCTCCCGGAGTTCACTCAAACTCACGCCCATCAAGTCGATGATGCCATCCAGCCATCTCATCCTCTGTCATCCCCTTTTCCTCCTGCCCCCAATCCCTCCCAGCATCAGAGTCTTTTCCAATGAGTCAACTCTTTGCATGAGATGGCCAAAGTACTGGAGTTTCAGCTTCAGCATCAGTCCTTCCAATGAACACCCAGGACTGATCTCCTTTAGGATGGACTGGTTGGATCTCCTTGCAGTCCAAGGGACTCTCAAGAGTCTTCTCCAACATCCCAGTTCAAAAGCATCAATTCTTCAGCACTCAGCTTTCTTCAGAGCCCAACTCTCACATCCATACATGACCACTGGAAAAACCATAGCCTTGACTAGACGGACCACTGTTGGCAAAGTAATGTCTCTGTTTTTCAATATGCTATCTAGGTCGGTCATAACTTTTCTTCCAAGGAGTAAGCGTTATTTAATTTCATGGCTACAGTCACCATCTGCAATGATTTTGTATTAGGGCGTCCTTATATAGACTGGCCTATATCATACGGTTATTTCTCTTAATATATCCTGACAGTTTTATATTTCACTAAATATAGGAAGATCTCATTCTTTTAAGCAGCCTTGTGTAAATTTAACTAGACTTTTCATTCATGGATTCTTAAGTTGTTTCGTTACTTTAAAAAACATCATGATCAATGCTGTGATAATTATATAATAATGTATATATGTATTTGAATACATGGATACGTATAACTGATGAAAAAATTGATTCAATTGCTCTCTGGTTTACTGGAGGAGGGGGTGTTTTTAAAGTATTTTATTGATGCTATTGTTACCCCTTCTGTCTGTTACTTGTGCCAATATAAATTGTATGTGATTATGTATGTTTTACCACATAATCATCAACACAGTCATTCAATTTCTATGTCTGTGAATAGATATATCCTGATTGTTTGATATTACATTGCAGCTGTAATATTTTGTTTTAAAATATAAATATATTAAAGACCTTCTATTTTAACAATATACACAATGAAAAGAGAGGTACTCTCTCATCTCATACCCACAGTCTTAGTCTTCAGAGGCAATAGCCATTACAGTTTCTTGGGTGGAATGTCATACATATTCTATGCATGTGGGTTTAGTTTGGTGGTGGTTTAGTCGCTAAGTTGTGTCCGACTCTTGTGACCCCATGGACTGTAGCCTGCCAGGCTCCTCTGTCCATGGGATTCTCCAGGCAAGAATACTGGAGTGGGTTGCCATTTCCTTCTCCAGGGGATCTTCCACACCCAGGGATCGAAACTGGGTCTTCTGCATTGCAGGCAAACTCTTTACTGACTGAGCTACAAGGGAAGATTCTATGCATGCACACACACACACACACACACACATATATATATATATATACACATCCTCTTTTCTTTCTAGAACAAATTATGGTATACAAATTGAGACTCGTCTAAACCTTATTGTTATTTCATTTATCTTGATAGTTTTATATTTCACTAAGTGTAGGATTTCTTTAAACACCTACAGAAATACTGTATTTTATTTCTGTTCTTTCAGTTTTTCTTTTATATGTTATTACTTCTATTACAATATTTGGTTGTTCAAAGGCTTTTAAAATTTATGTAGTCAAGTGTATCTTTGTATGACTTATTGCATCGTTGGCATTTTTTGATAATTGATCATGACTTTAGTAATTTTCATTTTTTATATTTTACATTTAGATGTCTGAACCAGACATCCTGGAATGTGAAGTCAAGTGGGCCTTAGAAAGCATCACTACGAACAAAGCTAGTGGAGGTGTTGGAATTCCAGTTGAGCTATCTCAAATCCTGAAAGATGATGCTGTGCAAGTGCTGCGCTCAATATGACAGCAAATTTGGAAAACTCAGCAGTGGCCACAGGACTGGAAAACGTCAGTTTTCATTCCAGTCCCAAAGAAAGGCAATGCCAAAGAATGCTCAAACTACCACACAATTGGACTCATCTCACACACTAGTAAAGTAATGCTCAAAATTCTCCAAGCCAGGCTTCAGCAATATGTGAACCATGAACTTCCATATGTTCAAGCTGGTTTTAGAAAAGGCAGAGGAATCAGAGATCAAATTGCCAACATCCGCTGGATCATGGAAAAAGCAAGAGAGTTCCAGAAAAACATCTATTTCTGCTTTATTGACTATGCCAAAGCCTTTGACTGTGTGGATCACAATAAACTGTGGAAAATTCTGCAAGAGATGGGAATACCAGAACACCTGATCTGCCTCTTGAGAAATTTGTATGCAGGTCAGGAAGCAACAGTTAGAACTGGACATGGAACAACAGACTGGTTCTAAACAGGAAAAGGAGTTCGTCAAGGCTGTATATTGTCACCCTGTTTATTTAACTTATATGCAGACTACATCATGAGAAACGCTGGACTGGAAGAAACACAAAGTGGAATCAAGATTGCCAGGAGAAATATCAATAACCTCAGATATGCAGATGACATCACCCTTATGGCAGAAAGTGAAGAGGAACACAAAAGCCTATTGATGAAAGTTAGTGAAGAGTGAAAAAGTTGGCTTAAAGCTCAACATTCAGAAAACGAAGATCGTGCCATCCGGTCTCACCACTTCATGGGAAATAGATGCGGAAACAGTGGAAACAGTGTCAGACTTTATTTTTCTGGGCTCCAAAATCACTACAGATGGTGACTGCAGCCATGAAATTAAAAGATGCTTACTCCTTGGAAGGAAAGTTATGACCAACCTAGATAGCATATTCAAAAGCAGAGACATTACTTTGCCAACAAAGGTTCGTCTAGTCAAGGCTATGGTTTTTCCTGTGGTCATGTATGGCTGTGAGAGTTGGACTGTGAAGAAGGCTGAGCACCAAAGAATTGATGCTTTTGAACTGTGGTGTTGGAGAAGACTCTTGAGAGTCCCTTGGACTGCAAGGAGATCCAACCAGTCCATTCTGAAGATGAGCCCTGGGATTTCTTTGGAAGGAATGATGCTAAAGCTGAAACTCCAGTACTTTGGCCACTCGTACGAACAGTTGACTCACTGGAAAAGACTCTGATGCTGGGAGGGATTGGGGGCAGGAGGAGAAGGGGACGACAGAGGATGAGATGGCTGGATGGCATCACTGACTCGATGGACGTGAGAGTGAGTGAACTCCGAGAGTTGGTGATTGACAGGGAGGCCTGGTGTGCTGCGATTCATGGGGTTGCAAAGAGTCGGACACGACTGAGCGACTGATCTCATCTGATTCATTAAAAATTACTTGTGTATATATTATAACTTAGGAACCGAGCTTTTATTCAGATAAATATTTTAAAATATTATATGAAATTAATTCCCACATGGAAAAATTTTATACAATAGTTTATGTAAAAGTACATGTATATGTTCATGTGCACAGAATTGCTTCAAGTAAACAAGGGCACTATAATCTCAAAATGAAGAGATTTGAAATTATTTTCTCATGTGCTTCCATATTGCTTGATTCTTTTTTGTTTTATTTCATTTTATTTTCATCAGAATATGCTGATTACATTAAATTACCAAAATAAATGCAAATACAATGGTCTCTAATAACACATACTAGGCATAAAGTCTAATCAATTAATAGTTTACATAGTTTGTTACTAGATACTTGACAGTGGATCTGTTATGAATTGATTCAAATTATGTGTTGCTCCATTTTCTTTCTTCTTTGGAGATAAATTTCAATTGGTTCATGAGTGGGTTTGTCCATCAAATCATAACTTTTAAAAGAGAATTGAAAAACACTCATAGTATTTTCTCATGCTGAAAGATATATTTGTTATACCTGCCCATAATCTTCGTTTTTACATAGCAGTTCAGTTGAGAGGAATAGAATCACAGCATTTTGGTTTTTTAGTCATTATTTGACAGTGTTTGTAATCTGTTGAGGTTACAAGCTCTTCTAGTGTTTTCTAGGTTTCTTTCAGGATGTGAAATATTCCTGGATAATTTTTATAACATCATATGAAAGTTATTTGTTCTGAGTCAACACTGCCATATTTGTTCTATGCCACTATTCTTACAAATTAATAACTTTGTGGTATTTTTACTTTACAAAGAATCTTCTGTTTCTATCACATATGAGATAAAATCCAGATAAAGCAATCCTTTGGATTCAGCATTATTTAATTTCTAACAACAGTAAAATCAAATAGTTTCACCTGCAGGTGTATTTGTTTTTTAAATTTTTATCACCCCTCAGGGAGGGGCACAAGTAAAGTCTTGTAACATTTCCGCACTGTGTTATTTATACTCCCAGTGGGTACTGTTCTTCCTACTTTAGCTGCAGTCAACTATTTTCTGACACATTTAGCTAGTTTTGTACTTACACTCTTACATGATTTACTACTGCACACTGGTTGAGTGGGGCCAATTTTAGTGCTGGTATTTCAGATTGAACCAAATATTTCTTTTTTGGCTAACCAAAACATATATGTTAACTATTTAATGTAGTTGTTATATTGTAGGGACTATACTATCTCCTATTGAATGTAAAGTTAGTTGTTTTAGGATTTGGTTGTTCCATTGTTATGCTGGTAAACGCTTAAAGTCAGTTTTATTGAAGAATAAAATAGGCCAAGATTTGTAGGATTTTTTTTTCCCTAAAATGTATATGACTTTGGCTTATTTCTAGCTATCCTGGTGACATCAATTGGTCTTGCACAATTCTGTCGTGCAGTTGACAAACACACATCAGTTTGAGCACAACACAGGGGCAAACTATTTTCAAATGTCATTTTCAAAACATTCAGTTCAGTTCAGTTCAGTTCAGTCGCTCAGTCATGTCTGGCTCTTTGCAACCCCATGAATTGCAGCACGCCAGGCCTCCCTGCCCATCACCAACTCCTGGAGTTCACTCAAACTCATGTCCATCGAGTCGGTGATGCCATCTAGACATCTCACCCTCTGTCGTCCCCTTCTCCTCCTGCCCCCAATCCCTCCCAGCATCAGAGTCTTTTCCAGTGAGTCAACTCTTTGCATTAGATGACCAAAGTACTGGAGTTACAGCTTTAGCATCATTCCTTCCAAAGAACACCCAGGACTGATCTCCTTTAGAATGGACTGGTTGGATCTCCTTGCAGTCCAAGGGACTCTCAAGAGTCTTCTCCAACACCACAGTTCAAAAGCATCAATTCTTCAGCACTCAGCTTTCTTCACCGTCCAACTCTCACATCCATACATGACTACTGGAAAATTGGACTATCCGTATTTAAGCTTGTCTCCTTTTTGAGGTAGTCATTTCTTAAGTTGGCAAGTGTCTTTATGATAGTCTGTTTTTATGCTACTTTAGCTAAGCTCTTTCCTGATTTTCCTGCATTCTAGGTATTCTAATAAAATCACTTAGGTTAATTTCAACTTTCTATGATGTAAAGTATTGGTTTCTTGTTTTCCAAAAGCATGAGAAGAATCTTCATAAATTCCTTTTTATTTTGATCTATCTATGAAGCAGCTACTTTAGAATTATTATATTCTTTCAAATAGTCTTATAAAATAATTTTGATTTACAGATGAAAGGTTCTTTGTGGTCAATTAAAAATTTGGAATTTTTACCTTTGCCATCTTTTATTTTTACCCTTTAAGATTAAATATGCTTAGGTCCAAGTTGCTCTTCTTTCTCTGAAATACTGATTATTTTAGCTTTGCACATTTTCAGAATTTTATCCTTTTGCTAGGCCCTTCAGGATTAGAAACATTTGTTAAGCTAAGGATCTTAGAGACCCATGCTTAATTTGTTTAGGTTCCATGAGGCAGAATGAAGCTAATGCTTGCCTGGGAATTGAGGGGATGGTGGCTGGATACTGAGCTCACTGATAAGATCTTCAGGGAATAAACCAAGATGATTCCTAGATGGATGTCTGGTTTTACTTAGGGAGATGATTACTTGTACTGGTACAGCCTTCCATATATACGTCTTGGCTAAGAATTGCAATCTGTCACCTTCTATCTGATATTTATCTTCTATTTTAGTCTTTGTATTCCTTAGGGCAATGGTGTTGAGCTGTTCATTTAATATAACCCTACAGGTTTGATAAAACAGAAACCAAAACATCATTTGGAAAGGTCTCTCTTGGTTTCCACAATCCTCACCTTCATTCAGAGTCTAACTGGTCTTCATCACTCCTTTTACTCTGTGCAACATTTCTACTGCATGATATAAACCTACGCACGTGTAACTCTAAACTGAACAACAGTCAAACAGCTACATAGAGCCTGGACAAATAAACGCTGTGTTTCAAAACAGAGTATTTTGCCAAACAGTCTTAGTAAAGTAGAGGACCTCTTAGGATAGCAGCTTAGGAAAGATATGATCGTAGCAAAGATATGTCCAGGGGAATACATGATGGTAATCCACAAGGCTATAAAACTTTTTTTTTTTTTTGAGACGATAAGAAAAATAAAAATGTGTTTACTATAGTTACTAAGGCAGAATTTCAAAGTAACAATTTCAAATGTGAAAAAAAAAAGAACAGTAGAAGGGAAAATGGAAGCTCTTTTCAAATATTAGAAAGATGTTTATAGGAGCATCTAGAGTATCTATTTTTAATTCAGTTTGAAGGTCCCTCATTCTGGGCTTAGGAAGATGCTCACTATGCATTCTCCTTAGAGAATGAAAATGAGAAAAATCTTCTTGATTTGCCCTTAAACCCGTGTTCTGACACCAATGTTAGAATAAGCATAGCAGCTGTTCTCTCAAATCATGCAAACCCCAGGAGAGATGGTTATATTTGGTGATTGTAGCTAACTCAGCTGCTTTGGGGTTTGAGTCCCTTCCTCCTCTCCCCGTGTCCACAAATATTTGCTCAGTAATTGCTGGGAGGAGACAAAACAATAATCTACAGCTGTGTTGGGAACCCCATGCCTTCATGGTTTAGGGTTGATGGATACCTGAAGAGCTTTCTTGTTTGAGGACAATACTTATTTGTCACACACAATGTATTCTTTCATGTATAGGGTTCAGCATTTTTGTAACAGCCCTGACTTCTCTTCAACAATTAATGCAGAAGGGAGAGGGAAAGGGAAGAGTGATTTACTTCAATTAGAAGCTTGATAGATAAGCTGCATGGATAGCTCAGCCTTTCTCTCCCTCTCTTCAATTCAAGGAACATGGCTTCTGTGCTCCTCCACCATGCCAGAATTTTAATTTTTATCAGCAAAGTGATTTGGGATGAATTACAGAGATATTACTTTGCCAACAAAGGTCCATCTAGTCCAGGCTATGGTTTTTCCAGTGGTCATGTATGGGTGTTAGAGTTGGACTGTGAAGAAAGCTGAGCCCCGAAGAATTGATGCTTTTGAACTGTGGTGTTGGAGAAGACTCTTGAGAGTCTCTTGGACTGCAAGGAGACCCAACCAGTCCATTCTGAAGGAGATCAGCCCTGGGATTTCTTTGGAAGGAATGATGCTAAAGCTGAAACTCCAGTACTTTGACCACCTCATGCAAAGAGTTGACTCACTGGAAAAGACTCTGATGCTGGGAGGGATTGGGGGCAGGAGGAGAAGGGGATGACAGAGGATGAGACGGCTGGATAGCATCACTGACTCTATGGACGTGAGTCTGAGTGAACTCTGGGAATTGGTGATAGACAGGGAGGCCTGGCATGCTGCAATTCATGGGGTCGGACACGACTGAGTGACTGAACTGAACTGAACTGTACGGCATTACTTATGACTGGGAGGATCATGGGGGAAAACATGTATCAAATTATGCCGCTTGGTTTTAGGAAGACCATTGTGCAACATAACTCTGTTGCTATGTCTTATGGGCATGCCTTCATGAGTAATCAATGCTATTTTGTTTCTTACCTTCTTCATTTTTTTTTCTCATTTAACACATGATTTAGAACTCAGAGTGGGAAAACAGAGTGTTCTTATTGGGGCCTTCCTTCCTTAGCATAGAAATAAAATTTGGGGAAAATTTAACTATTTTTCAGCTTCTACCAAGCACAAGGAACTATGCCAGGAAGATATTACTATTTATATCATTAATTGTTGAAGATATAAAGGATATTTTTATCTTGATTTAGTTTGATTCTTTTCAAAAGTAACCTCCAAGACTATTAATAATCAGAAATATTTTAAGTAATAACTGGGTATCTTGCTTGTTTGTGTGCTTGCAAAGTTGCTTCTGTCCTGTCCGACTCTTTGCAACCCTATGGACTTTAACCTGCCAGGCTCCACTGTCCTCCATTAGCTCTTGGAGTTTGCTCAAATTCATGTTTAATGAGTCAACAATGATACCTAATCATATCATCCTCTCTCACCCCCGTCTCCTTTTGCCTTCAATGTTTCCCAGCATCGGGATCTTTTCCAAAGAGTTGGCTCTTCACATCAGGTGGCCAAAGTATTGGAGCTTCAACATCAGTTTTTCTAATGAATATCACTCAGCAATAAAATGGAATTAATAACTAATACACCCAACAATAAGGGTAATTATCAAATGTATTATTCTAGGTAAAAGAAGCCAGAGTCAAAATACTACATATGACTGATTCTGTTTTTATGAAATTTCTGCAAATTCAAAATTATAGAAATAGAAACAAATCAGTGCTTGCAGATGTTGTGGAGTGAGGGAAAAGGCTTGACCAGAAAGAGGCAGAGGGGTTGTTTTGGAGTGATGGGACTATTCTGTATTTTTATTTGTCAAAACATGTACAGCTATACATAAATTCATAGACATTTTAGTGTCTGTGAATTACATCTTAATCAAAATCAATAATCTGTTTCCTTATAACATTACTGAAATAAAGGCTGATTTCAGTAATTCCAGGTGCCATTTCCCTACTCTGTGCTCTGAAAAGGAAAATCAGAGAGAGCTTTTCAAAGTTTCATTTTCTGGTCATAGAGATAATGTGTCTTACAGATAGTTTGATACACAGAAATTGTAATACAGTTTCAAAAAAATAACTCATAGTGGACATTAATGCAAAGAATATAACTTTGGAATTTTACATTATCTATATCTTTATTAATTACTTAATATGAAAAAAAGCACATATGACATTTATTTTCACCTCCTTTGAGCAAGTTTTTCAAATACTAAAGAGCAGAGATCAGTTCAGTTCAGTCACTAAGTCGTGTCCGACTCTTGGCGACCTCATGGACTGCAATACGCCAGGACTCCCTGTCCATCAACAACTCCCAGAGTTTACTCAAACTTATGTCCACTGAATCAGTGATTCCATCCAACCATCTCATCCTCTGCCACCCCCTTCTCTTCCTGCCTTCAATCTTTCCCAGCATCAGGGTCTTTTCCAATGAGTCACTTCTTCCCATCAGGTGGCCAAAAGTATTTCAGCTTCAGCTTCAGCAACAGTCCTTCCAATGAATATTCAGGACTGATTTCCTTTAGGATGGACTCCTTAGACTTCCTTGGAGTCCAAGGGACTCTGAAGAGTCTTCTCCAATACCACAGTTCAAAAGTATCAAGTCTTTGGTGCTCAGCTTTCTTTATACTCCAAATCTCATATCCATACATGACTATTGGAAAAACCATAGCTTTGACTACATGGACCTTTGTTGGTAAAGTAATGTCTCTGCTTTTTATTATCCTGTCTAGGTTGGTCATAACTTTTCTTCCAAGGAGCAAGCGTCTTTTAATTTCATGGCTGCATTCACCATCTGCAGTGATTTTGGAGCCCCCAGAAATAAAGTCTGTCACTGTTTCCATTGTTTCCCCATCTATTTGCCATGAAGTGATGGGACCAGATGCCATGATCTTAGTTTTCTGAATGTTGAGTTTTAAGCCAACTTTTTCACTTTCTTCTTTCCCTTTCATCAAGAGACTCTTTAGTTCTTCTTTGCTTTCTGCCGTAAGGATGGTGTCAATCTGCCTATCTGAGATTATTGATATTTCTCCTGGGAATCTTGATTCCAGCTTGTGCTTCATCCAGTGCAGCATTTCTCATGATATAGTCTGTATATAAGTTAAATAAGCAGGGTGACAATATACAGCCTTGACATACTCCTTTCCCAAGTTGGAACCAGTCTGTTGTTCCATGTTCAATTCTAACTGTTGCAGAAGTCAAATCAAAATATCAGTCACCCTAGAATGAGCCTTCAAGGAATTTTACCTTTGGGACTCCCCTGGTGGTCCAGTGGCTATGACTCTGGGCTCCCAATGCAGGGGACCCGGGTTCTATCTCTGCTAGGGGAATGAGATCTCACATGCCACAACTGAGAGTTCACAGGCTGAAATGGAGACTGAAGATCCTGAGAGCCATAACTAAGACCTGTTTCTGACAAATAAATACATATTTTTTTAAAAAAGAAATTTTACTCTCAGTTTTTGAGAAACACTAGGATACACTGCTGGAGAAGGCAATGGCACCCCACTCCAGTACTCTTGCCTGGAAAATCCCATGGATGGAGGAGCCTGGTAGGCTGCAGTCCATGGGGTCACTAAGTCAGACACAACTGAGCGATTTCCCTTTCCCTTTTCACTTTTATTCATTGGAGAAGGAAATGCCAACCCACTCCAGTGTTCTTGCCTGGAGAATCCCAGGGATGGGGGAGCCTGGTGGGCTGCTGTCTATGGGGTCGCACAGAGTCGGACATGACTGAAGCAACTTAGCAGCAGCAGCAGCAGGATACACTGCAGGGTTTGTCATATATAACCTTACAAAATGATTGGAGAGTAGACATTTTTCTTAAATTTACAGCTTAAGAGCATGAAGATCCTGGAGTCTAAGTAACCCATTCAAGATTATAAAACTATGAAAATTAGGAAATATGTAAAAAGTTTAGGTGTTTCCTATCCAAATTTTGTGTTTTTCCAACTGTACAAATTCTCTTCTTGTTATATATTAACTTTAAAAACACAAAAAGCAGATATACCTGATTGAAATTTTGAGTATTTTTTTTTCTTTAAACAGTTTTATCACTTGTTTTTCCATCCTCCCCTACTATGTAGTAAGTTTCAGAACCTAAATATTTACCTAGTCATTAACATTGAGTATATTACTTAGACAAGGATAAATTTCTTTGCATTTATTATATTTTCCCTCAAAATAGCAATATGAATTATTTTATAAGACTTTAAAATTTTTTATTCATATCCCACTCTCAGTCCTTTCAACAACTATTTTATGTTTTCAGTACTCATTTTAGACTTCTAAAACAACCTCTATTTTATTCTCTTACCACGGGATTTTGCCTTTGCTTTCTTAATAAAATGAGACTGTTAAGCTGAACCTCTTCAACTTCATGGCTTTTTCCCATTTTTACTCTTCAATCCATACTGTTTCTTCCCTCCTGAGCAGAAGAGTATTCATTCTCTTGCCCAAGACCAATTATTCCAATATTTCTTGATGCTCGTGGTGATGCTTATCTTCCCAGGTAGGCTGTTCCACCAATGATATCTTCTCTGTATCAACTTTAACTTTCTCTCTTTTTCCTTTTATGCTAAAATTATGCTCAAGAACCTCTACTGTTTAGTATAAGGAAAGACTATATCATCAAAAGTGGAAAAAAAAAAGCATAATCTTTCTTCTCTCTCTCCACCGAATATGTGTCTTTTAATCACCTAAGCCACTAGTCTAGTTTTCAATCTTGGCAGCATATTAATACTACATGGAGGTTTTAAATATTTGAAAATGTGTTTGTTCTTTTCTACTTTTTTTCATTTTCATGGCATGGTGTTTTACAGTAAGCTCTGGTTACTTATTTATTGCTGTTGTTTTTAGTTGCTAAGTCATATCTGATTCTTTTGGGACCCCATAGACTGTGAGAGCTTCCCTGGTGGCTCAGAGGGAAAAGAATCTGCCTTAATGCAGGAGACCCCAGTTCGACCCCTGGGTTGGGAAGATCCCTTGGAGAAACAAATAGCAGTCCACTGCAGTATTCTTGCCTGGAGAATTCCATGGACAGAGGAGCCTGGCAGGCTAAAGCCTATGCGGTCTCAAAGAGTCAGTGATTGCTAACACTTTCACTTTCAGGCTTCCCAGGCAGTGCTAGTGGCAAAGAATCTGTCTGCTAACTTACATTTTGGATGTAAGAGATGCGGGTTTGATCCCTGGGTTAGGAAGATCACCTGGAGAAGGGCATGGCAACCCATTCCAGCATTCTTGCCGGAAGAATTCCATGGACAGAGGAGGCTGGCGGGCTACAGTCTGTAGGGTTGCAAAGAATCAGACACAGTTGACGTGATTGAGGGCTTCCCTGTGGCTCAGACAGTAAAGAATCAGCCCACAGTGGGGAAGACCTGGGTTCAATACCTGGGTTGGGAAGAGTCCCTGGAGAACGGAACAGCTATCCACTCCAGTATTCTGGCTTGGAGAATTCCATGGACAGAGGAGCCTGGTGGGCTACAGTCCATGGGGCCGCAGAGTCGAACACAACTGAGTGACTTTCACTTTCCTTCACTTCAGCACATAGTACGAGCACTGTAGATTGCCAGGCTCCTCTGTCCATGGGATTTCCCAGGCAAGAGTACTGAACTGGGTTGCCATTTCTTTCCCCAGGGGATCTTCCTAACCCAGGAATTGAACCTTCATCTCCTGCATTGGCAGACAGATTCTTTACCACTGAGCCACTAAGGAAGACCCATTTTATTGATACAAAACTTATAACAAAACAATACAATTCAGGTTTAAAATAATTATTTCATTGAGTTATGTTGCCATGTTGAAAACAGAAAAAAGTTTATTATGATAACATTTTTATATACCCTACTACTTTCAGAATTACCAATTTAGGGCTCAACTCTTTTTTTTTCCTCCATGCTAAATGAACTGTGGTTATGAATCTCATGTCAGTGCTTCATGTGAACTCATCTGTGGCTTAGTTTGCTTTGGTCATATTTCATAGAACAAAAAGCCAGATACTTGATCCCTAGATGATGCATTTTTACCAAGAATTAATCCCTGCCATGTCCATTAGCTTTGATGTCTGTAATAGCAAGGGCAGGCCCAATATTCTAGTGGGCTGAAACTTGGGGGAATGAAATGCCAAGAAAACCAAGTTAGAGCTTTTATTTTTTTTGCCACTAATCTCAATATTTTCAACTAGAAAGATAAAATTTGAGAGTATACAAAAGATAAAATTGAGAGTATACAAAGAAAACAGCTGAAGGATTAATTAATTAAAAAAAAAACAAAAAACAAGAATAGCTCCTGAGCTTTTGGCTTAATTTGGCTTTGGAACTCAGTTATTTTGAACAGTGATCATTTTGTCCATATTAAATACATCTCCTATTGATCAATTTTGCTTTGCTTTTTGTGAGTACTGATTTTCCACTTAAAGCCATCAAGTTTGACCTGAACTGTTTCAATTTTGTAAGATATATCACATCTCCCAAACTGTGCAATATATATTTGAATGAGATTTGATTAAACCAGACAGCAGTGATTTATACCTATTGTGAAATGACAAAATAGGAAGGAAAGTTCCAGTACAATTTTGAACTACCTAGGGGGCCAGTTCATCTTTTACTGCTTTGATATATGATTAACTATTTTCTTAGTTTCAATAGCACCCCAGACACAGGCATTCATAGATAACAGTAGCAATAGCATTTATCAATTGATACCTGTGAGCAGATCTCATTTGGGAAACATGTTAGAATTAAACTAGCATTCACAATAGGAAGACAAAGAACACGTTTAAAAGCCTGAAAAACATAATATTTACCTATTCTTTCAAGCATTACTTTTCCCTGGGGATCATTTCATTCTGATTCCAAACCAGAAAAGTGAGTCAAGGCCTTCACAGGGCCTTTCTGACCTTGAATTAACATGACTATGTAGGAATTATGATAGACACTGTTGTTTGTTTTCAACATTTATGTCTGAATGCTGTTGTTGTTGTTCAGTCATCCTGTTGTGTCCAACTGTTTGGGATCCCATGGACATCAGTGTGCCAGACCTCCCAGTCCCTCACCATATTCCAAAGTTTGCCCAAGTTCATGGCCATTGTTACAGTGAAGCCATCCAGCTATCTCATCCTCTGACGCCCTCTTCTCCTTCTGCCCTCAATCTTTCAGGGTATTTTCCAATGAGTCAGATGTTAGCATCAGATGACCAAAATACTGTAGTTTCAGTTTCAGCATCAATCCTTCCAATTAGAGTTCAGGGTTGATTTCCCTTAAGATTGACTGCTTTGATCTGTTTGATATCCAAGGGACTTTCAGGAGTCTACTTGTATCTGGATATCTATACTAAATTCCTGTGTATGTCTTGATATCAATATCTATATTGGTAGATATATGGCTTTTTACATCATACTAAATAATTTCACTTATTGTAATTTAAATTAATTGAAATCACACTGAATCACTTTTATTTTTCTCATTTCTGATGAAGTGTTCCAGCTGGATGCAAATAAAATGTGCCTTTCAATTCTTATTAGACATTATTTTTCATGTACATCTGTGTAACTTACCAGTTAATACTTAAGATTGGTAAGATGTTATTGTTGTTTTCAAATGTATTAGTTTTATTTTTCCAACAAGCAGGAAAATTCCTTGGGAAGGTATGATATTTTCTTGTGTTTTTCTTGATCTAGTTCGGTATTAGCATATTGACTTTCACTTTATACACATTTGGTAGAGTTAATACATTAACTGAGCTCAGAGAAAGGACTTGAAACAATTAACTGTCAGGACATCTTGCCTAACTGATATGCAATGTCCATTGTCACTTGCCTGTGTCCTCAATAAATAATTTGAGCCCCTAGAAAAATTATTTTAAAAGGCCAAATTATTACAGTCAGGATATGCTGTGCTTAGTCGCTCAGTCATGTCTGACTCATTGTGAGCCCATGGAAAGTAGCCCGCCAGTTTCCTCTGTCCATGGGGATTCTCCAGGCAAGAATATTGGAGTGAGTTGCCATGCCTTTCTCCAGAGGATCTTCCCAACCCAGGGATCAAACCCAGGCCTCCTGCACTGCAGGCAGATTCTCTACCTCTGAGCCACCAGAGAATTCCATGAGTACTGGAGTGGGCAGCTTATTCCTTTTCCAGGGGATCTTCCTGACCCAAGAAGCAAACAGGGGTCTCTTATATTGCAGACAGATTCTTTACCCGCTGAGCCACCAGGACGGTCAGGATATTTATATTTAAATAGGAAAATCCATTTAAGATCTTTAAGAGCCAGAAACATACATTTCTAATAGTGGGACTTCAGACCTTATGACAAGTCAATGGGGGACTCATTTTTGGACACGTGATCCTTCTTATCTATTGCTACAGAGATGCAACTGCCGACCCAGTTATTTATAACAAACAGGATTCCTTTCTTTTTCCTTTCTCCTCTTTTCTCTAATGCCTTCATGTCATCCCTAGAGGACAAAGTGTTTTTTCTTTTCAATTTCTCATAATTTTAGACAACCAATTTTAGTATGTCATAAATAGTTCAATACGCAGTCATTATCTCTAATACTTATACTTTGGAAGTAAATCTAATATTCTACTCCCTCTATAAATTGCAGCTTAATAAAATGTGATACTACACAAGGTTTCTCTCTATACTTTAATACCTTTTCTGTATATTTGTTTTAGAAATGATCTCCTAAGGTTTCATATCGCTTTGATCTTATTAGGTAGCATAAGTGTCTATATTTTATTCTGGTGTAAAAGTACTTAATAAAAGTTTGGGTTACACTTTGTCATTGGAAAGCAGAATCAATTTTTCAATTTTTCTTTTTTAAAATTGTTATGAGTTTTCTGTGTACACTACAATAAAGAGGTATCATGTATATTCATATTAAATAATTTATGATACTTAAATTTGTCAAAATTATTTTCCTTAGTAATTTATTTAAATGATTTTTGCACATTTAAAGTGATTTGTCTACTTGAACTATAAGAGAAAATTATAATAATATTAGATTTTTTTAAGTTTGGCTTATTGGCAGGTCAAAAGAAATGTTACATGGGCAAAATAGCTTATTGGTTGGTTGGCATCAAAATTTTTATTAATTTGATTAATCTGAAAAATTTAAATTTATATTAATCCAATAATTTTATATTATTTCAACTGATTGATGTCCATTAATTTTTTTCTTTAACAATTTTGCTAAAATGCAAATTTCAAAATAGTTATCTAATCTATTAACAGCATCTGGTCCCATCACTTCATGGCAAATGGGGAAACAATGGAAACAGTGACAACTTTATTTTGGGGGGACTCCAAAATCAGTGCAAATGGTGACTACAGCTATGAAATTAAAAGATGCTTGCTCCTTGGAAGAAAAGATATGACCAACCTAGACAGCATATTAAAAAGAAGAGATATTACTTTGCCAACAAAGGTCTCTCTAGTCAAGGCTATGGTTTTTCCAGTAGTCATGTATGGATGTGAGAGTTGGACTATAAAGAAAGTTGAGTGCCAAAGAATGATGCTTTTGAACTGTGGTGTTGGAGAAGACTCTTGAAAGTCCCTTGGACTGTAAGGAGATCCAATCAGCCAATCCTAAAGGAAATCAGTCCTGAATATTCATTGAAAGGACTGATGTTGAAGCTGAAACTCCAATATTGGCCACCTGATGTGAAGAACTGACTCATTTGAAAAGACCCTGATGCTGGGAAAGATTGAAGGCAGGACAAGAAGAGGATGACAGAGGATAAGATGGTTGGATGGCATCACTGACTGGATGACCATGAATCTGAGCAAGCTCCGGGAGTTGATAAAAGATAGGGAAGCCTGGCATGTTGCAGTCCATAGGGTCGCCAAGAGTTGGACACGACTGAGTGACTGAACTGAACTGAAACTATCAATAAAGTTTAGTTTACTAAAAGGTGAAAAACAAAACAAACTCTGGAACACTGGATATGATAAACATGGTTTTGAGACCCCACCCTGTGACTTATTAGCTGACATACACATAATTTCCACATTTCTTTATCCATTTCTACATTTCTTTAGCCTCAGAAGGGCTATTATAAAACCAAATTAAGATATACATTCTTTGTTCTATGTGAAGATATATGTTGCACTGACATCTGACTGCTGATGGTTTAAAAATATCCACAGAGTGTAGCCTTGGTTGGCATTGAATTTGGCACTTTCACAATGGCCGCTTTGGTCAGGGATATTGATGTCTTTTTCAATCAGTTTCAGGGTAGTGTTTGCAACACATGGAGGGAATCATAGCATTATACTGTGGATTGCTAATGGAAACTCATGTTAGAAAACTCACAACTTGGTGGGCTTTTCTGAGGTACGTTTTGGTAATGCCTGGAAATAACACAAGGGACTCAGTGGGAAGCAGGGTTGTTCCTACTGGATCAAGAGAGGAAGGACCATATTTAACCACTTGCTTCTTTAGGATACAGAGTTTTCTGGTACTAAAACTTTACTCACTAATCCATTACAGTGAGAAGATATTGTTGAGGTCTACAATGTCCCAGAAAAGCAATCGTTACTGTCATATATACTCCTTCATTCTGAAGGCAGAGTTTCTGTCCATTAAATTGGAGAAGAGAAAGCAAAAATTGATCCATTGGAGAAAAAGAATGGAGAAATGGTCTGGGAAGATACTAAGGCACTGCTGATGGTTGTCTTTGTTCAGTTAAGGTACAGATAGGGGTAAGAATCTCTTGATGTTTTTAAGAGCCTTGGTTGATGAGGGACAGGGAAGAAAAACGAGAGAAGAGTTGTCAGCTATAAAAGAGGGATGAAGCAATGGGGAACTGGAATTTTAAAATGAGTGATGGTGTTCTTGATAGACACCCTTTCTCTTGCTCTTTACAACATGATCATTAGTAAAATGTCCCTTCCCTGCTTTATATTTTCATATTCAGTAAAATATTCCTTTCTTGTTACCACAGTGTTACATGTGGTAACACTGACTTAGAGTGAACTTGAAAGCTTTTCTCCTCATGAAATAAAATTAAGTATAGGAAAAAAGAAACATTTGGTCTTGATAGATAATGTCTTTTGACTCATACTACAGAAAATATGATCACATCTTGAAAGTTAGATACAATGAAAATTGAAAGTGTGATTCCAAAGCTTGATTTCAAAGCATCCATCAGTGAGAGAAAGAGAGTAAATTAGAAAATGGAGACTTTTTTGGATCTGCCTTTGGAGGTAATATTAGAGCTGCTTAAAAGAATCAAAAAGTTCAGGAGTGTTGAGCCATAGCTATGAGAAAGAATTCAAGAGAAATGAAATGCTCTTTGTGTTTTAAGACATACATGTAGAAATGTCATTTTAAGCTATTCCTGTTGAGGTACATCAAATTAGATTTTGTTTCTGTTTTGACAACCATAGTGAGTTTAGTTTTGTTTGGCCAAATTATGTTAAAGAATAGGAATAGAATTTTAAGAGTCACTATGAACAATATCATATTTTGGATCATGAATTATCTACCCTGGTGATTAGAGCATTTCAGGAATCTTGATTTGATGGTCTTTGAAAGAAAAGATTAAGTGAAGTTCTTTCATTTCTTTTTCTTTAGCATTCCTCTTTCCATTGTTGCCATGTTCCTTTGCATTTAATCATTTTCCAAGAGCTTACATTTTTGCTCAATTGAAGATTATTCTGTAACTAAGCAATGTACACAAATAATTAATGTTGGGAATTATTTTTCTCTAGAAGGAACAGCAGAAATTAAGCACTTAAACTTAAAAAAATTTTTTTGTTTCTTTTATATAGAGTGATTATGCATCCCATCAATGTGGAAACATGGATTAGCTGTTTAATGCTTTGTATGCCTCAGTCACTTTTACAATCATGTGTTACTAAATTTAAAGACAAATTCTATTTTCCCAAGCTGCTTAGTGGGATTTCATGACATATTGCTCGCTCAAATTTTCTTTCCATGATTTACCACTAAGTTATCAACTATATGATCAATGTAATTTAGACATCAAGAAACTTTATTTCTGGGTTCTGCTTCACTCACAGATAAAGTATTTGAACTGTGAGAGAAGCTTTTTTTTTAATGAACACTTAAGAGTTCAGTAATTAATGACTGCTGTATGAATACATTGTCTTTAAGGCTTTAAAGATTCAAAGACTACATACCTTATGATTCAGTTTATACAAAATTAATATTTAAGGACAGAAAACAGATCTGTGGTTCCCTAAACATAGGTGAAGCAGCGAGAGACAGGAATTATGAACAGGAACAAGAAAACTTTAAGGGGTGATGAATATGTTCATTATCCAGACTGTGGCTATGGTTTCAAGAATGTGTGCATATCTCAAGACTTACATTTGCATATTCCTTATGGGTCAACTACCCTTCAATAAAGCTGTTAAATATAAAATAAATCTATGCACTTATAATAAAAATTAATTTATATATTTCAGCTAATTTTGGTTTGGTTTTATGCCCTAACTTAAAAAAATGGGCTTCCCTGATAGCTCAGTTGGTAAAGAATCCATCTACAATGCAGGAGACTCCAGTTTGATTCCTGGGTTGGGAAGATCCCCTGGAGAAGGGAAAGGCTACCCACTCCGGTATTCTGGCCTGGAGAATACCATGAACTACAGTTCATGGAGTAGTAAAGAGTACGACATGGCTGAGCGACTTTCACTTTCACTTTACCAAGAATGCTATTAAAACTCAAACAAAATAAAACATAGTCCCCTATCTCAAGGACCTCAAAAAAAAATGGAGCACTTCCATTTTGGAAATCATAGCAAGAAAGATTTTTTGAAAATGATCTATGCTATAATTCAAATAGACTCTGAAAAATATTTTAATTCATTGCTGAGCTAGGAACAATTCACTGGTAGTCAGTGGAGACCAAAATAGACATACAAATACATAAATGAAGAGACAGCTGGAAGTAGAGCTATAAATGACTTTGAAAGCATGAAGAACTAGAGATCATGCTTTATTGTCCATACAAAGTTGGGAATTCAAGCCTGAGAATCCTCAAATAGGCATGGACCATCAGTGGGACTGTATAGTGAAAGGATGGGCTAGGAAAAAAATTGCCAGGCAAAAATTAGATTCCCCCATGAAATCTGTCATTTTCAGGGTTGATACTGGGGGAAATATTATTAATAAGACTCTTTACAAACAATCTGTAGTCATTAGCCTCCTCTCCTATAAGTCTGGTGTTCTAATTTATACTAACCAATGAGTCAGGGAAACCTCAGGTTGAGATCTGAAATTAGCATGTTTTAGACTGGGGGCACCATAGCCATTAAGCAGAAGCCATCACAAATCCTCTCTGGTAGAAGGTCTATTCTAGTTGGGCTCTCTGGATTTCTACAAATTGTGTACAAACAATATGTGTTCCCAATTCAAAAAAAATTACTAAACATAGAAGGAAATATGCCATCATGATTGAGCATCAGCAGAACAATACTCAAGTTCTCATATTGAAATTATTGGATAAACAATAAAGACTTATTTTTCAATGTATAAAAAATAATAGAATAAAAAATAACCAGAACATTAACAACTACCTAAAATAAACAGATAGATTAAAAAAAAAAAGGATGCATATATTGTGTGTGTAAAACTTACAATTCTTAAATGAAAAAAAAAAAGGAATAGGGTAAACATAAGACTAGACACCTCTGGAGAAAGCAGTAGTAAACTGAAAGATAAAACTGAATACATATCTTAGAAATGAAGACAGATGAGGAGATGGAAAATATGAAAAGGAGGTTAAAAGACTGAAAGATTACCTTGACCAAATTTGTCATCTATCTCATTGGAATTCCAGAAAAAAATGAAAGAACAGAGAAAATCCGAAAGAACAAATATTCAAAATAACAACTACTGGAACTATTATACAATAAAAAGATATATACAAATATGTAAAGCATAGTTTTTACCAAGAAGTACAAAGTAAAAGAAATTCACATGTAAATACATAGAGATCAAATAGAAGCAAATTCAGTTTACTTAAAGAGAAAGAGAAAAGATATTCTCATATAAAAAGGAGACAATTTGAATGACAGTTGACTTTTTAACAATCATGAGCCAAGGTTGTAATCTTCAAGTTCTGGTGTCCCCAGAAAAAAAAAAAAATGAAGTGCCAGACAACCTTGCAACACCCATAATCTATTTTACAGAAGCGAAGACAAATGCAATTTTTTTTTTTTTTTTTTTAGTAAATTGTTCATTTTATTTATTTATTTTTATCTTTGGCCACACAGCATGTGGGATCTTAGGCTTCTGACCAGGAGGCAACCTGCTCCCACTGCAATGGTAGCATGGTGTCTGAACCACTGGACTGCCAGGGAAGCCCATAAAATTCAATCATTTTAAGATAAGCATATTCTAAGAGAGAAGTAGGAAGTGACACAGTCAGTGTCCAAGAGTTTGTTCTCTATGGAAATTGAGTATACTTCAATCGGTAATGATTTCTCTGTTATGTAAATTTTGGAACCAGACTGCCTGGAGTTGGAGAACTGAATTTGCTTTTATTTGATCTTGAACAAGTTGTTTAAACTTTCAGGGCCTTCAATTATTCATCTGTAAAATTGGAATAATAAAAGGTTATGACATAGGATTTTTATAAGGATTGAATTAAATATGTAAGGAGCTTAGAATAATGCTTGGCACACAGGGAGAACTGAAAATTTATCTATTGTTTTTGTTAATATTGTATATTTCCAAAGAAAATTTACAAAGGAAATGCTCTCCAATTACTTTGATGTGGCTTCTTTAAGAGCAAAGACAGGAACAAAAATGTGCAAGAAAGGAAAATTATAGGCCAATGGGAACACTAAATATTCAGAAACCTCAAATAATAAAAATATTAAAATTTTGGCAAATTAAATCTCCCAATGTATAAAAATAATTTACTTCCTGACCAACTGGAAATTGTTCAGCTGGTTCATGAGGATGGTTTAGCATCTTTTAAGGTAGTCCAAAACCTTTGACTGTGTGGATCACAATAAACTGTGGAAAATTCTGAAAGAAATGGGAATACCAGATCACCTCACCTGCCTCTTGAGAAACCTATATGCAAGTCAGCAAGCAACAGTTAGAACAGTTATGAAACAACAGATTGGTTCCAAATAGGAAAAGGAGTACGTCAAGGCTGTATATTGTCACCCTGATTATTTAACTTCTATGCAGAGTACATCATGAGAAACGCTGGGCTGGAAGAAGCACAAGCTGGAATCAAGATTGCCGGGAGAAATATCAATAACCTCAGATATGCAGATGACACCATCCTTATGGCAGAAAGTGAAGAGGAACTAAAAAGCCTCTTGATGAAAGAGGAGAGTGAAAAAGTTGGCTTAAAACTCAACATTCAGAAAACTAAGATCATGGCATCTGGTCCCATCACTTCATGGGAAATAGATGGGGAAACAGTGGAAACAGTGTCAGACTTTATTTTTTGGGGCTCTAAAATCACTGCAGATGGTGACTGCAGCCATGAAATTAAAAGACACTTACTCCTTGGAAGGAAAGTCATGACCAACCTAGACAGCATATTCAAAGGCAGAGACATTACTTTGCCAACAAAGGTCCGTCTAGTCAAGGCTATGGTTTTTCCAGTGGTCATGTATGGATGTGAGAGTTGGACTGTGAAGAAAGCTGAGAGTCGAAGAATTGATGCTTTTGAACTGTGGTGTTGGAGTAGACTCTTGAGAGTCCCTTGGACTGCAAGGAGATCCAACCAGTCAATTCTAAAGGAGATCAGTTTGGGTGTTCTTTGGAAGGAATGACGCTAAAGCTGAAACTCCAGTACTTTGACCACCTCATGCAAAGAGTTGACTCATTGGAAAAGACTCTGATGCTGGGAGGGATTGGGAGCAGGAGGAGAAGGGGATGACAGAGGATGAGATGGCTGGATGGCATCACTGACTCCATGGACGTGAGTTTGAGTGAACTCTGGGAGTTGGTGATGAACAGGGAGGCCTGGCGTGCTGCGATTCATGGGGTGGCAAAAAGTCGGACACGACTGAGCAACTCAACTGAACTGAACTGACTGAAGGTAGTCCATTTACTCATGTAGATTAAAAAAGGAAGAGTCATAGATAGTTGTCTCACTTAAAAATATTTATTCCACAAAGTAAAACACTCATTCTTGCAAAAAGATATTTGGAAAAACAGAAAAGACAGAAATTTCCTTAACCAAATGAAGGCTTTAAATAAAGAATATGCATGTGGCAATTTATCACCGATAGCAGTGAATCCTTGAAAGCAGTCTGTTTAATGTCAAGACCAAGAACACAGGATCTAGAATCATTGACTCCAACCTATCACTGCAAAAACAAACAAACAAACAAACAAACAAAAAAAAACAAAGAAATGAAAAAGAGTTATAATCAATACTGCTACAATGAGTAATGGTAAGGATCATGCTATGAATGATGTCTCTGGAAAGACAGGCCTGACTTTAAGATGGGAAAGAATGAGGCAAAACTGCTATCATTCACAGAAAAAAAGAATGCCTTTGTAACAATCCAAACTACCCATACAAACTGTTAGAACTAATGATAGACTTTAGCCAAACTGATACGTAAAAATGAATAGCATCAGAATTAGCAAAGATAATTAGAAAATCTTAAATAATAGCAATAATAAGATATCACATTATTCAAATAACATGTTTCTTTAGAGTATTTCTACCCCAAAATGCAAAATCATCTGGAAGGAGAAAGCTTAATTGAAATACATTTATTAAATGAAAATGAAAGCTATGCTTTTAGCCAGGAAGTATCAAGATTATGACAATGGCAGTTCTTAAGTTAATGTATATATTTAATGCAGTTATTTGGGCTTCTCTTGTGGCTCAGAGGTTAAAGCATCTGCCTGCAATGCAGGAGACTTGGGTTCAATCCCTGGGTTGGGAAGATACCCTGGAGAAGGAAATGGCAACCCACTCCAGTATTCTTGCCTGGAGAATCCCATGGTTGGAGGAGCCTGGTGGGCTACAGTCCATGGGGTTGCAAAGAGTCAGACATGACTGAGCGACTTCACTCAATGCAGTTATTTAAAAAATTTCCAACAGAGTTATTTTTTAAAATAGATAGTGATAACTTAGTCCTGAATTTCATTGGAAAAAGAACAGTGAAGATGTTTTTGAAGAAGGAGAGGATATTTACACTTTTTTGTTTAGTTGCTGTTATGTCTGATCCTTTTGAAACCCCATTCACTATAACCTGCCAAGCTCCTCTATCCATGGGATTTCCCAGGCAAGAATTCTGGAGTGGGTTGCCATTTCCTCCTCCATGGTATCTTCCTAACCCAGGGACTGAACACATGTCTCCTGTGTCTCCTGCATCACAGTCAGATTCTTTACCACTGAGCCACACAGGAAGCCACCATTTATAAGTATATATTGAAACATATATATGCAAATACATTTATGTACTGCAGCATACACACCCATATCACATACCTATATGCATCTCTGTATGTATGTATGTATGTGTATGTACACAGTGGCATTATCTTATGATGTGCATACAGGTCTGTGTATGCTGTAGGATAGGTCTATACATATGTGTATGTATTTCTGCAAATATATGTGTGCGTGTTTTTTTCTGCTAATACTACTATATCTTTATTACCAGTTTTACTGTTAGTTCAAATATCCTCTCTTTATTCTTCAAAATTATGTATGTCTATATATATATGTGTGTGTGTGTGTGTATGTATGTGTATGTATATATATATATATATAAAGAGAGAGAGGAAGAGAGGGACAGTGGTATAGAGACAGAGAGATAAAGAGAGATAGAAACGGAAAATCCAAAGAAACAGAATATTGGCATGAATTCTTTTCTATCTATGGTTTAGTATTTTATTATGTATATACATTTCTCTAAATACAGTTATTTGCATTTTCATTTTTCTCTAAATAGTATCATACTAATCCTATCACCTAATTAGAGATATTGAGGCTCTGGAATTGAGACAATTTGGTGATCTAATGACGTGGCAAGATAAGGGAGAATGAAGAGCCCGGGAAAGTTACCTAGTTCTTTGCTAGGATTCGTGGTGAATACAGCTCTCTTCATTAGCATTTGGGATGCAAAGTAAGGATAGGTTTGGAATAATAAATATTGAGCCCAGTTCTCAGATCCTTCAAATTTGTGATTTCAGTGGAACATTCAAGAGGCTATCTCGTGCTTTGCAGAGGAATCCAAGGAAATAACGTGGCTTCAGAGTAGGGCAAGCAAATAGGAGCGAGAATTTGGAAATGTCACTTTCCAGGAGAGAATAGTCTGATGATGATTTCAAGGTGTTTATATAACTTACATGGTGATTTTCTTTTTAAATAGAAATACTTACCAACTTACGGTAGAAATACTTAGCAATACTTAACTCAAACTAGTTTTCATTGAGGACGTACTTTCTATCACAGCCCTTACTCAGCTGCAGTGGAGGTAAAGGCACAGATTGTGAACCTTCAATTCTATTTCTAAGATGTGTCAGATTCTCTGTAGCATTAGTAATGCTCAGTCTCACCTCTGAAAAATTCTGAATTTCACTTGCCCTGCCTTTTACACACTTTCACGATCTGGCCTTTCCCTTCCTCACCTCTGGCCTCAGGATATATGTCATCTCTATAAGCAAGACTTCATTGATTCATTACCTCCACCCTACTAAGAATAGGGAAATTCATCAATAAGAAAGACTGTATCTTTATTGCTGGCATAAACCCAGCTCCCAATATGGTGCCTGATAATGAGTATTTAATCAGCATTTGTTAAATATTAAATGTTGTTTCTTTAAGACATAGGTCATGCACACCAAGGGCTTATAGTCAAATCTAAGAGTTGCATGATTTGCTTGGAATCATTCTTTATAGCTTTATGCTTGTGTCTTTTCCCAGTTAAATATAAATAAGTCAAGGTTGAGGACTATATTTTTTATGTTTTGGGGATTGCTCATCTTGTCTGAAATAGTATTCAGATCATTTGTATAGCATTCAGCTAAGCAATAATTTAAGTCATAAATGAGATTATCACATTTGCACTGTATTTCCAAATTAAATATTCTATTGCAAACCTAATGATTTGTGTATTTAACTCAGGACTGATTTCTCCATGAGGACCTATCAGCACCTCAAAATTGGCTTTGTAAATCTGGTAAAACCTGATGTTTATCAGCTATTATTAATTTGTTAGATCCTTTATATAAAGTTTAAATAGAAGAGCAGAATGCTTCAACTTAGTGGCATTATCTGGTTATGATTTTAGCAAGAGGGCAAAAGTTGGAATATGATTTCTCAAATTCTTTGGTGAAAGAGAGATTTTAAATTTATTATTTCCTAGTTTTGGAATTTTATTTTCATTTTACTTAAATAGAAAAAACTTGCTTTATAAGAAATAGGAAATGCATGTGGAGCTTGAGTGTTAAAAACTCTAAAAAATTTAAGTTTTGTGTTTTGCTCTTTGAGCTAAGGATGGGTTGGCCTGTTGATTTAATATCTTTTTCTAAAGCACGCCTCTGTGTTTGAGATAGAGATGGAAAGAAATGAGAGTGAGAGAGAAAGAAACAGAACATTTGACTAATGACCTTTTAAAGGGATCAAAACAACAATCTATTTATATCCACTGGGAAATGTTCATTCCTTTGAAGGCATCTCACAGTCTCTTTATCCTATGTGGCCTTTTTAGGTGTTCCATTTTAACCCTGATCTAAATAAAGAAAGTAAATGTTGCACAGGATCAAATTTACAGGCTAGCTACATGAGAAATCTATTCGGTTAGGAGCTCAGTAGACAGTTGTATTGCTGTGGACTGACTTATTTTTCCCCGGTATCAACCTTGCCTATACCCACTAAGCACAGTCTCTCATCTGTCCACTTCACTCACCTATCATCACCTGGAGAGCCCCGTATGGCTCTGTCTTTGTGTAGCACATCTCTGTGTAGAACCATGACTTAGATGCTAAAAATTTCATCGCTGTGACTCCATCAGTGTCCTGGAGATACCTGTGTGTCCACCACTTTCCTCACTAATAGAATTCCTATAATTATAGAACCTAAAACTAATGCAAAAATGTAATCAATATTAGTAAACAGTGCTTCTACTTTCATTTCATTACCATCTTAGACTTTTAAAGTTTATATTAGCAATGCTATGCTATGCTAAGTCACTTCAGTCGTGTCCGACTCTGTGTGACCCCATATATGGCAGCCTACCAGGTTCCCCTGTCCCTGGGATTCTCCAGGCAAGAACACTGGAGTGGGTTGCCATTTCCTTCTCCAATGCATGAAAGTGAAAAGTGAAAGTGAAGTCTCTCAGTCGTGTCCGACTCTTAGCAACCCCATGGACTGCAGCCTACCAGGCTCCTCCGTCCATGGGATTTTCCAGGCAAGAGAACTGGAGTGGGGTGCCATTGCCTTCTCCGTTATATTAGCAAAGTTCAGGTCAAATAAAATCAAGCAGTGGTCCTTTTCTAAATTCACCCACCAGGACTGTCTTAGTTTTTTCCATTGTCAGAAGGACAAAATATTTTTGGTTTTCAAATAGAGTCCTTGAAAAGAAAAGCTTACAGCCTGTCAAGGCTTCTATTTTTGAGGACACAGATATGTGTTGTAGCTGAGGAAAATATCATTCTTTGCGTAGGTGAGGAAATATCAGATAGATTTTTTTCAGTCCTGGTATTTTCAAATACTTGCTCATACTGATCTTAAAGAACACTTTCAGTTTTAATAGTCCTTAAAGAACCAGGGAATCATGAAAGCAGTTATGAGTATGGAGGCTTTATCTTTGAAAATCAGGACACAGTTAAAAAAATAGAAAGACCCTTTTTAAAATTATGCCAGTGCAAAAAGCATAAACCAGGTCCACGACCATGCCTGGAAAACTGGAACCTTTGGTCACCTTAATTATGAGGGAGGGCAATTAAAACTGAATGCTAATGGAATCTATTAGAACTGAAGGACTCGGGTTTAGTTTGGCAAACAGTGATATTTATTTGACAAATCTGATGAATAAATATGAAGCCAACCTCCTATATTAATGTGGAAGGTGAATAATTTGATTGGAGTTATTAAGACCATTAAAACTGATTGCTTTAAGATTTGTTGTTATTCTCTTAGATTAAAAGATAAATCAATGTCAGCTTTTTACTGGGACTCTCCCAACTAAATCAATCAATGACTAACTTAGTGTGTGCTTTCCATTTCCAGTCATTTTGGTTTCATTTTCACAGGCTGATTTTTGCCCTTGAACGTAGTATTCATTGTACTTATGTAGAATGTGAACTATGCCACTTCTTCAATTACAGCTGTTGAAGATTTTCATTCAAAAATATGCAGTTACTTTGCTTGGTGGAATTGAGACCTTGCACATCTTTAAGCCACTTAGAAGAAATGTGTGCATGATTTATAGAACAAGCAAACAAAGCATGACCTTTCCTGAACTGATTAACAGTGCTATTCTTCAGAATGACAGTTTACTATAGATTCACTCACACTGAATGATTTTATAAATGTGTATAGGATACAAGTACGTAACATGAATATACAATGGGCTTGAAATAAATTTGAACCAAACATTTATACCATACTGTTGTAAGGAAGAAAGCTCCAATTATTTTCCTTGAGCCTTGTGTACTAGTCATAAAATAATGCTTTATATAAAATTTGAGAATCCTATGGAAGAAATTATTTCATTTTTGGTTTTAGTGTTAAAATATCTATCATTTTAAGTTACAGATGTGACCACACGCCATGCATGTATGTCTGCCTTAAAATGGAATACAATTTAACTCACTTAAGCACCCTTAAAGCTAAATGTTGATAGATATTATGATTTTTTTTCTGACAAATTTTATTTCCCTTCCTATGACTCGGGACATCATGTGAACACAGGAGTATGATACGAAGTCATTTAGAAATCAATTCTAACTTTTCAGGTTGATCACTTATGCAGTCCCAGAAAAAAGAAGCACTTTGAAAGATTACAAAATTACAGTTCTTTTGTGTTTCCATCTTGCAGTATCAGGCTCTTTCAAATAAAATAAGATAGTTTAGAATGGTTGGGCTATCATACTTTTTAAAAGAAGATGCATATCAGAATTCACAACACAGTAATACAATGAGTCATATACCAGAAAATAGCAGTCCTTTTCTGTTGACTTGGCAGTTGCTGTTGGTATCATTTACTTTAAGTTCCTTGAGGGCAGGGCCCACGTCAGTATACCTCTGTCTTCTGATTCTATGCATTAAGCAACAGTATTTGGGGGGTATTTTCTTTTGGGGGGGCTATTTTCTAAACAGAATGTAATATGGAAAACCAAAACTTTAATGTTCTCAAGTTGAGAGTATTACTGTAGTTGTAGAATTTTATTTGTTTCCTTTTGGTTAAAAAGCAAAATTTTGTGAGGTTCCTCTTTTCAAGGAAATTCTTCAGAAAACCATTCTAAATATGTTCTTCCCTACCTCTGCCCCCACACAATATTTAACTTACCACAGCTTCATGCTCATGGAGACATTGAATAAATATTTCTGGTCAATAATCTCAAACCAAGTATTTTCAAGTCAACTTATTTTTCTTCTAGCACCGTTCACAGTCCTGTTTCCTTTAATATGGAGTTAATTTTCAGATTGGGCTTTGTTTCAAAAAGTTGTTTATCCAGTGACTTTCAACTTACTTATATTGTAAGTATATAAAAAGAAACACTGTTAATGTAGGGAGAACTATTCCTAGAAAAAAAAAAAACTGAGAAGTAGGCAAAGTCTCTTTTTGTGTTCTCTCCACACATCCTTTGAGCACTTCCCTCTGTTTCCCGAAGAAGCCACTATTTCCTCATTGCCTAGGCTACTTCTTATAACAGCAAAGAACACAGGAAATGCAGATTGGAGTTTTCTAACTGACGGTTTGTATTTTAAACAAAACCATGGAGTTGCAATTTTGAAACAGTGAATACTATTTACTGCATACGGATGGCCCCCAAATGAAAACATGGCTGTGTCTTTAAAAAGCTGAACAATTGAAATAGACAAGCTGACATTTTGCAAAAGGCTTTATTAATATGAAGGCTTCCCAGGTGGCACAGCACCACTGGTAAAAAACCTGCTTGCCAGTGCAGGAGACACAAGAAACGCAGGTTCAATGCCTGGGTTGGGAAGATCCCTTGGAGGAGGGCATAGCAACACACTCCAGTATTCTTGCCTGGAGAATCCCATGGACAGAGGAGCCTGGCAGCCTACGGTTCATGGGGTCAGAGTCAGACATGACTGAAGCAGCTTAGCACACACACAGTTAACATGACCATCTTTTATTGAAAGCCTTCCACAAAGATCAACTGAAATAAGAAAGCATAGGTCAATCCAAGGCCATATGTTAAGTTTTCACTCTTTCTTGTTCAGTCACCAAGTTAATGTCTGACTTTTTGCAACCCCAAGGATTGCACACTGCAGGCTCCACTGTCCTTCACTATCTCTCAGAGTTTGCTCAAATTCAGGTCCATTGAGTCAGTGATGCTATCTAACCATCTCATCTTCTGCTACCCACTTCTTTTGCCTTCAATTTTTCTAGTGTCAGAGTCTTTTGCAGTGAGTTGGCTCTTTGCATCAGAGTGTCACATTATTGGAGTTTCGGCTCCAATTGGACAATAATGATATTGTCCAATTATTGGACAATATTGTTGTAGGAAGGGGGAGGCCACTTACAGAGCCCCAAGAGTGGGCTCTTGTCTAACACTTGGAAAAGAATTGTCTGAGGAGACACGAGCTGACAAAGCAAGAGGTTTTATTGGGAAGGGCACCCGGGTGGAGAGCAGTAGGGTAAGGGAACCCAGGAGAACTGCTCTGCCCTGTGGCTAGCAGTCTTGGGTTTTATGGTGATGGGATTAGTTTCTGGGTGGTCTTTGGACAATCATTCTAATTCAGGGTCTTTCCTGGTGGAACACACATCGCTCAGCCAAGATGGATGCTGGCGAGAGGTATTCTGGGAAGTGGACGGACACGTGGTGTCTCCTTTCGACCTTTCCCGAACTTTTCCAGTTGGTGGTGGCTTATTAGTTCCGTATTCCTTATCAGGATCTCCTGTCATAAAACAACTCATGCAAATGGTTACTATGGTGCCTGGCCAGGGTGGGCGGTTTCAATCAGTGTGCTTCCCCTAACAATATCAGTCCTTTCAATGAATCAGTCCTTTCATTCTTAACCTAAGGCTATTAAAGGCTATTTCTAAAATAAAATTTAGAAAATGATCCGATTTTGTTACAATATTTTGTATATGAGGTCAATTTACCTTTTAAAATAATTCACCTCAGTTTTTCCCGGGTGAGTGAGGAGAGGGATGCTGTAATTTTCTTTCAAATTAATAGGATCAGGATATGGAGAAGAAAGTTGGAGCCACAGCCACATATGTGTCTATATGTTGTTGGTAATGATCTACTATCTCTATTTCCAATATCCTTAAAGGAGAAGCCATGGAAGCATGCAATGGTCTCTCTTTATATTGAAGGGAAGCAAATATGCCACCCCAAAATGTACCACCTGGACAGGTGGATTATTTTGAGTTGAGGGTAATCAAGATCCAGCTGACTCAAGAAAAACTAGTACCTCTTCCTTAATTTCCTATAGGAATTTAGATAGGAGCCTGATTCAGAAATAGAGTATGACCAGGGATAATTTATGTTTGAAAGACCTACCTCCCTCACAGGACAAACACTTGACTATCAAATGCTTGCTCTTGTTATCTTCTGTGAATGGCCCTGCTTTCCTTGGAAGCCCCAGGCCCTTATCCAATTCCTTAGCTCAGAGTGGCATATAAACCTCAATTGCCTCACTGCCTTTGAGTCTCATAGTTCATGAGGATCCTGTATGCACAATACTAAACGTGGTTTTCTCTTGTTAATTTGTCTTAGGCAGGGTCCCTGTGTGTTCATTTGTACATATGACTCTTAGAGACCTGGTGAACTATAGCCCACCAGGCTCTTCTGTCCATGGAATTTCCCAGGTAAGAATACTGGAGTGGGTTGCCATTTCATCCTCCTGGGAATCTTCTAGACCCAGGGCCCAAACCAGCATCTCTTGCATCTCCTATATTGGCAGGCAGATTCTTTTACCACTACACCACCTGGGAAACCCCTGGTTTGTCTTATGCCAATTTATGTATTAGACCAGCTGAAGAACCTAGAAGGATAGAAGGAAAACTTTTCCACACTAACAATTTCTTCTAGGATATGATCCATCTGGTTTTCTTGGAAGCTCAAAGTGTGGAATGTAATGTCATGGCAACCATACAACTGGGAAATAGTATTTCTAATTAAACAAATAAAAAAAAAAATATTTAAAGGTGAGTTGAGAACCTTTCTATAATTGAAAGGCATAAAGCCATTTTACTATTTGAGAACTCCAAGTAGGACAGAGAAAAGAAACAGTGAGCAGTAATCCTTCTCAATTCTCTGTGGCCCCAAATGCTTCAAATAGCTAAATACAAAGAGAATCTTTAAGAAGGTAAATACAAATAAGAGGGGAAAACCTCTTTCATGTTAGACAATGCACCATCTAAATCACCAGAGGAGAGCAATGAAGGCTTCTGTACTTGATAACAATAAATACTAACTTTAAACTGTCCTAAAGCTCAAAAAAGAATGTGAAAGATTTATTCCTGTAAGCACAGAGAGGATTCTTCTTTTTTCATTTGTCTGGCTCTTTGATATTTTTCTGATGTGTCTCCTGAGAGCATCCTTTCTTTTAGGAATTTTTATTTTGAGAACTAATTCATTCTCTTTAACTGAAATGACTGTAATAAAATGTGCAGACTTAATTGCTTAGAATATTGATATTTTTAATATTGATGTCCTCTCGTTAGCCATATAGTATGATAACCAAGAAAAGGAAAGAAAGAAGAGAAAAAAAAGAATTCACCTGCTCTTCTATGATGACTGACCTTTCCTAGAAGGTACTTCCCAAGGTAATCTTAGAATTATTTTAATGTGACTTCTTAAATTTTCTCATCTGAGTTAATATATCCTATTTCTCCTAATTCTGTTTTACTAGGGAAAAAATGAAATAATTTATAGCTATATTTCCTGTAAAAATTTAGAGGTGATATTAACAAAGTTGTTTTATTAGTCAGGATAGGCTAGGTTCTGCTGAGATAACAAACTAATACCATATTTCAGTGGTTGAATAGGACAAGTACATTTCTTCCAAGTCTTAAATGTTCTGCAAAGATCAGCTGGGGGACTCTGCTCCACAAAGTTTAAGTCTGCTCTTCAGACTTCAACTGCTCCACCATCTTGAAGCTAAGTTGTGTAGAATAGGTGTCTTTCTTAGTCTCTGTAGCAAAAAAAAAAAAAAAAAAAAACTGGAAGACATTGCCCTGGCAAGTAACTGCTTGGCCTAGCAGAGATATACATCACTTCCAACTTCAGCCCAGTGGCCACAGCTGTCGTAAAAACCTACCTATTTGCAAGAGCAGTGGGAAGTTTAATCATCCAAGAGATCAAGAAAGAAAGAATTACTGGATGTAGTTGTGTTCTAACTTTTTCTATCTGCTGTATTCTGCAGACATGTACAACTGACTGAGAAAAGCATTTGAGGTATATCATTGCAGAAGTATAAACTGGAAAGTTAGTCTATGGCTAGATTGTGGTAGACCTTGATTGTTGGGCAAAAGGATTTTTGCTTGATCTTATAATCAATGAAACCCATCTGTTGATGAGCCTCAGAAGCTCCTCAGTTCATCCTCAGGAGGATGGATGCACTATGCTTTGGAGTGGTGACAGCATTCAAGATGGTCAAATGTAATTGGAGATATATACTTAATAAAATTTCCTCTAGGATGTCACAGTTTGCAACTACTCCTGCTGATATTTCCCTAGCAGTCACTGAATTTTGTTTACATGTTTTCTGGATCTCTACCTTACACTTTGCCTCTTCTGAAAGTGAGAGTCACTCAGTTGTGTCTGACTCTACGACCCCATGGATTGTGAATTCTCTTGGCCAGAATACTGAAGTGGGTAGTCTTTCCCTTCTCCAGGGGATTTTCCCAACCTGGGATCAAACCCAGGTCTCCTGCATTGCAGGCAGAATCTTTACCAGTTGAGCCACAAGGGAAGCCCAAGAATACTGGAGTGGGTAGCCTATCCCTTCATCAGTGGATCTTCCCTACCCAGGAGTAAAACCAGGGTCTCCTGCATTTCAGATGGATTCTTTACCAGCTGAGCTATCAGGGAAGCCCTTTGCCTGTTCTGAATGTGGTCTTATTCCTTACTTAAAGCCCACAATTTCCTTCCTCCCACAGATCAATTTTGAAAAGACATTTGTGACATTTGTAGGGAAATTATATATTCAATAACTGCTTTAATATAATAAAATTTAGTTCAGGTATGCTATAAAGGATAGAAGTTGAATTCAGGATATTATTTAATTATTTTCCTGAAGATAATGTGTGACAGCAGTGGGACCAGAGAGACCTGAAGAGAATGTTACACATTAGCGTCTGAAAAGGATGAATTAGTAGTTTATATGAAAATATGAAAGGAAAATCATAGAATACTGCCCTTAGGGAGACACATATTTCTTTTTCATACAACATCAAGTCCATTCATCATGTCACTGCCAATTGTATTTCTAAAACACAGCTCTATTCCTGTCACTTCACTAGTAAAATATCTATAGATTCTTATTATGTGGAATGTCATTTCCCAAAATGTGCTAATAGTATTTAATGTTACTTTACAATGAAGTATGATGCCCTGGAAACATTGGAAAATGCTAAGTTACACGAATATTGGTAGTGTCTTCCCTAGAACTGATGGTAAATCTGTAAGAAAGGGAATAGTATACGATGTTTTCCAAAATTTCTTCAACATAAAATTCTTGTTTTTCTTTGTTGGTAGCCCTTAATTTTGTTGTTTTTGTTTAGTTGCTAAGTCATGTCCAACACTTTTCAACTTCATGGACTGTAACACATAATGCCCCAATGTCCATGGGATTTCCCAGGCAAGAATATGAAAAGTATATGGAGTGGGTTGCGACTTTCTTCTCCAGGGGATCTTCCCAACCCAGAGATTGAACCTATGTCTCCTTCATTGGCAGGCAGATTCCTTACTGCTGAGCAACCAGGGAAGCCTTATAACTAGGTGAAATATTGCAAGTATATAGAATCATTGAAATATACTTTTGGAATTGAAATGCTTCAGCTGGTTTAATAATGAAGTGGAAACTGAACAGGTTTTATTTCCTCAAAAAATATTCTAGTAAGGAAAATGAGAACTCTGGTTTGGTAATAGTAAGATAGAATAAAGATATTTATAACAGTCTGATGGAAACAGAGTGAGGTGGGCACTTTGAGAACTCTTTAGGAACTTAAATGCTGAGCTCTGGTGGTAGAATTGGAATGTAGGTATGGGCCTAGTACAATTCAAGCATGACTCTGAGATTTGTCTCTCAGGTAAAACTAGCTAAGAAGTGTGAAAAACGTGAGATAAGAAATAATAATGATACTTAACATCCATTAGGCATTGAGTCTCAGTGAACTCCGGGAGTTGGTGATGGACAGGGAGGCCTGGCGTGCTACGATTCGTGGGGTCACAAAGAGTCGGACATGACTGAGAGACTGATCTGATCTGATCTGATGCTATGTCATGTTCTCAACTCTTCTTACTTTAAGTTACTTAATTCTCAAAATGATTTTGAATGTTTTCATGAGAGGATCAAGTCAGAGATTAAGTTATCCAAGATATTCATGTTTTAAGTGTTAGAAGTAGCCTATGAACTCAGATATTTGATGAAGCCCATGCTCTTAAATCCTACGCTATAAAAAATTTTTATAAATGCATTTAATAATTAAAAATGTTAAAAATGTGGTGATGGAGTGGGGTAAGGAGGTCACTAATTTGGATGTATTGCATTTGTGGTAGCTTTATGACATTCAATAAAAGCAAATAATGTATGGCTCTATATTCAAAAGAGAAGTTGGAAGGTATAGATTTGAAAGTATCTAGCAGAGGGATAGGGCTTCCCTGGTGCCTCAGTGGTAAAGAATTTGCCTGCAATGCACAAGACCCGGGTTCGATCCCTGAGCTGGAAAGATCCCTTGGAAAAGGGAATGGCAACCCACTCTACTGGGAAATCTCACAGACAGAGAAACCTAGTAGGCTACAGTCTATAGGGTCACAGTCAGACACAACAAGAATGACTAAGGAATAGCAGCAACATCAGTTCAGTCCAGTTCATTTGCTCAGTCATTTCTGACTCCTTGCAACCCCATGGACTGCAGCACACTAGGCTTCCCTGTCCTTCACCAACTCTCAGAGCTTGCTTAAACTCATGTTGATCCAGTAGGTGATGCCATCCAACCATCTCAACCTCTGTTGTCTCTTTCTCCTCTTGCCTTCAATCTTTCCCAGCATCAGGGTCTTTCCCAATGAGTCAGTTCTTCACATCAGGTGGCCAAAGTATTGGAGTTTGAGCATCAGTCCGTCCAATGAACACTGAGGACCGATTTCCTTTAGGATGGACTGGTTGGATCTCCTTGAAATCCAAGGGATTCTCAAGAGTCTTCTCCAACTCTACAGTTCAAAAACATCAATTTTTTTTGGTGCTCAGCTTTCTTTATAGTCCAACTCTTACATCCATACATGACTACTGGAAAACATTTGTTGGCAAAGTAATGCCTCTGCTTTTTAATATGCTGTCTAGGTTGATCATAGCTTTTCTTCTAAGGGGCAAGCGTCCTTTAATTTCATGGCTGTAGTCACCATCTGCAATGATTTTGGAGCCCAAGAAAATAAAGTCCGTCACTGTTTCCATTGTTTCCCCATCTATTTGCCGTGATGTGATGGGACTGGATGCCATGATCTTAGTTATTCTCCTCCTTCACTTTCATCAAGCGGCTCTTTAGTTCTTCACTTTCTTCCATAAAGTGGTATCATCTGCATATGTGAGGTTATTGATATTTCTCCCAGCAATCTTGATACCAGCTTGTGCTTCATCCAGCCTGGAATTTCATATGATGTACTTTGCATATAAGTTAAATAAACAGTGTGGCAATATACAGCCTTGATGTATTCTTTTCCTGATTAGGAACCAATCTATTGTTCTACAACCAGTTTTAA
This sequence comes from Bos mutus, assembly GCF_027580195.1. Taxonomy (NCBI): domain Eukaryota; kingdom Metazoa; phylum Chordata; class Mammalia; order Artiodactyla; family Bovidae; genus Bos; species Bos mutus. Next base: position 77,962,958 of record NC_091625.1, read on the forward strand.
CTGTTGCTTCTTGACCTGCAAACAGATTTCACAGGAGGCAGGTAGGTTCAGTGCAGTTCAGTAGCTCAGTTGTGTCCAACTCTTTGTGACCCCATGGACTGCAGCACACCAGGCTTCCTTGTCCATAACCAACTCCCAGATCCTGCTCAAACTCATGTACATCAAGTTGGTGATGCCATCCAACCATCTTATCCTCTGTCATCCCCTTATCCTCCTGCCTTCAATCTTTCCCAGCATAAGGGTCTGTCCAAATGAGTCACTTCTTCACATCAGGTGGCCAGAATTTTCCCATTGGAGTTTCCCATCGGAAATTTCCCATCTTTTAAAGAATATTTCCCTTTTATTCCCATCTCTTTCAGAATTTTCCATAGTTTGTTGTGATCCACACAGTCAAAGGCTTTGGCATAGTCAATAAAGCAGAAGTTGATGTATTTCTGGAACTCTCCTGCTTTTTCGATCATCCAATGGACAAAATATGATCCAAATGACAAAATGTGGTTCACTGGAGACAGGAATGGAAAACCACTTCAGTATTCTTGCCTCGAGAACCCCATGAACAGTATTAAAAGGTAGAAAGATATGACAGTGAAAGAGGAACTCCCCAGGTTGGTAGGTGTCCAATATGCTACTGGAGAAGAGTGGCAAAATAACTCCAGAAAGAATGAAGAGACAGAGCCAAAGCAAAGACAATGCTCAGCTGCTGATGTGACCGGTGATGGAAGTAAAGTCTGATGTTGTAAAGAACAATATTGCATAGGAACATGGGATGTTAGGTCCACGGATCAAGGTAAATTGGAAGTGGTCAAACAGGAGATGGTAAGAGTGGACATTAACATTTTAGGAATCAGTGAACTAAAATGGACTGGAATGGGTGAATTTAACTCAGACGATCCTTATATCTACTACTATAGGCAAGAATCTCTTAGAAGAAATGGAGTGGCCCTCATAGTCAACAAAAGAGTCAAAAATGCAGTTCTTAGGTGCAGTCTCAAAAATGATAGAGAGATCGCTGTTCATTTCCAAGGCAAACCATTCAATATCACAGTAATCCAAGTCTATGCCCTGACCAGTAATGAGGAAGAAGCTGAAGTTGAATGGTTCTATGAAGACCTAGAAGTCCGTCTAGAACTAACACCCCAAAAAGATGTCCTTTTCATTATAGGGGACTGGAATGCAAAAGTAGGAAGTCAAGAGATACCTGGAGTAACAGGCAAATTTGGCCTTGGAGTACAAAATGAAGCAAGGCAAAGGCTAACAGAGTTTTGCCAAGAGAACACACTGGTCATAGCAAACACCCTTTTCCAACAACACAAGAGAAGACTCTACACATAGGCATTACCAGTTGACTAACACCGAAATCAGATTGATTATATTCTTTGCAGCCAAAGACTGTTGAGCTGTATACAGTCAGCAAAAACAAGACCCAGAGCTGACTGTGGCTCAGATCGTGAGCTCCAGCTCCTTATTCCAAAATGCAGACTTAAATTGAAGAAAGTAGGGAAAACCACTAGACCATTCAGATATGACCTAAATCAAATCCCATAGGATTATACAGTGGAAGTGACAAATAGATTCAAGGGTTTAGATCTGATAGACAGAATCCCTGAAGAACTATGGGCGGAGGTTTTTGACAGTGTACAGGAGACAGAGATCAAGACCATCCCAAAGAAAAATAAATGCAAAAAGACAGAATTTTTTTTTTTCTGAAGAGGCCTTACAAATAGCTGAGAAAAGAAAAGTGAAAGGTAAAGGAGAAAAGGAAAGATATAAGCATCTGAATGCAGTGTTCCAAAGAATAGCAAGGAGAAATAAGAGAGGCTTCCTCAGCGATCAGTGCAAAGAAATAGAGGAAAACAATAGAATGGGAAAGGCTTGAGATCACTTCAAGAAAATTAGAGATAGCAAGGGAATATTTCATGCAAAGATGGGCACAATAAAGGACAGAAATGCACCTAACATAAGTCTAAGATACTAAGAAGAGGTGGCAAGAATACACAGAACTGTACAAAAAAGTACTTAATGACCTGGATAACCACAAAGTGATCACTCTCCTAGAACCAGACATCCTGGGACGCAAAGTTAAATGGGCCTTAGGAAGCATCACTATGAACAAAGGTAGTGGAGATGATGCAATTCCAGTTGAGCTATTTCAAATCCTAAAAGATGATGCTGTGAAAATGCTGAACTCAATATGCCAGCAATCTGGAAATCTCAGCAGTGACCATAGGACTGGAAAAGGTCAGTTTTCATCCCAATCCCAAAGAAAGGAAATGACAAGGAATATCCAAACTGCTGCACAATTGCTCTTATCTCACTCCCTAGCAAAGCTCAAAATGCTCAAAATTCTGCAATCTGGGCTTCAACAGTACATGAACTGTGAAATTCCAGATATTCAAACATGATTTAGAAAATGCAGCAACATATAGAGGTGATCAAAGCCAAATGTGATCATTATAGGAAATTCATGAAAAGTTGCTAAAAATAAAGTTTCTTGTACTATACAGTAGGGAAAAGGTCAATGATTTTAGAGACCTGGAAGTCACTACTGATCTTACCAAGGGCCATGATGGGTGGGAGAATAAAGCTAATGTTGAGTGGGACAAATAATGAAAATTACGGAAACTGATATTTTCAAAAACACTTATAAAGAATTTAACTACAATTTTAAGGAGAAAGTAGAGGAAAGTGACAAATAAAGATTTGTTTAAAGGGAAGAACTGAGTATTTTTAAATCTAAAGAGAAATACTGTTTTGAGGGGAGAGTGAGAGAAAAGATATCTAACAGTTAAAGCTTCCTGAGAAGAGAGAGTAATTTATTAAATATTTCATTACTAAATTTACTGAGAAAAAGACTTGGGTTAACTTTGTGAATTATGGGGTCACTTTTCCTTTTAAATGTAAAAAGAGAAAAGATGGGAGGATAAATGGGTACCCAAGAACCTAGGCTCACAGAATACATTGTATGGTGTGGGCAATTATCATCAGTAACACTGAAATATCAAATGGTTAACATTTTTATATAGTCTAATTCAAAATTTTCATATTCATATAATATTGCAGAGTTTATAGACCACTTCCACTTCCACTCATTTGAACTTCACTATAACAATGAAGTTTACAAGAACTTTATGAGGTAACCACTTCATTTAAATATGCTACATGATATGTATAATAGTCAACAATGATCTTCTCATTAAGATGCAATCACCTGTAATATTTTGCTATCATTGTTTCTATGTATGTTGTGGTATGCTGCTGCTGCTGCTGCTAAGTCGCTTCAGTCGTGTCCGACTCTGTGCGACCCCATAGACGGCAGCCCACCAGGCTCCCCTGTCCCTGGGATTCTCCAGGCAAGAACACTGGAGTGGGTTGCCATTTCCTTCTCCAATGCATGAAAGTGAAAAGTGAAAGTGAAGTTGCTCAGTCATGTCAGACTCTTCACGACCCCATGGACTGCAGTCTACCAGGCTCCTCCGTCCATGGGATTTTCTAGGCAAAAGTACTGGAGTGGGGTGCCATCGCCTTCTCCGATGCTGTGGTATGTGTCCTCCAAAGAAGAGTCCAAGTGTACGTTTAGTTTTGTAATCTCTATTTTTAATTCAAATCTTATCTTGTACTTTCCTGTTATAATTAAAATTATATCAACATAGTAGTTTCAAAAGAATTGATATTTTTGCAGCATTGATCACCTACATAAAATTTACCTGTATTTACTCAAGCAATTTTTTTGTTGTTTTTCAGTAAAAGTTAATAAGTTTCTCAATATTATCTTGTACATAAGTTCTGAAGACCCTTTTCTTCACGGCTAACCCCATAATTTAATCCTGGTATTGAGCACTCCATTTTTATAAGCTCATCTGTTCTTTATTTTCCTCTAATTTTTTAAAGCTATGTTTATTTAAAAGATTTGGGGAGTAGGTAGAATTTCTTCATTTCACAGAGAGAATGCTTTAATTATTTGTTAGCCTATTTGTCTTTGTTGGTGGGGTTTAATCCTATGCTTGCAAGAATATATATGTGAACATGGATATGAGTCTTTATCTGCTTTATTTATTATTATAAAGTCATTTGTCATTAGTTCATCTCTCTTGCACAGTGCCTTCCGTATTAAATGTGCTGAATAAGGCAGATTTGTCATCCTTAAATTGTTTTGTGGTCACTTCTTCAAGCCCTTTGGGAGATAATACCACAATAATAGTGGTACAATATTAATGAAGAGGTACAAACTATATTGCAGTATTACGAAGAAAAGAAAATTTTGAATTCTTAGATATATGCTTTTAAATAATGCCTCCCTTCTTTGTAATTCTTACCATTAGATTAACTCATCATCAAACAAAACAGTTTGTGTAGGACACTAAACACTAAATGAATATTTTCTTTAAATAATTCTGAAGACCTACAAAGAACTTTAATCTTGCTACCATGAATATCACCATGCTGAACAGAAGAAATAGGAGTGTGAAATAGGAGCAAAAATAAAAGGCAATGGAAGTAGAAATGATAAATTTAAACTTCAAGCAAACAAAATGGAAGCCATGTTTTTGTTAGACTCAGCAAATGATCTTTATCAGATTCACTGTTCTAAGCATAGAAAAGCATACAAGCATTCTCCCTAGAGAATGGGGCCTACTAAGATCCTGGGCAAAGCTTTCAGTTTGATTTTAAAATCATAGATATCAGTAATTTTCTTTGTTCTCTCATTCCCCTTCCACACTCCTGATAAATAAATAGTGATTACCATTTTTGTCTAAGTCTTCCTTTGATGTGACATCCATATTTCCTATGTATTCTGTTTATTCATGGATATCTAAAAGAACATATGAGTAAGTATATAATTCAAAAATTACCACCTTTTGGTTGTTGTTAAAAGGAATTGTTATTCTTTAGTAAATTTCCAGGAAAGCACTGACTCAAATGGTTTTTTTAACTGCCTATATTAAAAGTTATGAAAATTTCTTCTATTTTAATTATTTTATTAAGTTCAAAAATTATAACAGTTGGAGCAATAATAAATGAATTCTGGGAGCCAAGAAATTGAATAATATGAAATCTCATATGATATGAGAATAATCTGCTCTGAACTAGAAACTAGTCAAACCTATATATAGAATTTTTATCGTCTACTAATAATCTTCTAAAACAATTCAGAGTTTTAAAGTTAAGATACTTTCTAGAATACATTCATGATATATACAACCAGCTTAAAACTGTCTCCAGTTTTTGAAATCAAGGAACTACTTTCTATCCATGTGCACCAATAGAGAAAGTAAAAATGTAAAAAGGTTTTGGAGTTACCATTATGAAAACTGGCAGTACAGTATGAAGATAGCCGTCCACAAGCATGAGGCACTTTAAGGTACATGAGATGTGATTAAAGCTACACTTCTCTTACTGCAGGAGTTCCCATATATTCTATATGTGTTCTCCTTCACACATATTCTGATGTCATCTATATTAACGACATTCTTTTCTGTGAGCATCAAAAGAAGCTGTAAAGGTTAGTGCACAGTGTGTGCTCATAGAATAACTATAAGGAACTCTACTCAGTGTTCTGTGGCAGCATGGATGAGAGGGCAGTTTGGGGGAGAACGAATACATGTATATGTATGGCTGAGTCCCTTTGCTGACAATCTGAAACTATCATAGCATTGTTAAGTGGCTATATTCCAACATAAAATAAAAAAGAATATTAATTTATTCATGTACTCATTCATTTCAATAAGTTAACAAATACTTATTGTGTACTGGATGTTCTAAGCAAGGTCTTAAAAATGCAAAAAACAAAGTCATTCCTTTAAGAAGGTCATAATCAACAAAATAAATAGAGACATACATATGTAAATTAAAGTTACAGGAAAGAGATGTTATAGGGGTCATAGGGACCAAGTTCTTTCAGAATTCAGAGAAAAGCAAACATTACCCTTCTGAAGATATCCAGGCCTCCCAAAAGGTGAAAATTGAGCTTCATCCTAGAAGTAAATATGGACTTATTACATAAATCTCCAACTCATCTAATGACAGGTGTGGTGAGGAAAAAATATTGGCTCGAGTTGGTGTCTGTGTATCAGAAAGGAAGGAAAATGGCTAAAACAATCTTGGGGATACTCTTTGTTGGACTGCAAGGAGATCCAACCAGTCCATCATAAAGGAAATCAGTCCTGAATATTCATTGGAAGGACTGATGCTGAAGCTGAAGCTCCAACACTTTGGCCACCTGATGCAAAAAACTGACTGGAAAAGCCCCTGATGATGGGAAAGATTGAAGGCAGGAGGAGAAGAAGATGACAGAGGATGAGCTGGTTGGATGGCATCACCAACTTGAGGAACATGAGTCTGAGCAAGCACTGGAAGTTGGTGATGGACAGGGAAGCCTGGCATGCTGCAGTCCATGGGGCTGCAAAGAATGGACACAACTTAGCGACTGAACTGAACTGGTTCTTTGTTAAGTCAAGGAATTTTGACTTTATTTTGCAGGTAATAAAGAGATAACAATAGGTTTTTGAGCAGAAAGTAACATGATCAGATGTTACTTTTAGGAAATAATAGATAGCAGTGTTGAGTTGGACTTGCATATAAGAGATGATAGCAAGAAGGCTAGTTTGGAAGGCAGTTGCGGAAGGTCCAGTAGGATACGATGAGGACCTCAGTGGGAGGAAGGTTACATGAGGGGACCTACAGAAGATTATGGAAGGAAGCAGCGGGGTCATTTTTTCATACCTAAGAAGGACGTTTTCTTTTGAAGGGCAGAGAGAAAAATATAGGTTTTTATTCTTCATTGTGTATGTAATTTGAGACAGTATATCATCCCTGGTGGCTCACAGGTAAAGCCTCTGCTTGCAATGTGGGAGACCCAGGTTTGATCTCTGGGTCAGGAAGATTCCCTGGAGAAGGAAATGGCAACCCACTCCAGTATTCTTGCCTGGAAAATTCTGTGGGCTACAATCCATGGGGTCCCAAAGAGTTGGACACAACTGAGCAACTTCACTTTCACTCTCACCATATAAATACAAGTCTTTGAATAAAATTTAAGATAAAGAATTTTTTGGGGCTCCAAAATCACTGCAGATGGTGACTGCAGCCATGAAATTAAAAGACGCTTACTCCTTGGAAGAAAAGTTATGATCAACCTAGATAGCATATTGAGAAACAGAGATACTACTTTGCCAACAAAGGTCCGTCTAGTCAAGGCTGTGATTTTTCCAGTGGTCATGTATGGATGTGAGAGTTGGACTGTGAAGAAGGCTGAAGGCTGAAGAATTGATGTTTTTGAACTGTGGTGCTGGAGAAGACTCTTGAGAGTCCCTTGGACTGCAAGGAGATCCAACCAGTCCATCCTAAAGGAGATCAGCCCTGGGTGTTCTTTGGAAGGACTGATGCTAAAGCTGAAACTCCAGTACTTTGGCCACCTCATGCAAAGAGTTGGCTCATTGGAAAAGACTCTGATGCTGGGAGGGATTGGGGGCAGGAGAAAAAGGGGACGACAGAGGATGAGATGGCTGGATGGCATCACCAACTCAATGGATGTGAGTTTGAGTGAACTCCGGGAGATGGTGATGGACAGGGAGGCCTGGCATGCTGCGATTCATGGGGTCGCAAAGAGTCGGACATGACTGAGTGACTGAACTGAACTGATGATAAAGAAAAGAAAAACATAGATAAGTAATTTAAACAAAAGGAAAAGAGGGCGTTAGAAACTTTGTTTTTGTGTTTGTTTTATAAAGAAGCTGGCTGGTCTACAGAAGGGTTGAATCTGTGTTTCATCATTGATGAACCATGACGTGAAGACTTGGTATGAGATGAATGATGTCACATTTTGGATTTCCATTTTGATACTGTTATAAGAAGCCAACAAATAATAAAAATTTATATTTCATATTTAGCAAAGGAAAATTCAGTTAACATTGAAGGATCATTTTCTGGAGTATAAAATCTCATTTTGTTTTACTGCTGAATTTTTCTCCAGACAGGGAAACCTAAAAGGGTTGACTCTTACAATCCTTGAATACGGATGGTAACTGAACTAGAGGAATGCTGAAGGAATGCAAGCAAAACATGCATTTATAGAGCATTATACTTGCTTACTAAGAGATGAGGTTTGTTAATATTTTCATTGCCTCATTATCCTTTAGTAGGTTGCAATCAAGATGAGTCAGGAGAAAAATGCCTGCCGAACAAGATTTACTGTTGACATGCAGGTGGATAGTGGCAAAGCTGATGTACAACAAGCCTGACAATGACATAATAAAATGTTATTAATTATTTTTCATATTTGAGATATTGTGTATTTTTGTCAATACAAGCACATGACTAGATAAATGTCTACTGAGAAATACATAAATTTTTTAAACTCAGAGTACTGCCAGAATTCTCTTGCTATGTTTTCAAGGGAAGATATTGAAATAAATTTGTTCTAAAACCTTTAGGGAAGTCATTTAAACATGTGGGCATCAAACTGCTCTTTTAATATGTATTCCAACTTTCTTCATCCATCTTGTTATAGCTCAGCATTTGTGTTGTGAGGTCTTGCTGGGTAAAATGCTATTCCCATTACTAAGTACAGATGCACTAAATGTGTTCAGTTCAGTTCAGTTGCTCAGTCATGTCTGACTCTTTGCAACCCAATGCTGCAACCCAATGCAGCACATCAGGCTTCCCTGTCCATCACCAACTCCTGGAACTTGCTCCAACTAATGTCCATCCAGTAGGTGATACCATCCAACCATCTCATCCTGTTATCCCCTTCTCCTCCTGCCTTCAATCTTTCCTAGCATCAGGGTCTTTTCCAATGAGTCAGTTCTTTGCATCAGGTAGCCAAAGTATTGGAGTTTCAGCTTCAGCATCAGTTCTTTCAATGAATATTCAGGATGGATTTCCTTATTAGGATGGACTGGTTGTAGCTCCTTGCAGTCCAAGGGATTCTCAAGAGTCTTCTCCAACACCACAGTTCAAAAGCATCAATTCTTTGGCACTCAGCCTTCTTTATAGTCCAGCTCTCACATCCATACATGACTACTGGAAAAACTGTAGCTTTGACTAGATGGACCTTTGGTGACAAAATAATGTCTCTGTTTTTTAATATGCTGTCTAGGTTGGTCATAACTTTTCTTCAAAGGATCAAGCATCTTTTAATTTCATGGCTGCAGTCACCGCAACTATACATTTTATACTCATGTTTGTCTAATTTTACTCTCGGTGATTTTAAGTTCCTTCAGTTCTTGGCTGTCTTCATATATCTAGATATATGTAGTAAGAATTCAATACAATTTTAAAGGTTGTGGATTTTTAAATATCTGTTCTTGAGGCTACTTTACTTGAAACTGAACATATTAATTTGTATGTCTTTTCTCTTATTGCAGAATTTCTAATTCCTCTTAGTCACTCAAATTTGTTTGGATGATTTATATTCTATACCATTAAGGGATGGGATTTCAGGGTCATGGAGGACTTCTTCCCCTGTAGTGAAATATTTTATGGCTTACAATTTTGCTTTGTAAGATTCTACAGTCAAGCTTTCTTTCACACATCTATAATTGGACCTGGCACACAGAGTTCTAACTCTTAATATGATTTCTTGCATCATTTTGCACCTTTTTAAACTTCCTCAATGACTCAAATCCTTTGGCCTTTGAAATGTGTTTGTTAACTGGAAAGATGTAAACAGCTCATTTAACTTGACCTTCAAATGTGCCTTCCTTTCTCATTCCTTTAGTGTGAATATAGCAGAGAGTGTTAGTCTCCATTGTAGCTGTGAAGAGGCATCCACCTTCCCTCAGCTCTTCCCAGTTGTTATGCCGGTCATGCCCTGTCAATACTGACAAGCGATTATTAGTCTTTGTTTGCTTTGCACTGTATATTGGCAAAATAATCATTGAAAGGAACTGTAGACATAGAAACCATTATTGTTGCACTATTGTGGTAACATAGCTCTTAGGCTTGCTGAGAAGATCCATTAGATTTGTCCTCTTATCTAAAAATGATTTCTTCTTTGCTTTGTATTGCTCCAGGAGTTGACTGTTTCACCAACGTCTGCCACATTAGAGATGGATACCTTTATTTATTCAGTGGCTGAGTTCTATCTTATTGGCCTTTGTTCTTTGCTTAAAGATAATCTTGGTTCATTTCAACTCCAGTTTATTAGCTGTAATTGGGATACTTTTAAAAAGGTCATTTGAATCTCTAGAGCTTTTTTTAAAAAAAAAAACTTTTTTTTTTCTTTTAATATTGGTCTGACCTCTGTGTCTCATCCTCCCAAGGTACGTTTATATATACCATGCATATAAACAGAACAGTTAGCTAGGTGTTTTACTCAAATTGCAGCTAGGAAAATTTTGCCTTTGAAGTTTTGATTATATCAGGACTTGAAAATAGGGCAAGCTTCTCTCATTAAAATTATTCTTTTAAATTTGATCCTAGGCTCTTAAGTGCAGTCATTTCTTAAAGGTTTTATCTTGTAGAAATATATGGAGACCACCCAAATTAGAACACACAGAGGCTAGTTATTCAAAGCTCGCTACTACAAGTGAGTCAGCCACCATTATTTGAATTTGGCAGAGGAGCAAAGACTGGCAGGGGAGAGAAAAGATTTATGGTGGCAAAAAGCGGTGGCTTTAGGTGTCAACTACAAATTGACACTTTGCCATAGGCACTTGCCATCTACTTCTAAAAGGCTTAAATCAGGTGCTACTGCAGCTGCTGACTTTTAAGACCCCCTGAACTCACGAACTCTTGAAAAGAGTGCAAGGGCAGAAATGAGGCACTCTGTGCTCTTTGGAAAACTGGCAGAACAGGTCTTCAGATATTTAGATATTTTCAGGAGTTGATTTTATAAGCCCAAGTCTTATATCTCCTCATATCTAGAGCACTAAAATCCTTCATGGTGATGGCCACTCCTCATTACTAGCAGTAACCCTCAAGAGGCTAGCAGAAAACTTCTGAAAAACATATGTGCTTGATTGCATGTACTCCCTCTTCACCAAAATCATATATTTTTATTCCCTTCCTCCCTACATCTTTGGAGCAGTTTCTCAGAGCTATCAGAAATGCTGTCTCCCAAGCTATAGTCCTCATTTTACCCCAAATAAAACTTGACTCACAACTCTCTCATAGTGTATGTTTTAAGTCAACGTAAGTATGCTCTGATTGGAGGTCGTTGGGATGGAGAAGACTCAGGTGGGGGATCTGGAAACAGGACATCCTATGTGGTTGTTTGAGGAGTGTATTTGGCTTTCTTTGATTGGTCATGAGCTGGCAGGTATGCAAAAAATGGGGAAGCTGCCAGTCATCCATTAAGTCCTTACCATTCTGAGCTAATTGCTACATAAACTGTATTTCATTTCTCAAGATAGTTGCTGACAAGATTGTTGAGTTAGTGTTCTCTTGTCATAGATAGTCTTGGATACTTACTCGACCTCTAGAGTGTATCTTTTCAGAAATGGATTTAAAAAAAAAAATCAAACCTAGAAATAACAATGCTTTGTACTTGTTCCAATCTCTATTTTTTTCTCTCTTCCTATTTTTCCATAATGGTTCTGGAAAAAATAAAAAGGATCTGATTGACAAAGAATGTATTATAAATGGCTCTTGGGAAGGGGCTTCTCTCATTTAAATCATGGTTTTGTAGCATACATGGCCTTGAAAATGTCATTCAGTTTCTAAAATGTATTGTACTAGCTAAATTGGAGAGTGTATCATCATGTTATTCATATGCTTTCTGTCTTTAAAATTGCTAAGTCATTGTTATATCATAGAAATAAGAGTGAGAAAAATACCTAGAAAGAAAATACAGAGCCAAAAGCCATTAGAGTTTTCAAGACACTGCAGAATTTTGGAGAAGTGATAGAAGTAAATTTTTCCCAGACAGGAAATTTTGTATCATATATAGTACAGAGGCAGGATGTGAATAAGCGTCTCCATATGAAGTCAAATATTGGAAGAGCAGGCAGGAACTGGAAAAGGTTTACTTTTATCCATCCCTTAAATTTCAGGTAGAGTACCATTCCTTCTGAGTAGAAAGGGTGCCCACGTTTTAGGGATCATCTGTGAGAAATGGAGAGATGATTACCAAGAAAACAATCGTATTCTATATAGTGTCTTGGATTCCCACCCCTCTCTCTCTCTTTTTTTTTTTTTGGCCTGCTCATTTGTACTGGTTTTGCCTTAATATAAAGGTATATTTAAAATCATTATATAAACCTTCTTTGGCTTCCTTAATCATAGCTTAGACATGACTCGATTAAAGTGTTTCTAAGAAGTGACTGCTCTTAACTTCTTATCTTCATCCTCCTCCCTTAGATAAGCGGTAACATCATACTATTACAAAATAATAGAAAGTATCCAGAAAGACTTTTTAATTGAAATGATAGCCATTGTATTTATCTTTTCTGGGTTATTCTTTATATGTGAAGAAAAATGTCATAAGAGAGTAGTCAGCATTTCACAGGTGGTAAAATTATATATATATATATATATAAAGGATATTTTTAACTGAAATTTGAGCACAGGCATAGATTTAGTGTGCATTTTTGTATACTAAGAATATAATTGTGCATGTTTATATATATATATATATATACATATCCTATTGTGAAACTGACTTTACTAATTGGACAATGATAAATATTAAGGAATGAATAATTGAAGATAAGTTGTGTTACAGATACAAGTCTTCAGTCACTTACGCTCTTCTAAACCTCAAATAAAAAATGAGTGAATTTTGGTCATGGAGGCCATTGTCATTTTTTCATTGTGTCTGATTACAATGGTTGGTAGGAGAAAAAGACATTCTTTTTTTGTTGACTGAAATGTCCTGCAGGTACAAAATAAAGGTACCAAACTTAAGGCCTCTGAGAGCAGAAAAAGTTTCAGAGTGAACGCTCCAAGGATGTGTAGCCCATTGTACTCAGCGTGAGAATCTAACCTTAGTGGTACTTTTGCACTTGCAATGGACTATTGATGAAAAAGGGGAAACTGAAAAAAAAAAAAAAAAAGGACAGCAGTAGAGTAGGAAAGATGCCCACAAAATGAACAAAATAGCAGAAAGAGGCTTGAGCCTAAAAAGCCCACAGCCTTTTAATCTGAGCCCTTTCTCTGTTTTCAGTTTCTGGTTCAGCCATTTTGATAAAAATCTTTTTGCCTTCTTTTACCGTCCATGGATTGATAATACTACTTGGCAGAGCTAAACACGAACAATGGACCTGATTACTGTTGCTTTCTATTTAAGGAAGAGTAGTTCTCACCTCGAATGCAGAATATACTACTCTTATGACAACTTTTAAAACATACGAAGAGATTAATTGTACATGCTTAAGACTTTTAGAAATGAGAGATGCAGTCTCTTTCTATATATATTTGAACTTCTGTTATTTTATGTTAAGGGTGAAAATTGAGAGTTTACATTCAGACCAAATTAAACTGGGCAGCTTGCATAAACAAAAACAAATCCAACATGGATTATTTAGGTTAACACTTCAGTGTGGATTTCTTTATTACTTCCAGGCTAATCTTCTTGGCAAGACTGCCTTCGTTATACACCACTGTACAAGTTCCAAATAAACCTGGCTCTTGAGTTCCTTGAATGAATACAGCTACTTACCATCTTGGCCAATAAGATCTGATAGGCCCTTCTGGAGCCTCCTCATATACTCCTTAGTGGCTTCGTAACTGTGATAAAATGTCACATCCTCAAACAGAGAAATTAGGTCCCTTTATACTTCTGTTATCTCCTTGACTTCACTCATTCATTTATTCACTCATTAAATCAGTAAGTGTCAGTTATTGAGGGCCTTCTATATGATGGGCTTAATTCAGACACTGATGCTGCTGCAGCTGCTAAGTCGCTTCAGTCGTGTCCGACTCTGTGCGACCCCATAGACGGCAGCCCTTCAGGCTTCCCCGTCCCTGGGATTCTCCAGGCAAGAACACTGGAATGGGTTGCCATTTCCTTCTCCAATGCATGAGAGTGAAAAGTGAAAGTGAAGTAGCTCAGTCGTATCCGACCCTCAGCGACCCAATAGACTGCAGTCTTCCAGGCTCCTCCGTCCATGGGATTTTCCAGGCAAGAGTACTAGAGTGGGGTGCCATTGCCTTCTCAGAATTCATACACTAGAAGACATTAATGAATAAAACAAAGGTACCTGTGTTCATGAAGTTAAATTCTGGGTGGGTGTATAGGAGGAATAGATAATAAGCCATAAACATTTTAAATAAGCATAGGAAATATCAGAAAGTGAAATATACAAAGAGAAATGTAGAGCAAGAGGATGAATGAGAAAGTGAGGTGAGGAAGTATGTGTACTGCCTTCAATAGTTTGATTCACAACACAGACCTAAGAGAAAATGCTAGGTTGTAAGGAATAAAAGCTATGAGGGCTTCCCTCATAGCTAGGGCTTTTCTCATAGCTCAGTTGGTAAATCATCTGCCTACAGTGCAGGAGACTGGGGTTCGATTCCCTTAGGAAGATCCTCTGGAGAAGGAAATGGCAACCCACTCCAGTACTCTTGCCTGGAGAGTCCCATGGACAGAGGAGCCTGGCAGGCACAGTCCAGGGATCACAAGAGTCAGACATGACTTAGTGACTATATCACCATCAGGGAATTAAAAAAAAAAGAAAAGAAAAAAGGGAGGGAAGTAGAAATGATAAGATAGAGCAGGTAGAGAAGACAATAAAAGCTTTAAGTTAAAAGCATGATTGGCATATCACAAGAATAGCCATATAGAATAGGTCAGTGACAAGAGCTGAGACAAAAGAAAAACCATGAACTGTAAGGAATGAGCTCACAAACAGGTCATTGTCCTGACTTTGGCTTTTGATCTGAAAGAGATAGGAAATCATTATAGGGTTTTCTACAAAGAGTGACGTATTCTTAGATTTTAAAAGAATTGTTTCGGTTGTTGTTTGAGAATCGGTTCTAGGGAAACAAGGGAGGTACCAGACCTGGGAGGAGATAATTGTTAGTCCAGAGGAGGCAGAAGACTTGAAACATGATATTAATATTCAAAGTGGTAAGAAGTGGAAAAATTCTGGAATTATTTTAAAGTAGGGTCAGGAGGATTCCCTGACAAACAAAATAGGAAGTGTGAGCAAAAGAGTAGAACTAAAAGATGCAAAGTATGACATATACAAATAGTCATCTTAGATAATTTTTTATCCTGGATGTAGTAAAGCTTTCTATCTAGTCTCCCTGATTTCACTTTTACATAGCTTTTGGATTGGCTGAAGAGATCCTTCAATTTTAAAGTAAAAATAGACATATTTTTTCATTTTCACCAGAACTTTATTGGACAACATCCTCATATTTTGTTCCACTACCTTCTGCGATTTTTCACCCAACTTCATAATTCTATCTTTCCAAAATGTTTTACCTTTTGAGCAAAGAACTGTTTCAGATGCCTTATATAGTCTTTCAGGGAGATGCATTTTTTTCCACTAACAGAATTTTGTAAAGATTGTAATAAACGGAAATCTGAAGTTCCAATGTCTGGTGAATACAGTGGATGAATCAGAACCTCCCAGCAAACTGTAACAGATTTCGCCTAGTCATCAAAAAAACAAAGACCAAAAAACAAACATCAAAAAATGTGGTCTTGCATTATCCTGATGGAACATTATGCATTTTCTGTTGACTAATTCAATATCTAGTAAGATTTTCATGTATAATTTCTAATATTAAATTGAAAATAACCAACCGTACACTCACAGAAACAATGAACTTAAGCCACGTTTGGAAAAAGAAAGCTAATAAACAATCAAAACATTAACTGGGGCCACCACTAGTGGATATGGGTAATTAAGTTATCATATAAGGGCTTTTAATGACTACGATCATGTTTTCAAAGAGTTAAAATACATGATTGAGTCTTTCAACAGAAACATCAAAATTATTTTTAGAAATCTGAATGGCAATTACTGTACTGAAACAACAATATGTGAAATTAATGTTTTATATTAAGGATGAATAACATATTCATCACAGCAGAAAAAAATATACTCAAAAAATTGGTGAACTGAAATGCATATTTATATTCAACACAGTAGAAAAAAATTGGTGAACCTAGGTAAGATAAAATTTGAAAAGCAACATCTTCCTTCCCTTCACTCAGTCGTGTCCAACTCTTTCCGACCCCATGGACAGTAGCCTACCAGGCTCCGCCGTCCATGGGATTTTCCAGGCAAGAATACTGGAGTGGGCTGTCATTTCCTTCTGCAGAGAGCAAAATGAATGAAACTGTAAAAGACCACAATAAGATCTAAAAAAAGAAAAGTATGATTGGAATCCATGAACGAGAAATAAAAGATAATGTGGCAGGTACAATATTGGAAGACATAATAACTCATAACTATTCATCAAGCTGCTGATTTGAGAATCTCTATGAGTCTCATAAAAAATAAATACAAAGGAAATTACACTTAAGTACACTACAATAAACCTGCTGAATACCAAAGTCAAAGAAAGATACTGAAGATATAGAATAAAAAGGCAAAGGAACAACAATAATAAAACAGATAACTGACCTCTTAATAGAAACAGTGGAAACAAAATAAAATAAAATGATATTTTTCAAGTGGTGAAAACTATAAACAACTTCCTAAGATACTATCTTCGATGAAAATATCCTTTGGAAAATAAGGTAATACTTAAGGCATTTTCAGACAAACAAAACAGAAAATTTGCTACAAGTAGCAGACTGCCCTGAATGAATTACTCAGAATAGTTTTTCAGGCTGAAGGAGAATGATACCAAAATGAAGTTTGAAACACAAGAAGTAATCAATATTGGAGAAAAGAATGTCTGTCTGAATAAATATGATTGAATATTGACTGTACAAAATAATAATACTATCTTCTGCAGCTTAGAAAGTACATCTAAAATGAAATTATGCAGCAAAATAGTACATAGGTTGTGGGGGGAGTATAAAAGGAGTTAAAATATTCTAACACTTTTGTATTTCTAATAAATGAATATGCAAAGTAATAATTTAAACTCCAGGAGATGTAATAACTCCAGGAGGCAGGTCAAATAAATCTCTAAAATAATAATGCAAGAAATGTATAAGAAAAACTCAAATTGACAGGAAAATTGAAGCATGAAAGTATAGGCAAATAGAATCTTTAAACCTAAGAAATCAGTGTTTTCATTAAACGCAAAAGAACTAAAGGCATCAAAATAATACTATTATATTAAGTGCTTAATTTTTAATATGCTATTTATAAGAGACACACTTTAAATTTAAGGCTAAATAAAAAGATGGGAAATAAAAGAAATGGAAATATATACACTTTGCAAGCACCAACAAAGTGAAACTTGCTGCAGTGGTAATATCATAAAGCATTATTAGCAATAAAGAGGGATTCAGCTAAGTTCAGCTCAGTTCAGTCACTCAGTCGTGTTCAACTCTTTGTGACCCCATAGACTGCAGCAGCCAGGCCTCCCTGTCCATCACCAACTCCCAGAGTTTACTCAAATTCATGTCCATTGAGTCGGTGATTCATTCCAACCATCTCATCCTCTGTCATCCTCTTCTCCTCTCGCTTTCAATCTTTCCTAGCATCAGGGTCTTTTCAAAAGAGTCAGCTCTTTGCATCAGGTGGCCAAAGGATTAGAGTTTCAGCATCAACATCAGTCCTTCCTATGAACACCCAGGACTGATCTCCTTCAGGATGGACTGCTTGGATCTTCTTGCAGTCCAAGGGGCTCTTGAGAGTCTTCTCCAACACTACAGTTCAAAAGCATCAATCCTTTTGCGCTCAGCTTTCTTTATAATCCAACTCTCACATCCATACATGACTACAGGAAAAACTATAGCCTTCTCCAGACGGACCTTGGTTGGCAGAGTAATGTCTCTGCTTTTTAATATGCTGTCTAGGTTGGTCATAACTTTTCTTCCAAGGAATAAGCGTCTTTTAATTTCATGGCTGCAGTCACCATCTGCAGTGATTTTGGAGCCCCCCAAAATAAAGTCTGACACTGTTTCCACTGTTTCTCCATCTATTTGCCATGAAGTGATGGGACCAGGTGCCATGATCTTCGTTTTCTGAATGTTGAGCTTTAAGCCAACTTTTTCACTCTCCTCTTTCACTTTTATCAAGAGGCTTTTAGTTCTTCTTTGCTTTCTGTCATAAGGGTGGTGTCATCTGTGTTTCTGAGGTTATTGATATTTCTCCTGGCAATCTTGATTCCAATTTGTGCTTCATCCAGCCCAGCATTTCTCATGATGTACTCTGTATGTAAGTTAAATTAGCAGGGTGACAATATACAGCCTTGACATACTCCTTTTCTGATTTGGAACCAGTCTGTTCCATGTCCAGTTCTAACTCTTGCTTCTTGACTTGCATACAGATTTCTCAGCAGGCAGCTTAGGTGGTCTGATATTCCCACTTCTTTCAGAATTTTCCACAGTCTGTTGTGATCCACACAGTCAAAGGCTTTGACATAGTCAATAAAGCCAAAGTAGATGTTTTTCTGGTACTCTCTTGCTTTTTTGATGATCCAGAGGATGTTTGCAATTTGATCTCTGGTTCCTCTGCCTTTTCTAAATCCAGCTTGAATATCTAGAAGTTCATGCTTCACATATTGTTAAAGCCTTGCTTGGAGAATTTTGAGCATTACATTGCTAGTGTGTGAGATGAGTGCAATTGTACAGCAGTTTGAACCTTCTTTGACATTGCTTTTTTGGGATTGGAATGAGTCCTTTTCTAGTCCTGTGACCACTGCTGAGTTTTCCAATATAGCAAACTTTTAAATATATAGTTGAAAAATTACATAGTCTATTTTCATAACACAATTGAAATGTTAGAAATCCATAATAAAAAGATAGCCAGAGGGTACCCATATTTTGGAAAATTAAACAATATACTTTAAAATAACCTATGGAGAAATAAATAAGTCACAAGGAAAAAGTAGAAAAATACTTCACCTCATGATAATGAAATCACTATGTATCAAATTGATGGAATAAAGCTAATGTCATCCTTAGAGGAAAATACATAGTTTAAATGGAAATGTCAATCAAGAAGACAACTAAAATGCTAGGAAGCCATCTCTAAACCCAGAAAATAACTCAATCTCAAAACCAAAAAGATCTTTCATGGTGGCTGAGCTGGTAAAGAATTGATTGCAATGCAGGAGACCCAGGTTGGATTCCTGGGACAGGAAGTTCCTCTGGAGAAGGCATAGGCTACCCACTCTGGTGTTTTGGGGCTTCCTGGTGGCTGAGATGATAAAGAATCTGCCTGCAATTTGGGAGACCTGGGCGTGATTCCTGGGTTGGGAAGATCCCCTGACGGAGGTCATGGCAATCCATTCCAGTATTCTTGCCTGGAGAATCCCCTTGGACAGAGGAACCTAGCAGGCTACTGTCCATGCAGTTGCAAAGTGTGACATGACCGAGCAACTAAGTACACAGCACAGAAAGAAAATGTCAAATATAGGAACTGAAAATAGTAAAATAAAAAAGCAGACTCTAGATATGATGAACAGAGCCAAATACTGCTTCTTCGATCAGACTTATACAATTGATAAAAATTTGTGAGACTCAAGGAACAAGAAGATAGAGAATTCCTTAACGATCTAGTGATTCGGACTCTGTGCTTTCACTGCTGAGGACCCTGGTTACAATCCTTGGCCCCATTACAAACTACTTGGTACAGCTGGAAAAAAAG
Source organism: Bos mutus (assembly GCF_027580195.1). Taxonomy (NCBI): domain Eukaryota; kingdom Metazoa; phylum Chordata; class Mammalia; order Artiodactyla; family Bovidae; genus Bos; species Bos mutus. The sequence goes on from NC_091625.1 coordinate 77,982,619, forward strand.
AGAGAGAGAGAAAGAATACCTAAATGATCAGTTTTGGAAACGAGAGAAAGGGAATACAATCAGAGAACATACAAACATATAATGAGAATATCATGAACAACTCTATGTCAATAGATAAAGTGGAGAAATTCCCTGCTGAATTTTATGCAAAGTAAATGTAAAAATTAGTAGTTCCCTGTCTGTTAATTAAACTTAATCTGCATTTATAAACCAACCCACAAAGAAACCTCCAGTTCCAGATGGCTTCTCTAGGTCCAGATGTTTCTTCACTAGGATTAAACATTTCCAATCTTCCATGAATGCTTCCAGAGAATGGAAAGGAGAAGGAACAATTTCTGCCTTATTTTATGTGTCTAATACAATCTTGATAACAAAAGATGACAGGAAAACTATAAGTAATAACAAAGTCCAATGTATTGATGAACATAGTTATAAAATTGCGACATAGAATATTAGCAAATTAAACTAAGAAACATAGATGAAGATAACGTATTATAAGAAAAGTGAGTCTATCCTGAGTGTAATAATTTTAATGTTTGAAAATTTCTAAAATTATAATTCATTGTATTAATGAAATAAGTAAGAGAAAATATGATTACCTCAATATTTACAGAAAAAGTATTTGCTAAAACTTAACATCTGAAATGGGCTTCCCTGGTGGCTCAGACAGTAAAGTGTCTGCCTGCAATGAGGGAGACCCGGGTTCAATAGCTAGGTCAGGAAGATCCCCTGGAGAAGGAAATGGCAACCCACTCCAGTACTCTTGCCTGGAAAATTCCATTGCAAAGAGTCAGATATGAATGGACGACTTCACTTTCACTTTTCATTTAACATCTGAAATATCTTGTTCAGTTCAGTTCAGTTCAGTCGTTTAGTCGTATTTAACTCTTTGCGACCCCATGAACTGCAGCATGCCAGGCCTCCTTTTCCATCACCAATTCCCGGAGTTTATTCAAACTCATGTCCATTGAGTTGGTGATGCCATCCAACCATCTCATCCTCTGTCATCCATTTCTCCTTCTACCTTCAATGTTTCCCAGCAATGGGGGCTTTTCCAATGAGTTCTTTGCATCACATGACCAAAGTATTGGAGTTTCAGCTTCATCATCAGTCCTTCTAATGAATATTCAGGACTGATTTCCTTTAGGATGGACTGGTTGGATCTTCTTGCGGTCCAAGTGACTCTCAAGAGTTTTCTCCAACACCACAGCTCAAAAGCATCAATTCTTTGGCACTCAGCTTTCTTTGTAGTCCAACTCTCATATCCACACATGACTACCGGAAAAACCATAGCTTTGACTAGATGGACCTTTGTTGGCAAAATAATGTCTCTGCTTTTTATTATTCTGTCTAGATTGGCCATAACTTTCCTTCCAAGGAGCAAGCCTCTTTTAATTTCATGGCTGCAATCACCATCTACAGTGATTTTGGAGCCCCCCAAAATAAAGTCTCTCACTCTTTCCATTGTTTCCCCATCTATTAGCCATGTAGTGATGAGACCAGATGCCATGATGTTAGTTTTCTGAATGTTGAGTTTTAATCCAACTTTTTCACTCTCCTCTTCCACTTTCATCAAGAGGGTCTTTAGTTCTTCTTTGCTTTCTGCCATGTGGGTCATGTTGTCTGTGTATCTGAGGTTATTAATATTTCTTCTGGCAAACTTGATTCCAGCTTGTGCTTCATCTAGCCCAACGTTTCTCATAATGTACTCTGCGTATATGTTAAATTAGCAGGGTGACAATATACAGCCTTGACATACTCCTTTCCCTATTTGGACCCAGTCTGTTATTCCATGTCCAGTTCTAACTGTTGCTTCCTGACCTGCACACAGATTCTTAAGAGGCAGGTCAAGTGGTCTGGTATTCCCATCTCTTTAAGAATTTTCCACAATTTGTTGTTATCCACACAGTCAAAAGCTTTGGCATAGTCAATAAAGCAGAAGTAGATGTTGTTCTGGAACTCTTTTGCTTTTTCAATGATCCAACAGATGTTGACAATTTGATATCTGGTTCTTCTGCCTTTTTGAAATCCAGCTTAAACATCTGGAAGTTCACAGCTCACAAACTGTTGAAGAAATATCTCTTAGCAAAGCAGAAATAAAACTTTGGTAATGGATAACTACAAAACACTTAACAGTTAATATTGCAATTAAAGATAAATTTTGAAATATTTCATCTGACATTAGAAAAAAAACAGGATGATTACATACTTCAGCAATCTATTGGTGTTCATTGCCAGTGGACAAAGACAAGAAAAGACTTAAAATAGAACTACCATATTAAAATGTTTTTATATTCTATAATAAAGTATTTTATGTATAATAATGGTATTGTGGTCAGTTTGAAATTCTTTTATTATTTATGTTAGTAAATATTTTATGATAAAATATTCAGAGTTGGAAACATGTCTATAATTTACTTTATACTTACACAACATAATTTTTATTAAAGAAAATATAGGAAAATATTAACTGCTATTGAGATTCATTTATTATTATATGTTTTTTCATTGTGCTATTCAGTATGCTTTTCCAAATACATGAAAAATTTTATTACATCAATAAAAACTAAGTAAGTATATAAACTAGATTATTTCCCTGTAGAATATGTGCCTCATTTGGGTGATTGCTATTTACTGAATGTATGTATGAATGAATAAATGAAAGAGTAACTAAAGTAAAGCTAAATAAGCAATGAAAGTGTAGTTATTCCTGAAATTCAAACTGAAATATTATTAATTAATAAATAGGATTGAGTATTGTTACAGCAAACTTTTTTAACCTATATATCGATAAAATAGAAATGATCCATTCACTGAATTTTCTCAAGAAAGGGTTTATAGTTGCATTTTTTTATCTTATAAATTTGATTTTGTTAAATAAATGTTTCTCATGACTTAGATTGTTTTTCTTTTTTTTTCTTGAAGTAAAGGGTTGTTCATTACCTGATAATTAATTTTCAGGCTTTACCTGCACATATAGACTGTGTATGTTTGAGTCTTGCCTGAACAGTTCTTCGGTTATAACCTAGAAGTTAGTACATTTTTTCTCTATACAACCCGATACTTGGTTACTTTTGTTTGATTTGTCTTTTTGCTCTAAAATATTGCATAATAGTTGTTGATATCAAGTGGAGTGGGGAAATATGTCAATTAATTACTGGCTTCTAGTTATTTTGAGTAACATGTCTGTAAAGTAAAGTGAACAGGAGCTTTTGTCACATTGGAGGCACCTTGAGTGGAAGAATCTTGGATGAAAGGAAACTTATCTAATTCCTTCAGTTCTGACTAATAAGATGCCTTTTATTTAAATGCAAATTAAATTTAAATACTTTTCAAAATGTTCTTTGTGTGTGTGTTTGTGTGACAAAGTCTGGCTTGAGGCCAACTTAGAAGTAACTCTTATAAAATCAGTAAATAAAAGGAGGAAAGGCAAACACCTAGTTCTCCAAAGCTTGAAGATGTTGCATAGCAGATGCCTTAAAATCTCTAACTGTAATTCACATTGTTGTTGAGTTGTTAAGTCATGTCTGAGTCTTCTGTGATCCCATAGTTGGGGTCACTGAGGGTCGGATACGACTGAGCGACTTCACTTTCACGCATTGGAGAAGGAAATGGCAACCCACTCCAGTGTTCCTGCCTGGAGAATCCCAGGGATGGGGGAGCCTGGTGGGCTGCCATCTATGGGGTAGCGCAGAGTCGGACAGGACTGAAGTGACTCAGCAGCAGCAGCAGCAGGCTCCTCTGTCCTCTTGTTTCAGGCAAGAATCTTGGAGTGTGTTGCCATTTCTTTCTCCAGGAGGTCTTCCCGATACAGGGATCAAACCCATTTCTCCCGCATTGGATCTTTTACTGCTGAGCCACCAGAGAAGCCCCATAATTCACACTAGAGTTTAGGAATTGTTTGAGATTAACACTGACCTCTTTTTCCAATAGGGCTTCCCTGGTGGCTCAATGGAAAAGAAGACTGCCAATGCAGGAGATGCAGGTTCAATCCCTGGGTCAGGAAGATCTCCTGGAGGAGGAAATGACAACCCACTACAGTATTCTTGCCTGGAGAATCCCATGGACAAGAGGAGCCTGGTGGGCTTCAATCCATGGGGTCACAAAAGAGTCGAACACAACTTAGCAATTAAACAACTTTTTTTCCAAATAAAGATACAGGTTCATTAGAATATGATTTTTTTCTGTAGGCTGCTCCTATTTCCAGCCAAGAAGTTTTATGCAGTATTCATATTCAGCCCATTTCTTATAATTACACCTTTCCTTGAAGTCATGAGCAGCATTGAGAAAATGATACTTTCATTTGGAATTTGTCTTCCAGCTAAGTTTCAAATTGTTATCACAGAATAGGCTGCATTCTCTCCCTTCTACTGGTAGCATATTTAGGTCTAAGAATTTAAAGCCTAAGAAATCTTAAATGCTGCACCAAATAAACAGAATCCTCAATTTAGAAACTGTTAATTGTCTGCAGTAATGGAGATTTCAGTTCCGTTCAGTTCAGTTACTCAGTTGTGTCCGACTCTTTGCAACCCCATGAATCGCAGCACACCAGGCCTCCCTGTCCATCACCAACTCTCGGAGTTCACTCAAACTCATGTCCATCGAGTCGATGATGCCATCCAGCCATCTCATCCTCTGTCGTCCCCTTCTCCTCCTGCCCCCAATCCCTCCCAGCATCAGGGTCTTTTCCAATGAGTCAGTTCTTCGCATGAGGTGGCCAAAGTATTGGAGTTTCAGCCTCAGCATCAGTCCTTCCAATGAACACCCAGGACTGATCTCCTTTAGGATGGACTGGTTGGATCTCCTTGCAGTCCAAGGGACTCTCAGGAGTCTTCTCCAATACCAGAGTTCAAAAGCATCAATTCTTCGGTGCTCAGCTTTCTTTACAGTCCAACTCTCACATCCATACATGACCACTGGAAAAACCATAGCCTTGAGTAGACGAACCTTTGTTGGCAAAGTAATGTCTCTGCTATAGCCAGAATAAATTGAAGCCAGGGAAAGACTGAAGCTTGTTAGCTTCTGATTTTAACTCTAATTTTCTCATCTTTTTCTCCTCCCTCTGGCTAAGTCTCAACAGTTTAAAATGAGTATCAGAATTCAGATGAATTGACATTTTCTGTCTTCCTTACTTCTGTCATCCTCTTGTTAAGTTGAAAGTCATAACAAAGTGGAAGCAAAGAGTGGGTGTAACAAGATAAATTTACAATGGTTAATGGAGGTTTTCTTATTTAACTTACATCAGCATAAAACAAATGTTTTGTCTTTTAAACTAGGCAACAGTCCACTGATCAATAACAGTGATGGGTGTGTGTGTATTTGTGTATGTGCATGATTTGCTTTCAATATTTTGTCTGGTCAGAGAAAAAGAGGGTAGAACACAAAGTGAATGCTGAACATTGTGTACTCAGCTTCAAGAGCCTTATCCAAACAATGCAATGACATTTCTGTTCCATAATATATAGCAAGAATCATTACCAGTTATTACTCATCAGGATGATGAGTTGTTTTAATGCTTCATTCATAGCTTTGCAAACAAATATTTATCCTGCACTATTTACATCCTGAGGCAATAGGTGTTGTATTGGATTGATTTTTCTGCTTAGTAACAGAACATTTCCAAAGATAAGCCAGGAAAATTGTACCTGAAATAGCTGATTTATAGTATGTTATTAAAGGCTACCAAGGCAGTTACTGTAAAGACTCTATGAATAAATTTATGTTTTGCAAGACTCTTCACACATATCTGAAGTCATTTTCAAGTTTGTGGACAAAGATAGTTACTCTTATAATGGTAAGTATATGTATTCATTTTTGTCTCTGGACCATTTTCTTGAGCCATACACAAGATCATATACCAGTCACCTGGGATAACTTAGTGAACAATATAGAGAAAAATCCAAGCTCTGATGGAGTAGGTACATTTATAGAACTTAACATGTGATTGACATTGATATAAATGTCTTAAATGTATTAACTCATGCAATTCTCAGTACAGCCCTTGAGGTAAGTACTAATATTAGACTTATTTTACAGATGTGTAAACCAAGGTAGCAAATGTTTGCATGTTTTGCCCCAGAGCTGCAGAAGTGATGATCATGAATTCAAATCCTGATAGTCTATGGTCTTTACTATACCACACTCCATCTCAATGTGAGCACATTGGGTCTTACATTCTAGTGTGGTGAAAAAAAAATTTAAGAATATAAGTGAAAAAGAGAAATACATGTTTGAAATAAAAAATGCTAGTTCTGATCCTTTACAATGTTAACAGCTTTGAAAATCATTAGAAAATCAAAGAGCCAGCAAAAGCAATGATCAATTTGTAATGAAAAATTGAAGTACTGTGTCACATGGCACAGGAAGACAAACCAGTTTATCTCAAGACACTAGGAACAATTTGATCAGGTGGTTCTCTGCAGACCCTAAAAAGGGGGTATTCTGGTTACCTTGATATGAGTGTATTTATGCCTCCTTCTGATTTATATCATGTAGTATTGCCAGTTTCTCAGGATGTGTAAGCTTTGGGAATGAGGACAGTGCCCTTCTGTTTTCTTGGCCACCTGATGTGAAGAGCTGACTCATTGGAAAAGACGCTGATGCTGGGAAAGATTGAAGGCAGGAGAAGGGGATGACAAAGGATGAGATGTTTGGATGGCATCACTGACTCAATGGACATGAGTTTGAGCAAATTCTGGGAGATGGTGAAAGACAGGGAAGACTGGTGCACTGTAGTCTGTAGGGTGGCAAAGAGTCGGACATGACTTAGCGACTTAACAACAATGATAAATCCACACTCACTTTCATCTCATTCAGGCATCCCTAAGGGCAGGGAGAGGATTGGGTTATAAACATCTTGGAAAAAATGCTTTCTTGGAAAGTTCTGAAAAATTGCCAGGCAGAAATCTCATTGCCATGGAGGACACATTCGGTACTGCATTTGTATAAGAAATAATAGGCTAAGTAGTACTGTGGTGACACCTAACTCCCAAAGTCCAGAGTCTCAACAAAATAAAAGGTTGCACTTTATAGAGTTCCTCAGCAACCCAGGTTGATAGTGATTCCATCGTTATGTAACTGTATCATGTGAAAAAAAATTTGCTCAGTCACCTCAACAATGAAAAAGTTAATCAGACTCTTCTTTGCTTTGGTTTAGAAGTGACACATGTTTTCCCCACCACCTGCCATTAGCCACGCTTTGATATATGACCCCTTCATAAAGAGTAAAGAAACTTGGATGTCAGATGGAAAGTTTGGCAAATTTGTCTTTGTCACAGTAAACTCCCCTGACTCCACTAAATATTCCAGCATTTCTTTCTTTCTACACTTACAACATACTCAGCCCTTCCCAAAAGAATCCAGTCAATCAAAAGTCATCCAGACAACAGTCAGAGTTCAAAGTCCAGGATCTCTGGGTCTTATGTTGTGCATTGTTTTCTACATCAGTTTGAAAATAGTGTCTCTAGGTCTAGAGACTGATGAACTCAAAGACAAGCTAATTTCCCATTATAGTATAGTGGATACTGAAAAGTGGTAATTCAAGGACAAGACCTGGCCTGCTGCAGTCCATGGGGTCACAAAGAGTAGGACATGACTGGGTGACTGAACCGACTGACTGAAGGACAAGACAAACAATTACCATTTTTAAGTGGGAAGAGGAAGAATGAGTACCACAAAGTAGTCACAGGCACCTGTATTTCCAGTGTCCCACTGAACAGAAAATGTGAGGATTCCTTACTCTGAAAGTGAAAAAATGTCCTATAAAGCTGACCTAATTTTGCTCGCTTGTCCACTCTTCTTAATACTCTGGTTTCAGTGCCAGGATATTGTTTAGTTTTTTGTGCTGTACTGTGCTTAGTCACTCAGTCATGTTTGACTCTTTGCAACCACATGGATTGCAGCCTGCCAGACTCCTCTGTCCATGGGGATTCTCCAGGCAAGAATACTGGAGTGGGTTGGCTTGCCCTCCTCCAGGAGATCTTCCCAACCCAGGGATTGAACCTAGGTCTTCTGTATTGCAGGTGGATTCTTTACAGTCTGAGATGTTTGTTTCCTTGGCTCCATCTAAAATAAGCAGTGTGGAAAATGAGCTGGTTGGTTGCTGAGCAGCTTTCTCAACTCACTTGAGGCCTGTTGTATGAAGGTTAAGCTTTGAGCAGTAACAAGACTTTTTAGTTCAGACTTGTGTTTTGTTTGGCAGGTCAGTTCTCTCAAATATTTTGTATGTATTTTTTCTTTTTTTATGATTCCAATCCATTTCAAGTTCTGGTAACAACCTTACCATGCTTCCCTAGCCATAATTCTCAGGTCGAATCTATTCTCCTAACTTCCTGCCTTTGTGTCTGTCTCTCTAGAGAGTTGCCTTGAACCTGTTGCGATTTCTCTTAATCATATATTGCCCTGAGCTAAAAAAATTCAAAAACAGACAAACTAATGTATGATTTTAAAAATTAAGACAGTGGTTATCTTGGTAGGTAAGGAGACAAGGAACATGAGGATAATTCTTTCAGTGCAGGATATATTTTATTTCAGAATTTGTTTATGCACTCATTTTTCTACATGTTATGCTTCAAAATTTTTACTTTAAAAAAGTTATTTTAACCAAAATAACTTAATCTTTCTTTGTGGGCATTATTCACTCAGTCATGTCTGACTTTTTGTGACCCCATGGATTATAGCCCACCAGGCTTCTCTCTCCATGGGATTCTCCAGGCAAGAACACTAAAGTGGATTGCCATGCCCTCCTCCAGGGGATCTTCCCAACACAGGGATTGAACCCAGGTCTCCTGCATTGCAGGTGAACTTTCTTTAGTGATAGACTAATTCAGACCAACTTAGCACAAATAGAAGATTCATTCCCTACCACACTGGGAAAGGGTAGGGTATTCCTTACTGGTCCATGAGAGTATTCAGAGGGATAACTGAGGACGCAGGAAAGGATATATGCTTTCATTTCTCTTATGTAAAGACATAGTAATGGAATTACTGGGACCTATAGTTGATGAATGCTTAACTTTTAAAGAAATTTTCAAACTGTTTCTTAAAGTGACTATAGCCTTTTACGTATTCCCATAAGTGATGTATGAGAAATCTATATGGTACAGATTCACACCAACAAGCTCAGCCTTTTTAATTTTAGCTATTCTAAAAAGATATAGGTCTCATTGTAGTTTTAATCTGTATTTCCTTCATAAGTACATCCAGCTCCTTTGGATGTACTTATTTGACATCTGTATGTCTTTTTGATGAAATGTCCATTCAAATCTTTGCCTATTGGACTCTGTGTTGTTGCTGAGTTTATGAGTTCTTTATGTATCCTGGATATGGGCTCTTAATCAGATTTTACTTGCAGGTAGTTCTGCATTCACGAAGCCTACTACTTATGCAGCAAGAGGCGTAGCTGCCTCAGAAGAAGACTGTCTCTAGACATATGCTAAAAGAAAATGCAAACAAACACAGAAGCAAAATAATACGAGTGACTTGGGCAACATGGAGACCACATGCAATGCTATTAAGAAGTGCTCACAATGACCTTAAAGGCTGCCTAGAAGACGTCACTGACAAAAATGATATTTTTATTAAGCCCTATTGGATAGTTAAAATTAGAGGCCCCATGCATTCTTTTCCATCACCATTTTCTTAAAACCTAAGGATCTTTTCAAGGAAAGGGGCAGAGAAGGATCCTGATCTCTTCCTTTTTGATGTTCAAAGGTATTAAAAATGTCTGAGGGCCTCAGGCAACCCAGATTGGAGACCTTCTGGAAAAGACAGCAACAGTCTCCAAGTGCAATCCAATCTTAGAAGAAAGGAAGATGAGACTAGAAATGATTATCTTCTCTCACTTCCTGAGAGACTGCTGCATCACATGTAGCCTCACGGGGGAGGGTTTATACAAAGCTATCAGGTGGCTCTGATTTCCTCAGTCTTCCTAGCAATTACTCTAGCCATTGGAATGTTGTGGCTGATCTCAGAATACACAGACACAAAACCATAGGTTTACTTAAAGGGTAACCACGAATATTGCTGAAAGAAACTAAAAGTGTAGAGCTGTCCAGCAGAGGCAGAAAACAAGCCTGAGTTCTTGCTCTTAAAGCAGCAAGCATCAAGGAGACCTGACTCAATGGACCACTTTAGGCAGCCGCAGGAACTGTGGGAATACTTGAATAGAAGAACTCTGGGAAAGATTAGGTTCTTGTCATGTCGTCCTTGGCATTGCTTGGGGTGAGGGGCGAGTGGTTATCTCAGTTGCTGCTACTGCTGTTGTTGAGTCACTAAGTCGTGTCAGACTCTTTATGACCAGATGCACTGTAACCCGCACAGGTAGACATAACTGGGTTCACCAATTAGGTAACATCTTACGGAATAACTCAAATGAACTTTTTGGCCAACCAAATATATTTGCAAGATCTCCTTGTGGGATTTCAAATCCATTTTCTATCCAAGTTTCATGTGTTCATGGGAAATGTCCAAGTTTCTATGTGCTCTAGTTCACTGATATGCAAAATAATAATAATAAAATAATACAAATAAAATAATAGTACCTGTTGTATAGAGTTGTTGTGAGATCTAAGTAAGATGCTATGCTAATGGTATGCTAAGTCGCTTCAGTCATGTCCAATTCTGTGTGACCCCATAGACGGCAGCCCACCAGGCTCCCCCGTCCCTGGGATTCTCCAGGCAAGAACACTGGAGTGGGTTGCCATTTCCTTATCCAATGCATCAAAGTGAAAAGTGAAAGCGAAGTCGCTCAGTCGTGTCCCACCCTCAGCGACCCCATGGACTGCAGCCTACCAGGCTTTTCCGTCCATGGGATTTTCCAAGAAAGAGTACTGGAGTGGGATGCCATTGCCTTCTCCTAAGTAAGATAATATATATTAAATGCTTAGAAGAGTGGCTGACACATGGAAAGCCCTCAGGAAAGCTTACATATTTCTGAAGATTAAAAAAAAGAAAACAGGATATGCTTACCAAGATTCTAACGTTGTGTTTCTTTGGCTGGCTGTTATTGAAAATTTTTATTTTCATTTTTGAACTCTTCTGATTTTCCAAATGTCTAACAATAGGCATATAGGCCTAATAATAGGCATATAGTCCTGTGGTATGGATGTAACAGAAGCAAAAGATATTAAGAAGAGGTGGCAAGTATACACAGAAGCATTATACCAAAAAAAGATATTAATGACCCCAATAACCATGATGGTGTGCTCAGTCACTTAGAGCCAGACACCTGGAATGTGAAGTCAAATGGGCCTTAGGAAGCATCACAGTATGAACAAAGCTAGTGGAGGTGATAGAATTCCAGTTGAGCTATTTCAAATCCTAAAAGATGATGCTGTGAAAGTGCACTCAATATGTCAGCAAATTTGGAAAATTCAGCAGTGGCCACAGAACTGGAAAAGGTCAGTTTTCATTCCAATCCCAAAGAAAGGCAATGCCAAAGAATGTTCAAACTACTGCACAGTTGCACGCATGTCACACACTAGCAAAGTAATGCTCAAAAATCTCCAAGCAAGGCTTCAACAGTATGTGAACTGTGAACTTCCAGATGTTCAAGCTAGATTTAGAAAAGGAAGAGGAACCAGAGATCAACTTGCCAATATCCACTGGATCATAGAAAAAGCAAGAGAGTTCCAGAAAAACATCTACTTTTGCTTTATTGACTATGCCAAAGCCTCTGACTGTGTGGATCACAACAAACCGTGGAAAATTCTGAAAGAGATGGGAATACCAGACCACCTTATCTGCCTCCTGAGAAATCTGTATGCAGGTCAAAAAGCTGGATTTAGAACCAAACATGAAACAGACTGACTCCAAACTGGGAAAGGAATATGTCAAGGCTGTATATTGTCACCCTGCTTTTTTAACTTATATGGAGGATACTTCATGCGAAATGCTGGGCTGGATGAAGCACATTCTGGAATCAAAATTGCCAGGAGAAATCTCAAAAACCTCATATATGCAGATGACATGACCTTTATGGCAGAAGTTGAAGAGGAACTAAGGAGACTCTTTATGAAAGTGAAGGAGGAGAATGAAAAAGCTGGCTTAAAACAACATTCAGAAAACTAATATCATGGCATTTGGTCCCATCACTTCATGGCAAATAGATGAGGAAACAATGTAAACAGTGACAGATTTTATTTTCTTGGGCTCCAAACTCACTGTAGATGCTGACTGCAGCCATGAAGTTAAAAGATGCTTGCTCTGTGGAAGAAAAGCTATGACCAACCTAGACAGCATATTACAAAGTGGAGAGGTTACTTTGCCAACAACAATCTGTCTACTCCAAGCTATGATTTTTCCAGTAGTCATGTATGGATGTGAGAGTTGAACTATAAAGAAGCTGAGCGCTAAAGAATTGATGCTTTTGAACTGTGGTGTTGGAGAAGACTCTTGAGAGTTCCTTGGACTACAAGGTAATCAAACCAGTCCATCCTAACTACCGCACAATTGTACTCATCTCACATGCTAGTAAAGTAATGCTCAAAATTCTCCAAGCCAGGCTTAAGCAATACGTGAACTGTGAACTTCCAGTTGTTCAAGCTGGTTTTAGAAAAAGCAGAGGAACCAGAGACCAAATTGCCAACATCCACTGGATCATCGAAAAAGCAAGAGAGTTCCAGAAAAACATCTATTTCTGTTTTATTGACTATGCCAAAGCCTTTGACTGTGTGGATCACAATAAACTGCGGAAAATTCTGAAAGAGATGGTAATACCAGACCACCTGACCTGCCTCTTGAGAAATCTGTATGCAAGTCAGGAAGCAACAGTTAGAACTGGACATGGAACAACAGACTGGTTCTAAATAGGAAAAGGAGTATGTGAAAGCTGTATATTGTCACCCTGCTTATTTAACTTATATTCAGAGTTCATCATAGAAATGCTGGGCTGGAAGAAGCACAAGCTGGAATCAAGATTGCCGGGAGAAATATCAACTACCTCAGACATGCAAATGACACCACCCTTATGGCAGAAAGTGAAGAGGAACTAAAAAGCCTCTTGATGAAGGTGAAAGAGGAGAGTGAAAAAGTTGGCTTAAAACTCAACATTCAGAAAATGAAGATCATGGCATCTGGTCCCATCACTTCATGGGAAATAGATGGGGAAACAGTATCAGACTTTATTTTTGGGGCTCCAAAATCACTGCAGATGGTGACTGCAGCCATGAAATTAAAAGACGTTTACTCCTTGGAAGAAAAGTTATGATTAACCTAGATAGCATATTCAAAAGCAGAGACATTACTTTGCCAGCAAAGGTCCATCTAGTCAAGGCTATGGTTTTCCCTGTGGTCATGTACGGATGTGAGAGTTGGACTATAAAGAAAGCTGAGTGCTGAAGAATTGATGCTTTTGAACTGTGGTGTTGGAGAAGACTCTTGAGAGTCCCTTGGATTGCAAGGAGATCCAACCAGTCCATTCTGAAGGAGATCAGCCCTGGGATTTCTTTGGAAGGAATGATGCTAAGGCTGAAACTCCAGTACTTTGGCCACCTCATGTGAAGAGTTGACTCACTGGCAGACTCTGATGCTGGGAGAGATTGGGGGCAGGAGGAGAAGGGGACAACAGAGGATGAGATGGCTTGCCATGGCATCACTGACTCGATGGACGTGAGTCTGGGTGAACTCCAGGAGTTGGTGATGGACAGGGTTGCCTGGCGTGCTGTGATTCATGGGGTCGCAAAGAGTCGAACACCACTGAGCGACTGAACTGAACTGAACTGAAAGGAAATCAGTCCTGAATATTCATTGGAAGGACTGATGCTGAAGCTGAAGCTCCAATATTTTGGCCACCTGATGTGAATAACTTTCTCATTTGAAAAGACCCTGATGCTGGGAAAGATTAAAGGCAGGAGAAGGGGACAACAGAGGATGAGATGATTGGATGGCATCACCGACTTGATGGACATGAGTCTGAGCAAGCTACGGGAGTTTGTGAAGGACAGGGAAGCCTGGCGTTCTCCAGTCCATGGGGTCGCAAAGAGTTGGACATGACTGAGCAACTGAACTGAACTGAACTGAAATCTTATAGGAGTGAGTGACAGTATTTTTCGGGAAGCATACTATCATTACGATAGTCTGATTCACCTACTTAAGTATTCTTGAGAGTGGTTATTGTGTGTCATGATTGAAGGAAACGTCAGTAATACTAGATTATGCCTTTTATTGTGAAGATTAAGCTGCTGGGAAGTACTGATCTTAGCATATCCTATCCCACCATGACTCAAGGAGGAGTATCAAAAGCTCATATCTCCCTGCTCAAGGGAAATTTGCCTCCCTTCAGTGCAAATGAGAAAAACGCCTCTGCAAGTTGCCAGTACAGCCCATCCATCAGTAAAATGAGGACTGATTCCCATTTATTAAAGACTTTAAGTACCAGTTCCAAACAGCAGTCCTCTCAGAGTTTTGGTCCATGCTTCGCCCATCACGTTCCATGTTAGGTGCGGCTGCTGTGGCTACTGCCACTGCTGCTCTGCATGATGCATTTGATGTGAAACAGAAGCGCCAGCCCTGTATGATATCAGGGCACTTAATGACTAATTAGTGTCTCTCTCATGCAGCACATTAGGAGGATGCTCTTGCCGGAGTCATGATTAACTTCAGAGCTGCAGATGTTGGAATAGTTCCCTGGTAACAATGTTGTGTTGTCAAACGGTATGTTCAGGTATCATCGTGATTGGTGATTTAATTGCATTGCTAGTAAGTGTTTGCTTCCTATTATCTTTAAAACAACATCATTATGGAAATCTTATAGATGCTTATGGGAAAAATCAATGCAAACATATGCAATATAAATGTACCAGTGTTATTTGTATTCATGTATATGTAAATATTCATGCACTTTTCTAGCTTTTGCTAGAAAGCCATTTGTGAAATCTATTTGAAGAAATGTAAGCCATATGCATATATATTCCATCTAATTTTTTTTCCCTATGTGACAACTATATTTCTAAAGTATGGACAAATTTAAAAATTCAGAGGCAAGGCTAAAATCTTATAAGCCATATAGCTGAGAATAGCTAAAAACTGGACTGGTTACAACTATACATGATAAAAAACTCACTTTACTCTCTTCTCAAATTATTTTCTTTAGTGTGTTCTCAAATGTTTGGATTTTTGCCGACACAAATTCTAATAACCTATATGATATTGAAAATCTGACATTGTGAAAATATATTACAATGCATATGGCTTCAGGGAGTAGGTCATTCAGAGGTTAGCTCATATATATGGACTTAAAAAAGATTCTTTAGTTTCTACCCAGCCTTTGTTATGGCATTATTCCCAAATTTTTATACTTGCTTAGGGCGGCAAGTATTAATTTAATGTTTCCTAAATTAGGTGCTTTGTGTGAGTGACATTTTCTGTTTTACTCAAGTGAAAAGATAACTTTTGTTCTCAATGTTTGTAAACTTTTAGTTGTCATGCAATGGAAAATGGGACATAGTGATGATATCAGTTAGTTCTATCTTTATTTCTGGTAGTTCTATAAATCACTGTTAGTGACATGAAATTCTGCTAGGTGATAGATTGCAGAGTTAAATTATGGAAATAAAGCAGTAGAAGCAACTTGTTGACTTATAGGAGAGTTCTGTTAAAGCACAAATGATTCAGATACATAAACAAATCTCTAGAGGCATGAAGAGTAAATGTGATCACAAAAATAAAAGAATTTTTAACAATACATATTACACAAATCAAGGTGGTATTATTATAACTAATATTATTTTTGTTTTTATGATTATAATTTTGATACTACTTTATAAAATCATGTCTCCAGAACTCTACTTAATATGTATAAACTTCCATTTGTCTTTTACAGAACATCACATAAAAGGAATCACAGGAGAGGTGGAGAGATAAATAGGCAGAGCACAGATCATTCTTATGGAAGTCAAAGTACTCAGTGTCAGGGGCCTCCAAACTCTGGGATCTACCTGATGACCTGAGATGGAGCTGATGTAATAATAATAGAAATAAAATGCACAATAAATCTAATGTACTTGTATCACCCTGAAACCAGCCCTCACCCTGGTCCATGGAAAAACTGTCTTCCACAAAACTAGTCCCTAGTTCCGAGAAGGTTGTGGACTGCTCCTCTATATGATACCACAATACTGGATACATGTAATATTCATTTTTCAAAATCAATAGAATGTTGATTCTATTGAACACCAAGAGTGAACCATAATGTAAGCTACAGACTTAGGGTTATCAATGATGTGTCAATATGGGGTCATCCATTGTAACAAATGTACCACTCTTATGGGTATTGTGAGTAGTGGGGGAGGCTATGCATATGTAGGAGCAGGAAGTAGATGGAAATCTCTGACTCTTCTGTTAGTAGTGAACATAACACTATTCTCAAAATGTCAAGTCTTAGTTTTAAAACTAAACAATGAATGGAATCCCAGAATATGTATCTTTCAAGACAGACTTTTACTTAGAATGATGTACCTGTAATTTATCCTTGTTGGTAGTGTATGAAACACTTGTTCATTCCTTTTCAGTTTTCATTGCAATCTTCAATTCCATTGTTTGTATATACCACAGTTTATTTACTTGCCAGTTGAAGAATATTCGGGTTGTTTTTAGCTTTGGTGATTATAAATAAATCTGCTAGAAATATCTGAACACAGGTTTTTGAGCTCATGTGATGTTTCATTTCACTTCGTTAATCATTAATGCAGATAGTTGAATTAGATGATAAACATTTTTTAATTTTATAAGAAACAGTCAAAATATTTTCCAAAATGACTACCATTTGGCATTCCCACCAGCAATGTCTGAAATTTCCAGTTGTTCCTTATACTGTTCAGCATGTCTTTTCACTACTTTCTTTGATTTCAGTAGTGTGGTGGTATTTAATTATAGTTTCCATTTTCATTATTCGAATGAAACAAAGATGCTGAGCACTTTTCAAGTACACATTTGCCATTTTATATATCTATCTTCATTGGTGAAGTGTCTCTTTATATATTTTCCCTTTTTTAATTGGGTTGTTTGTTTTTTATGATTGAGTTTTGAGGATGTTTTCATATAGAGTCTGGATATAGGATCTTTACCAATCTCATTTGTAAATATTCTCAGCATCTGTGACCTGTCTGTTAATTCTCTTATTTATCAATAGCTTTCAAAGTGCAGAAGTACTTAATTTTCACAAAGATCAACTAGTTTATTTGTTCTTGTGCAAAGCATACTTTTGGGGTTGTATCTCAATATTATTTAAATCATGGTTACAAGTGTTCTCCTTTGTTTTCTTGTATAAATTGCAAAGTTTTAGATTTTCCATGTAGGTGCAAGGTCAATTTTGAGCTATTTTTTTGCATTGCTATGGAGATGATCCATTTATTTGCATATGAGTATCCAATTATTCCTCCATCTTGATGAAAAGTCTGCCTCTGAATATCTTTTGCATCACTCAGGGAGAAATCTAAATTCTTTCATGATTCTCATTTGAGTACTGCCTGGAAAATGGCTCCTTAGCATTTAAGAAAAAACACATTTCTTTGGTTATTATTTCCTATCCTTCACTATAATTTATCCTTTCAGTACAATTAAAATATGTCTCTGTGAAATAAAGTAAACCCCTCCTCACCAGAATTTTATGTATCTGTTTAACAGTCCCTGTGCATTACACTCATTTCAACACTGACTGGTATACTGCAAATCAGTTTTGGCACTAACCAATGGTAGATAATGTGGATGCTGCAAGTTCAAGGGCATGTTACCCAACAAGACTGCCTTAACTTTAGACATCAGACACAAGTGGGGACCCCAACAACACTTCTGAACACAGGCTACAAATTCTAGGGGTTCCCTAGAGTCTCTATTGGATTCAATAATTTGTAGTGCAATTCTCAGAACTCTGGAAGGTGCAAAACTCATGAGTACATTTTTATTATACAGATACAAACCAGGAGAAATCAAATGAAAAGACATATAAAGGAAGATCTGGGAGGGACCAGAACACAGAGCTTTCATACCCTTCTCTGTGAAGTCAGGACAAGTCATCCTCCTGTGACATCAATGTACTCATCAACCAGGAAGCTCCTCTGAGCCTCAATGTCCAGAGTGGTGATTGAGATTCCATGATTGATTGATTGATTGATTAAATCTTTGACTATATAATAGAATTAAGTCTCTAACTCCTGGAGTTTGGACTGGCTCAAAATCTCAAACTTCTAATTAGAAGATAGGTCTTTCTAGTGACCAGTCCTACTCTGAAGCTGTCTGGAAGCCCATCTTGAGTCACCGTATTAGCATAAATTCGGGTGTGCTCTAAGAGATTAATGAATAACAAAAACACTGCTCTGAAAATACTAAGTGTATAGAAATTCCCCCCTACCCTGCAACAACCAGAGACAAAGCCCAGTAAAACTCTTTATTATACAGAACATCCTACATCAGCATTATGTTTCAATATTTAAATTATGAGAGAGTTAACAAAATCAGTTCTAAAAGATTTGCTGTGAGATTTATAACATATTGAGGTATAAAGCAGTAAAATACTTGTTTTCTCTTTTAAAAGCTGAAAATGTAAATCTCAAAGGAAGGAAGCCCTATAATACCAAGGAAGTAGAGGCTTAATTTAGTAGTTGTATTAATTCCAGCAAAGTATGGTCCAAAGTTACTAGGAAGAAAGCTGGAAAGATAGAATAAGTCAGGGTACAACAAATGAAAGCACACTTAATTTAACGTTAATCTCAGGTAGCTTCATATAATCTCATAGAGGATAATAGGTTATTAATATGCAATAATAACCTCATAGAAGTAGCCTTAATATCAATTTCATATAGATATGTGAGAATTCTATGTGGAGATCTTGGATGTTTTAACTAGTTTCTCATGTCTAAAAACAAACAAAGATAACATAAGGTGTTACCTTTAATGCATAGAAGCTACCTATGGTTTTTCAGAACTTCCTACACTTTTCTAAAGTAACAGTCTTATAAATGCCTTTCTTTGGAAGTAGCATATAGTATGATCAAGAAGAGTGAAACCTGAGGAGATGATTTCTAATATAGTTACATTGAAATCCAGTCTTTTGGAACTATCCTTTCTGATTTAGAAATTTAGTCTCTGCCAATTCTATTTTAGGGTTTTACAAATAAATTATGACAACTTACTCTGTTCCTTTACAGATAGTTCTCCTGAGAAGTGTGGAAAATAAATGGCCCTTTAGCAGAACTCACTCTTAAGACTCATCTCAGAAAGAATCTCTAAGGTAGTCTTGCCTACTACCTGATGTACACATGTTGCTGAGCCTGTTTTGTTTTCAAATGCTGTATTAATGGCTTTGCTGTAAGCCTGAAATATATTTTCATGTTCCTCTAAATTCACAGGAAAATTTGCGGTGTTCTCAGAATTCTGTTCTTCCCAGAAAACATTTTCTCAAGACATTTCTTTCTGACCGGTATTTGATATAGTTACAATGCTGTTGTTTCCTAGGACTTATACTGTCAGAAACAAAATTGTGTGGCACTAATTCCCCAACAAGTCACTGAATGTGCACTTGAGTGAATCAAATTAATTATGAAAATAAACACCATAGAAAAATGAACAGTGAAAATGGTTAACTGATTTTTTTTTAATTTAATGGATTTATCTATGAATTATATAATTTCTACTATCATTACTCAGAAGATCTTCTTTCCTATTTTTAATGGACATATAATATCTACTCATCAATAATCCTAGTGCATTATACTCACTACTTTAAAATGAAGTAATCTCACTCTTTCTACATATAAAATGGATTCCACCAATATATCTGAAAATAGGTCTTGCTAACTTGTCTAGTAGTTAATGTGCTATAATACTACAAACATTACAGCAAAATGCCATACTCAAAAACAGGAATGCGTTCAGATGCTTCATCAGAAAAGCCATGGATGTTTTAGTCATTTGCAAAGGGTTCTGATGCAGTCAACTGAATAAAAAAAGATGGTCATGGCTTTTTAATGTAATTTTGCAGCTCTCATAAAATAAAATATCTCTGTTAAATACATCAGAAAGTGTTCATTTCTGATCGGTGAGAACTGAAGTAAAACCTACAAGATAAAAAATCACACACACAAACTTGTAGGCATAAATGTGTGCACACAAACTCAAAACTAAAACTGAGGCCTGGGGAGAGTAAGTAAAATGTTCCCCCTCAACACTCTGCTCATAAACAAATGCTCTGGGAATAGTCTGTCTCTCTTGAGCCCAAATTTCTATTTTTAAAATCTTCCTTCACATAGATCATATGATGTTCCTGAACTCTAAGAATGTTCTGACTTATTGCCTCACTGATAATTTAATTGAAGCCACTTCTATTTTTAGGAAAGAGCTTAGTCACGTATGTGGGATTTTACTACGCTTCAAGAAAGATTTTAGTTTCACAGTAAAATAACCTGAGCTAAGTAAACCATTTTGATCTTATAAGGAGTGGATTTTTATTTCATACAAATGATATCTCCATTGCAAAGTCAGATTTTCTAAAACTCCTTTAATGTTGTTTAAAGTTATATCTGCATTACCATAACAATGCCTTGTTATTTAAAGTACATTACAGCAAGCATACGAATAGGTTAAGTATATTTGTAGAAAGAAAATACATTTTAACAAATGAATCAGATTGATTTTCCATTTTTCCAAAAGTTGCAGTCAGTTCAGTTCAGTTCAGTTGCTCAGATCAGATCAGTCGCTCAGTCGTGTTGGACTCTTTGTGACCCCAGAATCGCAGCATGCCAGGCCTCCCTGTCCATCACCAACTCCCGGAGTTCACTTAGACTCACGTCCATCGAGTCAGTGACGCCATTCAGCCATCTCATCCTCTGTCGTCCCCTTCTCCTCTTGCCCCCAATCCCTCCCAGCATCAGAGTCTTTGCCAATGAGTCAACTCTTCACATGAGGTGGCCAAAGTACTGGAGTTTCAGCTTTAGCATCATTCCTTCCAAAGAAATCCCAGGGCTGATCTCCTTCAGAATGGATTGGTTGGATCTCCTTGCAGTCCAAGGGACTCTCAAGAGTCTTCTCCAACACCACAGTTCAAAAGCATCAATTCTTCGGTGCTCAGCTTTCTTCACAGTCCAACTCTCACATCCATACATGACCACAGGAAAAACCATAGCCTTGACTAGATGAACCTTTGCTGGCAAAGTAATGTCTCTGCTTTTGAATATGCTATCTAGGTTGGTCATAACTTTCCTTCCAAGCAGTAAGCATCTTTTAATCTCATGACTGCAATCATCATCTGCAGTGATTTTGGAGCCCCCCAAAATAAAGTCTGATACTGTTTCCACTGTTTCCCCATCTATTTCCCATGAAGTGATGGGACCAGATGCCATGATCTTCGTTTTCTGAATGTTGAGCTTTAAGCCAACTTTTTCACTCTCCACTTTCACTTTCATCAAGAGGCTT
This sequence comes from Bos mutus, assembly GCF_027580195.1. Taxonomy (NCBI): domain Eukaryota; kingdom Metazoa; phylum Chordata; class Mammalia; order Artiodactyla; family Bovidae; genus Bos; species Bos mutus. Next base: position 78,004,024 of record NC_091625.1, read on the forward strand.
TTGAGTTCCTCTTCACTTTCTGCCATAAGGGTGGTGTCATCTGCATATCTGAGGTTATTGATATTTCTCCCGGCAATCTTGATTTCAGCTTGTGTTTCTTCCAGTCCAGCGTTTCTCATGATGTAGTCTGCATATAAGTTAGACAAGCAGGGTGACAATATACAGCCTTGACGTACTCCTTTTCCTATTTGGAACCAATCTGTTGTTCCATGTCCAGTTCTAACTGTTGCTTCCTGACCTGCATACAGATTTCTCAAGAGACAGATCAGGTGGTCTGGTATTCCCATCTCTTTCAGAATTTTCCACAGTTTATTGTGATCCACACAGTCAAAGGCTTTGGCATAGTCAATTAAGCAGAAATAGATGTTTTTCTGGAACTCTCTTGCTTTTTCCATGAGCCAGCAGATGTTGGCCATTTTATCTCTGGTTCCTTTGCCTTTTCTAAAACCAGCTTGAACATCAGGAAGTTCATGGTTCACATATTGCTGAAGCCTGGCTTGGAGAATTTTGAACATTACTTTACTATCGTGTGAGATGAGTGCAATTGTGCAGTAGTTTGAGCATTCTTTGGCATTGCCTTTCTTTGGGATTGGAATGAAAACTGACCTTTTCCAGTCCTGTGGCCACTGCTGAGTTTTCCAAATTTGCTGGCATATTGAGTGCAGCACTTCCACAGCATCATCTTTCAGGATTTGAAATAGCTCAACTGGAATCCCATCACCTCCACTAGCTTTGTTTGTAGTGATGCTTTCTAAGGCCCACTTCACTTCACATTCCAGGATGTCTGGCTCTAGGTCAGTGATCACACCATTGTGATTATCTGGGTCATGAAGATCTTTTTTGTACAGTTCTTCTGTGTATTCTTGCCACCTCTTCTTAATATCTTCTGCTTTTGTTAGGTCCATACCATTTCTGTCCTTTATGGAGCCCATCTTTGCATGAAATGTTCCCTTGGTATTTCTAATTTCCTTAAAGTGATCTCTAGTCTTTCCCATTCTGTTGTTTTCTTCTATTTCTTTGCATTGATCGCTGAGGAAGGCTTTCTTATCTCTTCTTGCTATTCTTTCACTTGTGGTTTTTCAGATATACTGAAACATATCAACTATATCATGCATTTTCCCCTTAAAAGACTATTGTTCTGTGAAGGGAACTGAAACTATTTCTAAAAAACCACATATTGAAAAATTCAACTTTATCCATCTGATCTGATCTTTTAACCTCGGAAAATCAAGCAGTTTTTGCTTTTCATAAGTAAGTAACTGACGACTTCATTAAGACTAGTGCCTGGCTGGAAATGAAAGAAGATGATCAAGTTGCAAAAAAAGATAACACCTTTTACTCCAGATTATTCCTTGTTCTAAGTTTTCAGTCTGTGATATGGACTTATACAAATCTAATACAAATGAAGGGTATCACTTGGAACTTTGTAAACTGGTGATAGCACAAAACTCCTTGTGGGAGAAGAGAGAACCAGAAGTTCTGTCACCCATCTATAAATACATACATGGTGAGTTTAGACTTTATTTAACACCTACATCACTGGTCCAATCGGCACACTAGCAAGCAGTCAAATGTCAAAATTACCATGTACCTCCCACCCACATCCCTCCCTACATATGCATATGTTGTGGAAACACTTATTTTAATATTCTGTAAGAAAATTATTTGGTAGACTTTTTTCTGACCAGATATTTTAAGAGTCATGGTTCTTAAGTATGTATTAGACATTACTATTCTATAGGAATTAAAATGAAAGCTTTTTCTATTCTGCCAGAGTTTTCATAGATTCACTATAGAGCATAAAACAAGACTGAATGTAGTTGTGTATTTTGTAAAGAGAAAGACTAGAAATAGATAGTAATTACTATGATATAAATTATTCTTTCATTCTAAACATTAATCATTGACTTGAAAAGTTTAATGAACCTCTTTGTCACTTCTGTTTTTCTATGCTAAGACTTTTACAAAAAAAAAAAAGACTCAAGCAAACAATTTAATGCAGTATACAAATTAACCGAGTGTTAGTCAGTGTGATCATATATAGAGAGACTTCAAAGTCCGTTAGCCTCGGGAGTTCCACTATTTTAGTTTATGATTAGAACTTCTTCAGTGTAGTGGGTTCATTCGCTTAAACAAAATAATATTTTTATTTTCATTCACACTGCAATATAATCAATATGTTTGAGCTGCAGCAGGATATGTCTTGGTGTTTGAGAATTTCATGAAGAAAGTCTTATTTCTATTATTAGAACATTTGACTCCCTACAATACACCCACATTCCTCAGGTCAGAAAATTTCTTCTAGCTTATAAAAGTATTGCAGCAGAGTCTTCAATGTACATTCTGGGCAATGCAGATTTTATGTGTAAGGAGTCTGCTTTATGGCTGAATTGTATAGAATAAATATGTAGAAAAGCAGATTTAATTTTCCTGAAGAAAGCAAGGCTTGATTCAAGATAGCATCACCTTTGAATTCCACGGAGTAGGGTGGGTAGTGTTTTAGTCAGTTTGAATTTCTCTATCAAAGTAGTGTAGACTGGGTGGCTTATTAACAGGAGAAATTTATTTCTCACAGTTCTGGAGGCTGCAGAGTCCAGGATCAAAGCAATGGTAGATGTGGTATCTGATGAGAGCCTGCTTCTGATTCAGACAGCAGTCTTCCTCTGTGTCCACACTTGGTAGAAAGGTTAAGACAGGGCTCTTTTATGAAGGCACTAATCCATTTCTGAGGGATCTGCTCTCATGCTTTACTCACTCCCAAAGGGCCCACCTCCAAATATCATCATATTATGTTTAAACCTATAAATTTGGGGAAGTAACATATGTTACTTTTTATTGGAATATAGTTGCTTTACAATGTTGTGTTAGTTTCATCTGTACAGCATAGTGAATCAGATATACGTATACATATAACCCCTCTTTTATGGATTTCCTTCTCCCATTTGGGTCAACACAGAGCAGTGAGTAGTTTCCTGAGCTACACAGTAGGTTCTTATTTGTTATCTATTTTACACATAGTACTGTTGGTGTATGCATGTCAATCTCACATATTATACATGGTAACCGTCCTATAAAATGAAAGTAACAACAAAATTAAAACTCATATTAATCATTGATAATCTGAATTGCTAATACAGTGGGCTATGACCCCATGCCCAAAGGGCAGCAGCCAAGAGGAGTTACCCCACGTCCGAGGTCAGGGGCAGTGGCCAAGAGTGCCCAACTGCAAGGGCGCAGGAACGGCAGAGAGGAGCTACCCCACATCTGAAATCAGGGGCAGCGACAAGAGGAGTTACCCTGTGTCGGAGGTCAGGGGTGTCGCCTGGGAGGAGCTAACCCATGCCCCTAAGCCCGAGGCCAGGGGCAGCGGTGGGAGGAGCTACCCCACACCCCCACATGTAGGTGTGGGGCCGGGAGGAGCAACCGCACTCCCCAGGCCAGGGGCAGTGGCCGGGAGGACCAACCCCACGCCCAAGGAGACGTGGCTGCACAAGCGCAGGAGGGCCTAGAGGAGCTATCCCATGTTGAAGGTCAGGAAGGGTGGTGGTAAGGAGATACCCCTAGTCCAAGGTAAGGAGCAATGGCTATGCTTTTCTGGAGCAGCCGTGAAGAGATACCCCATGCCCAAGGTAAGAGAAACCCAAGTAAGATGGTAGGTGTTGCAAGAGGGCTTCAGAGGGCAGACACAACTGAAACCATACTCCCAGAAAACTAGTCAATATAATCACACTAGGACGACAGCCTTGTCCAACTCAATGAAACTAAGCCATGCCCGTAGGGCAACCCAAGATGGGCGGGTCATGGTGGAGAGTTCTGACAGAATGTGGTCCACTGGAGAAGGGAATGGCAAACCACTTCAATATTCTTGCCTTGAGAACCCCATGAACAGTATGAAAAGGCAAAATGATAGGATACTGAAAGAGAAACTCCCCAGGTCAGTAGGTGCCCAATATGCTACTGGAGATCAGTGGAGAAATAACTCCAGAAAGAATGAAGGGACGGAGCCAAAGCAAAAAGAATACCCAGCTGTGGATGTGACTGGTGATAGAAGCAAGGTCTGATGCTGTAAAGAGCAATATTGCATAGGAACCTGGAATGTCAGGTCCATGAATCAAGGCAAATTGGAAGTGGTCAAACAAGAGATGGCAAGAGTGAATGTCGACATTCTAGGAATCAGCGAACTGAAATGGACTGGAATGGGTGAATTTAACTCAGATGACCATTATATCTACTACTGTGGGCAGGAATCCCTCAGAAGAAATGGAGTAGCATCATGGTCAACAAAAGAGTCTGAAATGCAGTACTTGGATGCAATCTCAAAAATGACAGAATGATCTCTGTTCATTTCCAAGGCAAACCATTCAATATCACAGTAATCCAAGATTATGCCCCAACCAGTAATGCTGAAGAAGCTGAAGTTGAACAGTGCTATGAAGACCTACAAGACCTTTTAGAACTAACACCCAAAAAAGATGTCCTTTTCACTATAGGGGACTGGAATGTAAAAGTAGGAAGTCAAGAAACACCTGGAGTAACAGGCAAATTTGGCCTTGGAATATGGAATGAAGCAGGGCAAAGACTAATAGAGTTTTGCCAAGAAAATGCACTGGTCATAACAAACACCCTCTTCCAACAACACAAGAGAAGACTCTATACATGGACATCACCAGATGGTCAACACCAAAATCAGATTGATTACATTCTTTGCAGCCAAAGATGGAGAAGCTCTATACGGTCAGCAAAAACAAGACTAGGAGTGACTGTGGCTCAGACCATGAACTCCTTATTACCAAATTGAGACTTAAATTGAAGAAAGTAGGGAAAACCACTAGACCATTCAGGTATGACCTAAATCAAATCCCTTATGATTATACAGTGGAAGTGAGAAATAGATTTAAGGGCCTAGATCTGATAGATAGAGTGCCTGATGAACTATGGAATGAGGTTCATGACATTGTACAGCAGACAGGGATCAAGACCATCCCCAAGGAAAAGAAATGCAAAAAAGCAAAATGACTGTCTGGGGAGGCCTTACAAATAGCTGTGAAAAGAAGACAAGTGAAAAGCAAAGGAGACAAGGAAAGATATAAGCATCTGAATGCAGAGTTCCAAAGACTAGCAAGAAGAGATAAGAAAGCCTTCTTCAGCAATTATTGCAAAGAAATAGAGGAAAACAACAGAATGGGAAAGACTAGAGCTCTCTTCAAGAAAATCAGAAATACCAAAGGAACATTTCATGCAAAGATGGGCTCGATAAAGGACAGAAATGGTATGGACCTAACAGAAGCAGAAGATATTAAGAAGAGGTGGCAAGAATACACAGAAGAACTGTACAAAAAAGACCTTCACAACCCAGATAATCACGACGGTGTGATCACTCACCTAGAGCCAGACATCCTGGAATGTGAAGTGAAGTGGGCCTTAGAAAGCATCACTACGAACAAAGCTAGTGGAGGTAATAGAATTCCAGTTGAGCTATTCCAAATCTTGAAAGATGATGCTGTGAAAGTGCTGCACTCAATATGCCAGCAAATTTGGAAAACTCAGCAGTGGCCACAGGACTGGAAAAGGTCAGTTTTCATTCCAATCCCAAAGAAAGGCAATGCCAAAGAATGCTCAAATTACCGCACAATTGCACTCATCTCACACGATAGTAAAGTAATGTTCAAAATTCTCCAAGCCAGGCTTCAGCAATATGTGAACCGTGAACTTCCTGATGTTCAAGCTGGTTTTAGAAAAGGCAGAGGAACCAGAGACCAAATTGCGAACATCCACTGGATCATGGAAAAAGCAAGAGAGTTCCAGAAAAACATCTATTTCTGCTTTATTGACTATGCCAAAGCCTTTGACTGTGTGGATCACAATAAACTGTGGAAAATTCTGAAAGAGATGGGAATCCCTGACCACCTGATCTGCCTCTTGAGAAATTTGTATGCAGATCAGGAAGCAACAGTTAGAACTGGACATGTAACAACAAACTGGCTCCTAATAGGAAAAGGAGTACGTCAAGGCTGTATATTGTCACCCTGTTTATTTCACTTCTATGCAGAGTACATCATGAGAAACACTCGACTGGAAGAAACACAAGCTGGAATCAAGATTGCGGGGAGAAATATCAATAACCTCAGATTTGCAGATGACACCACCCTTATGGCAGAAAGTGAAGAGAACTAAAAAGCCTCTTGATGAAAGTTAAAGTGAAGAGTGAAAAAGTTGGCTTAAAGCTCAACATTCAGAAAACGAACATTATGGCATCCGGTCCCATCACTTCATGGGAAATAGATGGGGAAACAGTGGAAACAGTGTCAGACTTTATTTTTCTGGGCTTCAAAATCACTGCAGATGGTGACTGCAGCCATGAAATTAAAAGATGCTTACTCCTTGGAAGGAAAGTTATGACCAACCTAGATAGCATATTCAAAAGCAGAGACATTACTTTGCCAACAAAGGTCCATGAGTCAAGGCTATTGTTTTTCAGTGATCATGTATGGATGTGAGAGTTCGACTGTGAAGAAAGCTGAGCGCCAAAGAATTGATGCTTTTGAACTGTGGTGTTGGAGAAGACTCTTGAGAGTCCCTTGGATTGCAAGGAGATCCAACCAGTCCATCCTAAAGGAGATCAGTCCTGGGTGTTCATTGAAAGGACGGATGCTGAGGCTGAAACTCCAATACTTTGGCCACCTCATGTGAAGAGTTGACTCATTGGGAAAGACTGATGCTGGGAGGGATTGGGGGCAGGAGGAGAAGGGGACGACAGAGGATGAGATGGCTGGATGGCATCACTAACTCGATGGACGTGAATCTGATTGAAGTCCGGGAGTTGGTGATGGACAGGGAGGCCTGGTGTGCTGCGATTCATGGGGTTCCAAAGAGTCGGACACGACTGAGCGACTGATCTGATCTGATCTGATCTGATGGCATGGCTAAAAAGTTTTTTGTTCATATAATTCCATCACCGTTCTCTTTATTCAAATAAACATATAAAATGTGAGTAAAGGTGATATTATTGATTATTCTGGAGAAAAATTCAAATCAGTCTTAATTTTTATATTTTAAAGGATATAATGTTGTTCTTAGTCATGTACAGCTTCGTTAGGATCCTTTAGTAGGGCTTTTTAGTAAGACTTTTAAATTTACTCTTTCTAAATTCTTATAAATCAGTTTTATTATGCTAATGGAATTTAAAGACATGAAAGTAATACTACTGTATCCTTTCAAGTCAGAACTTATGACACAAACCCTAACAAACCTCTTTCCTCCAAAAACCAAATCAAACATATTCATTTCTCAGATTCTTAAAGACCCATGAGAAAATTTATCAGACGGAAGCAGTAGAAATAAAAACAAAAAACAAACTAAAAGCACTGTCTAAATCAGATAAACTACCTGATTTGAGTCATGTGAAAAGTAAACTTCTACTGATCAAATGATAAAAATAACTTTAGAAAAAGAGAAAGAATGAAAATTAGCAAAATAGATGAGAAAACTAGTTTACTAAGTTAGAAATCTGCCTCAAAAGGTCCTTCCATAAAGAAGTATAAGGGTGAAACTTAAGTTTGTACTAAAAGCTGAAAGAAAAATGTTCTTTATTCCCATTAGACAAGGATCAGATCCAGATGACTGAAAAGAACTAAGTTATTACCAATAACTGAGATGGTAGCAATGATTATCACACTATCAATTTTTGTTCATAATTTAAGCATTTTTTGTATATAAATACTCTATTTCTTTGAAGCACAGAATGTTCTACATTTTCCTATCTTACTTGAACACTTCCACCTTTTCTTTCTACCCAGATCACTCACTTTTTCTGTATAACCACATCACTCACTCTCCTCATTAGTATGTTCATATGTCCCTTTAATTTTATTATCTTCATAATAGACAGATATACATAAAAGTCAGACACAACTGAGTGACTAAACACAGCACAGTATATACACAATATTTATTTTTAAAAAGAATAATATTAGGCACAGTTTTATGCATCTTGGCTTTGTTACTCAACCATACCATGCAGAAGCACTGAATCATCTGAAATATATAGCTCTAATTTACATATTTTAATGGCTGCATAATATTCAATTTTATGCATGTTCAGCCATTTATTTGATAATTCTTTACTGATTGGGCATTCATCCCTCCTTAAATAATACTGTGACAAGCATTTTTGTATACACAATTTTATATACTGTGGTCTTATAAGAGGGACCCATAGTTACTCCATTTCTTAGTTGAAGGCATAGATGTTTATTATGTTTATTGGACTCTGATAGAAGTTGAAACATACTGGTTTAGTTGCTAAGTCATGTCTGACTCTTGCAATGCTATAGATTGTAGCCCACCATGCTCCTCTGTCCATGGGCTTCTCCAGGCAAGAAAACTGGGGTGGGTTGCCATTTCCTTCTCCAGGGGATCTGCCTGAACCAGGAATCGAACCTGGGTATCTTGCAGGCAGATTCTTTACCAACTGAGCTACTCTGATAGAAGTTTAAACGTATCACAGCCCCATACACCTTCTAGCCTGACCAGCAATAAGTGTTATTGCTCTTGCTTTTAAATCTTATCACTTTAATGGGTAAAATTAAAGTAGTTGCTATACTTTTATTTTCAGTTTATATTTATAGTAAAGATATAAATCCTTAATCTATCATCTGAATTAAAACATTTTTTTTTGAAATTAAATGTTATCTATTGACATTAGTTGAGGTAACTTTTGGTATAAGATTTTAAAAGTTTGCTTTCCCTACATAATCTAGATTTCCAGTCTTAGTTAAAATATGTAACCTTTATATTGTACATTCTTCTCATAAAATGTTTCACATTTTTTTTAAAAATTGGATTTTAAGGTTGTTTCCCAAATTTTCACTTAATATATGAGCGTATAAATCTGAGTAAGTCATTAGCATGTGTAGTCTTAGTTTTATCATTTGTGATATAGAAATGATACTATTTAAGTGCTATTGTAACAATCTGCTTATTATAAAGGTCACATCATATGGTGTATGTTAACAAATCATATGATGGACTGTAAACCCTACAGTATAAATGCCAGTTATTTTAATAAACTAATAGGAAGATAATCAAGAACCATAAATAAGCAATTTTCAAAGTGTTTTTCAATTTTTATGCAAAAGCTATTAAATTACGGTATAATTTCAGAAGACAATTTAGTGCTTGATGCATTTGCTGATCAACTTGGTATTGCTGCCTCAGGATTTATGTTTTGTTTGAGTTGTTATAAAGTTATAACTTTAAAATTCAGTTTACTCTGTATGAATTGATGATCTCATTTAAAAATATTCTAAGCCACATCAGTGTTCTTAGGCAGTCGTGAATTTCATGAGATAATGACACATTAGCTGAAGAAGAATTTCCTGTTTTCAGTTTTGGGTGCTTTGCAGTTTTGCAGTATGCCTCTAATTTTATGAGAAAGTTACATGGAAAAAAATGTGACAGTGTAAGGCTATGAACCAAAATATTTTTGGGATAAACTATCTAGCATATAAATAATTACATTTTTTTTTTCGGGAAGCAAATATTTAAGAGCAGAGGCAAGCAAAGCCCTGTTTGAATGAATAAATAAAGATCTGTGCTTTTAGTCATAAAACCAGACACAATCTCCTGTTACTGCTTAGACTTCATTCATGTTTTCTTCTTGACTGATCAAAATTAGAAAAGGAAATCAATAAAAATTACCCTTGTTGTGAAATTTTAGTCTCCTTAAAATGGTAGTTATAACGGGGCCTCAATCTACTCAATCTCCCACTGCCTGCCTCTCTCCTGCCTGGAGTTCCCAGAGGCCAAATTCCAAGGGAGACTCTTAAAACCCCATACCCATATACATGCCATTTCAAGGGGTCTGGAATTCTCTTTTCAGACCTTTTTAGCTCGAAAATTCCTTTTCTTTTTACTTCTGATTCTTAATGCAATTTTACCTTTTATATTTAACTAAGTTATAGCTTTTAGGCATGTCAGGAGAATGAATTTTTTTTTTTTTAGTTTAAGTAGTAAAAGTTATACAGGCTATTATTCTTCTCCGTGAATGAACTTTATACAGTAAGCAGAGACACATAAAGAATGAAAAAAAACAAAACAAAACAATTCTTAATACCCTTTCGTTTTTCCTCTGTAAACCATGATGAAAATAGGAAGGCTTCAAGCCAAATGAGAGAGTTAAGAGTTCAGTTCCTGACAGCTCTGTATCGGTAGGGGAACAAGATCAACTGAGAAGGGGCACGGTGCGCTGTTCTAACAGCGATTGTTCTGGAGAAATATGGAACCTTTCATTAAGGGATAGAAGCACAGAAATTTCTATCTGTAGAGTTCAGAATGCACAATAGTGACATTCTAGCAAAGGATGAGACCTGGTTTTTCAGGCTGCCCTGGAAAGAGGTTTTCACTAACCTGCCTCTTTTTGTATACTCTGACTCTTACTGAAAGTTAGAGGCCAAGCCACCTGCTTGCTTCAGGGATGGCCTGAACGGTGCCTGTTGGGTGTCTCCAGGTAAAAATATTAATTCTTTTAAAAGTTAGTGAGAGCCAAAAATCTGTTCACATTTTAAGCTATCAGAAAAAAAAATACATCCAAATTACATTATTATAAGTGAGTTTCATGAGCAACTCTGACTATCTGCACTTTGGAAGACATTTTAGTGATTAAAGTAATTATTTTATTAAATGGTATTTCTTGGTTTTATGAGGGTCCCAGAGAAAGAGGATAGTCTGAGGGACTTAATAATAAAACACTGTCTTACGCTGTATTTTAAATTATTTATTTGGTTGTACATTTCTTCCACTAAACCAGGAGCTCCTTGAGGTCAGAGGAATGGAATGAAAAACAGATGGACTTTGGTATGAGTTGACCATGTGTTTAACTACTGGCTATGTGACCTTGGGCAAGTTATTTAACTTTTGGAGCTTTGTTTTTGTTTAATTTCTAAAACCTCCTGGAAACTATTCTGCACAAGCCTGCCACATTCAAAACATATGGTACATATTCATGAAGTGAATTAATGGAATAATTAATTAATTAATGGCTCTACATATGAAAATATTTCAATGCTATTTATTAGTATCTGTGTGATGAAGAGTATAAATGGAATAAATTTAAATGTAAGGTGTTCTGTATAGAATCAGATGATGATAGAGATGAAATTTGTTCAGAAATAATTCTAGGCTTGTTAATCTCAATAATGAAGGTGAGGAGACATTTCAGAAACATCTAGTTCTATGTATGATATATTATATAGATTATCTCCAGAGGGGATTCTGTTATGTTTGAAATTTGGTTATAAGTCATATTCTGACATTTATTTCTCTGTTATACCATTATACAGTATTGAGATATTTAATTATTTCTTTCATAATCTCTGTCTAAGTAAAGAGTCAAATTTTCAGCCAAATAGCTCCATCTGTAAAGGACAAAATTGACCCAAGTTTCTGTGACTTTTGGGGATCCTACAGGGTCTAATACTGAATTTGCAATACAGTGCACTTTCTCACTAAACTTTTATGCTTGGGAAATGCCAGAGTTAGAAAGATGGAGCCTCATCACAGAAGTAATTAAAATGGAACTGAGAAACAAATGAAGAGAATTCATTACCTGAAGAGGTAAATTTTGTCCCATTTGAAATTAATGTCTGTGTTTATTCAATGTTTAATGAGTTAAGGGGTCACAAGATAAAGGAACCAGGATACACAGGGTGACTTCAGACCTTGACTGTTTTATAGTCAGATGATGTCTGTCTGGTGGTTAATTTAAAAGAAAAAAAAAGGAAAAACAGAAAAAGTAGGACTAACTTCAAGCTGGGAAGATATGTTTGCTGACAGAAACTTGCGGAAAGAGACTGACTTTAAAAAAGGAGCTGCTTGTTTGGAGCAAGAAAAAGTAGCTTGTAAAGACAAATATTGTCAGAGAGTGAGGCCTGTGGTTAAGTTCAGATGAATGAACACAACACTTTTGCAATCATAGGAACAGTAAGCCTAGGAAGACTAAGCAGTTTTATCTGAGAAGTAGAAAAAGGAATCATTTGTGGAAGGTTTATGACAGAGAGTGAACACTTTGGATGAGATTTTTGTTACAAAGATATGTTTAGTTTTTAAATCTAAAGATTTAGAAAATGTTGTCTTTTACCACTTTCATTTTACTCCATCAGCAGGCCTGGTGAAGCATTTTGATAGTCAAAATCTTGGTACTTATCCCCAAAACCCATCAGGTAAGATAGCTGCAGAGAGTAATCACAGCTTTACATGGAGTGCACAGAAGATCTGCTTTATTATTAAACATAAAACTTCACTGTTTCTTTACATCTGATGATAAATGATGTATCACTGATGGAAAGTGTCATGATTTTTTTTACAATTACAAAATAGAATGAAATCTGAACTTTCATTTCTAAAAATAAAAATGATTCAATTATAGTAATTGTCTCATAAATTTTAGATGATATCCTCAAATGGCAAATCTGTCATTGTCAAACACACAGCCCCCAAATCCTTTTATGGAACAATTAGGAAGCTGGAACTCCATGTATTTTTTTCCATTATGTCATCTTGCCTGGCATGAAAATTGTGAGAGTGCTGAATCTTTGAATATAGTTCTGTATGTTGGAAAGAGCCAAGAAATGAAAATTAAGAGAGTTATGTTCCAGTCCTTTCAAGACTTGATAAACAGCTACAAGACCTTGGCAAATCACTTAACATCTATGTACTTTTATCATTTATAAAATAAAGACGTTGGACTTAATGATGCATTGTATCTAAAATCAAACCATCTTTTACCATCTAGGTCAGATGTCCAGGCATCAAACTCAGGAACTTGGGACTCATTCTAGATGTCAAACCCAATATATCACTATGATTTACTGATGAGTTTTCCTTTAGTAATTTCCTACATGTAATTGTCATTTGGTTTCCAGTTAATTGGTGCAGGCCTTCATCTCTTGCTTGTACTACTGGAGGAGTCCCTTACCTGCTTTATATCTTCTTCCTTAGGTGTTGCTAAGACCTCCAGTATCTTGTTTTTAATGCATTTCCTTCAAACAGAAAACTAATGATTACAACACCCTATCTGAAATAATTTAATAGTTCCACCTAAATCCTTAGCATGCTATTCAAGACCCTTCATAATTATTCTCTTTCTAGACTCAATTCTCATCACAGTCTTAGCTCCTGATTTGATCCTCTCTCATACATCCTTTCCCTTGTATTCATTTATTTGCATTTTTCTGAAGGCACCAGAGAGGGTAAATCTTGACATTTTGTAGAGTTGTTTTCACTCTCTGGGCTTCTTTGCTTCCCACAGTGAATCTTAGTGAACTATATCCCTTTATAGATATCCTAAGCATCATTCTACTCAAGGGACATTCTTGCTGCTCTTTCCTCACTCCACATCACCTGTTCAAAGTAGGCCCCATTAGCTTGTTGTGCCCACTGCCTTGTACTTATATCACAGAACCAATTGCATTTCATTGCTATATATGCACTTATGTGTGCCTATAAATGCATTTATTCCAGCTTTATTTTTATTGTCAACTCTTAGAATTAGAGCTGACAAGTTGACATTTACATTAAAATTCATAAGAATTGCCTTTGTAAAGGTAAACTGCTCTTTAATTCATAAACAGTCTTTGAAGTTCCCTGAATTTGTGGGTACTTTATTGACTGCAGTTTTTGTCCATATACAGAAAATAGTTGTGCTGTTTTTTATATCAGGATCTGAAAATACTGGTTGAGATTTACATGGAGATGTGTATCTGATGATTTGAAGAATTAGTTATCTAGTTTGTTTTTCTCAGTATTCTGGTGTTGTAAAACTTGTGATGAATTTAGGGTTGTCCTAGCACAAGTTAAGAAAAATGATGTTTCTTTCATGTGAAATCTTTGAAATTTCTTTATTAGTTTCTATTAGAATAAGAGATCTAATGTTTCCTTGGGTATTACAGTGTACTTATAAAAACAATATGTGGTAGTTTTATAATAAAGTTAATTTCTCACATGCTCTTTTCATGATCCTAGACTCAAACTATCTTCCTGCATTCCTTGTTTCTTATTTTCCTTCTAAAAATGCATTAAGCAACATTTCTGCCACTCACTGCATTAGGAACCTGATAATCAAGCATAAACACATGCTTACACATACACCTACGAAAAAGGCCTGAACTTCTGGAGTTTACATTCTAAGAAGGGGAAAAGAAAAAAGAAATACTTACTGAGATGTGGCAACTATAAAAATACAAGAAAAGATGTAGAGGTCTTTTTTGTGATGATATTTTCAAAGGCATTTTACGACTAATGTAATTCACCAAGCAGAAAAAAGGAGGAAAGCATTTCTGTTAAAGGATGAGTAGATATAAAGTCTCAAAGTAAGAGAATACCACCTTCAGCTTGTCTGAAGTACAGAGCTTGTGTTGGGAAATAGTACAACATAGGCAGAAAGGCCAATCTTAGGTGAGTTTACAAAGACTTGCTGTGATGCTAAGAAGGTCTAGAGCTGATAAGATTTATTAAAAAAAAAAAAAAAGAGAGAGAGAGAGAATCATTGAAAACATATTGATAGGGCAGGGACATATCCAATGTGCATTTTAAAATTGTTGCCTAGTCTGTAGTATGGGATGGAAATTGAAGTAACAAAGACCAGTTAAGAGACTCTTGCAATAATTCAAATGAAGTTTGATGAAGGTTCATATTAATTCACTGGTGATAGGAATAGAGGTAGCAAGAATACATAGAAGAACTATACAATGAAGATTTTAATGACACAGACAACCATGATGGAGTGATCACTTATCTACAGCCAGATATCCTGGAGTGTGAAGTCAAGTGGGCCTTAGGAAGCATCACTCAAATCAAAGCTAGTGGAGGTGATGGAATTCCAGCTGAGCTATTTCAAATCCTAAAAGATGATGCTGGAAAAGTGCTGCAGTCAGTATGCCAGCAAATTTGGAAAACTCAGCAGTGGCCACAGAACTGGAAAAGGTCGGTTTTCATTCCAGTCCCAAAGAAAGGCAATGCCAAAGAATGTCCAAACTACCACACAATTGTTCTCATCTCACACTAGCAAAGTAATGCTCAAAATTCTCCAAGCTAGGCTTCAATAGAACATGAACCGAGAACTTCCAGATGTTCAGTTGAGTTGAGAAAAGGCAGAGGAACCAGAGATCAAATTGTCAACATCCTTTGGATCATAGAAAAACCAAGAGAATTCCAAAAAACATCTGCTTCTGCTTCACTAGCTATGCTAAAACATTTGAGTGTGTGGATCACAACAAACTGTGGAAAATTCTTAAGGAGTTGGGAATACCAGACCACCTTACCTGCCTGCTGAGAAATCTGTATGCAGGTCAAGAAGTAACATTTAGAACCAGACATGGAACCATGGATTGGTTCCATATTGGGAAAGGAGTATGTCAAGGCTGTATTTTGTCACCTTGCTTATTTAACTTATATGCAGGGTACATCATGCAAAATGCCAGGCTGGATGAAGCACAAGCTGGAATTGAGATTGCTGAGAGAAATATCAACAACCTCAGATATGCAGATGACACCACCCTTATGGTAGACATTGAAGAGGAACTAAAGAGCCTCTTGGTGAAAGTGACAGAGGCAAGTAAAAAAGCTAGCTTAAAACTCAACATTCAAAAATCAAAGATCATGGCATCTGGTCTCATCACTTCATGGTAAATAGATGGGGAAACAATGGAAACAGTGACAGAATTTATTTTCTTGGGTTCCAAAGTCACTGCAGATGGTGACTGTAGCCCTGAAATTAAAAGATGCTTGGTCCTTGGAAAAAAGCTTTGACCAACCTAGATAGTACATTAAAAAGCAGAGCCATTACTTTGCTGACAAAGGTCCATCTAGTCAAAGCTATGATTTTTCCAGTAGTCATGTATGGATGTGAGAGTTGGACCATAAAGAAGCTTGGGCGCTGAAGAGTTGATGTGTTTGAACTGTGGTGTTGGATAAGACTCTTGAGAATCCCTTGGACAGCAAGGAGATCAAACCTGTTGATCCTAAAGGAAATCAGTTCTGAATATTCATTGGAAGGACTGATGCTGAAACTGAAGCTGAAGCTTCAGTACTTTAGCCACCCAATGTGAAGAACAGACTCATTGGAAAAGACCCTGATTCTGGGAAAGATTGAAGGCAGGAGGAGAAGGGGGTGACAGAGGATGAGATGGTTGGATGGCATCACCATCTATTAGTTTGAGCAAGCTCTAGGAGTTGGTGAAGGACAGGGAAGCCTGACATGCTGCAGTCCATGGGGTCCCAAAGAGTAGGACATGACTTAATGACTGAACTGAGCTAAAGGGATTTTTTTAAGAGGTAAATATAAGATTTAGTGACTCATTAGGTATAGAAGATGGAGGAGTATAAGACAATATGCTGGTCTTAATTTAGGAAGACTCTAGAATTTGATGCCTATAAGGAAGCAAAAGTTAAAAGGAAAAAAAAAAAGAGAGAGAATTGGAGGAGGAGGGATGGTACGGAGAGGGAGGTAGGAGGAGGGTTCAGGATGGGGAACACATGTATACCTGTGGCGGATTCATGTTGATATATGGTAAAACCAATACAATATTGTAAAGTTAAAAAATAAAATAAAAAAAAAGTAATTACTAAACATAAAATAAAAAAAAAGTAATACAGGTTGAAAGCAAAAAAAAAACCCAAACAAACAAAAAAAAGAGGTTAGGTTTAAATTATGCTAAATATGGGATGCCTTTAAGGCGATAATCTATATTTTGAAGATAATAAGAAATGTGGGTCTGTATAAGTTAATATCTTATTTGTCTAAGTTTAACAGAAAACCCACAATCTGTGGCTTAACCACACAATGGTTTATTTTTCTTTCATAACAGTAAATCCAAAGGTGCTGACATTGCTCTGCTGCCCAGTAACATTAAGACCCACATTTCTCTCATTATCCTGTTGTCTTTTTTTTTTTTTTCTCTCTCATTCTGCTCACCCAGTGGTAACAAGATGGCTTCTCCATCTCACTTAAATTCCCATTTGAAGCAGATGAAGAAGGAGGAAGGCAGTGACAAAACCAGAAATAATATCTTTCCAATAACTCCCCAGAAAGACTATTTCCACAAGAGTAGCATAAGGAATTCTGTAGGTATACTTTCCAGAAAAAACACCCAAAAGTGATAATAATTATTTCTTTTAAAAGCCTCCAATATTTGAAGTCTCTGGAAATTGTCTTAAATGTGTGCTACAAATCAAATCTGTCAGAAGAGCAGCAGGTCTGTAGCCTTGGAGCCACAGTCTATTCACTCTCTTTCTGAAAAACCCAGGTCACCATCTGGGGCCTATAATCTGGTGGTTTGTGACCAAGAAGAGGGGTCTCCCTCTTCCCTAAGCTCGAGTCAAGGGCTATGGTATCTCCCTAGGTGAAACAGGCCATGAGCATTTCTTATCTACCCCAGCATTATAAGCTGAAGACAAATTCTCAGCAAATACATGGATCCCCCTCCCTCCTTTCACCCCTCAGGTTCTACCTCATGGATAGTAGACCAAGAAAAGTGCCGATAGCCTTTGTCCCAGTTATCACTTAGAGACTAAGTTCTGTGTTGGCATATGCAACCTCAGAATACTAGAAACACTGCCCCAACCCAGAATCCTTCTCTGAAGGCAGGGATGTCATCTCAACAAAAGTCAGCCACTTTCCCTTACTCCCAGTTTTGAACCAGTGGCTCAGAGATTTTGCCTATAGGGATAAGAAGGATATAAGAATAGAGAACTATGCTGTGTGCATGCATGCTCAGTCATATCTGACTCTTTGAGATCCCTGGGATTGTAGCCTGCCAGGTTCCTCTGTTCATGGAATTTACCAGGCAACAATATTGGAGTGAGGAGCCATTTCTTCCTCCAGGGAATTTTCCTGACCCAGCGATCGAACCCACATCTCTTGCATCTTCTGCATTGGCAGGTGGATTCTGTAAAAACTGAGCCAGCTGGGAAGCCCTGAGACCTATGGAGCAAATTGATTTTATTGGACAGTGTGCAGAGAAGTTCAAACCTAAAGTTGCTCTCTCTGTGACTCACATCTCTATTAACTGATGAGTGGGTAAATAAAATATTGTCTATTCACACAATGAGATATTATCAGCAATAAAAAGGAATAATGAACTTTGAGTGATATTATATGTAATTACTGAATTTGCTTATGCACTAACACTTGGTGCTAAATCAATATCCAGCAATAAAATATGTTTAGTGCAAGAGAAAATGAGATAACTGTGGGAACTAATGAATACCAGGGGTCCAGATGGGAACTAAGAAAATAAGCATGTCATATAATGAACGGGTTCAGCAATGAAAGTGATCTCATGAGAAACAGATTCAAAGTATGATCACCCTGTTTGAACTTAGGAGGTTTTTTAGAGCTCCGTTCATTTTCAAAGTGAAAGAGTTCCAAACATAGGCTGCTGCCACCTTTAGGGATTAAAATATTCATCCCAGTGAGAGGATAGAGCAGCTTTGAACAAAATCAACCACTTGTGGTTAACAGAGAGGATACAGAGGTGTTAAACTTGTTTGCTTAGTGCACCATGTTCATTCAGCCTTCCAAATATTAAAAACAGAACATTTTGCCAATTACACGTATGTTTAAAAAATTCATCGATATGCACCTCCTAGGACCAAATATTACTGCCAGTATTTTTCCAGTTATTCAATGTTTCAAAAAATTATCTACAATGGACTATTACTTAAGTTCTGTTAAACTTAGTCATTTTCCTGGCTCATAACAGTACTAGAACTCACATCTGAAGAGCTATAGGATGATGGAAGTCTTATAAAACTAATTGTTCTTAAAAAAATTTAAAACATGCATCTGTGGTAACGTACAGCACTATATTGTTCTTCTGAGATACGGGAAGAGGAGAAACTGTTTAAAGTCATATGACAGGTTATTATATTGGCTAATGTGAAATGTTCATCTGACAAACTTATTGAGTTTGATTTGTGTGCTTAACCCCACAGCAAATTTTACAGTTTATCTCATCTCCTGCCTCTTCCCCCTCCCATGCTGACATCAACAAATGCACCACCTGAAAAAAAAAAAAAAACACATAAGAAAAACACCTGGAGTATTAAAGTGTTTTAACCAGTATGATTTATGTTAATGGTACAGAAGAGAATATTTTTTGGTTCTCAAAAACATAACAGGCAATTGATGTGCCATATTGCAGTATGGTTTTAGCTATCAACATGTCAAGATTTAGTTTTGCTGTTAACGTTTTACGATTTAGAAGGCTATAAGAATATGTGCAGTGTAGCAACAATACAGGTTTCATTCCCACAGCTATATTTATCAGGCTCTCATTTTTTCCTCTTTTTATAGGAAAAAAACTGAAAAAGAAAGAGGGTAGGAGAGACAGGCATCCACTCACTATATTTTATTTTCTTTATTATGTCAAGTAATGAGAAATAAAGAGACAGAAAACCGTGCTCTTAATAGCCTATGCTCAGACCAAATAGGATTGTAGATGAAGGAATCACAGTATATTTTATTGGTTTATTATCTCCAAGAGATAACTTAACCATGTCAAAGAATGTACCATTTGATCCCAGACTTTCATCAATTACAAGAGCCCCAGGGTTAAGGATTTATTGTGCAAGCTACTTGAATGGAAGTTCTTGGTAATGGTAGACACGTGCCAGTGAGTGAGAGGCAGAGGAACATCACCTGAAGGCTCTAATAGTGTTCTTCAAGGCTGCAAGGCTGCAGCTAACAGGGTTTAGCTGATGCATAAAGAGTAAGTTAGTAGACAATATTAATATATTATATAATCTAGGCTTAATTCTGACATTTGGAACAAGTCTACCTTTGGTTGGTCATTATTTTCTGGCTCTACACAGATAATGCATTTCTAATACCATTGCTCCTGGAGAACACTGTTAGTATCAATATTTATGTGACCATTGATTCTCAAGGTCAATAGCAGACACAGACTTAAATTAATGAGATATGTAGACTACGTACACATATTTATTTCATGACCAAGGAAAACACTTTAGACTCAGCATACATTTTTAAATGATATTCCACAATGAGCCAGATGGAGTTATTTTTAAAATAATTCTATTTTACAGCTTTTTGAAAGGAAGGCTTTTCCTTTTAAAGTGGAATCAGCTATTCATCAAAAACGGAGAACATTATGTTCTTGGCTTAGTTTTTCCATGGAGAACTCAACATAAACAAAAAAAGAAATTCTAGAATGTGTGCTTTATTTCCCATGCATGAAGAATTGGAGTACACAGACTTTAGAGAGAAAGAATACTTTTTAAAAAAAAGTGTGTGTGTGTGTGTAGACATCATTAAATGTCATTAAATGTATTCTCATATATAAAATTAATACCTTTCTTATCATCTAGATAATTCACTATTTTTGGTTCTTTACATCTTACTCTTTTTCAGCATATGCAAAAATATATTTTAAAGTATTTACATTAAGAGAATTAAATGATTGCTATATCAGTAATCACAATGTCAGTAATTATCATGCCAGTCTCTAAAATGTCCTAACAATAAACAGGAAGCTTGTATATTTATGTGTGCCTATCAGAGGAAGGGTTAGGAGATGAGAAGAAAAAGAGAGAAGGAAAGAGAGGTGGAGAGAGCAGAGGAAGAAAGTGGAAAGGAGAGAATTAGGTAGAGTTTCAAGATCAGGGACATATATATTCAAATATGTTAAGATTTCTTAATGTTGAATATTCTTACCAAAAAAAGAAAACAAAACCAATTTCACCTCCTAAAAATACACAAAAAACCACAAGGACATTTTTGGAGGTGATAGAAAGATTTAGTACCTTGGTTGTGGTGATGGTCTCATGGGTGTATGCATGTATCCAAACTCATCAGAGTGTAAATATAAAGTTTGTGCAAACTTTTTGTGTGTCAGTCATACTTCAATAAAACTAGAAAAAAATGTAATGTTTTTTCTCACACAAGAAATGGAACAATCAAGAGAAAGTGTCAGTTTCACTTAGCAGGCCACTCAGTGAGATTCAGGGTACAAGCTGCTCCAAAATAAATTTATAATTTACAGTGTAGAATAAGTCATACCAAGTACTGGCATCTTGATTGTCGCTCACTCATCACCTCCCTTTTACAGTGAATGAAGTGAGTTGCTCCAAATATAGACCTTTCAATCACTCTGTTATCACCTAAGGGGGACTTCCTTGGTGGCTCAGATGATAAAGAATCTACCTGCAATGTGGGAGACCTGGGTTCGATCCCTGGGTTGGGAAGATTCCCTGGAGAAGGAAATGGTGACCCATTCCAATATTTTTGCCTGGGAATTCCATGGACCGATGGAGCCTGGTGGGCTACAGTCCATATGATCACAAAGAGTTGGACACAGGTGAGCGACTTTCACTATCACCTAAGGCAGAGATACTCACTTAACCTCTAGTGTAGTGCTGGTATTCTTTTGAAGATGTTCTAAGTAAGTATGTCCTCAGTGTTAAAGGACGTACTTTAAATAACAATGTAGCTTTAAATACATTAAAATAACAATGTAGCTTTCTTGTTTTAGACAGCACAATGATTTTGTCTGCCCCTTTGTTATGAGTTTCTGAAGCTTTGATTCTAGGAACTTTGGGACTAGGTCTTTTTCATCTTTATATAAACAAGATAATACATTTTAAAGCTCCCAATTCATTCCAAGCAAATCTTCTACTTCAAAACCTTTGTGAGAACAGGCACGGTATAAATACATAAAATGAAACACTGGACCTGTATGTTGAGCTCAATTGAAAATGATGCCAAATGATATGAAGTCCCAAAGTAGTAACCCTTGGTTACTTTGGGTAGTAACTTTGGGGTTCATATCATTTGGCATCTATATTGATATACAGATATACGGCAAATTGTCTTTCAGATTGAGTGTATACCTGAGCAGATCTGATATATTTGAGAGTTCCCCATACTACAGTACATAAAACAGGTCATTGTTAAATTATTTACAAATGATAAGCCATTAGAAAACCAATGTGGTGTAAGAAAATATTATTCCAATGTAAAAAAAAATCTTCAAAGTAGTTATAATGAAAGGGCTGGCAATAGCCATTTCACAAAATGAATTCTATCTAACAGCATGGCAGCCCATAAAATGAAATTATGTTCTTTCTGTATATGTCAGCTCTGATGATATCTAATCAATAACTCTGCTGTTGTCAAGTTCAGGTTGAATTTTCAGGGAGGAAAAACATGTTACATAGTCTACCTATATTATTTCATAAAGAAATGTTCATTTATTTTAACCATAATCCTTTCAAGAATTGTAAATAGAGAATTATACTTTTCAGTGAGCTATACGTTTAGTGACTTGAAATATTTTTAATATGTCTTAAAGTAGGCTGAATAGAAGATTAAAATATTTTCATGTATATCTTAACAGTTTAGCAGCCTTATTTCATTTAATTTTTTAGTATTTACAGAAAAGAAAAAGTGGGAAAAGCAATTTCATTTAATATATAGCCATTTTAGTCAACTAGAAATATCAATTTTAGAATGTCTTAAAATTAGAGAGCAACACATTTTTTAAAACTCTATAGTCCTTTATTAGAACCAAATATTTTTAAATTTTTTTTATTGAATAGTTGATTTACAATATTATGTTGGTTTCACTGTACAACTTAGTGAGTTTATATTTTATAGATTATACTCCCATTAAAGTTATTATAAAATATTAGTTATGCTCTCTGTGGTGTACAGTGTATTCTGATAGCTTATTTATTTTATACAGAGTGGTTCATACCTCTTAATCCCCTACCCTTAAGAATATCCCACACTTTTCCTCTCCCAACCAGTAACCATGAAATTGTTCTCTGTATCTATGAATCTGTTTCTTTAGAACCAAATATTTTTAATGTGTTAATAACAATAATACTTTTACTTGTTTAGAGCTTTCCAGTTTACAGTGCTTTTATATAACTATTTATTCAGTATATAATTATTTATTCAGTTACTCTGTGCCATGTATAAACTGCATTTTTATTTTGTGGCTGTATTAGGAAACAGATTTTAAGGATTTCTTTAGATTAAAAATATAGGAAGTGAGAATCATAATTTGTGCTCAGTCTATCTTACTTTAATGCCTGAGCCATGTAACCATAAAGAGTATGCTTTGTGAATGTTATGTCATTAATTGTTGAGAACAATTCTGTTACTCAGAAACACCTGTCCTATTTCTTGGTCTCCATGCACTTTTGAGAATCTTCCATTGACTCTGATGTCTTAATTAGACTCAAAGGCCCAACAATAGTTAATATTTTTCATTAACAAAATGATGTCTTTTGATGTTGCCAAGTGGAAATGCCTTCTAACTCCCTTTTTGTCATAATATTTTAATTTCTCTTGAAGAATTCTGCCTCAGAATTCCATTCTGTCCTGAATTTGAGTTATTTTGTGTTCATATTTCCCTAACAGGGTCCATAGGATACATAATATATTGGACATTCAAATGCTGTGTTATTTATTAATTATAATATTTTATACAACACCTATCTTAAGCCTCCCTCAACCGCATAACTCATCCAAACAATTCAAAACATGAAAATATACTATAATATTTTTTTTTGGCTATACTGCATGGCATGTGTGATCTTTTGTTCTCTGACCAGGGATCAAACCAGTGCCCCCTGCAATGGTAGTGCAGAGTCCTATCCACAAGACCACCAGGAAAGTCCCAATATTACTCTAGAATATCTCTTGAACATCTCTTGTAAACTTTCACCTGTTTTTGCTTTAATTCTACTAAATTTTTCAACTCTTTCCCTTTCTGCTATTAAAATACTACAAAGACACCATCTCCCAAATATTGTCTAAATTGTTGTCGAGGTCTACCATTGGAACTTTTCACCATCTGGCTACAAATACTCAACAGCTCTCTACTATTCTCTGAAAAGCTCAAGACCTATATTTAATATAGCATATGAAGCCCTCCATAATCTGGTTCCTGTGCTGTTTATAATACTCTTAGTCTCTCCCTCTTTCCTCCTTTCCCTCTCCAGTCCCATCCCAAGACAGGCTTTGAAAAGTCTTTTTCCAGAAAAGTAAAGGAAGATAAAATGTTCCAAGGGTAAGAAACTAGAAGATAGTGATTTAAACTGACATAGTAAATACTGTTGAGTGTTATGGGCCTGTGAAATGTGCAGGTTGCTTTACACTGAGTCTTCCCTGAAGGCTAACCCATGAGAACTCCGTCCTCAAGACATAATTATCCAAAGGTCTGATCTCCAAACATTATCACATTTGGATTAGGATTTAAACACGAATTTTGGTAGGACATAAACATTTAGGCCAAAGCAGTATATGTTCCAGCTTTCTTGCCCTGTCTTAAACATATCTGAACCATGTTCCACACCATCTTTCAGAAGTCTCAGGATCTGTTTTTGGGTAAACCTAATCAACAAAGGATTAAATCTAAAAACTCCAAAGGGTATGAACATGAGGGTATTCTGACCCCAGCACTGCCCTGTATGTCTGGAGACGTGTGGCTGCCCTGGTGCCCTTGGGATCGGGGCCCTGTGCCAGGATGGTCCCCAGCTGTTCCTGCAGCTTCTTTGTTCTTGTATCTGTATTCTGTTTGTTTATCCAGTAAACCACAGGAACCCCCCCAAAAAATAAAAAAAAATAAAAACTTGGGTCGATTTTGTTTTAAGTTTGTTAGAAAGCAACTGGAGACTTTTTAGCAAGGCAGTATCATGATCTGAGTTACTTTTTAATTAAAAATGTCATGTTAGCTGCTTTTCAGTGAACTGAGTTGAGAGGAAGCAGTGTGACCTGCTAGATGAGTATTCCAGGAGCCTAGCGCTAGTTTGAGGGTATCTTAAACTCCTGTGGAAAATTCAGAAAGATATGGGAATACCAGACCACCTGACCTGCCTCTTGAGAAACGTATATGCGGGTCAGGAAGCAACAGTTAGAACTGGACAGACTGGTTCCAAATAGGAAAAGGAGTACATCAAGGCTGTATATTGTCACCCTGCTTATTTAACTTATATGCAGAGTACATCATGAGAAACGCTGGGCTGGAAGAAGCACAGGCTGGAATCAAGATTGCCAGGAGAAATATCAATAACCTCAGATATGCAGATGACATCACCCTTATGGCAGAAAGTGAAGAGGAACTCAAAAGCCTCTTGATGAAAGTGAAAGAGGAGACTGAAAAAGTTGGCTTAAAGCTCAACATTCAGAAAACTAAGATCATGGCACCTGGTCCCATCACTTCTTGGGAAATAGATGGGGAAACGGTGGAAACAGTATCAGACTTTATTTTTTTGGATACCAAAATCACTGCAGATGGTGATTGCAGCCATGAAATTAAAAGACGCTTACTCCTTGGAAGGAAAGTTATGACCAACCTAGATAGCATATTGAAAAGCAGAGACATTACTTTGCCAACAAAGGTCCGTCTAGTCAAGGCTATGGTTTTTCCTGTGGTCATGTATGGATGTGAGAGTTGGACTGTGAAGAAGGCTGAGCGCCGAAGAATTGATGCTTTTGAACTGTGGTGTTGGAGAAGACTCTTGAGAGTCCCTTGGACTGCAAGGAGACCCAACCAGTCCATTCTAAAGGAGATCAGTCCTGGGTGTTCTTTGGAAGGAATGATGCTAAAGCTGAAACTCCAGTACTTTGGCCACCTCATGTGAAGAGTTGACTCATTGGAAAAG
The DNA here is from genome assembly GCF_027580195.1 of Bos mutus. Taxonomy (NCBI): domain Eukaryota; kingdom Metazoa; phylum Chordata; class Mammalia; order Artiodactyla; family Bovidae; genus Bos; species Bos mutus. Next base: position 78,029,713 of record NC_091625.1, read on the forward strand.
ACTCTGATGCTGGGAAGGATGGGGGGCAGGAGGAGAAGGGGATGACAGAGGATGAGATGGCTGGATGGCATCACTGACTCAATGGACGTGAGTCTGAGTGAACTCCAGGAGTTGGTGATGGACAGGGAGGCCTGGAGTGCTGCAACTCATGGGGTCAAAAGAATCAAACACGACTGAGCGACTGAACTGAACTCCTTTAATTCACATGAAGGGAAATGCATAATGGAATTATGTGTCTTGAGAGCAAATTAACAAAATTTAAGGTTTGAATGAAATAATAGTGTGAAGGAAAGGGAGAAATAAAAGATAACACTTAGATTTTAGCTTATTGGATATTGCCACCATTTAAACAAGATGGGAAAAAAAGCTGGAAGAGGAGCAAGTTTATAAGTAAAACAAACCATTGTTATCTGTGTTAAGATTATGCCAAATATTAAGCCAAATAGATATTGTAAGACTCATCTGGAACTCAGAGAAGTTGGTACTGAAGATCCAGCTGTGAGAGTTACTGGCATACAGAAAGTATTTAAACGTCATGGATCCAGATGATCTCAGCTAGTTTAAATATAAATGGAAAAGAAAAGGGTGATAAGAATGGAATGTCTTGTCCCTCACAGGATGTTGTTGTTGTTTAGTCACTAAGTCATGTCTGACTCTTTTGCCACACCCTGGACTGTAGCCCACTAGACTCCTCTGCCCATGGGATTTCCCAGACAAGAATAGTGGAGTGGGTTGCTATTTCGTACTCCAGGGGATCGTCCTGACCCAGAGATCTAATCTCTGTCTCCAGAAATCAAACCTGCATCTCCTGCATTGACAGGCAGATTTTTTACCACTGAGCCACTAGAGAAGCCTCTCACAGGATGAGATGACTGTAAAGGAGATGAGGAAGAAGGACTGTACAGTAAGAGTGAAACCAATAGAGCACCAGGTGGAAAATGCCTTTAAATATGGACAAAGTGTTCAAGTACCAGAATAGACAGTGGTGTGTGTTAGGGACCTTACCATTTATCTTTTCAAGATCAAGTTCAGTCAAGTTTGGCATGAAAAGCCTAATACATGAGGTCTGAAAAAGTTAATAATGGCTACATTGATATGATGTGGGAAATGGAAACAGAGATTTAACATATCTCAAGAAAAATTCATTGTAAAGCAGAGAAGGGAAATGGAATGGTAGTTGCCCATGTATGGTGATGTACTCAGGATAATTCTTTTCTTTTAGAATGGAACTTGGAAGATGGTTGTATGCTTAAAGAAAATATCCAGTTTTTAGAAGTCCTTACCTTCCACTTAATTCTCTTTTCTGTATGTGATTGTTATGGATTGAATATTTGTGTCCTCTCAAAACTCATAGTAAAACTCTACTCCCTAATATGTTGGTATTAAGAGGTGGGGAATTTGGGAAATAATTAGGGTTAGATGAAATCAAAAGATGCTTACTCCTTGGAAAGAAAGTTATGACCAACCTAGATAGCATATTCAAATGCAGAGACATTACTTTGCCAACAAAGGTCCGTCTAGTCAAGGCTATGGTTTTTCCTGTGGTCATGTATGGATGTGAGAGTTGGACTGTGAAGAAAGCTGAGCGCCAAAGAATTGATACTTTTGAACTGTGGTGTTGGATAAGACTCTTGAGAGTCTCTTGGACTTCAGGGAGATCCAACCAGTGCATTCTGAAGGAGATCAGCCCTGGGATTTCTTTGGAAGGAATGATGCTAAAGCTGAAACTCCAGTACTTTGGCCACCTCATGCGAAGAGTTGACTCACTGGCAAAGACTCTGATGCTGGGAGGGATTGGGGGCAGGAGGGGAAGGGGACGACAGAGGATGAGATGGCTGGATGGCATCACTGACTCGATGGACGTGAGTCTGAGTGAACTCCGGGAATTGGTGATAGACAGGGAGGCCTGGCATGCTGCGATTCATGGGGTCGCAAAGAGTCGGACACGATTGAGCCACTGAACTGAACTGAACTGCAGTCAAGAAGGTGGATGCCCTTCTCTGCTATGTAAGGGTATAATGAGAAGTTGGTGGTCTGCAACCCAAAAGAGGGCCCTCACTAGCACCTGACCATACTGGCACCCTGAACTCAGATTTTCAGGCTTCAGAACTGTGAGAACTAAATTTCTGATATTTCTAAGCTACTCAGTCTATGCTACTTTGTTTTAACAACACAAATTGACTAAGGCAGCTCAACTTATTACTTTCACACTATGTCAATGATAGTTACATTTTTTACTGTATATATATAACTGCATCTTTAATGCTTGGTTTCAGGTTGAATCTTAAAACTAAAAAAAAAATTCATAAATCAGTGTAGACCTGACTGTGACTACATATTATTATTAATTCTATAACTGAGTACCATACCTTAACATTTCCTTTCTTTCATATTTGGTTTGTCTAAAGAGTAAAATTGCAGTTCATTTTTTCTTACTCTACTTGCCTTTATCACTTATTCATTTTTTTTCCAGTAATCCGTTCAATCAGGTACATGTTTTCCTGATTACCACCCACGATTCATAGCCATCTGCTCCTTTGTGGACTGACAAGTGTACTACCTAGGATGTCTTTCCCAGAGACATCCTAGGACCTCCCTCCTCTCTTCTCCCAAATTTGGATCTGCCATTTTTTTGTACCCTGCTTTTATTTTGACTAACTTTCACATTTGCTAATGGATCTTCCTAAGAAAGAGCAAGGAGTACATATTCTGAATTTGTATTACAAATGTGTCTTTATTCTCCATTCATGCTAAAGGAACACTCAGCTGTGTATAGAATTCTAATATGAAATCACATTTATTCAGAATTTTGAGGGCATTTTTCTAATATGATTTATTATAAAATCTGAAAATAAATCCAAGATTAACCTTGTTTATATCCTTATAGGCAAGAAGTAATGCTTTCCATTTTTTGTTTTCCTCCCTGAAAACTTTTAGTATCTTTTATTTATTTTTTTAACTTATAGACTTTTTCATAGAACAATTTTGGATTTATAGAAAAATTAGGCAGGTAGTATAGAGAGTTTCCATATGATCATCCAGCACACAGTTTCCCCTATTTTTCACAACCTGCATTTGTGTGGGACGTTTGCGGCAAAGTTCACTGATATTTATTCATGATTGTTAACTAAGTTCATACTTGACACTGAGGATCAACTTTTGTGCTCCACACTCACGGGTTTTGGAAAATGCAAAGTGTCATGTAGTCACCATTACAGTATCACACAGAAGAGTTTCACTACCTTAAAAATCCCCTGTGCTTCATCTAATGGCAGAAAGTGAAGAGGAACTAAAAAATCTCCTTTTGAGGGTGAAAGAGGAGAATGAAAAAGTGGCTTGTCAACATTCAAAAAACGGCTTCCAGTCCTGTCACTTTACAGCAAATAGAAGGGGAAAAAGTGAAAACCGCAGTTTTTTTTTTTTTTTTTTCTGTACTGCAAAATCACCATTGATGGTGACTACAGCCATGAACTTAAAAGACACTTGCTCCTTGGAAGGAAGCTATGACAAACCTAGACAGCATATTAAAAAGCAGAGGCATCAATTTGCCTACAAAGGTCCATATAGTCAAGCTATGAATCTTTTCAGTAGTCATGTATGGATGTTGAGAATTGGGCCATAAAGAAGGCTGAGCACTTTTGAATTGTGGTGCTGGAGAAGACTCTTGAGAGTTCATTGGACAGCAAGAAGATCAAACTAGCCAATTCTAAAGGAAATAAACCCTGAATATTCATTGGCAGGACTGATGATGAAGCTGAAGCTTCAATACTTTAGCCACGAATTGGCTGCAACAAAGAGCCAACTCATTGGAAAAGATCCTGATGCTGGGGAAGACTGAAGGCAAAGGAGAAGGGGTGGTAAAGGATGAGATGGTTAGACAGTATCGCCAATTCGGTGGACATGAATTTGAGCAAACTCTGGTAGATAGTAAAGGACAGGGAAGCCTAGAATGGTGCAGTACATGGGGTCACAAACAATTGGACATAGAGGCTGAACAACAACAATGCTTCATCTGTTCATCTCTACCCCAGTCCTACTTCTCCACCATATTCACCCTACTTCCCAGGCTCCAACATTCCTGGCTATCACTTTTTTTTTTACTACCATAATAGTTTTCTTTTTCCAGAATGTCATATGATTGAAACCATAGAGTTTGTAGTCTTTTCAGATTGGCTTCTTTACCTTAGCAATAGACACTGATGGTTCTTCTATGGCTTTTGTGGTTTGAATATTCATCTTTCATTTTTATTGTTGAACAATATTCTATTGCATGGATTTACCATAGTTTATTTATCCATTCACTTGCTGAAGGATTTATTAGCTGCTTCTAGCTTATGAACAAAGCTGCTATAAATATTCATGCATAAGTTTTTGTAAGGACATCACTTTTAACTCAACTGGATAAATATTTTGGAGCATAATTAGCTCAGTCATATTGTCAAGACTGTACTTAGCTTTGGAAGAACTACCAAACTGTCTTTCAAAGCAAAATGGTTGTACCATTTTGCATTCCTATCAGGAATAAATGAAAGTTCTTGCTGCTCCACACTCTCTCCAGCAGTTGGCATTTGTCAGTTTAGCTAGTCCACTATTGGTTTGTTTTGGTATTTCATCATTTGTGTTAATCTTAAATTCCCTAATAACATATAATATTGAGCATCTTTTCATATGCTTCATACTTGCACATAATTTTTGGAGTGGTGACTATTCAGCTTCCTTCCCATTTTAAAACTTTTACATATTGGAACTGAAACAGGGAATATAAAGCATTTTTAATAATTTTTAGTGGGCTTGCGATTCTCCTAAAATTTGACAATAGTATGACAAGTTTTTTTAAAAACTTCACTTTTCTATACATTCCATAGGTTCCTTTAATATATATACGCATGTCCTTCATGAGAAATTGTACTTCATTATTTTTGTTTAGAAAATATTCTTCAACACTACTAAATTTTCCCTATTCTGCTAAAATTCATGTTAGTCATACTAGTCATAATATTAGTCATATTAGAGTGTTGACCCTTTGGGTTAATCATTTTTTTTTTATCGGACCTCTCATACTTTCAAAGGAATTTCTTTGAATTTATCTTCCTAAACTATTTTTTCTAGCATTTATCTTATTCACCTGAATTTTAATTTTTCACATTTTGTACTTGTTTGGTGTGTATGATATCTTCTTAAATGTGCCTTAAGACACAGCAGATTCTTTTCTTCTAAATATACATCAGTTTTGTTTACTCCAGAATAATTTTTCTCCTTCATCTTGGTCTCTTTTCTTTTTGTTATAGGATTCCCTGAGACATTTCCTGTTATTGATTTTTTGTCCATATTGGAAAAAATGAGAGTGAAAAACTGATGGAATCTCTTTGTATGTGGGTGGGAACTGTTTTACAGGCAGACTCAGTTTTGTATTAGTCAGAAAGTTGGTAGTTATTCTGAGGAAACCCTAACTGTTACAGTGTAAAGAGTTTTCTCTGGATATCCTTTGTGGTAGCAGTAGTTGTGGAAGGGGATTTATATGATCAGTATTTCACTAACTTCCTCTTTTCAGCACTCATTTTACTACTGTCCTCCAGCATAACTGGGATTTGCAAATTTTAAGCTTTTCCCCCCAAGCCAAAAGGAAGATTCTGTAGGCGGGAACTCCTTCCATCTGCTCTTTGTCCTTTCAAACTTGATTAAATAAATCCATCTGTGTCTATATTTATGTCTATGTTTATTAATTATAAATATATTCATATATATCTATCAGTCCACATATCTGTTGTTCTATTTATCTGTGAATGAAAATTAGGAGTCTAAGAACTAAACAGATTTTAAAAATAGCATTACCTAATAAAACTATTTTGTATATGAAGAATTTTATGAGTAATGAGTAGGGAAAAAAAAAAGAAAACTTGTAACCATGATTTTTAAAAAGTTTATTTTAAGCAAAAACTTATTGAATTTGAAAAAAACTACCCTTCTCATCAAGGGACAGGGAAGCCTGGTGTGCTGCAATCCCTGAGGTTGCAAAGGGTTGGACACGACTGACTGACTGAATTGAACTGAACTCTCATCAAGGATCTCTAAGTCAAGCTTGCTTCATGAATACTGAGGAGGCACAAAATTATATTAGAAAATATTTATTACTGTGAGCTACATAAGTAAAGTGGCATCCTCGCTACTTAAGGAGAGAGATTCAGTTTATTCAGTGCTTCATCAGAAGGCTACATTGCTTTCTGAGGAGTATGAAATGTTTGTAAGTTTGAAAGAAAACATCTAATGTGGGAGAGGAATCTGGCAGGAGACACAGTGAATTTATTGAAGATCTTTTCATGTCAGGACTTTGCTTTGCTGGCCATGGTTATATAAATATTGCAATGATTTTAATCTTGTACCTCTCCCCAACCCAATGCCACCATGACTGTCTTTCTCTTCAACTCCATAACCACATGCTGGCAACACTCCACTCGAGCTGTCAGTGAGCAAAGTGAAGACGGTACTTAGGTTTCTGATAAAGCAAAAATCTAATGTACATTAAGACAAATACTCCCCCTGTGATTCTTGTACTTTAAGGCAAGCTTTCCCCATAACTTACAGAGAAGGAATGCATGTTTATATGGAAAATTTTAATATCTGTAAACCATAGATGTCTAAGCTGTTACCCCTCCAGTGTTCATTCCCTGGCAAGGGCCAGTGTCCCACTTCATTTCATTTTTCTTTTCTTTGATCAACATTCTTGTTCTGTGATTCAGTTCCTCTATGCCCAGCTGTTAGCTTTTCAAAAAAAAAACAAACTACTAATACATATAATTTATTTCCACTTAGGAGCCTGCAGCTTACAGTGTTACTTCTGGTAGCATATTTAGTATTTTTGTTAGAGATTTTTCAGGAATTACCAGATCTTTAACACAATGGAGACATCACTAATTCTAATGAGAAAGACATTATTACAGACCACCAGTAAAGATATTCTAGCTCCTCTGAAAATATTTCCTAAGCACCTGGGAGTTGGGTTGGGAGAATTTCTCAGCTATAACTTGAAAAGCATATTAAACAACAAATAGTCCAGCAAAAAAATGGGCAGAAGATCTAAAGAGACATTCCTCCAAAGAAGATATACAAATGAATAACAAACACAAAAAATATGTTCAACGTCACTAATTATTAAAGAAATGCAAATCAAAACTGCAATGATGTCATCTTACACCAATCAGAATGGCCATCATATAATAGTCTACAACAATAAATGCTGGAAAGGATGTGGAAAAGGACTGTTAGTGGGAATATAAATTGGTACAGCCACTATGGAAAACAGTATGGAGGTTCCTCAAAAAACTAAAAATGGAACTACCATACCCAGCAATCTCACTCCTGGGCATATACCAGAGAAAATGATAATACAAAAAGATATATGCACCCCAATGTTCATTGCAACACTATTTGTAATAGCCAGGACATGGAAGCAACCTAGATGTCCGTCGACAGAAGAATGGATCAAGAAGATGTGGTCCATATATACAATGGAATATTACTCCACCGTAAAAAGTAATGAAATAGTGCCATTTGCAGAGATTTAGATAGACCTAGAGAATTTCATAAAGAATGAAGTAAGTTAGAAAGAGAAAAATAAATATTGAATAATATCACATATATGTGGAATCTATAAAATTTGTTCAGATGAACTTATTTGCAAAGTAGAAATAGAGACATAGTTTAAGAGAACAAATTTATGGATACCAAAGGGGGCAGAGGGGATGGGATGAATTGGGAGATTGAGATTACATATGTACACCACTATGTCTAAAATAGCTAATTAATGAGACCCTACTGAGAACCTACTGTATATAACCTACTGTACAGAGTTATACAAGTAACTCTATGGCATGCTCATTGGTGACCTAAAATGGAAGGAAATCTTAAAAAAGAGGAGATGTGTATATATGTATAATTGATTCATTTTTCTGTACAGCAGCAACTAACACTACATTGTAAAGTAACTATACTCCAACCAAAATTAATTTAAAAAGCATATTGAATAGTAATTAATACATATAAAACTGGCCTTGAATAAAGTAGGTACAAGTTGAACATTGCTGATTCTTACTTGTCTTACTTTGTTGGGACACCTGCCCTCCTCTTGTTTAAAACAAGAAGAGTGACAATTAGAAGAAAAATGTGCGTGGCAACACCCTCCAGTATTCTTGCCTGGAAAATGCCATGAACAGAGGAGCCTTTCTGGGCTACAGTCCATGGGTTGCAAAAGAGTTGAACACAACTTAGTGACTAAACAACCACAACAACTAACAACCTTTAATAGAAGCACTAGTTGCCAATAAAAATATTATGACCATACTTTGGATAATATTGTGGCCCACCTCTGTGTACTTTATGAAGCATTATACTCGAGAGACAATGAATTATAATTAATATGTTGGCTTTGAATTTCAACCTCTGAGTTAGACCACTAAGACCCTAAGTTAAACTGAATTTGGGAATGGATATCGATCCAAAGTAGTTAGAAATAACATTTATTGGAGCCACAGAACTTCATAATGTTCTGGCCCGGGGACTGAGGCAGCTGATGAAGGAGATCCAGGTGAAACTGCAAGAAGCCGCCTCCTAACTACAGCCAACACATAGAAAATGAGCCCGCAGATCAGCGACATCCTGTGTGAGCTACAGTGGCTGAGGCACCTCTCACAAACTTTCAGAGTATAATGCCTGTTGCTCTACTTCTATTTCTATACTCTGTCCTTCGCACCAATGTTTCTGGTGGCTGACCCTAACCAGGAAGGAGGCAGGGAAGGAAATTCTGGGGAAATGCAGTTGCAGCTTAGCTAGTCAAAACAGTACAAAACAACCACAACTGGTAATACTGAAAGTGCAGAATTGCCCACGATGTGCATTCTCCCCCATTTATGCTGTTGCCGCACTGAGCAGTAGCTGAGTAATTAAAATCTCACCATCAGAGGTGTCGTTATTAGAACCCTATTGGGGCTCTCAGTTGTGAAGTCGAGCATGGTCCTTTATTATATAGCATCCTGTGAGTGCCTGCACTTTATCAGCAGCTAGTGATTCTTTTGATGGTACAGCAATAAAAATATACATTTTATAGCTATAAAATGAATAATACACTTATATCCATAAAAGCTAATAAGTCCTCTCTCCTCCTTCTCTACTGCATTTGTACATACATATATACACACACACACACACAGACACACACACACACACATGCAGCACATAGCCTGAAGTAATACCATAAATTACCTCAACATTGAAGAGAAAAATTGTTCTGGGTGTCTTTAAGGAAAGCACTATGAATACACATGGAGATGACACATGTGCAAATAAAATGAAGAGAATTTGGTTTTGATCTAATGGTTTCATCGATTTTTTCCTAAGCAGGATTGTAATTACCTGCATAGAAGCTTGAAATCATATGTGTGGGAAGTTTCAGGAGTTATCTTATTAAATGAATATGTTATTTGTATTCTATATGGAAATGAGCTTGTGTGTTTTGACTTTATGCATGAGGCTTGGACCCCCTGGGTATCCTGTGGGGACCGGGCACAGCTGATTTCTTCATCTGCAAGGCAGAAGCCTGACAGGCACAGATGTGAGCTGCTCCAGCTTTAGGTGTGAAAGCTGCTTTGTGAAGCCAGCATTCAGGCAATTAAGCAAGTTCCCCTCCTGCTAAGCTGGTAGTTAGCCAGGCCACTGTCTGTGCTGCCCATACTGCTTCAGGCAGAGGGCTTGGTGAGATGGAACACCTGAAGCTTATTGCTGGAAAAGAACAAAGATACAAAACCTGAAACGTTAAGGACCTCCTTTATGAAATTGCTTTAGCCTTTGGCTCTGCATTCTATAGACAGATTCAAATAAAATATAAAGAATCCAGGAAAATATCATTATTCATCATGCATAACTCCTCAGAACTACCAAACACACCCATTTTTCATTGTGTATGGTGATGTATTCATTATATACTCTCTATATAAATATATATACATATATAATTATATATCTACATATATCATTTAATTTTTACAACCACCCTATACTTCTATATCAATATTGCTTAGAGATTAGGAAACTGTGACTCAGAAAGGTTCCACACCTTCTGTAGGCTATAAGGACTATAAGTGGCCAAGACAGGCGAGAAGCATAGGTTTCCCTGCTGTCAGTCTCAGGGTCTACTTTAAATCCTGTCTAAGCAGACAGGACATACATGAGTTAGTAAAATAAATAGCCAGTTTAACCAAGCTCTCCAGAACAAGTGTCATGTATTATTATACAAATTTTTATGGGTCACTTAAAAACTAGTTCTATCTTTTCATGTGTTTGTTAGCCATCTGTATGTCTTTTTTGGAGAAATGTCTATTTAGTTCTTTGGCCCATTTTTTGATTGGGTCATTTATTTTTCTGGAGTTGAGCTGTAGGAGTTGCTTGTATATTTTTGACATTAGTTGTTTGTCAGTTGCTTCATTTGCTATTATTTTCTCCCATTCTGAAGGCTGCCTTTTCACCTTGCTAATAGTTTCCTTTGTTGTGCAGAAGCTTTTAAGTTTAATTAGGTCCCATTTGTTTATTTTTGCTTTTATTTCCAATATTCTGGGAGGTGGGTCATAGAGGATCCTGCTGTGATGTATGCCGGAGAGTGTTTTGCCTATGTTCTCCTCTAGGAGTTTTATAGGTTCTGGTCTTACGTTGAGATCTTTAATCCATTTTGAGTTTATTTTTGTGTAAGGTGTTAGAAAGTGTTCTAGTTTCATTCTTTTACAAGTGGTTGACCAGTTTTCCCAGCACCACTTGTTAAAGAGATTGTCTTTAATCCATTGTATATTCTTGCCTCCTTTGTCAAAGATAAGGTGTCCATATGTGCGTGGATTTATCTCTGGGCTTTCTATTTTGTTCCATTGATCAATATTTCTGTTTCTGTGCCAGTACCATACTGTCTTGATAACTGTGGCTTTGTAATAGAGCCTGAAGTCAGGTAGGTTGATTCCTCCAGTTCCATTCTTCTTTCTCAAGATAGCTTCGGCTCTTCGAGGTTTTTTGTATTTCCATACAAATTGTGAAATTATTTGTTCTAGCTCTGTGAAAAATACCGTTGGTAACGTGATAGCGATTGCATTGAATCTATAAATTGCTTTGGGTAGTATAGTCATTTTCACTATATTGATTCTTCCAATCCATGAACATGGTATATTTCTCCATCTATTGGTGTCCTCTTTGATTTCTTTCACCAGTGTTTTATAGTTTTCTATATATAGGTCTTTAGTTTCTTTAGGTAGATATATTCCTAAGTATTTTATGAATACTTATTTTATGAATACATGAAAATACTTATTTTATGAATACATGAAAATACATGAAAATACTTATTTTATGATACATGAAAAGATGCTCAACATCACTCATTATCAGAGAAATGCAAACCAAAACCACTATGAGGTACCATTTCACGCCAGTCAGAATGGCTGTGATCCAAAAGTCTACAAGCAATAAATGCTGGAGAGGGTGTGGAGAAAAGGGAACCCTCTTACACTGTTGGTGGGAATGCAAACTAGTACAGCCACTATGGAGAACAGTGTGCAGATTCCTTAAAAAACTGGAAATAGAACTGCCTTATGATCCAGCAATCCCACTGCTGGGCATACACACTGAGGAAACCAGAAGGGAAAGAGACACGTGTACCCCAATGTTCATCGCAGCACTGTTTATAATAGCCAGGACATGGAAGCAACCTAGATGCCCATCAGCAGATGAATGGATAAGCAAGCTGTGGTACATATACACAATGGAGTATTACTCAGCCATTAAAAAGAATACATTTGAATCAGTTCTAATGAGATGGATGAAACTGGAACCTATTATACAGAGTGAAGTAAGCCAGAAAGAAAAACACCAATACAGTATACTAACGCATATATATGGAATTTAGAAAGATGGTAACAATAACCCTGTGTACGAGACAGCAAAAGAGACACCAATGTATAGATCAGTCTTATGGACTCTGTGGGAGAGGGAGAGGGTGGGGAGAATTGGGAGAATAGCATTGAAACATGTATAATATCATGTATGAAACGAGTCGCCAGTCCAGGTTTGATGCATGGTACTGGATGCTTGCGGCTGGTGCACTGGGACGACCCAGAGGGAGGGTAGGGGAGGGAGGAGGAAGAGGGTTCAGGATGGGGAACGCGGGTATACCTGTGGCGGATTCATTTTGATATTTGGCAAAACTAATACAATATTGTAAAGTTTAAAAAAAAAAAAAAAACTAGTTCTAAACTTTGTCTTTATTAGTTTAGGAGTTACTAGTAATGGTCCATAGCACTTTGACAGTTTTTTGAAATGGAAGAGAGAATTGTGTATAGTCACTAGAATACAAATATGAGTTTATGTTCAAGATGAGGAAAAAGTGAAGGGGAAATGAAATCTGGAGCAGCCGTATTATCAAGGATTTTGTTAAGTGATTGTACATTTTTTCACCAAAAGTGAGAAATGGTGTATTAGTCCTTCTCAAGAAAGGAGATCAAACTCAAGGTTAAGGAACTTTTCCCAAGGTCAAAGAGAAAGCGAACAATTAGTTGGGATTGAACATCCCTGATTCTCAAGATGAAAGGAGAAAGTGAAAAAATTGTGTTGAGTGCCTCTTCTAGGGCATGTACTCAAATCAGTACTTTTCAAGCACTGCTTTCTATAATTAGAACAGTGCTATAAAGTTTGTAACTATTCACCTCATTTTATAAATGAGGAAAAAGATACGAATTGACTTAAATTGCCTGAAATCCCAAGGCTAATAACTGGCAGAGACAGAAATCAAATGACTGACTTCAATGTTTGTATTCCTCCCACTGACAGACCCGCAGATTGCTGGATACTTAAACGGAAATGTAAACAATGCACAGGACATAAATTACTTTGTTAAGGCAATAGAATAAAAACAATGCATAGAGCAGCTAAAGACTGTTGAGCCCTGGAATAACTGCTAGTAAAATAGGATACAGGTTTAAGTTCTTTTTCCATTAAGCCTCAAAGAAAGCTTCACTTTGAGAGGGCAATATTTCATCTATTTTTTGCCAATACTCTCATAAACACAAGCTTACATGAAATACTCATCAGGAAAAAAAATGCAGTAAACAGTAAAAGTAGCTGCTGCTAAGTCGCTTCAGTCGTGTCCGACTCTGTGCGACCCCATAGACGGCAGCCCACCAGACTTTCCCGCCCCTGGGATTCTCCAGGCAAGAACACTGGAGTGGGTTGCCATTTCCTTCTCCAATGCATGAAAGTGAAAAGTGAAAGTGAAGTCACTTAGTTGTGCCCAACTCTTAGCGACCCCATGGACTGCAGCCTACCAGGCTCCTCCATCCATGGATTTTCAAGGCGAGAGTACTGGAGTGGGGTGCCATTGCCTTCTCTGAAAAGTAGCTAGATACAGTGAATTGTGAACTGAAAATTCCTGGAGGACCAAATTAAATATACACATCATTATCAACAGAAATTAGTGGAACAACAAGAGGTTAATTTAAATATGCTTTTCATTCAAAAACTTTTACACTGACTTAAATCAATTATTCTTACCTAGGGTTGGGCTTTCATGGTGACTCAGATGGTAAAGAATCTGCCTGCCATGCAGGAGACGGGTTTGATCCCTGGGTCAGAAAGATCCCCTGGAGAAGGGAAAGGCTACCCATTCCAATATCCTTGCCTGGAGAATTCCATGGTCAAAGGAGCTTTGTAGGCTACAGTCCATGGGGTCACAAAGAGTCGGCCATGATTGAGCGACTAATCACAGGGTTATGTTAGTTAATATTTAACACTTTACCACTTTAATTGCTCCATAAGACTAAAGTTGAATAAATATTATCAATTAAGTATATTAATATTGGAACTTTCCCTGTGATTCAGTAATAAAGAATCTGCCAATCAGTGCAGGAGACAGGGGTTCAATCCCTGATCCAGGAGGATCCCACACGCTGAGGAGCATCTAAGCCCATGGGCCATAATCATTGAGCCTGTGCTCTAGAGCCCAGGAATTGCAACACCTGAGGTCATATGCCACAACCACTGAAGCCCACGCACGCTAGAGCTAGTACAACAAGAGAAGCCACCTCAATGAGAAACCAGCGCCCCTCAGCTAGAGAGGAGCCCCCATTCACTGCAACTAGAGAAAAGCTGGCACAGCAACAAAGACCCAGAATGGCCAAAAAAAAGGTATATATTAGTACCATTTTTTATTATAACAAAGTTTAGTTAATGAAAAGAAACTATTCAACACAACCCTACAAAAACTGTGTTGCTTTAATTGTACCTGTCTCTCAAAATGAATTATGTATGTGCGTAGATAACTCTCCTTTCCAGGAGATGCGACTTAATATCCTGGGGAGGGACAATGTCCTCTCTCGAGGTCACCATCATCACACTGGAGGTAAGATTTATTGACTTTTCACTTCCAAAGAATAGGAGAGGGAAAGGAAAAAAAAAAAAAAAAAAACTACAATGGAAAAATCTGTGAAAAACCACCCTAAGTGATGAAATGACTAGGTGAATCATTGATGCCATACAGCATGTAGCCCCGATAAGATATGAAGAGAAGGGTATTTAACCTCTGTACTATTCTTCCCCAAACCCTATAACCCTGGATTAATCATAGGGAAAACACCAAACAAACCCAGATGGTAATGCATTGCAGGGAATACCTGGCCCATACTACTGTAGACTGTCAAATTCATGAAAATCAAGGACAACTGAGACCAAGGGAGACCACGGAGAGATAACAACTAAATATTATGAAGCATCTTGAATTTTATCCCCAAACAGAAAGAGACCATTATGGGAAAACTGGTGAAATCAAAATGAAGTCTTCAGTTATTAGCAATGTGCCAGTGTTAGAGTTTTAGTTTTGAAAAATTCACAAAGGCTTTTCATTTAATGAATACAATTGAAGCACCATGTTTATTTAGTCCTGTCCAATTGCATCACTCTTCATTTCATAGTAGTAAGTGTTACAATTAAATTTCTTTAATGTTTCCATGCCTATCTTGCCTTCATTGAAAGGGCACTTATCTTTTCAAATGATTTTATATTAACATTTTTAACTTCATAGAGACAGTAAAATATTTCTAAAGCTTTATTTTGCACAATATATAGTGTTAAAAATTCACTTATATTTATATACCAGAGAAGGCAATGGCACCGCACTCCAGTACTCTTGCCTGGAAAATCTCATGGATGGAGGAGCCTGGTGGGCTGCAGTCCATGGGGTCGCTAAGAGTCAGACACCACTGAGCGACTTCACTTTCACTTTTCACTTTCATGCATTGGAGAAGGAAATGGCAACCCACTCCAGTGTTCTTGCCTGGAGAATCCCAGGGATGGGAGCCTGGTGGGCTGCTGTCTATGGGGTCGCACAGAGTCAGACACGACTGACGCGACTTAGCAGCAGTAGCAGCATATTTATATACAAAGCTTTAATAAATTTATTTCACTGCTTGAGTACCACAGTGACTATAGAGATGTAATAAAGAAGTTAATTCAACCTCTTTAGTCTCAAATTTGAATCAGAGAGTCATTTGAACTTAAGATATTTTTGCTCTGGGAATTAAGTAAGCCTCTTAGATTACTCTCATAGTATGAAACTAAGTTTTTCTGGAGAAAATTAATATTCCTATCAGAATTTCCAGTAATTTTCATTAATATTATTTCTGTTTAAAATGACTTTATTTTAAAACTGTTTAGATTTAAATAATCATTTTGGCGCCATCACAGTGAGTTCCCATATTCTCTCCATCCAGTATTGTAGGTTAAATTATTTTCCCCCCAAAATATGTTCAAATCCTAACACTCAAACTTGTGATGAGATCATACTGGATTTATGATCATCGGTGACCTTATAAGAAGACCATGTGAAGACACAGAGGTACAGCCACGGAAGTAAGCACATCATATGAAGATGAAGGCAGAGATTGGAGTGATATATATACAAGTCAAGAAATACCAAGAAGAAGCACGAGAAGCTAAGAAGACAGAAGGAAGGAGTCTTCACAAGAGCCTTCAGAGGAAGCATGGCTTTGTTGACACCTTGATTTTGGACTTCTGGCTTTTTGAAATGTGAAGAATAGATTTTGTTGTTTTAAGACACCTAGGATGTAGTGATTTATCATGGGCACCCTAGGAAATTAAAATATCCAGTTTATTGTACGACTAACATCCTACATACCATACTGCGCTGTGCTTAGTCGCTCAGTTGTGTCAGACTGTGACCATGGACTGTAGCTCACCAGGCTCCTCTGTCCATGGGGATACTCCAGGCAAGAAGACTAGAGTGCGTTGCCATGCCCTCCTCCAGGGGATCTTCCCAGCCCAGGGATCAAACCCAGGTCTCCTGCATTGCAGGCAGATTCTTTACTGTCTGAGCCACTAGGGAAGCTCACATCCTTTATTAATATGGTACAATTGTCAATATCTGAAAAACAACTCTGTGGGATTTTCATTGGGATTGTGTTGAAGACACAATTTTCTAAACATCAGTTTGGAAAATTTAACATCTTAACAATGTTGAATTCTCCAGTCAACGAATGCAGAATCTCTTTCAATTTATGTATGTTTTTGAGGCTTAAAAAAAAAAAAAATCAGTGTCTTTCGTTTTCCATATGTGTGTTGTATATACATTTTGTTAGATGTATCCTCCTTAATTCACTTTTTGGATACTAAACAATTCTGATTTTCATATATGGATATCACTTTATAAAGATATAGATTTTTATGCATAGATGTTTCATATAAGGATGTTGATTTTTAAAATTCCAGTTGTTCATTGTTGGTGTATGTAAGAGAAATTGAATTTTGTGTATTAACCCTTGTATTCTGTGATCTTGATTTACTTCCTTGGTTCCAGGAACTCTGGGTGAATTTTTTGGGATTTTCTATGCAAACTTTCATGCCATATACTATCAGAGACAATTTTATTTCTTTCTTTCCAATCTGAATGCTTTTTTATTTCTTTCTTTGTGATTGAGTTAGGATTTAAGTTCTGTATGATTATGAGTGCTAAGTGAGGAGTGATTCTTGCTTTGTTCCTGATCTTATGAAGAAAATGATTAGTTTCTCATATTAAGTATGAAGTTGCTTGTAGATTTTATCACATTAAGGCAATTTTTATTTACTCTTAGTTTTCTGGAAGCTTTTAGTTTGAGTCAGTATTGGATTTTATTAAATGTATTTTTTGCATCAGTTAATATAAGATTTTTCTTCTTTAGTTTGTTGATGTAATAGATAGTATTTATCTTCAGGTGCTGAGTTTGCATACATGGAATAACTCACTCTTGACTATGGTATATAATTAGTTTATACATTTTTGGATTTGCTTTGCTAATATTTTGATGAAAGTTTTTGTGACAATTATAAAAAGAGATATAAGCCTCTAGTTATATGGTTTCGTTTTTAGGAAAATACTAGACTCAGGATGAATTAGAAAGTATTCCTTTGGCTTCTAATATCTGCAAGAGGTTGTGAAGATTTGGCATCATTTCTAACATTAGATGTTTGGTAGAATTTACAGTGCTACCATTTGTGCTTGGTGGGTATTGGGGGAAAATAATTAATAATGACTCTTTATATAACAACTATAAAACTATTCAAAATAACTTTTTCTTCATTTGTTAAATTTTGCAATTTATCTTTCAAAAAACATCCATTCATATAAATTCTCAAGTTTGTCTCAAAGTTGTTCATGACTTGTCTTGATTGTCCTTTCAGTGTCCATAGACTGAGAATTACTTCTCATTCATTGGTTGTATTAATAATTTGTATCATCTTTTTCCTTTGCTTAGCGTTGTTAGAGGTTTATCAATTTTATGAATCTTTGCAGAGACTCATCTTACAATCTTACACTTTTGCTTTCTCATTTTTTAGTATTTATAATTTTATTTTTTCTATTCTAATTTTTATTATTTACTTACTGTTTAAGTTCAAGTTTCTCTTCTTTCTCTAGTTTAAGTTGGAAGCTTCATTTATTAACTTTAGGTATTTCAGGCTAACATACACATTCAATGCTCTAATTTTCCTTCTAAATAGTGCTTTGCTGTATCTTGATAAGTTGAATTTTTATTTTAATTTAGTTAAAAGTATTTTGAAATTTCCCTTGAGACTTTTTTGACCCATGTGTGATTTGGAAGTAAGCTGTTTAATTTTTAAATATTGGAGGTTTTTCAGCAATTTTTCCATCACTGATTTCTAATTGAATTTCATTATAGTATGAGGACATGATTATATGATTTCTACGCATCTAAATCTGTTCATATGTGTCTTATGTCCAGAATATTGTCCTTCTCAGTGAACATTCCATGTAAGTTTAAGAAGTATGTGTCTTCTGCTGTTTTTGAATAGTGCCTACTATAAGTATTGGTTAGATAAAGTTAATTGACAGTTCTGTTCAAGTCAACTATATGCTTATTTTGTACCTGTTTGATCTAGAGGTTACTAAGGGTAATGTTAATTGATATTAACTAAGAGAGCATATTTATATATTTCCCCTTTCAGTTTTATCTATTTTTCTTAATGTGTTTTGATGAGTGAGTGAAAACACATTTAGCACTGTTATAGCTGATGATTTTAGATACTCTGACGTGTACTTTGTCTAGTTATTCCAGCTTTCTGTTGATTTGTATTAGCATCACCTATCTTTTTCTATATCTATATTTATCTTTAACCTATCAGAGTTTTTATATTTAAACTATATTTTTATGGACAATGTATACTTTGGGCATTTATCTAGTCTGATTTTTTCCCATCTCTGTTTTTCAACTGGTGTACATTGACTGCTGCTGCTGCTGCTGCTGCTAAGTCACTTCAGTCGTGTCCGACTCTGTGCGACCCCATAGATGGCAGCCCACTAGGCTCCTCTGTCACCTTTAAATAATTATTGTTATATTTGGTTTAATGTAACCAATGTTTTAATTGTTTTATATTCATTGCCAGAGACTTTATTTTCTGCCTACTCTTATTTTAATTGAGATTTTGTTATTCCATTTTATCTACTAATTTAATATATTAATTTTACCTTTATTTAAAAAATACTTTCTCCAGAGTTTAAAATATTAATTTACTAATATCATTATTTTCTAACCTGTTTATATTCAGATAATCATATTCTGCTTTAATATAGTTCAAACATCTTATATCAGAGTATTCCTAATTCCTCTCTCCTACTCCCTATGACATTTCTGCTATTCATTTCACATATCCATATGATTATAAATTAACCAATATATTGTCACTGTTATTGCTTTAAATGAAAGGTTATATTTTAGGTCAAAACTAAAAACAAGAAAAATAGAAGATTTTATTTTTCTTTCAGTTATTTTTCTTTTTTAATGTAGATTTAAGTTATTATCTATATTATTTTTCTTCTGCTTGGACAATATCTTCTAACATGTCTTGCAGGGTATGTCTACTGGTAGATTCTCTCACTTTGTGTTTGAGAAGATCATTATATCTCTTTCAATTTTGAAGGATAATTTTGCTGGAGGCCAGAGAGAAGAATCTCTAGATGTGCCACAGATTCAAATTTGTTAACTTTTCTTGGATTTTTTTTTGGGGGGTGGGGAGTGCAGATTTTTACATCAACTTATTTTTTCCTAAAGTCTATTGAACCTGCAAATTTAAAAATATTGTATTCATATAAAGAGATATCAAGGAAGCCAATGGAAATAAAAAATAATAAACTATAGCCTTGCAATATTCCCTTTCAGTAGTCCAAAGTAACATTTCTAATACAATCAATCACATTTCTTAGTAATCTTTTTTAACTTTTGAAATCATATCATATGCCCATATTCCTCAAACACTAACATTTTATAATGCTTATTTATTCTTTCTCACTCTCATATAAAGGTTATTACTTTTCAGAATTATTTGAGATTGTGCTGCAGAACTGTGGCCCATGCAGTCCTAGATACTTCAGTTATGCATTTCTTCAAAACAAAAGCAACACTATGCATCTCCACAATTATGGCTATCAAGAAATTTACATGGATACAGTATTATGATGCAACTCATAAACTTAGTCAATTTTTATCTCCCAGAAACTGGCCCATAATTGTGCAGAATTTTCTTTCCTGCTCTTTAGTCTTCTTTAATGTGCAACAGTTCCCCATTCTTTGTCTTTTATGATCTTGGCAGTTTAAACAGTAGAGTCTGCTTATTTTGTGGAATGCCTCGCAATCTGCCTGTATTATTTTTTCCTTCCCAGGCATCCTATCAATTGCTTTGTCTATTTTTGCTGCTGTTAGCATTGATCTCTTGGTTAAGACTGTATCTGCAAAGTTTCTCCAGTGCACGTTTTCTCTTTGGAAAAATAGCACCTTGTGGAGAATACTCTGAAAGGTTTAATTCCTCTGCTTCTCCTCCCACTCTATTCCCCTATCCCATTAAAATTTCAACATTTTTGCCTATCTTTCTTTGGGCTACAAAAATGACTTCTTTCATCCTTTGGTTAAGCTGTACTCTCCTGTTAATAATGATAGCTTACAGCATCACCCAGATTCTAGCTCCAGCTTTGTTGGTTTTGCTGGAGCAGTAGAGAGGTAGATCTCTCCTTTCACAGCATTTGAATGCAGAAATTCATGGAAATGTCCTATATTTTGTGATATACTCTTCCTATCAATTTTCTTCAGAGGAATCATTTTATAATGTCAAAAACATAAAAGTGCAGTGGTGTCATGGTCATTTAAGTAGAAAAAAACAAAAGCTGCCCTAAAAATTGAAGGACTTGCAAATGAGATTGTGGGTTTAGAGGGAACACGCTACATGGTGTGACATTCAATGCACCATCACGTTTCAGCCATTTGATGAGCAGCATCTGGTACATGACCTCTAATAAGCCATGACAGGGTCAGGGCTCTGGGGTTGAGTGCAGAGAGCTTCACTCATAGAAGGCATAATTGTGTAGAGCTTGGAATTTCTCAAGGAGGTTGGAGATTTAGAGAGTTAGTAAACACTGGGGTATTATTTGTGCTAGACCCCCTGGGTTCAACCAAATTTAGACAGAATAAGACTCTATCAGAACCAAATTCAACTTCATCATGTTATCAACTGGGGAAAGTTGGGCCATTTTCCTTGAGAGCACATTCTGTGTTAGTGGATATCTTCAGAGTGACACTTAAAGGTAAAGGAAAAAATTTCTGGGAACAACAAGTGACCCACCACCCCTGCCAGGCACAGGAGGACTTAGTTAAGAGGAGAAGAGGTGGAGAATGAGATCATTCTATCCCCCTGAGGTTAAGTGACATACTCCTGTCCTCCTGACCCCAAAGCTGAAGCTCTGAATCTCAGAAAGGCACCCTCACTAGAGTTCAGAGCTCAAAGAAGTGTTAAGAATGTGGCAAGACCTCAATCAATATGCATACAACCAAAGGGAGTGGTATATTGGAATACAATGCAAGGTTAGAATGAAGCTGTCATATTCTAAGATAGGCACCCCTGATAGCTTATTAAAGAATTTATATCTTCTCTGAAAATTCAAAAGTGCTTTTCTCCAAACACTCTTCAGGAAGTATGGATTTAAGTTGTTTTTCTCTCTTGATTTTTTTTTTTAATTTAAAATTTATGGCTGAAACTAAGTCTTACTCCAAGTGATAGATTAATACATATGGCTGTAATTTAGTGTGGAAAGCTTCACCGTGGTTTCTTCATCATAAAAATGGAACTAAATAATTATAATGAGACCATAAATAAAACCTATAGGGCAAACATTTTAATAATTATTTAATGCTTATAATTATGTGCTTGTGGTTTAGGATAAAATTTCTAGAACATCATACTTAAATTCAAAAAGTATTATATCGATACAAATGACATGCTAGTTGACTCAATGGATGTGTGGAATATGGTGACTTTGCAAATTCAGGAAACAAGGTGTTTGAAATTTGAAGGGTGGGAAATGTATGTTTGAATTACTTGATTACAAATAGCTACATGTAAGTTACATGAATTTAAAATTAATACATATATATATAACATTTTGCAGTTTAAACTATATTCTAAAAGTTCACATATTGAAAGTGCCACAAAACATCACTTATTTGAGTATCCCATTGGAAAATTAGTGAAAATCTTATATCCATAAATTTGGGAACATATCTTGGATTCTTGATACTATATATATTTTATATTCTACTTTAATTGTAGAATATAATAAAGACATCTAAACAAATATGAAAATTGAACTATGTATGGACTTTGTAACAGTATACACTTTCATAATGGATATTACAGTGGAATGTAATATCATAATTTACTTAAATATTTAATGAGCAAAGATATTGTTCTTGATCAATCAATTGTGTTTCATTTATGTGAATAAGGCCTATTCCCCTAGGACAAGGCTAAGAAATCTAGTTCTAATGCCTCATATTTCTCTTCAATATATAGACTGGCTTTTTTTTTTTCTTTTTGGTTTGTTCCTGATAGGAAGAGATAGGACCAACATTAAAAGATCAACATCTAGTTCCTATCATTTGTAAGATTTTCTTTTTAAATAATATTAAAAATATTGTCTTTACTACACATTTATTTCTATATATCCCCCCCAAAAATATTTGCAGTCACTATTGCAGTCAGGGGTTGTAATTAAATTCCTTTTCTCCTCCTTTTTTCTCTGCCTCCTTCCTTTCCTTCTCCCCTTTTGTTCTGTCTTTTTTCTCCTTTTTCTTTCTTTTTGATGTCCACAAGACCTTTGCCAATACAGCTATTAGAGCCTTATTTCCAGTGTCTCAATAGTTAAGCCTCTTTCTCCTCATTTTCTTCTTTGTGACATCACGCCAGTAAAAATGAAATGTTATAGTAGACAGTGTTTAATAGTATTTGCTCCTGTCACTGTTAACACTTCCATTATTATCAAAACATTTAGATCAACACTGTCAGTTCTAAAGGACCTGCTGACATCCAAGGGAAACTTGGATAAAGAGTTATGCTGTATTTTCTCTATATTTTTTATAGTTCTTGTTTGAAATCTTTTCTTATTCCTCAGGATGTTTATTTTAAAAAAAAACACAAAACACTGTTTTTTAAGAGCTCATCAATTCCGTCTTTTTATTTTCCACTTGAAGCTTTAATCCTCTGTTTCTGTCCTCACAATTGGTTGCTGTGGAGGTGATTAAGATGTCACAAATATAGGATTATTGTAATTCTGGGCAGAGAATAAGCCACAGATGATTTTCTAAGGAACAAAGATGTCATTTTCATGTAAATATATCAACTATTTCAAAGTAAGAAAAAGGGAATGAAAGACATAAATATGAGATCTGATAATACCGATTACAAAAGAAATAGTCTAAGATCAAAATTTCACATGAAACATTAATAGCTCTTAAAAATTCATATATACATCATGTTTTTTGAATTCTTCAATTCTTTAAATATACATGTGTGGGTCTGCAAATATCAAACATGAGTGTATTGCTATACCCTCCTTAATCCAAATACCTAATTGAGGGATATGTATGACCTTGAACAAAGAAGACCGAGCTCTTGTTTGGTTTGTAGGATCAAATGTCATTTTACAATTGCACTTTGTCTTCCATTGCGTAAAAAAAAAAAAAAAAAAAAAACAAAAACTTCTCATAAAGTTGTATATTCTACATTGATTAAATGTTAGATGGGAAATTCTATTGGCTTTATTCTAAGTAATACATACAGTAATTTAAATATGGGAAAATATTGAACAGGTTATCAATACCTTTTGAGAACTTCTTACCCAGAAGGTGATTCTAGAAGGTGTTCCCCAGTATAAGGCACAGAGTAGGCTTTCATTTACTTTGCACTGGTTTGACCGAAAAGTTCATTCGGGTTTTTTCTTACAGAAAAACATTAACAAACTTTTAGCAAACCCAATATTTGTCAACTTATGTTAGATAGGAGACACTTTACCTCTGAAGAAAGATGCTGCCTTGACAAATTTTTGAATGGTCTTAGTTAAAGAGATTCATGTTGATGTATGGCAAAACCAATACAATATTGTAAAGTAATTAGCCTCTAATTAAAATAAATAAATTTAAATTAAAAAAAATAAAAAAAAGTAAAGAGAATCTCTCTTTCCCCACTATTTTATAGCTCTACTGATGAGCACATAGCTCCATCTGGGGGCAAGGTCAGAAGGGAACGTTGTCTGAGAGTCTCTTGGTATCTTGGCCACAGAGCTGTCATCTTTGTGCATCCCTCAGCCAACTCCCAGCATCACCAGCAGTGAGCTGCTCATGGAAGACAGTTTGGTAGCTCAGAGCCACAGGGATCTCCAGCTAGTGCCTTTCAGGAGATCTCTTAATTGGTGATACCACAATTGTCAATTATACATGATACTACTCAGGAATCCTATAACCTGAGACCTCACAATCCATCAAATTTTTCCTCTTACTATTCTGTTTCTGGGACATAGCTCTCCTCTGATTTTCTTTCTAATACTTTTATTTGTCTTACAAGTCTAGGTCACACATCATTCTGTTAGCTATCCCCCAAGTGATCTATATTTAGCTCTTTTTTGAATTCTTCACACTTGTATATAAGATTGTCTGCACTCATATCATTAAATATCTGTTCTACCTTGATGACTACTAAATCTCAGTGTAAAGCCCTATCCATTCTCTTACATCAAAGAGATTCACCCTGTAAGTATACTTGTGAACTACTGAGTTTTGCTTGGTTATCTAACAGACCAGTCACAGATAATACGTTTCAAATTATCCATCTGCTTCTACTTAACCATATCTATTTTTTCTCTTCTTTGACACCTTATTTTTATCATCCCCTTTTTCCCCTCAGTGTGCCAATCAATTGGCAGGTTCTGACAATTCTGGTCTCAAATCTGTCCTTTATCCCATCCTTTATCCTGACTGTCCTTTATCCTCACTGTCATAAACATACTTACTTTGGCTGCCTGAAACACTACAACAGCTTTCTAATAATCAGTTCCTGATATTTAAGCCACCTTCCCAACTGCAGAGATATCATTTGAAATAAGCAAGTCAATTTCATCATCCTTAAAGTTTTTCCCAATCTGTCAGGGGCAGTCTGATTGAGTGGTTAACATTACAGAGGTAGACAACTTGGATTTAAATGCTGGTTTCTCCACTTATTAGTTGGTGAAATTGGGCAATCTATTTAACTTCTCTGACCCTCCTTTTCTTAATATGCAAAACAGTATTAATAATGGACTTATAGACTGACTTGAAGAAAGAAATGAATCAATCTCTATAAATCTAAACTATCACAACAGTTGGCACATGATAAATATTAATTTTAGCCCTAATACCATCACCAGGATTCCAGAGGCACTCAGAGGTAAAGAATCCACCTGCCAAGCAGGAGATACATGTTTGATCCCTGGGTTAGGAAGATCCCCTGCAGGAGGAAATCACAACCCACTCCAGTATTCTTGCCAGAAAAATCCCATGGACAGAAGAGCCTGGCAGGCCACAGTCTACGGGTTGCAAAGAGTCAGACACGACAAAGCGGCTGTACATGCAATATCATCATTTTAATCATCATAGGGAAAAAAAGACAATGATACAGCATTTAAAACTTTTTATGTTGATACATTTTGCTCATTCATGTTTACACCCTGATATTTCCTTATAAATAAATCTTCCAAAATCTTGCTCTCTTCTGCCTTTGAAGGAATTTTTCTGTTCTGATGAGATGTCTACTCCCCTTGCTACTCTTCTTAGCATATCTTCTCTTCATCTGCCTATAAAAATGACAACTTATTCTCTAAGCCATCCTTCAAATTCACCTTTGTGAAATCTTTCCTCATGCACAGAGCAACCAGGCACTCTCTCTTTGCTTTCACACCACGATATGCATATTTCTAATATTGCATCATTTCATTTGTATGTATTCACTGTTTTTCCTAGAAGCTTATGAAAATGTTGGGGGGCAGGAATTGAGATTTATTCATATATTCAGTGCTTTCTAGAGTATCTGGAAGATCATGGATACAAAATTATTTTTAAATATGTGGGAGGGAGGTTCATGTAGGAGAGAGTATCTGTACACTTACAGCTGATTCATGTTGTTATACAGTGGAAACTACCGCACACTGTAAAGCAATTGTCCTCAAAGAAAAAAAAAAAAAGAAAGAAAGAAAGAAGCATTAAAAATATGTGGTATATACACACTAGTTTTCCATAATGAATTGACTATAATAAGCATATTTTCACTTGAACAGAGAAGTGAAAAGCCAGGTGGGCTTTAGAGAGAGCCTTGGTTTAATTAATACATACCTTCAATATGTTTTCTTTCTTCTGTTATAGTTACGCTCTACTGTTCCCTTTCTTCATGACACATTTGTTCAGTTATCAAATGTAGAGTCAATCTCAAAAATACCTTGGGAATCTAGCTTTTTTCTTATCCAACCCAACTAATCAGTTTTTGCCTAGCTGCTAGTGCTACATTTCTAAAAGGAAATCTGACACAATCCCTCCTCTACATAAAGATTCTTTAGAACAGATGAAAATAAGCACTATCTCATTCTGAATGCAAACAATCTATCTCTAAAAACTTTCCTCAGTCTTATTTTCCATCATTATCCTAAAGCACACTCAACTCTTTGTATATTCCACTGTTGGGTAGAAATAGGCAAAGTCTGTTACTCTCTGCATCTTTGCATACACTCTTACATTTGCCTAAAATGCTCTTCATTCACTTGCAGGACACTTGTTGTCCCCAGGTTTCTAGTTCAAATAGAAATTCTTTATTTTTTTCATTTATTCACTCATTAAATTCATTCATTGGACGGGAACTATCTTCAGTTCCCTGTTTTGGTATACCTCTCCAACTCCTCGTATCTTTATCAAGTCCATATCATCACAACACCATCCCCACCACCATCTCCAGGCCCAGGTACTCAGTTAAACCCAGCTCCATCCCTGTTTTCCATTCTTACTTCCTCCCTCTAATCTCTGGTTTTAGAGTTCATTCTCTCCTGCTTCAACAGGTACTTTACTGTATCAGCTACATCCTTTTTTTCCCCATATTTCAAGCCGTATTTTTTCCTACTGGATCTTCCCAGCAGTATAAAAGTATAATTATCTCCCACATTAACTGGCAAATAAGCAAAAACCTAAACCAAAGCATTCTGTCCTATATCCTCAAGACACTACCATCCAGTTCTGTCAGTTTATTGCCAACTTTATTGAACTATTGGTCTATTTTCAAATATTCCATTTACCTTACCCAACCTGTAGTTCTCAATCTAGTGGAAAAAAAAGTCTCTTCATTAAAACAGTTTTCATCTGGAGTGCCAAAAAGGTCTTTATTGAAAATACAATAATGGTAAATTATTTATCTTTTAAAAAAATTCTACTGTTTTTAATAGTGTTAATTATATCCTCCTTGATTCATTCTCAATTACCCTTGGATTTTAGGATTCAAGGTCCTCTTACCTCTATGATTATATTTTATTATTCTTTTTTCCTGAGTCACATTGTTAACATTTATCCTATAATACTCACTCTCTTTAACTCATGTATATACATGGCTATTTTTGGCTGATTTGTAAAAGATTTCAAAACCTCATCTGCAACAACTTTTAAATTACCTATTGAGTCTTTTCACTAGCATAAGTTAAAGTACTTAAAGTTTAATGTAATTGAAACAGAACTCAATATCTTTTTCACCCAAGCTTGCTCCTTTTTTTGCACTTCCTGTTTTGGTGACTGATCTCATTATTCATTCTTCCTCTCAAGAGACAACTTGGAATGCAGCCTGTATTACCATCATTCTCAATTCCCATATCTTGCTAATTCTATCTCAGTGATATTGGCCAGTTCTCCTCTTTTCTTCTCTTTCTTTCCACTTCAGTTTTGACTCTCATCTTTTTTTCCTGGAAGACATCAACAGCACCTTAACTCATTTACCTGTCTTCAGTCTTCTTTCACTTCATTCATTCAGTTCAGTTCAGTCATTCAGTCATGTCCACCCTTTGTGACCCCATGAACCGCAGCATGCCAGGTCTCCCTGTCCATCACCAACTCCCGGAGTCCAACCAAACCCATGTCCATCCAGTTAGTGATGCCATCCATCCAACCATCTCATCCTCCGTCGTCCCCTACTCCTCCTGCCCTCAATCCTTCCTAACATCAGTGTTTTTTCCAGTGAGTCAGCTCTTCGCATCAGTTGGCCAAAGTATTGGAGTTTCAGCTTCAACATCAGTCCTTCCAATGAACAGCCAGGACTAATCTCCTTTAGGATGGACTGGTTGGATCTCTTTGCAGTCCAAGGGACTCTCAAGAGTCTTCTCCAACACCACAGTTCAAAAGCATCGATTCTTCTGTGCTCAGCTTTCTTTATAGTCCAACTCTCACATCCATACATGACCACTGGAAAAACTATAGCCTTGACTAGATGGACCTTTGTTAACAAAATAATGTCTCTGTTTCTTAATATGTTATCTAGGTTGGTCATAACTTTCCTTCCAAGGAGTAAGCGTCTTTTAATTTCACGGCTGCAATCAACATCTTCAGCTATTTTGGAGCCCAGAATAATAAAGTCAGCCACTGTTTCCACTGTTTCCCCATCTATGAAGTAACAGGACCAGATGCCATGATCTTCATTTTCTGAATGTTGAGCTTTAAGCCAACTTTTTCACTTTCCTCTCACTTTCAAGACGCTCTTTAGTTCCTCTTCACTTTCTGCTGTAGGGTAGTGTCATCGGCATATCTGAGGTGATTGATATTTCTCCCGGCAATCTTGATTCCAGCTTGTGTTTCTCCCAGCCCAGCGTTTCCCATGATGTACTCTGCTTATAAGTTAAATGAGCAGGGTGACAATATACAGACTTGACGTATTCCTTTTCCTATTTGGAACCAGTCTGTTGTTCCATGTCCAGTTCTAACTGTTGCTTCCTGATCTGCATACAGATTTCTCAAAAGGCAGGTCAGGTAGTCTGGTATTCCCATCTCTTTCAGAATTTTCCACAGTTTATTGTCATCCACACAGTCAAAGGCTTTGGCATAGTCAATAAAGCAGAAATAGATGTTTTTCTGGACCTCTCTTTTTTCATGGTCCAGCAGATGTTGGCAATTTGGTCTCTGGTTCCTCTGCCTTTTCTAAATCCAGCTTGAACATCTGGAAGTTCATGGTTCAACTATTGCTGAAGCCTGGCTTGGAGAATTTTAAGCATTATTTTACTAGCGTGTGAGATGAGTGCAATTGTGTGGTAGTTTGAGCATTCTTTGGCATTGCTTTTCTTTGGGATTGGAATGAAAACTGACCTTTTCCAGTCCTGTGGCCACTGCTGAGTTTTCCAAATTTGCTGGCATATTGAGTGCAGCACTTTCATGGCATCATCTTTCAGGATTTGAAATAGCTCAACTGGAATTCCATCACCTCCACTAGCTTTGTTCATAGTGATGATTCCTAAGGCTCACTTGACTTCACATTCCAGGATGACTGGCTCTAGGTGAGTGATCACACCATAAATAGTCAAGGAATAGTTCTGCTTCAAAAATCACGTCACTCTCCTACCAAAATTTTTTCTGCACCACAATCTTTTTATCCTCTGAAGTCATCTTTTTCTTATATTTATGGAAAGAAAGAATTGCCTTATGCATCCTCCTGAGTTCTCCATGTATCTACACCTTATTTATCAAGTGCTTCTTGTGTGTTGCTGTCACCTAAGCCCTGGCCCACCCCATCTCCTGGTTCTACTTTCATCCATTTGACCTTCACAAGGTCAAATGAGGGAATGGGGTGGGTTCCAGCAGTTCCTAATCTGCAGTAAAATAGATTCAAGCCCAGTTTCTATTTGGTAACATCTGTGCAAATCTCGAGGGCCATTCTATGTGAATTAATTTTGTTCTTAGCAAATCACAGACTCAGTAAGTAAACTGGGCTGCTGGAGCACATGTTGGGGTATTATGCTTACTTTTGAAAAGTCACTGTGGCACGGAGGGTCTCATGCACTAATAGGCTTCAGAAGATATTAAGGGGAGGTCCCAAAAATATACAGAAGAACTATACAAAAAGACCTTCAGGACCCACATAACCACAATGGTGTGATCACCCACCTAGAGCCCGACATTCTGGGATGCAAAGTCAAGTGGGCCTTAGGAAGCATCACTATGAACAAAGCTAGTGGAGGTGATGGAATTCCAGTTGAGCTATTTCAAATCCTGAAAGATGATGCTATGCAAGTGCTGAACTCAATATGCTAGCAAATTTAGAAAACACAGCAGTGGCCACAGAACTGGAAAAGATTAGCTTTCATTCCAATCCTAAAGAAAGGCAATGCTGAAGAATATTCAAACTACCGCAAAATCGCACTCATCTCACATACTAGCAAAGTAATGCTCAAAGTTCTCCATGCCAGGCTTCAACAGTACATGAACCATGAACTTCCAGATGTTCAAGCTGCATTTAGAAAAAGCAGAGGAAACAGAGATCAAATTGCCAACATCTGTTGGATCATAGAAAAAACAGGAGAGTTCCAGAAAAATGCCTACTTATGTTTTAATGCCACATCAATTCCTTTGACTGTGTGGATCACAACAGACTGTGGGAAATTCTCTAAGAGATAGGACTACCAGACTGCCTTACCTGCCTCCTGAGAAATCTGTATGCAGGTCAGGAAGCAAAAGTTAGAACCGGACATGGAACTGCTGTTTCCAAATTGGGAAATGAGTATGTCAAGGCTGTATTTTGTCACCCTGCTTATTTAACTTATATGCAGACTACATTACTTGAAGTGCCAGGCTGGATGAAGCACAAGCCTGAATCAAGATTGCCAGGAGAAATATCAGTAACCTCAGATATGCAGATGACACAATCCTTATGGCAGAAAGCAAAGAAGAACTAAAGATCTTCTTGATGAAAATGAAAGAGGAGAGTGAAAAAGTTGACTTAAAACTCTACGTTCAGAAAACTAAGATCATGGTATCTGGCCTCATTACTTCATGGTAAATAGATGGGGAAACAGTGAAAACAATGGCAGACTTTAGTTTTTTTGGGCTCCAAAACCACTGCAGATGGTGACTGGAGCCATGAAATTAAAAGATGCTTGCCTCTCGGAAGAAAAGCTACGACCACCCTCGACAGCGTATTAAAAAGCATAGACATTACTTTGCCAACAAAGGTCCATCTAGTCAAAGCTATGGTTTTTCCAGTAGTCATGTATGGACGTTAAGAGTTGGACCCTAAAGAAGGCTGAGTGCCAAAGAATTGATGCTTTTGAACTGTAGTGTTGGAGAAGTCTCTCAAGAGTCCCTTGGACAGCAAGGAGATCAAACCAGTCAATCCTAAAGGAGATCACTCCTGAATATTCATTGGAAGGACTGATGCTGAAGCTGAAGCTCCAATATTTTGGCCACCTTATGCAAAGTACTGACTCATTTGAAAGACCCTGATTCTGGGAAAGATTGAAGGCAGGAGGAGAAGGGGACCACAGAGGATGAGAAGGTTGGATGACATCATGGACTCTATGGATATGTGTTTGAGCAAGCTCCAGGAATTGGTGTTGGACAGGAAAGGCTGGCGTTCTGCAGTCCATGGGGTGGCAAAGAGTCTGACATTACTGAGCGACTCAACTGAACTGAAGGCATATCTAATCAGTGGAGTTTTGGGTGGAACACTCCTTAGACCATATAAGATAGAAAAAGAGTCTCTGAGGAAAGTGTAAGTGTTATTAAGGGGGAAATGGAAATCTCTAGACTCAATCCTAATCTTGACTGGCCAAACATAAATTGCACATGCTTCTGATGTCTTTCCCAAACCCTAAATTCTAGTTTGGGTGGACAATCAACTGTGTCTCTATAGCAATCTGTGCCAAAATATATAACGTGCTGTTATTAGTGATAGCCCATAAAGTCTTAATGACAGAAGTCTGCTTGCAGTCATTTTGGCTCAGATGGTAAAGTGTCTGCCAGCAATGAGGGAGACCCAGGTTTGTTCCCCGGGTCGGGAATATCCCCTGGAGAAGGAAATGGCAACCCACTCCAGTACTCTTGCCTAAAAAATTCATGGATGGAGTATCCTGGTGGGCTATAGTCCATGGGGTCGCAAAGAATCGGACACGACTGAGCAACTTCACTTTCACTTTCACATGACCCAGTGCCTGTCATGAATTTGTTGTTCAATAGATACTTGCTTTGCTTGTGAAATTAAAGAATAAATAAACACCATATTCCAGATATTGGGTTAAGTTGCCTAGTAGAAGCCTCTAATTGCTTCAGACTTAGTTTGTTCTGTCCTTTGTACAGTTTTTAATGGGATTTATCTATTTGCATATGTGTCTCTGCAAAGTGTTTTATTAATCTTTAAACAAATATACTTTGCTCAGTAATGTTTGGTGAAAAAAAATGAATGAATATGTGAGTTAGTGAATAAATGAATGATGAATGAAGAGTAATTTACTTCCTCATCTCCCCTGTGCCTCATTAAGCACTATGGATTCAGACAGGAAAGATCAAGTGAGAATTCCATCATTGTGCAGTTGAGAAACTAGAAGCTCTGGAAAAGCCAAATTACATTTGCTATGGAACTTTCTTTGTGACCTTGAGAATGACAGAAGAGCATTTAGATCTCTGATTCTATGTGCAGTGTTCTTTTTGCTGAGTTGCATTGTCTAAATTCATATTCAAGCATCTCAGTTTTCACATAGACCTTGAAATTTTTCGTCTGTTTTATGTAAGAGAATCAGGATACACAGTTGATTTCTTTAGAGGATATAACATTCAGTGTCTAATAAAATTTCCTTTAACTTCCTAATAGCACCTTCATTTTAAAGGTATAAATTTATTTACCAGATCCTAGGTAGGGCACATTGAATTTTTAACTAATTAGGTTTAAAAGTATATTAGAAAACTATTTTTTATATGGTGTTCTCTAACTTATTAAAGAAAGACAAAGTCATGTGCTGATTTTTTCTTTTTCTTTACAGAAGTAGGAGACATCAGAAATACACAGAATTTGTTTTTATTTAAATGTCAACTCCAAAACCATCATTTTGGCTCAAGTTTTCATGTAGTAGAAATCAGGAATTGTTCTGTTTCTGGTGTGGTTTCTATCAGTTAACATTTCAGTTCAGTTCAGTCACTCAGTTGTGTCCGACTCCTTGCAACCCCATGGACCGCAGCATGCCAGGCCTTCCTCTCTGTCCATCACCAACTCCCGGAGTTTACACAAACTCATGTCCATTGAGTCGGCGATGCCATCCAACCATTTCTGTTGTTCCTAATTTCAAAAGGCAAAAGTATTGGCTTGCATGTAATAGACTCTCAATATAGATTTGTTGGACAGAATTTAATATACAATATTTTCTCCACCCTTGCATTTTTTTCTTTTTACTGTTGCTATTGTGTGTGTGTTAGATGCTCACTCATGTCTGACTTAGTGACCCCATGAACTATAGCCCACCAATCTCCTCTGTCCATGGAATTCCTGGCAGGCTATAGTCCATGGAGTTGCAAAGAGTTGGACGCAACTGAGCACGCACATGCATGCACACATAAAGTATATATCAAAGTAAACCGTATTCTGGGCCAAGAAGAAAATCTCAATACGTTCAAAGTATAAATGATTCTGAGTATATTCCATTATCACAGTGTAATCAAACTAAAAATCAGTAGAAAGGAGAAAAGAAAATCTGCAAACACTTGTAACTAAGCCCCTAAATAAGCCATGAGTCAAAAGGAATCTCAAGTGAAATAAAAAATACATTGAGTTGAATGAAAGGAACATAGTTAATAGTTGTCTTTCTTAATGGACTGTAAGTTTCTGAGGGATGTGGCTCAGTGGTAAAGAACCTGTCTGCCAGTGTAGAAGACGCAGGTTCGATCCCTGGTTGGGAAGATCCCTGGGTCAGGAAGAACCCCTGAAGAAGGAAATGGCAACCCACTCCAGTATTCTTTCCTGGGAACTCCATGGACAGAGGAGCCTAGCAATTTACAGTCCATGGGGTCGCACAAAAGTTGGACACATCTCAGTGACTAAACTACACACGTCCCTTGAGTCTCCTGCATTGGCAAGCTGATTCTTTACCAACTGTGCCACCTGGGAATCCCATATATTCCATAGGCCTGTGAAAAAATGTTTTCTGCTGTTCTTTGTTGGAGTATTCTATCTATGAATGTTGATTAGATCCTGTTAGCTTATGGTGAACTTTTGAAATTCTCTATCTTGCTGATTTTTTTTTTTTTTGTATAATTGTTGTGTCAATTACTTAGAGAAAGGTGTTGAAATCTCCAATTACTTATTTCTTTCAGTTTTTAATTTCACCTATCCTTCACTTATGTTGTTTGGTGCCTGCACATTTACGATCTTGCAGGATTCAATGTCTCTTTCTGTCTCTGGTAATTTTCACTCTGAAATCTATCTTATATTAGTATAGCCACTGTTTCTATTGATTATTATGTCATGGCCTGTCTTTCCCCTTCCTTTTATTTTCAACCATTTTATATTGTTTTATTTTAACTAAATTCCACATAGTTTGGTCAACCTTTTTAATTCTGCCAATCTCCAGATTCTCCACTCTACCTCAGCTGACACCTAGTTATTGCTAGAGGCGACAGGGAAGTTCCAGCTTCTACTAGGTGATCGTTGATATCACCCTGTCTGGGAGTAAGAAAAGTACCTCATTTTTGCATCCTATGCGGCCTCTGTGATTGGGGTTACTTTTACTGCTGGTTGTTAATGAAAAGCCCGACTCTTCCCTTGGCCTCCTGGACTCCATCCCATGGGAAAAAGAAGGCTAAGGTGGGTACCTTATTACCATGGGGAGGGATTTGTTTGCATTCTTTCCACTTTCACCAGGAGGCAGGGGTGATTCCTCATTTCTTAGCAAGGAGTAAAATCCTTTATTAGTATTAGTTCCCTAGGGCTGCCATAGCAAAATATACTAGGTTGTCCAAACAGGAGAAATTTATTTTCTTACAGTTCCAGAGGTTAGAAGCCTTAGCTCAAGGTGTCAGTAGGGTTGTTTCTCCTGAGGCCTTTCTCCTTTACTTGTGGATGGCTGCCTTCTAACTATATTTTCACATGGTTTTCCTTTTGTGAAAGTGAAAGTGTCAGTCGCTCTTTGCGATACTGTGGACTATAGCCTGCCAGGTTCCTCTGTCCATGGAATTCTCCAGGCAAGAATACGGGAGTAGGTAGCCATTCCCTTCTGTAGGGGATCTTCCTGATCCAGCGATCAGACCCAGGTGGCTCAGATGGTAAAGAATCTGCCTGCAATGCAGTCTGATCCCATTTACTGTGTTTTACTCTCCTTATAAGTGAAGTGAAAGTCGCTCAGTCAGAATATTGGAGAGGGTAGCCTTTCCCTTCTCCAGGGAATCTTCCAGACCCAGGAATTGCACTGGGGTCTCCTGCACTGCAGGTGGATTCTTTACCAACTGAGCTATGAGGGAAGCCCCTCCTTATAAGACACCAGTGTTATTAGAGTAGTGTTCACTCTAGGGCCCCATTTTAACATAATTACCACCTTAAAGGATCTATTTCCAAATGTAACCACATTCTGAGGTACTGAAGGTTAGGGCTTTAGCATGAGAATTGGAAGGGACACAACTCAGTCCATATAACACTAGGGCCTCTTGGCTTCTCTGAAACCAGCCAGCATGGAAGTTAGTATGGCTTGTGATAGCCTGGCTAGAAGTAGAGTCTAGGCTTTCTACTTAGCCTTTCCTGGTGGACTAGGGTTGGAGACTAATATTTTCTGTGATGTTTCACTAATGTGGAACTTTTATCATCTAATAGTTTTTTGTCTTGTTAGGTCTTTCCTGGCCTTTTAGTTTATAAGAAGTGACTTTTGCTGGAATGCTTTTTTGTTAATACCTGTTGTTTTTTAATCACTCCCCTTTCCAAAACAAATTCTGGGACATTTGGGGCTAAAAGAAAATTCAGGAAAATCACATTATGTTTTTCCTCAGGTCCCATGGTCCACAGTAAGTGGTTCTTCTCTCTAACTTTCAGTGTTCTTATGTTTATTTTAAATGTAATGCCCAAGGTTTGTAGTTTTTTTTAGTGGGAATAGTAGATAAAATAATTACACTCTGACTTTTCAGATGTGGAACTACAGTAGAATCAATTTATAGTCAAATATGATACTTTTCTACTAAAGCTTTCATTTACAATTTTATTACTTGTTAATCTTATATTTTTCTAGAACACTTTATTTGTATGTTATTTTCTTAATACTTCAATATCTGTTTAATTTTGTAGAGTGTATTTCTGTACCTAATATCACAGCTCAGTTTGCTTGGACTTCAGGGGCTTTTCTCTGTAGGCACTTTTGCTGGTTTCCAAGAACTGTTCCTTCCTTGCCCCCTCAAGGCTACCGAGTGCTTCCTATTGTTGCTAGCTCCATTTCTTACTGTTTTCTCTTAAACTTCACCACAAAACAGCCCCTTTAATAAAATGCTCTGTTGCCTCATTTGAGCACGTCATTTATTTCAAGTTCTGATTTAATATAGATTTATTCATGTTTGAAATTTCAGTTTTTCTTTCTTATAACCCCAGTTTCCAAAGCAACTTTCAGCATATTCTGTAGAGTTTATTTTTACAACTTCTTGTATAGTACCGGCATATTTCTCTTGATGTTCTAAAGAACATTCGACTTTTAAAATATCATTATTAAGAATATAGCTTCCAAACATGGTTCATACCTCAAACACCTTCCTTGGCTTTGTTCAGAAAAATAGCACTTACTTTTGAAATCTGGACTCTAACATTTACATGACAAGTTTAACTTATTAAATGCAATCTAGTATCTTAAATATAACAAAGGTTGATCCCTAAATAAATACAAAACCAAAAAGAAATAGGGTATTATATTTCCCAGTAAAGCTATTAGCTTTATGCTTCCATATGTAAGAGTCAGTCAGTCTTGTCTGCTACCAGGAAGAATCTAAAACACTTTGACAAATTTATCCGCCTGTATGATGAGTCTTCATTGACTTCATTGGTTTGGCATGGATGGTATGCCTTTGCTCTGTTTTAAGTTAATAATCTCCCATGTTTGATATTTAGCTACATAGAACTTGGCTTGCACAGACTTCTTTGTGATTATTTTTCCTAAAATTAATTTGTTTTGCTCTTTCTGTTTTCCAGAAGTCTGGAGTTAGGCTGCAAACTATGCTTCTGGGTATTCTTAAGGCAGATATTCTGGTTTTTTGACCAAACTTATTTCAGTTTCCTACATGGCCAGCTGCTCAAGTGTACTGCTATCATCCATCAACTCCACATGTTGAAACTAACAAAAGTGAATACCTCTCAGCATTGCCTCTAAACTGGTAGCTGGCTGACATCCAGCTGCTCTTTTTGGTGATTTTGTATGCTAATATCCCATAGGTAAATGCCATTGAAACTGGTTAAGAAGCATCCTTGTAGTTTTTTCTCCACATGTCTTATGGCTTAAGGGAAGACTGGAAAATTTAAACTTCCAATATGGCCAGTGCAGAGACGACTTCAAGTATTGTTCTTTCTAGGGAAAAATAAGGCCTTGTAAAGAATACAGCTACACAACCTCTGAATGTGGATGAATAATGGAACTAATTACTATTGAGTTCTCTTTTTTCATTATCATATGTATCTATATGAGATGGACATCACCTGCATCCTTCCCCAATCTCATAAACCACCCCTTTGACCCTAGAGAAGTCTTGGGATACAGCTTATAGCTACTTTAGTATTTTTGTCATCATTGTCAAACTAGAAAACAAAAGTGATTGATATATAATAGAAAATGATGAGAAAATGAAATCCTAAGATAATGCAATGATAATATCAAGCACTTTGTGGGTATATATTTTGGCTAATAATCTGAAATATCCCGTAATTTTTAGTCCTTATTAATAGAATTATTAAATTTAAATAACCTATGTATGCCTCTT
This sequence comes from Bos mutus, assembly GCF_027580195.1. NCBI lineage: Eukaryota > Metazoa > Chordata > Mammalia > Artiodactyla > Bovidae > Bos > Bos mutus. The sequence continues at coordinate 78,067,581 of NC_091625.1, forward strand.
TCAAAAATATATCATTACATCATTATCATTTGAACAAGACCAGTAACTAGTCCTTATTCATCTTTGAAAATATCTAGCCTTTTTGACCCTATTATAGTGAATTTATAACCAGGCTTAGACTGGTTCTCAATCCAAAGAGATATTAGACAAGTTACTGAGAAAAAAAAAATAGAATAGGAATGTATGAGTACATAAATATTTTGTTGATGATGTGATATCTCCATCCTCACTCCCACTTTTCCTTCCTAATCTTTTGTCATTACAGTTATGGAAGCAGATTCCAGAATTTCTCTGCTCTTCAAGATTCAGTTCAGTTCAGTCATCTCCGACTCTTTGCAACTCTATGGACTGTGGCACACCAGACTTCCCTGTTCATCACCAACTCCTAGAACTTGCTCAAACCCATGTCCATAAAGTTGGTGATGCCATCCAACCATCTCATTCTCTGTCGTCCCCTTCTCTTCCTGCCTTCAATCTTTCCCATTATCAGGGTCTTTTCTAATAAATCATCTCTTTGCATCAGGTGACCAAAGTATTAGAGCTTCAGCTTCAGCATCAGTCCTTCCAATGAATATTCAGGAGTGATCTCCTTTAGGATTGACTGGTTTGATCTCCTTTCTGTCCAAGGAACTCTCAAGAGTCTTCTCCAACACCACAGTTCAAAAGCATCAATTCTTCTGTGCTCAGTTTTCTTCAAGATTAACTGCATTTTCTCTGATTGCTGGTGATTTGGTCAGCAATTGTAGCTCTCTTTGGAAATGACTAATCAATAAGTGGCTACAAGATACTTTGTGTAACAGAATTTCAAATTCAATAAAATTATGAAACCAAACCAAAGGAACATGATGATGGTGGTGCTGATATTGGACTCATGCACCTCTAGAAAAGGAACCAATCTTGCTAGACCTGATGGCAGAACCATAGATGATGGTAGAGCAAGCAAGTGTGAACAAAAAATGGGCATCAGTTTTGGATGAGGCTGAACTCCCAACTCTCAGAGACTTTACTTTTCTCATTTGCACAGTAGCTACTAAAACACATTCTCATTTCCATAAAAACAACATATATATTTTTTTGGTTTATGACAGATGTCTGTAATCATTGCTTTTAGATTGGCAAACCCATGAAGAGGGAAATTTGATCCAAATTGTTTAGAGGTGAAAAGACCAGGAATTAATTCCTTCATAAGTGAGTAGGGATTCAGTTCAGACTCTTTGTGACCCCATGAATGCATTACGCCAGTAAGGTGGTAGGCAATGAGAGAGGGCATCCGAGGGCAGACAGATGGAAACCACAGTCACAGGCAACTAGCCAATCTGATCACACAGACCACAGCCTCGTCTAACTCAGTGAAACTAAGCCATGCCGTGTGGGGCCACCCAGGATGGATGGGTCATGGTGGAGAGGTCTGACAGAATGTGGTCCACTGGAGAAGGGCATGGCAAACCACTTCGGTATTGTTGCCTTGAGATCCCCATGAACAGCATGAAAAAGAGTAGAGATTAGGAGAGAAAAATCTGTCTGGGAGTCACTGATAGTCATGTACAGAATGAATTCTCCAATGATTTTGAAGAACAGAAGCAAAGCAATCTCATCAATCATCTTCTAGTACTTTGCCTCAGTAGTTATGTGAGCAAATATTGGGCATGCATTGGCTCAAAGAGAGAAATGGGTATTTTAATCATATTTGTAAATATCCTATGGGTCTTCTCTGAGGTGTGCTTTCGCAGAGGTCCACACATAGCTAAATGAGTGCATGAATCTACTAGACACTGTTCAGTGTAATTTGGAAAAATGTCTCTTTCCTCATGGAATTTATATTCTAGTGGTTGAGACAGATGAAGACCAATCATCAAAGCGACACAGATACACTGTCAGTGGTGTTTGTTGAGTTCCAGGAAGTAAACCAAACAAAACCCAGGCAGGGGGCAAAAGGAGATGCTTTCTATGTAGGGAATGGAGGAAAAGTCTCTCTGAGGAGCTGACACTGAGCAGAGAACTGAATGGGAGAGTGAGCCACAGGGATAACTGGGGATAGGATGGAGGTGGAAATACATATATGCAAATAAGACACCAGGTTCAAGGTCTCTGGGGCAGCAGTGTCTTTGCTGGTTGGGACAGTAGGGGGAGGGTGCAGAATGATGAAAGCACAGTCAGCTTTATTAGTGTACCAGACCATCATAGGGTCCTACAGGAAAGAATAAGGGCTTTAATCAAAAAGGAATAGAAAAGAAAGTAATAGTGAATAGGGGATTTTAAATAAGAGGTGACAAGATCTATAGGATTTGTCTCACTACTGGCTAGGCAAGGACTTTGGAGAGTCAAGAGTAATACAAAGAACCAGGTATGAGGAAATTATAATAGTCATGCCTTGGGCTAGACAATGTTTTTTGATTATCAGCCATATGAATGGGGGGTTTTCACAATCTTTAGAAAGAGAGGTAAGCAAGTTACAGAGAGTTAACACATACATTTGGGGATCTAGACTAGTTCTGCCACTAAATAATATTTCTTTGGGCAGAAAATTTAAGTTTCCTAATGTAACTTCCCATTTTAACTCCCAGGGTTTGAACCAAATTATCACAATAGCCTCCAACTGTCTCTTTTTCTCTGCAGACTGTTACACAGAGTATAGAACATGGAAAATGTGTGAGTACCAGGAGTCTACTATAGCACTGAAATGTCCCATGACATCTTCCTAATTCCCAAGGAAACATTAAGAAACTACTATTACACTGTAGAATAAAAAGGTTAGGAGGTGGGTTTGGTAGTTTTTTTTTTGCAGTGGATAACACATGTGCAAAATAACTTATTTTTAAAGTCTATTCTTAGAAGCTTTATCATGATTTTCATTTGATTGTCTATAATTTATGCAATCCAAAGTCACCAACTGAATTAAACATCCTGGAACCATTTTAGTGATTCAGTAAAGAAAGGAAAAATTGCAGAGTTGAAATTCTGTTTCAATATGATGACTCCTGAGAATTTTATTGACCTTGGCAGACCTTTTGGAATTTGAGTTCATTTATAATCAAACTAGGAAAAAATGTTTTGAAATGCTATTTAGAAGCTTAAAAGAATTATTGGACCCTGAATAACTTTCACTACATGACATTTTGATAAGGTCATTGTAAATGAGTCAGAAACACAGATTACATTTCTTTTAAAAATACACATCGTTTCACGACAGATTTGGTCCAAATTCGTTTTGGCTTTTGCTGAATCCCAAGTGTTTTTCCTTCTATTTTTTTCCCCTCTTTAAATTCTCCAATAAACTTAAAACCCATAATCTAGGTGAGCTCACCTGCCTCACTTCTCCTTTGAGTTTTGCCTCAGGCTTTTCTTTAATAGCATGTATCCTTAGAGCACAGAGTTTTATACTGAGAGTCAAGAGAAGCAAAAGTCTAATAAAAACATGGGTATATATATATATATATATATATATATATAAAGAAAAAATATATTTTTCTTTTTAACAGGGAGAGGTTTAAGAGAATGATATTGTTCCAGAGTACTGACTCAAATCTGTTCTGTATTTGAACTCTGTGATTATGAAATTTCAATTAAATCTATAAAAAGCAAAGCTAACAGATACCAGAGCATGCCAAATAAAAATAAAACAACCACAGGATGTTCTTTTTTTTGATTGGGAAATAATTATCTAAGTTCAATGGCTGGGTCCAGGTAGCTGAGTTTACATTTGCTTCCCCTCATTATAGAAACAGTTGAATTATGATGAATTTTCCCCAAGCAGCAAAGCTGTCATTCAAAAGGGTGATTTTCTTGGGGTGTAAATCCCTTTAGTTATTGCTTCAGTCCATTTTTAAATGGATTTGAAGCCTGAGGGGAAAGTACAAATTAAGACGGATTTTTCTCTTGATGCAGTGCACCTTGCCTGTCTTGTGTGCTGCAGTCACTATACAACCTGTAGGGCGCTCAGCTGCCAGGCAAGTCCTGTGTTATCTCCTTCTTTACAGAAGTGAGATGGAAACACCTCCAGCTCTCGTCTTTCTCAAAAATCATTATACTGATTGTATTATGTCTTCAACAATGGAATGAATTTGCTCACACATTTATTACCTAGTGAATGAAACATATAGGCTTCAATTTTGAGGTAACATAGAAAGATGATCAAAATTTTCAGGATTGCAGGAATGTGGTTAACATTGGTGTCATCCATACTTTCCCCTTGATGGTGGAGGGGAGGGAGAGTATACAACATTTTAAAATTTCAGAAAATGACTACTTTAAATTTTTTTTTAATTTTAATTTATTCACTAGTTTATTGTGAACAAAGAAATAATATGCAGAAACATTCTGCTTAAGATAAACTAAGGAATTATATTGTAATGATTTAAGATCTCAAAATGATTCAAAAGGATTGTAACAGAATAAGGTATTTATATGTAACAAGCATTATTTGAAATGGATAATACAATGGAAGGGAAACCAAAATCAGATATGATTACTCTCTTTTGGGCAGTCACTGACAATGAACATAATCTCTTTAGGGTACACGAGGACATTTTTTCTTCCTTTTTGTCATTAGGGAAATAACAACTTGAAACATATCTTATAAATATGGTCGCCTACTGTTGAGAACTAAGTTTAATTTTTAATTATAACATTCATTACCTTAAAATTTTAGAATAATATATTTCTAGGTTAAATAAGGATTTTAATTAGCATATTATATAGTATGTGTACAATATACGAACAATGTATTTATGAACACACACATACACACACATTTTCAGAACTTAAGGGACCTCAGAAGATAATTAACTCTATCCCTTTTGCTCCGTGACCGTATCAGTATATAAACAATTTAATATAGGTATCATAATATACATTAATTTGACATAACTTAGAGAAACATATTTCACAAGAAGTCATTATTCTACATTTAAGTTAAATTCGTCCTGTTGTACCCTTGAACTTTTATCTCTCATTCATTCATTTCAGTAGAAATAGCCATAAGCACTTGAACTACATATTGTTAAAATCTGCTATCATCATCTTCTGAAATCTCACCTGAGGCCAAATCATTCTTGTAACCTTTCTTAGATAAACCTTGTGATCAAAGCTTTTAATCAATTTCACTGTTCTCCTGTGTACCCTGTTCATGTAGCAGGCATGCATGTTAAGTCACAGAAGAGAATGTTACTTAATGGTGTGAATAAGTTTGTGTATAATGGGAAGATTACATTAATTTTTTTCTGCATACATTTTCTTTATTCCTGTTGACTAATGGTGAAATGTTACTGAACCACCTTAAATTATATTCTGCTATGAACTCAGAGACTGATTTCCATTAAATTTCCCATAGAACATTTAGTGAGAATCTAGTATATCTACAGATTTTTCTCTAAATGTTAACCACATTTGATCTCTTACTTCCATGTCAGTTAATTCTCTGATTTTAAAAATAAAATATTTTTAAATTATCATGATAGTGACCAATTATCAAACAGTAGTCTTGAAATATTCCTTGAGCAAAATAAGAATGAAGCATTTGTTAAATTAATGAATAAATGTAAAGTGAAGAAATTTCTTTGCCTTCTTTTTGGCCTTTATTTTTTTTTTCATTTGCTATTACTCATTTTATTTGATGTGTATTATAATATTTGATGAGTATTACAATATTTGATGATTTATTATAAGAAATAAAATGAACTGAGTTTTTCTATATTTCTAAATTATTTTCAAATATATTATTTTTTAATCATTTGGTAAACATACTTCTAAACAATCTGAATGTTGTGTTACATTCCCATTATATTATTGTACACATACTTCATGATCAAAATCAAGTTGTCTGCAAATACTGACAGTCTTATTTTCTTCTTTGACAGTTAACATACCATTTCTTTTTATCGCCATATTGCATGAGCTACGATCCTCAGTACAATGTTGAATAAAAGTGTTAGCTGGAATAGTTATCTTGACTCAGTTTCAAGAAAAAACTTCCTATGTCTCATTGCTAAATATTCTATCAAATATAATAATTTTTGATAGACACATCAGATTAGAGAATTTCATACTATTCCTCATTTGCTAGTATGCATTTTAACCATAAATAAGTTTTAACTTATGTAACATGGTTTAAACATGAGATAGCTTTACTGTTTTTCTGCCTTTTCCTGATAAATGCCTTTTCACTGAGATTCATGTCCATTGAGTCAGTGATGCCATCCAGCCATCTCATCCTCTGTCGTCCCCTTCTCTTCCTGCCCCCAATCCCTCCCAGCATCAGAGTCTTTTCCAATGAGTCAACTCTTCGCATGAGGTGGCCAAAGTAATGGAGTTTCAGCTTCAGCATATTCCTTCCAAAGAAATCCCAGGGTTGATCTCCTTCAGAATGGACTGGTTGGATCTCCTTGCAGTCCAAGGGACTCTCAAGAGTCTTCTCCAACACCACAGTTCAAAAGCATCAATTCTTCGGCGCTCAGCCTTCTTCACAGTCCAACTCTCACATCCATACATGACCACAGGAAAAACCATAGCCTTGACTAGACGGACCTTTGTTGGCAAAGTAATGTCTCTGCTTTTGAATATGCTATCTAGGTTGGTCATAATTTTCCTTCCAAGGAGTAAGCGTTTTCTATATTCATGGCTGCAGTCACCATCTGCAGTGATTTTGGAGCCCCCAAAAAGAAAGTCTGACACTGTTTCCACTGTTTCCCCATCTATTTCCCATGAAGTGATGGGACCAGATGCCATGATCTTAGTTTTCTGAATGTTGAGCTTTAAGCCAACTTTTTAACTCCCCTCTTTCACTTTCATCAAGAGGCTTTTTAGTTCCCCTTCACTTTCTGCCATAAGGGTGGTGTCATCTGCATATCTGAGGTTATTGATATTTCTCCCCGCAATCTTGATTCCAGCTTGTGCTTCTTCCAGCCCAGCGTTTCTCATGATGTACTCTGCATAGAAGTTAAATAAGCAGGGTGGCAATATACAGCCTTGACGTACTCCTTTTCCTATTTGGAACCAGTCTGTTGTTCCACATCCAGTTCTAACTGTTGCTTCCTGACCTGCATACAGATTTCTCAAGAGACAGGTCAGGTGGTCTGGTATTCCCATCTCTTTCAGAATTTTCCACAGTTCATTGTGATCCACACAGTCAAAGGCTTTGGCATAGTCAATAAAGCAGAAGTAGATGTTTTTCTGGAGCTCTCTTGCTTTTTCCATGATCCATAGGTTGTTGGCAATTTGATCTCTGGTTCCTCTGCCTTTTCTAAAACCAGCTTGAACATGAGGAAGTTCCCAGTTCACATATTGGTGAAGCCTGGCTTGGAGAATTTTGAGCATTACTTTACTAGCATGTGAGATGAGTGCAATTGTGCAGTAGTTTGAGCATTCTTTGGCATTGCCTTTCTTCGGGATTGGAATGAAAACTGACCTTTTCCAGTTCTGTGGCCACTGCTGAGTTTTCCAGATTTGCTGGCATATTAAGTGCAGCACTTTCATAGCATCATCTTTCAGGATTTGAAATAGCTCAACTGGAATTCCATCACCTCTACTAGCTTTGTTCGTAGTGATGCTTTCTAAGGCCCACTTGACTTCACATTCCAGGATGTCTGGCTCTAGGTCAGTGATCACACCATTGTGATTATCTGGATATGAAGATCTTTTTTGTACAGTTCTGTGTATTCTTGCCACGTCTTCTTGATATCTTCTGCTTCTGTTAGGTACATATTATTTCTGTCCTTTATTGAGCCCATCTTTGCAAGAAATGTTCCTTTGGTATCTGTAATTTTCTTGAAGAGATCTCTAGTCTTTCCCATTCTGTTGTTTTCCTCTATTTCTTTGCATTGATCGCTGAGGAAGTCTTTCTTATCTCTCCTTGCTATTCTTTGGAACTCTGCATTCAGATGCTTGTATCTTTCCTTTTCTCCTTTGCTTTTCACTTCTCTTCTTTTCACAGCTATTTGTAAGGCCTCCCCAGACAGCCATTTTGCTTTTTTGCATTTTTTTTCCATGGGGATGGTCTTGATCCCTGTCTCCTGTATGGTGTCACAAACCTCATTTCATAGTTCATCAGGCACTCTATCTATCAGATCTAGGCCCTTGCAAGAGGGCATCAGAGGGCAGACACACTGAAACCGTACTTACAGAAAACTAGTTAATCTAATCACACTAGGACCACAGCCTTGTCTAACTCAATGAAACTAAGCCATACCCATGGGGCAACCCAAGACGGGTGGGTCATGGTGGAGAGTTCTGACAGAATGTGGTCCACTGGAGAAGGGAATGGCAAACCACTTCATATTCTTGCCTTGAGAACCCCCTGAACAGTATGAAAAGGCAAAATGATAGGATACTGAAAGAGGAACTCCCCAGGTCAGTAGGTGCCCAATATGCTACTGGAGATCAGTGGAGAAATAACTCCAGAAAGAATGAAAGAATGGAGCCAAAGCAAAAACAATACCCAGCTGTGGATGTGACTGGTGATAGAAGCAAGGTCTGATGCTGTAAAGAGCAATACTGCATAGGAACCTGGAATGTCAGGTCCATGAATCAAGGCAAATTGGAAGTGGTCAAACAAGAGATGGCAAGAGTGAATGTTGACATTCTAGGAATCAGCGAACTCAAATGGACTGGAATGGGTGAATTTAACTCAGATGACCATTATATCTACTACTGTGGGCAGGAACCCCTTAGAAGAAATGGAGTAGCCATCATGGTCAACAAAAGAGTCCGAAATGCAGTACTTGGATGCAATCTCAAAAACGACAGAATGATCTCTGTTTGTTTCCAAGGCAAACCATTCAATATCACAGTAATCCAAGTCTATGCCCCAACCAGTAACGCTGAAGAAGCTGAAGTTGAATGGTTCTATGAAGACCTACAAGACCTTTTAGAACTAACACCCAAAAAAGATATCCTTTTCATTATAGGGGACTGGAATGCAAAAGTAGGGAGTCAAGAAACACCTGGAGTAACAGGCAAATTTGGCCTTGGAATAGGGAATGAAGCAGGGTGAAGACTAATAGAGTTTTGCCAAGAAAATGCACTGGTCATAGCAAACACCCTCTTCCAACAACACAAGAGAAGACTCTATACATGGACATCACCAGATGGTCAACACCAAAATCAGATTGATTATATTCTTTGCAGCCAAAGATGGAGAAGCTCTATACAGTCAACAAAAACAGTACCAGGAGCTGACCAGGCTCAGATCATGAACTCCTTATTACCAAATTCAGACTTAAATTGAAGAAAGTAGGGAAAACCACTAGACCATTCAGGTATAACCTGAATCATATCCCTTATGATTATACAGTGGAAGTGAGAAATATAATCCTATAGGTAATGTTTTTATGAGGATTAGGCAAAAAATGAATAAGCCAATATCTTTAAGCTTTTTAAAAATAATTTCTCTGAAATTGAATTTGTACACTCTACTGCCATAAATTATAAGAGGGACTTCTAATTCCTTTTCAAGTAGATAAGTCATAATATGTCAGGTTTGTTGAAGAATGTGACTGGTTGTCCAAGGAGACTATCTAACATAGGTTGCAAATAAGGGCCATCATCATGGGAGAAAAACCACTGTCATCCTTTTCCTTTGGAAATGTCCTCTTCTTATTGTCATTATGTTGTTTGATCTAAAGATTTTATGACATTTTATGGCATTATGTGACATTTTACGACATCTTATGACAGCTATCAGTATACCATTTATGATAATATGTTTTCCTGCTAAAGAAATTGGTCCTTAGGATATGAAGAAATAATCTGAATCCATCTGACTTTCCTAAAAGGAATAGATTTACTATCTAAGTGGCAAGTAATTATCTTAGTAAGTGACAGATTAGCAGAAAATACACTGGTAGAATCAATGAGATGTGGTGGCTAATGAGAATACTAATGACAAGATTGGTTCACTATTGAGCCATAGAAATAAAACTCTTTATAATTCCTCAATAGTTTCATTTGTAATAAATCCACAAAGGAAGCAATATTGGTTTTGTCAGTCATAGTAGACCTTCTCAGTTCTCTCCTTTTACATATTAATCTTCTTCAGAGAGATTTTTTCTTAATAAAAGTGTTCAGGCCCTTCACACAGAAATTCCAATTCTATACACTTGCTCAGTGTCTGACTTTTTAAAGGTTTCACTGGTGATTTTCATAAACATATTAATCCTGCTTGAAATTCTTTGCAGTTTGCTTGATATATGATATGACATGTTCTAAGTTTGTTGAACTGGAATATGCCAAGCATATGCTTTGCTAAAAAGAAATTTAGGAGCATATAAGTGAGGTGGGTTTTCTCTTATCTATATCTGAAACCATTTTCAAAGCATACTCATAAAGCAAAGAGAAAATGAGGAAATTTAAAGAATAGGGGAATAAAGTTGAAGAGACTGGAAGAAATACAAAAGGGTGCACCAAATTGCCATTCTTCTGAACATGTTGTTTCTGGAAAGTGCCAAGAGTAATATTAGACTCCAATTAGAAAGTTGTGCATGTAGCTATCATTATTACAGAACTTAGAGATATAATGTAGCTATCATTATTGCAGAACACAGAGAATAATGGCCGTTGAATCATAGTTCCTATATATTACACTTCGAATATTTTATGTTATTCTTTAATTTTGCCTCTCTTTGTTATATATCCAGATTAGTGTCTCTACAGCAGTTTTGTGTACTGACTGAGCCATTTGTCATTTAATTAATAAAAAAAAGACAGTTAAACAATAAACAATGTAACTGATAAATAGGATGTCTTGTTTGGTTCCATAGAAGCTTCATAGAACAAGTAGAATTTATAAAATCATAAAGAAGACTAAATATTAAAGTCTCTTTCATAATAGGTGCATTAAGATACTGTGTTTGCACAGTTAATTGGATCAACACACTTTAGTGATCGACTATTACTACTGTAATGGCTTCCATGGTGACTCAAACGGTAAAGAATCTGCCTGCCAATACAGGAGATCAGAGTTTGATCTCTGGGTCAGGAAGATCCCCTGGAGAAGGGAATGGCTACCCACTGCACTCTTCTTGCCTGTAGAATTGTATGGACAGAGGAGCCTGGTGCACTGCAGTCTGTGAGGTCACAGAGTCAGACATGACTGAGCGGCCAACAGTCACTGAATCATTATCTCTGTAAAGGGGCAAAAACTCCATTTTTAAAATAAGTGTAAACAATAATTTTCATTACTTGGATTCTGAGAATAATTCTCCATATATACTTACATAGAAGTATATATACAGGCTTCCCTGGTGGCTCAGATGGTAGGGAGACTGACACATTGTTCACTTTCAGAATAATGGAAATTAATTCTGTGGGACATTTTTAATTGGCTGTGGGGGTCATTGTTTTAAAGAGCATATATCTTTCAACTGATAACTTCTGGCTAAGGTAAGTATGCTATTCATTGTACTTTGAAAGTATGTCTGTTAGAATAACATTTTGACCATAATAAGTTGTGAAGATTACATATTATTTATCTAAGAGTTTACATACCTTATTTTACCAAATCATTGTATAATTTTCCCATATAATCTTTATGATTAACCCAGTTAGATGTTATTCAAAAGACATTCATGAAGCTATCAAGAGGCATAAAAATATTAAATATTGGGTTGCTCTTTTTTCATTGCTATTCAGTATTTATGCTCAGACTTTATTTGATATTAGTAGTCATCTGCATAAATTAAAGTCTGCCCACACACATTATCTAAGCCATGGGTCATTTTCATTTCTAATTGTGAAACTTCCTACATGCTAGTTTACTCATCTTACACATTGATCACTTATTATTTCCCTCAAATAAAGCTTTTATAAAATAACAGTTCCTAGATTTCCATTTTTCTGATTGTTCTAAATTCAAAAATACATTTTATATACAGAGATTTTGGCAGTATAGGCAACATAAAAATTTCAACGTAACTTGTACCTGAGAAGACATCATAGATAGAATCTTTAAAAATAACGATAAACTAATTTTATGGAATGTAAATCAATCATGATTTATCAAATATTTTCCTATGAACTGTTATATATGATTCTTTGAAAAATTATTTTCCCATAAACACAAGCTGGAATCAAGATTGCTGGGAGAAATATCAATAACCTCAGATATGCAGATGACACCACCTTTATGGCAGAAAGTGAAGAAGAACTAAAGAGCCTCTTAAGGAAAGTGAAAGAGGAGAATGAAAAGGTTGGCTTAAAGCTCAACATTCAGAAAACTAATATCATGGCATCTGGTCCCATCACTTCATGGCAAATAGATGGGAAAACAGTGGAAAGAGTGGCTGACTTTACTTTTGGGGGCTCCAAAATCACTGCAGATGGTGATTGCAGTCATGAAATTAAAAGACACTTACTCCTTGGAAGGAAAGTTATGACCAACCTAGACAGCATATTAAAAAGCATAGACATTACTTTGCCAACAAAGGTCCTAATAGTCAAGGCTATGATTTTTCCAATAGTCATGTATGGATGTGAGAGTTGGACTATAAAGAAAGCTGAATGCTGAACAATTGATGCTTTTGAACTTTGGTGTTGGAGAAGACTCTTGAGAGTTCTTTGGACTGCAAGGAGACCCAATCAGTCCATCCTAAAGGAGATCAGTCCCTGGTGTTCATTGGGAGGACTGATGCTGAAGCTGAAACTCCAATACTTTGGCCACCTGATGCAAAGAGTTGACTCATTTGAAAAGACCCTGATGCTGGAGAAGATTAAGGGCAGGAGGAGAAGGGGACAATAGAGGATGAGATGGCTGGATGGAATCACTGACTCAATGGACATGAGTTTGGGTAAACTCTGGGAGCTGGTAATGGACAGGCAGGCCTGGCGTGCTACAGTTCATGGGGTTGCAGAGTCGGACACGACTGAGTGACTGAAGTGAACTGAAGTCTCAATAGTGTGACCATAGAGTTGGACATATAGAATAAATCATTTTAATTTCCAGGTGTTAGCAAGAAGAAACAATTGCAAAGTCTATTGCTACACCACCACTCTTTTTGTCAAATTGGAGCATTTTATCCACTCAGCTTAAGATAACAGCTTATATTAATTATTCTTTTTATATTCCCTATTATGTTTCATATTTAGCAAGACTGACTGTGGGTGGATAAAGATGAAGAGAAAAATTTTGCATTTTTACAATTCTGAGATTTTATTTCAAATATCTGAATCTATTGGTAAGATTTTTTAAGATATATAGACACTGTTTTTAAGACTATTTTGAAGGATTCTTCAAATGTTAATTCATGTTATTAAAATATTAATAAAGATATTTCCACCTTTATATTCATAAAGCTATGCCTTTGCTAGGATGGAAACCCTTTATAATTTATTTCCACTCCCCTATCTTATTATCATACTTGAATAATCTCCTCTAAAATAAATATCAACATTTAGAGGTAATATAAATGTATACTAATCCTTTAAGTCAAACTTAGCTAACAGACTGTACTTTTTACAAGCCAATTCGTGTTTATGCTCAGATAACATACTTTACTGGCAAACATAATTGTTCATTGGTCGATTTGCCAGCTATAAAATAAGTGTGTATATTTCTAAGGTGAATGTAATAAATGGATTTCATAGATACATGAAAGTAAAATAATCATCTGCAAGAGAGCTTTTACCTAGTATATATTTCAACCATTCAAGATTCAATTTGTTAAATTTTTTATGTGTACATTCCAGCATTCCAATATTACATGTAATATTAGAAGCTATGATTAGAAACAAGCCTGGGGGAGTAGATGAATCATGAGGTTGCTAATTGGATATTAAGTCTTTCACATCTACATAGTCATTTGGTTGAAATCTAGGCAACATTAATAGGGTACCATCTTATGATTTTCCAAATGAAATGACTGTTATGAGACCTAGTACTATTGAATAGAGGGCTACAAAGTACTTTATACTGACCAAGTAGTCCATTTTATATCTACTCATGATCATCCACAATTACTCTCTAAAAGATCAATAAATATTGTTAATTAGCATGTAATGTGAAATAGTTTTGTGTGATGTAAATATCAGGTTACTTAAATATCCTGTGATATAAGCATATTTGGGGAGATATGAGCGTATTTTCTTTGAACATACTGACTGTAATATGATACCATGGAGTTAAAGGCCAAATATAGTAAATATAATGACACTAAAGAGAGTAGTGAAGTTATTGATAACTTTATATACATATCTGTTCAACATGTTTTCTGATCTTAAATATAAACAATGAAAAAATAATGCTTATTAGATCTGAAACTAGTCCTATGACAAAAATGTAATTTAAACTAGGGTTACAATTACAGGTCTTTCTAGAAATTTTCAGCTAGAATTTAGAGAGAGAGTTGGTTTAATATTTGTGAATAGAAAGCATAATTAAAGTTTATTATTTTGATTTTATTTCACATTTTAAAAATTTATTTCATATTCCTTCAATCTTTCATCTTATCATTGTTTCAACATGATCTTGGTACAAAGTATAAGACATGTTAAAAGATAAATCCTTTTCCATGTACTTCCTGGAATTAAGAACATGAAGAGTTCTCTAATTAATTAATTTACTAGTAATTACCTTCTATGAAGAAATTTGCCAGTGGCTATGATCAGGACCATAACCAAAGTAATGTAATAAATTTCTATGAACCATACATGAATATTAGCTTCACTACTTCATAGTAAGTTTCCAAACTTGTTTTATACCCAAAAATACCTCGGAGATTTGGAAGCCCCATTTGACAGTTGGTGTTCACTAAGTGATAATGCTCAAGTGAGAGTGGGAATGTGGCACATATCAAAATCATTTGTCAGTGGGACTAGGATTGCCTCATATGTCATTTCATTTTATAGCATCACTATTTCTAGAAATATCTCTGATGTTACAAATCAGGAGGATTCTTGAAGTTACTCTTCTAAGGAATTTCTACTTATGTGACTCTGACATTTATTTATTCATTCAAAAAAATGTTAGTATCTTATGTTTCAAGTACAATACTATCAATTTGGAACACAAAGACTAATTAACACAAGATGCACCTTATAGACTGTAGGAAAGTGATGCTTGTAAATGAATAATTAATGCTATGTTTTGTAGAGTGGTAATCAGAAGGTCTAGGGATTGAGGAAGGCTTTTCAGAGGAATCAGCTTTTAAGCTGAACTCTAAACAAGGAAAGACTTAATAAACAACAAAAAAAAGCACAATACATACCCTAAGAAGATAAAGAAAAAACTGAAAAGGCACCAAGGAATGAGAGAGTATGACAATTTCACAAATTACAGCTAATTCCATGCCTCTGTAATTTCTGGAGAATGTGATTGTTAAGAATATGACTAAAATGATTAGCTGGGCAGAGCATCCCTTCCAATGCAAATATGAACACATTAAGCCCCAGAACTGGGTTCAGAAATTGTATGATTCCAATACAGCTAGGAGTTTAAGGACTGCTTGAAATTGAAAACATAGGAGCCACTCCTATTTATTATGGAAGCTCAATAAATTATATTAACTCAGAATGTTTTAGAATAAGAATAATTCTTTCATTTAAGAACCTCATATGGAAACTCATTAAAATAAAATATAAGAAAGTGTATACATATCATGGGAACAGACAGGCATGCAATCTAATTTATTTTGTGGTGGAAGTCACAGTCATCTTCTGAGAAGCAACACATGATGTGAGTCCATAAGATAAGTAAAAGTCAGTGAGGCAGAACAAAGGGATAGGATATGGAGTCTCGCAAGTAGAAACAGCAATGTGAGAAAAGGTAGACATTTTGTAGGTGAGGTAGAATACCTTAGTTGTCTAATTACCACAGTTTGGTGACTTAAAACAACACATATTATCCCAGTTTTTAGGGGTCAGAGGTCTAGGCATCATTCAGCTGAGGCTTCTGTTCTGTGTTCCGCAAGGCTGCAGGGCAAATCTTGACTGGACTGCATTCCTTTCAGAGCTCAAGGATCTCTTCCAAACACATTTGGTTGTTGGCAGATTTCATTTCCTTTCAGTTATAGGTCTGAGATACCTGTTTTTTGTTGACTGTCAACCAGGGGTCTTGGCTTCTAAAGTGAAAGTCAAACTGTTACAAGCTCAGTAGTCTGATTCTTTGTGACCCCATGGACAGCAGCCCACCAGGCTCCTCTCCATGGAATTCTCCAGGCAAGAATACTGAAGTGGGTTGCCATTTGCTTTTCCAGAGGATGTTCCTTACCCAGGGAATGAACCAGGGTCTCCGCATTACACTTGGATTCTTTATCATCTGAGCCACTAGGGAAGCTAGTTCAGGTCAGTTCAGTCACTCAGTCATGTCTGACTATGTAACCCCATGAACTGAAGCACGCCAGACCTCCCTGTCGATCACCAACTCCTGGAGTTTACCCAAACTCATGCCATTGAGTCAATGATGCCATCCAACCATCCCATCCTCTGTTGTTTCAGACTACTTCTTCTTTCAATCTTCCCCAGCATCAGGGTGTTTTCCAAGGAGTCAGTTCTTCACATCAGGTGGCCAAAGTATTGGAGTTTCAGCTTCAACATCAGTCCTCCCAATGAATATTCAGGACTGATCTCCTTTAGGATGAACTGATTGGATCTCCTTGCAGTCCAAGGGATTCTCAAAAGTTTTCTCCAAAACCACAGTTCAAAAACATCCATTCTTTGGCACTCAGCTTTCTTTATACTCCAACTCTCACATCCATACATGACTACTGGAAAAACCATAGCTTTCTCTAGATGGACTTATTTTGGCAGAGTAATGTTTCTGCTTTATAATATGCTGTCTAGGTTGGTCATAACTTTCCTTCCAAGGAGTAAGTGTCTTTTAATTTCAAGGCTGCAGTCACCATCTGCAGTAATTTTGGAGCCCCCCAAAATAAAGTTAGCCACCATTTCCACTATTTCCCCATCTATTTGCCATGAAGTGATGGAACCAGATGCCATGATCTTAGTTTTCTGAATGTTGAGCTTTAAGTCAACTTTTTCACTCTCCTCTTTCACTTTCATCCAGAGGCTTTTTAGCTCCTCTTCACTTTCTGCCATAAGGGTGGTATCATCTGCATATCTGAGGTTATTGATATTTCTCCCAGCACTCTTGATTCTAGCTTGTGCTTCCTCCAGCCCAGCATTTCTCATGATGGTACTGTGCATATAAGCTAAATAAGCAGGGTGACAAAAGACAGCCTTGAGGTACTCCTTTTCCTACTTGAAATCAGTCTGTTGTTCTATGTTCAGTTCTAACTATTGTTTCCTAACCTGATACAGATTTCTCAAGAGGCAGGTCAGGTTGTCTGGTATTTCCATCTCTTTCAGAATTTTCCAGTTTGTTGTGATCCACACAGTCAAAGCCTTTTGCATAGTCAATAAAAAAGAAATAGATATTTTTCTGGAACTTTCTTGTTTTTTGGTTGATCCAGCAGATGTTGGCAATTTGATCTCTCTGGTTCCTCTGCCTTTTCTAAAACCAGCTTGAACATCTGGAAGTTCACGGTTCACTTATTGCTGAAGCCTGGCTTGGAGAATTTTGAGCATTACTTTACTATCGTGTGTTGCTGCTGCTGCTGCTGCTAAGTCGCTTCAGTCGTGTCCGACTCTGTGCGACCCCATAGACCGCAGCTCACCAGGCTCCCCGGTCCCTGGGATTCTCCAGGCAAGAACACTGGAGTGAGTTGCCATTTCCTTCTCCAATGCATCAAAGTGAAAAGTGAAAGTGAAGTTGCTCAGTCGTATCTGACTCTTAGCGACCCCATGGACTGCAGGCTACCAGGCTCCTCTGTCCATGGGATTTTCCAGGCAAGAGTACTGGAGTGGGGTGCTATTGCCTTCTCCATTAGCGTGTGAGATGAGTGCAATTGTGCAGTAGTTTGAGCATTTTTTGGCATTGCCTTTCTTTGGAATTGGAATGAAAACTGACTTTTTCCAGTCCTGTGGCCACTGATGAGTTTTCCAAATTTGTTGACATATTGAGTGCAGCACTTTCACAGCATTATCTTTTAGGATTTGAAATAGCTCAACTGGAATTCCATCACCTGAACTAGCTATGTTCATAGTGATGCTTCCTAGGGCCCACTTGACTTCACATTTCTGGGTATCTGGTTCTAGGTGAGTTATTATACCTTTGTGATTATCTGGGTCATGAAGATCATTTTTGTATAGTTCTTCTGTGTATTCTTGCCACCTCTTCTTAATATCGTCTGCTTCTGTTGCATCCATATCATTTCTGTCCTTTATTGAGCCCATCTTTGCATGAAATGTTCCCGAGGTGTATCTAATTTTCTTGAAGACTTAAATCAAATGTTGAAGACCTAAATCAAATCCCTTACAGTTATACAGTGGAAGTGGGAAATAGATTTAAGGAACTAGATCTGATAGACAGAGTACCTGATGAACTATGGATGGAGGTTCATGACATGGTATAGGAGACTGGTATCAAGACCATCCCCAAGAAAAAGAAATGCAAAAAAGCAAAATGGCTGTCTGATGAAGCTTTGCAAATAGCTGTGAAAAGAAGAGAAGCAAAAAAACAAAGAGAAAAGGAAAGATATACCTATTTGAATGCAGAGTTCCAAAGAATAGCAAGGAGAGATAAGAAAGCCTTCCTCAGTGATCAGTGCAAAGAAATAGAGGAAAATGGGAAAGACTAGAGGTCTCTTCAAGAAAATTAGAGATACCAAGGGAACATTTCATGCAAAGAGAAGCTAGGAGCCCCCATTTCATTGTTTCGTGGCCTTCCAACAGAGCCTCGTTTACGATATGGAACCTGACTTCTTCTAACTCTGTAAAAGAATCTCTTGCTTTTTGCTGGTAATCATTAGAATGGTATCCCATTACCTTTGTCATATTTTATTGGCTAGACACAAATCATAGGCTCTGCCTACAAAGAAGGAGAGAGAATAATACAAGAATTTGACTCATTTGAGTTTAGCTTAGAAGTCTGTCTACCACAGACTTTCTGGAGATATTAAGAAATAAAACCAAACGTTTGAAAAGACAGACTTGAATTAGAAGGAACAAATAGAGGCAAATGTAAAGCAAAAGAGAACAGGAAATATTCTAGGGCATTTTCATGCACAAAGAAAAGCGTTTAGCTGTACATATTATCAGGGCTTTCCTTAAAGCTCAACTAGTATACACCTGCAATGCAGGAGACCCCAGTTTGATTCCTGGGTTGGCAAGATCCACTGGAGAAGGGATAGGCTACCCACTCTAGTATTCTTGGGCTTCCCTTGCAGATCAGCTGGTAAAGAAGCCACCTGCAAGGCAGGAGATCTGGGTTCGATCCCTCAGTTGGGAAGATCCCCTGGAGAAGGGAAAGGCTACCCACTCCAGTATTCTGGCTTGGAGAAGTACATGGAGTGTACAGTCCATGGGGTCACAAAGAGTCGGACATGACTGAGCAACTTTCACTTACACATATTATCAAAATATTTAGGCACAGAATCTAGCCTACAGAACTTACTGGCATACTGATTAATAAGAAGATAAGTTTGGTCTCTTTCCTCCACACCTATGCAGGTTTGGAGTTGTTTTTTCTTTGTTAAGTCATGTCCTACACTTTTGTGACCCCATGGAATGTAGCCCACCAGGCTCCTCTGTCCATGGGATTTCCCAGGCAAGAATACTGGAGTGGGTTGCCATCCTTTGTCAGGGCATCTTCCACAACCAAGGATAGAACCTGTGTTTCTTGCATTGGCAGGAGGATTCTTTTCTGCTGAGTCACCAGGGAACCCCCATGCAAGTTTAGTGACTGGATATCTGGATACTTTCTGTAACCACAGTTTATAAATATACTATAAATTTTTCATTTCTGTTGAATATTCAAACCATTGCTACTGTTGCTGCTGCTGCTAAGTCACTTCAGTCGTGTCCGACTCTGTGCAACCCCATAGACTGCAGCCCACCAGGCTCCTCTGTCCATGGGATTTTCCAGGCAAGAGTACTGGAGTGGGGTGCCATTGCCTTCTCCGATTCAAACCATTAATGATAGATAATATTACTCATTAATTAAATATAGGTGTTCCATACCATACTTAGCACTGTACTTAAATTTAAGTTTATTATACTGACATTTTTCACATAGATTTGCTTTTAGCATTTACATTTGCTGAAGGAATATGAAAAACTTATTCATGTTGTTTGCAGCAAAACACTTAGTGACATATAATGTAGATCAAAGGAGAGTATTCAAAGTGGATGGAAATAATTAAAATTAATTTAGTAAGGAAGCACAAAAATTTTCTTACAATAGTTTCTCATCAATATCCTAATAAAAACATGAATAGAAAAATCTTCAGACAATAGGAGGGGATTTTAGTAAATATGAGCTACTATTTGAATAATAGACAAAACTTATATTAGACAAAATTGAATAACAGACAAAACTGAATAATAGACAAAACTGAAAATGTAATAGCATTAATGAAGTTAAAATCAATAACTCTGATTCCCATCTTGTTCAAAAGTCTCCCAGCTATTTTATTAAATAATCAATTATTAAATAAACAAAATTTAAAGATAACTTTTGATATCTATTCTCTAGGTTAACATTTTTATTTTCTCAAAGATAACAAGTACTTTTCAATTTTTCACTAGGGTATGATATAAAGAAATTACTTTCATTTGTTTAAAAAAGTGAAAACCTAGTCTCTCTGATCCTGCATACCAAGCTCTAGCAAATGTTCTCAACTGTCTGTGTTGTGATTATTTCATATTTTCCTATAGAAATTACCCTCACTGATTGCTTTCTTTTGGCTAGTTCAATCACTAAGGTCAATTCATGTTAAGTGCCCCACCCTACTTTCTTAAAAATACCTCTTAATTCCTCTTTTATAAAGTATTAATGATTTGAGAGTAGCTATAAGTACAGAATCATTAAAAAATCATAATCTGTGATATAAGGCACATGCTTTACTTCATTGAATCTTTACAGTCCTTCTTTTATCAGTATTTTCATCATTTCTTTCCACTGGTCAAGAGTCCGAAGCATAAGATTTGCCATTTTGCATATTGTAAAATAAGAATTTCACTCTACGTGCATTTATCAAGGGTCTGTTCCAAGTGCTTCCAAAACCCCATTCTTTGGCCAAATGATAACTTTGAATAAATATAAGAGTACCAGTGCTAGGACTGACCAAGCATGGGCTGTGGTCTCTGAAACCCAAAAGCTGATCCTTTCTGGTTCAACCCTACAGGTGTGGCCAAACCCAAGAGGTTGTCATTTTCTATGTAAGACACTACATTAAAGTTTGGCAAGCATTGTTCCCAGTTTAGAGAATATCATTGTGAGATACCTAGACAAAACATTGGACTTTATGGAATTTAGATACTAGAAAAGGGAAGCAGAGGATGAAATTATTAGATATTATCACTGACTCAATGGACATGAATTTTAGCAAACTGTGAGACAGTGAAGAACAGGGAAGCCTGATGTGCTGCAGTCCATGGGGACGCAAAGAGTCATACATGACTTAGTGACTGAACAACAACAGGGTAACATAATTTTGAAAAGTAAATAAAAATACATCAGAAATACACAGAAAGTACACTGAAAATGCAAGCTCTAATATTCTTAGGCATTAAGAAGAAAATTCAACAAGAGAGTATAATAGACAGCATGAATGTGCCTATGTCAACTTTAGAAACTGGCGAATGAAAGCTCCTTTGTGAAGATGTTTTGTAAACTGAGAGTAGAGCAACATGAAAGAGCTAGTCATCTGAAAATCTGGGAAAAGAGTGTGCTAACCCCAGAGAAGAGCAAGAAGAAACACAAGCAAGGAACTGTGTTGATTGAAATTAAAGTATTCTACTTTATTAAGTGCAGTAAGATATCCTAAATATACACTTAAAACTGAAAATAAATGTTTAAACTATCAAAAGCAAATGGGCCCTTATTATCATATATAAAAGAATACTTTCTTTTGATGATTACTCCTGCTTACTGTGAAGCACTGGAATATTATATTTTTATTATAAAAATTGAAAATACTTAAATAACCAACTATCTCTATTGGTTTTTATCCATGGTAACTGAAGGTATTTCAATATATTATGTCTCTCCTGGATAGAAATGAAATTGCTTCATTTGAGTCAGCTGATTCACAACAATAAATTACTTTGATATCAACGCAACTTTTGATGCATCAAAGCAACTTTTGATACATTAAAATGTATTTATTGCTTTTCCAATTGTATTACTTACTAAACTCTCCCTACCATCTGGAACCCACACAGTGGAATTTCTGGAGGGCTCATCATGGCTTTGTGCTTCCAGGGTGGCGCAGTGGTAAAGAATTTGCCTGCCAATGTAGGAGATGTAAGAGACACACGTTTGATCCCTGAATTGAGATGATCCCAGGAGGTATAAAACGTTCCAGTATTTCTTGCCTGGAAAATTTCATGGACAAAGCCTGGTGGGCTACAGTTTATAGGGTTACAAAAGAGTCAGACACAACTGAGTAACTGAGCACACACATATATTGTGGCTTTGCTGATTTTTTTTTCTGGTTTTATCCACTTATAGCCAAAAATTAGCTGAGATAGTCTACAGATACCAGACAAAATAAGAGAAATATGGCTAAATTTAAATTTCACATAAACAAAGAATCATTGTTCAATATAAGCATTTCCCAAAAGTTGCATGTAACCTACTTATGCTGAATAATTTGCAGAATGTTAATTCTATCTAAAGAATGTAATAGAATAACATTACCAATAAATTTCAATATCAAAAACCTGCATGATAAATGGAAACCTTGAGGATTCGTGATCTGTTTTAATTATATATAAAGAAGATGTTGGGCTTTACCTAAAGTATAGCTGCATAAAAGACACGATCAATTGTGATTTTTTTTTCCTCAGTAAATTTAGTCTAACTGAATCAGAGGTAAAATTTAAGTTAAATTGCTTCTCTATACTATTTACGTGATTCCCTGTGTCAGCAAGATCCCCTGGAGGAGGAAATGGCAACCTACACCAATATTCTTGTCTGGAAAATCCCATGGACAGAGGAGCCTGGCAAGCTACAGTTACTGAGGTTTTGATGAGTTGGACACGACTGAAAACACAGTCACACGCTATTTCCATCATTCCAGCCTATGAAATTAGATTAAAATAATCATAACATAAATGACATTTTAGTGAAGTAGAAGGAGGAAATATGAAACACATGCACTTAATTTTGATCATTATAATTTCCTACCTGAAAATGTAGTAAGATATTTGTATTAGTTTACTAGAGCTGTTGCTACAAAGTACCACAAACTGAGTGGATAAATGACAAAATTTCTTGTCTCTTGCATTTCATGAGCTCTCCCTATGGGTGTGTGTCTGTCCAAATTTCCCTTTTTTATAAAGACACTAGTTATATCAAATGCTTATCTTACTCCAATATGACTTCATTTTAATCAGTTATCTATAATCACTTTATTTCCAATTAAGGTCCTATAGCAAGGTATGGGGCTTAGGACTTTAACATATGAATGTGAGACTGGCAGGGACACATTGCAACCCATAACAACACAGCAGAAAGTAATACAAATTCCAAAATTATAGGAGCCTGGCTGTAAATTTGGTTCTTCACTGTCTTTGTCAAATATCTTAATTTCTTTATCTCAATTGTATAACTTACAAAATGGAGCTAATTGTTTCAGCCTTGCTTATTTCAGAGGGATATTGGAAGAATTGCAGGATATCGTGATTTTTGTTTTAACCTGAATTATCAAGTAAAATATAAGTTCATCCTTTAGAGTAAATTTAGAATTAAAGAACATTTAAGTCAAAATAGAGCTAGGTAAAAGTATTTGTTTGGGTCTGGCCTGCCCAGGATAATCCTCTTCTGCCATAAAACATAAAAAGATCTCTGCAGTGATATGTTCACAGATTATAATCATACAAAGGGCAGGCAATTTTACAGGGCATTTACATTAGAAAGTGAAACGCTTGGGACTGGCTTAGAATTCTGCTTACCACAATCAGATTTTGCATTGTTACAAAAATGACATTGAAATTATTTGACCTTTAAAGTGTAAAATAATTTCTGTATAAAATTACACAAACTTTGTCTCATTTCTCTGTGCTGTGCTTAGTCACTTAGTCGTGTCCAACTCTTTGTGACCCCATGGGCTATAGCCTGCCAGGTTCCTCTGTCCATGGGGATTCTCCAGGCAAGAATACTGTAGTGGGTTGCCAAGCCCTCCTCCAGGGGATCTTCCCAATCCAGGGACAGAACACAGGTCTTCTGTATTGCTGGCAGATTCTTTACCATCTGAGGCACCATGGAAAACCATTCATTTCTCTACTTTCTTGGAAATTGATCTCTTTAAGATTTCTACCTCTAATGGAGTCAATTTTGATAATTTTCCCTAGAAAAGCCTGTATTTTATCTAGGTATTATAACATTTTTATTAAACTTTGCAAAATATTCTTTATAATTTTTATTATGGCTTTATTTCTGAATTCACATATTTATGATCTATATTTTTTTAAATTATTTATCTAGTTTTTTTTTTAAAGAAAAGCATTTTTATTTGCTAATTAATTTTGTATTTTTTTCCTGTGTTTAATCTTTTGAATTGTTGATTTTCATCTTCTTATTTCTTTCTTGGTGCTTATCTTGGGCTCACTTTTTGTTTTTTTCCTCAATGAGTTGGAATTTAATTCACTTATTAGTATTCCTTCACATTCACTGATATAATATTTAAAGCTATGAGTTTTCCTCTGATCACTGCTTTAAATGCATTCTATGGCAGTTCATAGATTTTGATATGTAATTCTTTTATGTCAAAATTGTTTAGAAATTTTGTGGCGGGTTAGTATGTTTATATTTTCCCTTCTTCCATGATGTTTAAAAATATTTTTTTGGTTAATTAATATTCTTAGCAAACAACAAATTTTGAAACATCAATAAGAATCCTTTCTTTCCTCCCTCCTTTCTTTTCTTCTCCCCTTCATTCCTTCCCCCTTCCTTCTTTTCTGAATGATTAAACCCAAAAACCATTATGAGTAAAAAGCAAAATAGCATACACTCCTGGCACAGAGAAGGAAGCCATGATACTGGCTTGGTGTAGAAATCTGGGTCTAAGTGGGGAAGCAGGGACGGTTTACATTCAAGACAGTGACAGAAGGATGATGAGGTGCGGTATGTTGAAGCTTCAGTGGAATGAGGAGGAACTCCACATTGATGGGTGTTGACAGCACCAAAGAATAACTGCACTTGTGGTGGTGGATTCAATAAGTAAATATAATGGAGATTATAGTGACAAAGTTTCTTATTGCCAGACAAGAGTTTTACAAATATGGGAAGGGAGAAAATAAAATAAAATCTGTGATATTAGGTTGGAATTGGATATAGCAATGTGAACTCAAGGTTTTAAACATACACATAGATAAAAAAATTACATGTAGATGCCTTGCTATGCCTTTGGTGTCCAAATTCCTAGTTTCTTTGGAATTTACTTTCAAGAATTCAAAGGAAAGACTCATTTCACAGCCTGCAACGTGTGGTTGACTAATTTTAAAATTTCACATATACTATTAGAATCATTTTGAACTATCAAAACTAGTAATGATTACTCAGCAAATGACAAGGCCAGTAATGTAAATAGATTGAATAAAATCTCTATCAGCATACTCTTTGATAATTGAACCACTCTGATTTTGTCATTGTTATTAATTAAACACATAAACAAATTAAAAGCAACAGTGTGGCCTGCAAACAAGCATTTATTTTAATGTAGAGATCTCTAGGAGGTGAGAGGAGTGAGAAAACTTTAATTTATGTTGCTATTATTATCCTGAATTAGCAGATCATTTGTGTTTCTGAACTTCCCTGTTCAGACCTCACTAACAATTGATAGTTGCAGAAATATCTATGTGAAAATATCCATACAAAACTTGTATGAAAAAACCATACAAGTATGGTTATATCAATGTGACAAAAATCTTGTGAAAAATGAGTCAATAAGTGCAGCTCAGTTGGTTCAATTAAAAACAACAAAGGGAAAAAAAACCCTGCATACCCACTTAATTCTTATGAAAAGCATGAATCCGTGCATGTGATACACTTTTTCCTAAAAATATATTTTGACTGAGAAGTCAGGGGACTGGCAAGTTGGCACTTCTGTGTACTTTAGAGAAATGACCTTAAAAGCTTTCATTTTCTTTCCTCCTGTTTCACTCTTACTCTGTTTTCCAGCTATAGATTTTTTTTTTAAGCTGGCATTCCATGCAAACCAACGTTGTTACCCTGGGTTATGGTTTTATATTTTAATCTTATTTTCTCCTTGACATTTACCTTTCTATCCATGATCTGTTTTTGCCTAGCAGCAGGGCCTTCCTCTCCTTCTGTGTCACATAATAACAAGATCAAAAGGATAGACGTGGGGTGTTCAGAGCCTGGTCTCCTCCACTGTAGTTCAGTCTCCAAGGTTAAATCTATTATTATTTTACGTTTACGGTCTTTTGACTTGTGCCTGTGGACCAAGTAATAGATGTCTTTTCAGTGCTCATATTTTCCTTCTCTCTTCCTTCTCCACTTTTCTTCAACATTAAAGGCCAGAAAAACAAATATTGTTTTGACAGTGGGTTCCTAGTAGTATGTATAGAGACTTGGTTTTGTATACAACAATTATTCTTGAGATAGTTTTAAAGAACAGTTAATAGAGAAAAAAATCATACACATTTTAAAAAGGATATGATTAAGTATTTTTCTCTCAGCTCTCTCTTTCTCTTTCTGTGAACAAATACTTATTATAAATGTCAGAGAAAGAAACTGTCCTGAGAGAGTCTTGCCTTTTCAGTTTGAGTATTATGGCTTATGAGGAACACTGCTGCAATGTTTTATAGTCAGATAAAAATAGGAATTTTATTTCACCTGAAGCCTCATTGTTTCACCTTGAAGAAATACTTATAAGTAGATGATACAACAATTATTGGGTCACTTTAATAAATGTAACTACTTTCCCCAGAATTACTTGTTTATAAAAGTATATCTGGCCAAGGGATCTGCAGCATTCTAACTTCCTCTTATACTAACTAGAACTCTGTGTGGGCAGCTATGTTAGCAGAATTACCAATCCATGAGGATGAGTAACACTTCTTAACATTTTCTAAAACCTATGTACACACATATTTCCTTAAAATTATCTTTTTTTTTGATAAATGGGTAAAAATCTGAAATCATGAAGAATATTTAGAACAAGAATTAGTTCTAAGTAGTTTTAAAATAGTGTAATGAACAACATGGATATTTCAATCTGGAGAAGATGTAATAGCTGAAAAATTCATATATATATATACACACACACACAATGTATATACATATATGTATATATGTAAATATATATGAGTCTTCTCTGGTGGCTCAGATGGTAAAGAATATACTTTCAATGCAGAAGATTGATCCTGGGTTCAATCTCTGGGTCAGGACTATCCCCTGGAGAAGGGAATGTCTACCCACTCCAGTGTTCTTGCCTGGAGAATTCCATGGAGAGAGGAGCCTATCTGGAGGCCTTCTGTATACCTATAATAGTAAATGGGGCTTCCCAGGTGGCACTAGTAGTAAAAGAACATGCCTGCCAATGGAAGAGAAGTAAGAGACATGGGTTCAATCCCTGGGTTAGGAAGATCCCCTGGAGGAGGGCATGGCGATCCACTCCAGTATTCTTACCTGGAGAATCCCATAGACAGAGGAGCCTGGCAGCCTACAGTTCATAGGGTCACATAGAGTCAGACAGGACTAAAGCGACTTAGCACACACTCAGAACAGTAAACATATATATTTGTAAATATATATATGTATTATATATATTTATAAATAACTGTGTGTGTGCATGTGTGTGTGTGTGTGCGCGTGCATGCGTGTGCGCATGCGCTTATGTGCATAGTCCTGTCTGACTCTTTGGGACCCCATAGACTGTAGTCCACCAGGCTTCTCTGTCCATGGGGATTCTCCAGGCAAGAATACTGGAGTGGATTGCTGTGCCCTTCTCCAGGGGGTCTTCCCAGCTCAGGAATCAAACACAGGTCTCCCACATTTCAGGGGGATTTTTTCCCATCTGAGCCACCAGGGAAGTCCATATATACAAATACATATACATACACACATACACACACACACACACACATATATATATATATATATTTCATTGTCTAAACAGTTTTGCATTTCAACAATAATAGCTGAGGGCTAATTCAACGTGATTGTAGAGCTAACTGAGGGGGTTGGGAGGGTATATAATTTATTTTTGTTTCTTGTGTAATCAAGAAATTCATTATTTTTAAATAATATGCTCAGGAATTAATTTTGTTACAATTTATTTGGCCATCAATTTAGTTTTGAAGGCCAATAATTGTGGTTGATATACAAGGTTTCAGGAGATGAGAGCTTACAATATAATGGAAAGTTACTGAGGTAAAGAGCAATCTGTTTTCCTGTTTCTTTGAAGTACTTTTCAGAATTTATTGCTTCTTTTGAACAAAATCCTATATCTTTTGTGTGTGTTAGATTGCCTGACTGGCCCAATTCTTCAACGATCCCTGCAACCATACCCTAACTTATGGCCTAATAATGGGGGAAGTCTATTCCCTACCCTTAACTTTGGAATTGATTATGTGACTTGCTTCAACAAATAGAGCCAGGAGTAACTGTATGCCGCTTGCTTCCGAATCAAGGATTTAAGATGTCTTGCATGTTTTTGATTTTGCTTTTCTGTTTTTCACTTTTTTTTTTTTTTACAATTCTTCCATCATCATGAGCAGAACTCTGTGCTGATTAGGCTGCCAGTCCAAAGTGGACAAGAGGCAGATGAAGCAGAGTCATCCAGTGTTGCTTATCGAGCTTTAATGAGAATCATATCAGTTCTAGCAAGTTCATGTGACACAGATCCACCCAGCTGACCCCTACTTCAATTGGCCGAGCTTCACAAAACTGTGCAAGGGCAAGAATAAATGATTGTTGCTTTGAAACACTAGGATTTGGTTTAGCAGTGTGAATGAAGGATAATTGACATGTGATAAACAGCACATATTTAAAGTATACATTTTGATGAGTCTTGACATATGTATGCATCCATAAAATGGTCATGACAAAACTGTCATCAAAAAATAATGAACAATCACTCCCACAAATCCAAACTTAGCTCACATTACTTTGCTTGTCCTTCCCACAGAACATTGCCTACCCCATCTATAGGGAATCACAGGTCTGCTTTTTATTACTATACTGATATTTTCTATGATTTTCTCTACATGAAGTCGTATTGTTGATACTCCTGTTTTGTCTACTGTTTGCCAGAAAAATTATTTTGAAAATCACTGATCTTGTAGCATATATCAATAGTTCAATGCCTTTTGTTTCTGAGTATTTTCCTACTGTGTAGATAATCCATAAATGTCTTATTCATGTAA
The DNA here is from genome assembly GCF_027580195.1 of Bos mutus. Classification (NCBI taxonomy): domain Eukaryota; kingdom Metazoa; phylum Chordata; class Mammalia; order Artiodactyla; family Bovidae; genus Bos; species Bos mutus. The sequence goes on from NC_091625.1 coordinate 78,096,960, forward strand.
CTTTCCATTACTGTTTGTTTCCAGCGTCAGTTCAGTTCAGTCGCTCAGTCATGTCTGAGTCTTTGAGATTCCATTAACTGCAGTACTCCAGGCCTCCCTGTCCATCACCAACTACCAGAGTCCACCCAAACCAATGTCCATTGAGTCAGTGGTGCCATCCAACCATCTCATCCTCTGTCGTCCCCTTCTCCTCCTATCTTCAATCTTTCCCAGCATCAGGGTGTTTTCAAATGAGTCAGCTATCCACATCAGGTGGCCAAAGTATTGGAGGTTCAGCTTCAACATCAGGGCCCTCCAACGAACACCTAGGACTGATCTTCTGTAGGATGGACTGGTTGGATCTCCTTGCAGTCCAAGGGACTCTCAAGAGGCTTCTCCAACACCACAGTTCAAAACCATCAATTCTTCGGCACTCAGCTTTCTTCACAGTCCAATTCTCACATCCATACATGACCACAGGAAAAACCATAGCCTTGACTAGACAGACCTTTGTTGGCAATGTCTCTGCTTTTGAATATGCTGTCTAAGTTGGTCATAACTTTCCTTCCAAGGAGTATGCATCTTTTAATTTAATGGCTGTAATCACCATCAGCAGTGATTTTGGAGCCCAGAAAAATAGTCAGCCACTGTTTCCACTGTTTCCCCATCTATTTCCCATGAAGTGATGGGACCGGATGCCATGATCTTAGTTTTCTGAATGTTGAGCTTTAAGCCAACTTTTTCACTCTCCTCTTTCACTTTCATCAAGAGGCTTTTTGTTCCTCTTCACTTTCTGCCATAAGGGTGGTGTCATCTGCATATCTGAATTATTGATATTTCTCCTGGCAATCTTGATTCTAGCTTGTGCTTCCTCCAGCCCATTGTTTCTCACAATGTACTCTGCATATAAGTTGAATAAGCAGGATGACAATATACAGCCGTGACGTATTCTTTTTCCTATTTGGAACTAGTCTGTTGTTCCATGTCCAGTTCTAACTGTTGCTTCCTGACCTGCATACAAATTTCTCAAGAGGCAGGTCAGGTGGTCTGTTATTCCATCTCTTTCAGAATTTTCCACAGTTTATTGTGATCCACACAAAGGCTTTGGCATAGTCAATAGAGCAGAAATAGATGTTTTTCTGGAACTCTCTTGCTTTTTGGATGATCCAGCAGATGTTGGCAATTGGATCTCTGGTTCCTCTGCCTTTTCTAAAACCAGCTTTAACATCTGGAAGTCACAGTTCACATATTGCTTAAGCCTGTTTTGGAGAATTTTGTGCATTACTTTACTAGCGTGTGAGATGAGTGCAATTGTGTGGTAGTTTGAGCATTCTTTGGCATTGCCTTTCTTTGGGATTGGAATGAAAACTGACCTTTTCCTGTCCTGTGGGCACTGCTGAGTTTTCCAGATTTGCTGGCATATTGAATGTAGCACTTTCACAATACCATTTTTAGAATTTGAAGTAGCTCACCTGGAATTTCATCGCCTCCAGCTTGGGGGCTACTAAATAAAGCTGCTATAAATATTTAAAATATAACACTTAGCATGAATACATATATTTCTTTCTCTTGATCAAATGCCTAGGAGTGGAATAACTGGACATATGTTAAATGTATATTTAACTTATTAAAAAAAGCTGACAGACCGTTTTCCAAAATGGTTGTACCATTTAAAATTTCTAAGCGTTGGAATTTACCTTATAACTGAAAGTTGTGCTTTTTGACTGCCTTCTTTTAAATCACTCCTTTCCTAACGCCTGCCTCTGATAATCACAAATATGATCCTTTTCTTCTGAAAATTTGTTTTTGAAGTATAATTTAATACTATTTGAGCCACTTGATGCCTAAACTTAGAAAGTGCATTCTAAGTCGTTTCAGTCGTGTCCAACTCTTTGCAACCCCGTGGACTGTAGCCTGCCCTACCCTCTGTTCATGGGATTCTCCAGGCAAGAATACGGGAGTGTGTTGCCATGCCCTTCTCCAAAACTTAGAAAGTATAACATGCCAAATGTTGAACATTCAGACCACTGTGAACTCTTACACAGTGCTATTGGATGTGTAATATACCACAATCACTTTGGGAAACATATGTTTACTATACATCTATATGTGGAATTATATCTGTAATTACTCTATGTCTATATTCATATCTCTATCTATCTGACCAAAGAATTCAATTTCTGTTTTTACTCAAGAGAAATATCCACAAAACTGGTAAGAATATTTTATAATAGCTTTCCAAATAACAGATAAGACTGGAAGGAAACAAAGCAAACATTCATCAATAGAAGAGATAATACAGGAGATATATTCTTAGCACAGAATAGTATTTTCAATAAAACAGAATAAATTACAGAAACACAGACCATATGGATGAAAACCAAATATGATGTTGAACAGAAGTGAGACCAAAATTGTGGATACTGAATAATTAACATAATGTTTAAGAACAGTTAAGATCAGTGTTTGGTGATGGAAATAAGAATGATGTGGAGTGGCAGTGACTGGAATGGGCCCTGAGGTATTGTGATGGAAGTGTTTTATACTCTGATTCATGTGGTGGTGGCATGGATTATATATTTTTTAATTCACTCAAACATACACTTAAAACCTGTGCACTGGACTATATAAATTTTTCTTCAATATAGATAAAGCAAAATCAATGTAGGTAAAAAATAGAGCTTCTAACAGTATTACATCTAATGATAATTAAATTTTTAGTATTTATTTGGGGTCAGATGTATTTGAAATATGAAGTGAAAAGTCAGTTTTAGTTGCTCAGTCGTCTCTGACTCTTTGTGAACCCATGGAATTCTTCAGGCAAGAATACTGGAGTGAGTTGGCATTCCCTTTTCCAGGGGATCTTCTCAACCCAGAGATGAAACCAGATTTCCTGCATTGTAGGCAGATATTTTACTGTCTGAGCCACCACGGAAGATGTGCTTCCCAGGAGGCACTAGTGGTAAAGAACCCACCTGCAAATGCAGGTTAGATGTAAAAGATGTGGGTTGGATCCTGGGTTGGGAAGACTCTCTGGAGAAGGTCACTGGCAATCCATTCCAGTATTCTTGCCTGCAGAATCCCATGGACAGAGGAGCCTGGCAGACTGCAGTCCATGGGATCACAAAGAGTCAGACATGACTGAAGCGACTTAGCACGCACACATGCACACCAGGGAAGCCCATTGACGTATATTGGATGGTATTTTTATGCTCTAAATATAACCACCTGAAATTGATTTCAATGTCCTTCATTTTTGTCAATGAAGGACATGTGGTAAAAATGTTGTATAGCAAATCACTTCAGAAAGCATTTAAAGCACTTAGTCTTCCCACCTTTAGAATTACAAATGAAGGTGAATGTGAAAGTCCACGGAATTCTCTAGGCCAGAATACTGGAGTGGGTAGCCTTTTCCTTCTCCAGGGGATCTTCCCAATCCAGGGATAGAACACAGGTCTCCCACATCACAGGTGGATTCTTTACCAGCTGAGCCACAGTTCAGTTCAGTCGCTCAGTCGTATCCGACTCTTTGTGACCCCATGAATCGCAGCATGCCAGGCCTCCCTGTCCATCACCAACTCCTGGCGTTCACTCAGACTCACGTCCATCGAGTCAGTGATGCCATCCAGCCATCTCATCCTCTGTCGTCCCCTTCTCCTCCTGCCCCCAATCCCTCCCAGCATCAGAGTCTTTTTCAATGAGTCAACTCTTCGCATCAGGTGGCCAAAGTACTGGAGTTTCAGCTTTAGCATCATTCCTTCCAAAGAAATCCCAGGGCTGATCTCCTTCAGAATGGACTGGTTGGATTTCCTTGCAGTCCAAGGGACACTCCCAAGAGTCTTCTCCAACACCACAGTTCAAAAGCATCAATTCTTTGGCGCTCAGCCTTCTTCACAGTCCAATTCTCACATCCATACATGACCACAGGAAAAACCATAGCCTTGACTAGACAGACCTTTGTTGGCGAAGTAATGTCTCTGCTTTTGAATATGCTATCTAGGTTGGTCATAACTTTCCTTCAAGGAGTAAGCGTCTTTTAATTTCATGGCTGCAGTCACCATCTGCACTGATTTTGGAGCCCCAAAAAATAAAGTCTGACACTGTTTCCACTGTTTCTCCATCTATTTTCCATGAAGTGATGGGACCAGATGGCCCAAGAATACTGCAGTGCTAGCCTATCCCTTCTCCAGCGGATCTTCTTGACCCAGGAATCCAACCCAGGTCTCCTGCACTGCAGGTGGATTCTTTACCAACTGAGTTGTTAGGGAAAAATAAGTTGATGCAATAAATATATGATGAAGTTCAATGCAGGCAAGGAGGGCAAAGTCTGCTCAGGACCTAAAAGCCAATAAGCAACTCTGCATTTGTGATTTTCTTAAATTAGACATTGGTTACAAGAAGAAGAATGGGCCAGTTGCCAGTTTCAGTGATTGAATATTATCTTTAGCTTGTTTACATGTGAACATGTTTGAATATATATGTGAATTTATCTCTAGATATCTATATATAGATAAGATGCATATCTATATAAAAATCCCCCAGATTTTTTATTCATTAAGGCATAATTCTGGAAGCTGAGCAATGAATAATTTTTTATTTAATAAATGTTTATTTTGTGACTATTATGCTAAACACTGTCTTAGTGTCTGAGGATATTGATGGAAGACATGATTTTTAATTTAAGAAAAATGGGAAAACATTAGTGTATTGAATAGCAATGGGGATGAATCTGAGTGGCATTTTAAAAAGATCACTCTGTATTAAAAATAGACTATAGAGGACACAATGGAATTTATTACATGAATTTTGATAGTTACCAATGCTTTTTTGAGATAGAAGAATACATATGATGAAATCTATGGCTTATTAAAAAATATTCTTCTAGTTAGCGAAGAGGAAAACTAAGTACTAGATTTAGTAACTGAATATTATAGAACTAGTTTTGTGCTAATCTCTAAATCTGTTTAAACTTCACTATGTCAACACTGAAAGTATTTGCTATTATTGTTGTCTTTATTATATTATGTGTGTCATATTTTCTTTCTTTCTGTCCTACAATATATTCAAGTAATATTATATAGCATTTTTATATCTTGGTACACTTATGAAAGTGAGGGTTTAAGTAGATCATGCAAAATTTTATTTATAAAAAGTTATAAGCTGATTTCTAATTTTTTTCTGAGACTGAAAACAAAGGACTCTAGAATAGAAATAAAATTATTACCTCAATCAATGATTATTTAACATACTAGTCTAATTCTTAATATTTAACTTTAGGATATTATGTTCATAAGAAATGCTGAATATAAGTAGAATGTGTATGTGTATATACATACACACTAGTTTACTAATATCAGTGTGTGTTTACTTTGTCCTCACAAATCCATCTGGTAAATGACCATGACTAATATTTCTTTTGAGCCTTACTGCACAAAGGAATGTATCAGACACATGAAAGAAATTCATCAATGCATATGCATTGAATTTCATATTCTACACATGCAGCTATGTCTGGGAAATTTGTGTTATTTGTCTAAGCCATTTACTCACATGAGTACAAGTTAAACTTCTGTATTGCTTGTTTCATTCAGAATTTTCTATATCTTTTCATATTACTGAGGGAAGTAGTAATGACTGAGAATCCATTCTGTGTTAACCTATGGTTTATGTTCATGGAAAGGCTCTTCTGTTTGCACTATTCATTATGAATACCAGCCTCTTTTCCTATTTTTAAGTCAATGTTATTCTGAATAATATTTTCATCAGTATGCTTTTTATAATCATGAACATGCTGCAGTCAATGTGTAAACATATTTTTTATTGCATGAATGATTATGTTGCTGCTGCTGCTGCTAAGTCGCTTCAGTCGTGTCCGACTCTGTGCGACCCCATAGACCTACCAGGCTCCCCCTTCCTGGGATTCTCCAGGCAAGAACACTGGAGTGGGTTGCCATTTCCTTCTCCAATGCATGAACGTGAAAAGTGAAAGTGAAGTTGCTCAGTCATGTCTGACTCTTAGCGACCCCATGGACTACAGCCTACCAGGCTCCTCCGCCCACGGGATTTTCCAGGCAAGAGTACTGGAGTGCGGTGCCATTGCCTTCTCTGAATGATTACGTTACTGGCTTGAAAATCTGCTGCCTTAACAGAACTCCATTAAGCTCTATTGGCAATATTTTCATATTATCGGACTATCACAAGGAGATAATGTATGGAATGCACAGAAATACACTTAAATAAATTGGTAAAGTCAATTATTTCAATATTTTGCTTTTGGATTAGGACAGAATATGAGGAGTTTATTTTGTGGTGTCTAATTGCTATACTCTTGGTTTTGGGTATTCGTGGCATGCTTACATTGTCAGTCTATATGAGCCTCAGTTTATTTTTCACCATGTCTTTAGATATTTTCTTCCTACTGTATGGCCAGAACCAAAGTCACTCAATCTTATTCTATCTGTACATTTGAAAGAACTATACAACATAAACTTTAAATAATGCAAAAACGGAAAGATTGACTTATTTTCTCAGATACATAGCATTATTTCTCTGAAAAAAAAAAAATGATGCCCCTCTTTCTCAACAGTAAGCATAATTTCAAAATGAAACACTGATAAATTGTCCAAATTTAAAATGCAGCCTTCCAAATTTTCTGGATTAGAAAATGTTTGTTGATATTGAATGAATTTTACTTAAAGAAACAAATAGAATGGTATTGTTTTAGCTAGCTGTCTTGGTAATAGCTTTATTCTGTATTCTTCCTCAATGTAACAGTAGCCTGCAAGACAAGAAAGTCTATCTGTGTGTTCAATCTTTTGATTTCACCTGAAATGAAGTTGCTCTGCCCCTAAATCAATATCTCAGTGTTGAGTTGATTACATGTTTGACGTTCGTAAAGGGATGAGAGAAGGCTGAGATATTGCTGCTGTGATAAGTGGGAATGTACAAGAACAACCCAAGTTATAACTACACAAAGTTGTTATTTTTTCTTTTCTTGTCAGACTATGCTGTACACAGAACTGGTCTGGGAATGTGATTCCTGCTATAAACTGTAATTAGTGAAAAATGCCATTGAACTGAGAGAGTCTGGGCAGGTCAAAAAGAAGGAACAGCTAAGGCTGTCTTCTCCAAAATACAAATCAATACACAAAAATAACTATCTTAATTCATGAATAATCCTGGGTAAGCAATTCAGATGATTTCCAATCCTTTCATTGTAAATGAAAACTTATTTTTGTATTATTCTTGTCTATATTTAGAATGGAGGGGAGTTTTGAGAAGGGCGTGGGGCAAGATGTGCATGCATTTACATGTATTCATTGGTACTTGTTGGCCACTGAGTAACAGAAAAATATATGTTCTTCTTGAGGCTAGGGTAATGGAAAATAACAGAAATTATCTGGATGAATTTGATAAAAAGAAATCCTGTGCTCCCTTCTGGTGCAGTGGAATATGACATTGCATGGACAGGAGAACATATACCTAAATAAGAGGACTAAGAAGGTCATCCATGTGCCTTTTTTTTTTTTTTTTTAATTCAGCAAGACTGTAGCCATATATAAAAGTAGGTTAGATAGGCATTTCCCAGATAGGCATTTACAAGGATATTCTCAAAGTTGCTCCCTCTGGTCTGCCTCTTCTACCCTTCATCACGTGATTGTCAACAAACATGAGGCTGATTTCTCTAGAAGGTCACTATTTTAACTGCCCTTTTGTGGTTTGAGAGCAGGCCATTTAAATTTACTTCCAATTGTGCATTATTTTTCTACATTTAATAGCTGTGTGATTTCCAAACTATATTCTACAGAGCCCTGGAGGTAGCACAGGGACAATTGTTAATGGGCAAGGGAGAGATCAGTTGCTGGCCTTAGAATTCTTACCTACAGTAACAACAGCTGTTCCACTTTTATTGGCTTTTTGTAATCAGTGTTTTCCCATATCATTTTGATTAAAAACTATTTACTGATAAAAATGGGGTATGATACAGGTCAGGTGCAGGGATAGTGTTGAGAAGTACATAATTGAGCCTTCATTCCTTTTCAATATTCTTTTTCATTCTGAACAGATCCTTATGGAGCATCCATATAGCTTAGGACAGCAGCAAGCCACAGAGGTGGGAAGACGTTCTTGGGCTTTTAGTGGAAACAAGGTAAACAGAAAGAGGGAGAGTGGTTACTGTGATGATCTTGGTAGGGCAGTAAGAGATACAAAAGGGGAAAAGGAGCCATAAATGCAAAGTTACACACAATTAGCATGGAATCTGCCCTGATTAGAAAAACGTCAATGACTTCCAGTAAATGAAATTGCATCATAGAGCTGTTTGAATTTTTAACTCTTTGTTGGTACAGTTGATCCCTTTAATAAGCAAAACCATTTTTTGTGAGACATCAGTAAGTTCTATCATTCAATATTACATTATACAAATCATCTTAATCAAAGTGTTAATCAAAATGTCAAATATGAAATATTTTAGTTAAGAACTTTGATATCCTGTGAATTGTGACAAAAGAAAGTCTTGGTAGAATGTTCATAATTAATAATCTACAGCAATAATTCATTTGTATGTAGATCCCAAATTATGGGTATTAATTTTTCTTTAAACAGTAATGGATCATAAGTATAAATGCTTTATTTTTGGAATTATGACAACTTAAAAGTCATGTTGTATATTATACAATGACTTTCTGTGAGTGCTTGCAGTTACAGTAGGATTTTCCATTTTTTGGGAAAAAAAAAAAAAAGAAGAACTAAGTAAGTTAATGAAGCTCCAAGTTGAATATTTTTATTTTAAGACACAGCTAATACACTTCCACTTTATTTTTAAAGGTTCTTTTAGGTTAAGAATTCAAAGTCATGCTGAAATTAAATTAAATCAAATTAAGCATGTTTTTACAATAGTGATGAAATTAATCATTCTAATTGCTGTTTTAGTAACCCTTCTCCAAAGAGTATCAAATTAAATGCAAGTCTAAACTTGGAAAATAGAGAATCTAGATATTAAACAACATCATTTAAAACAGAAAATATCAACATTTTTGAAAATTTGATACTTTTGACTCAACAAATATAACTGATTTAGACCAAATATTGTGTACTGAAATGCCACTAAATAGTAATTCACTTGTCCTGGTTTTCAGTCCCCAAATATATTCATGACCTTGAGAAGATGATAGGCTTTCTAAGCCTCTACAAATTTATAATAAAGAGCCCATTTTTATCTCTTTTAATTCTATAAATGTCAATGCTTCTTGTCAAGATAGCTGTTTTCCCTTTATTTTCACCAAATAATCTTTAATAGTTATAGAAAACATGCTTAACGAAAGTTATTTTCTCTTGCAAATACATTTCAAACATTTAGCTTGCTGGGAATGACTTCAAATTGCGTTTTGCTTCCTCTGATGCCAAATAATGGTTCAGTGAATCTGAGTTTTGCCTTAGTTCATGAAGGAGTTCATGAAAACTTATAAAAAGCATTCTTTCACTTTGTTTTAACCATAAACTCTTTATCTTCTGTGGTTTTAAACAACACAAGCTGTATCTATATACAGACTTAAATAGATCTTTATATATTAGATTCTCATTAGATAAATAATAAATTATAGATAGATACAGTTAGGCAGATAAAGATACACAGAGATCAATGGATGATTATCATGCATATATATTAGATCATTTAAATATATAAATAATAATATTTGCTTAAAGCTGAGAAGGGTACAAGTGCGGGCGGCTGCGACGGCGCACAAGAGCGGTCGAGAGGAGCTACCCAACATCCGAGGTCAGGGGCAGCAGCCGAGAGAAGCTACTCCGCGTCTGAGGTCGGGGGGCGGGGGCTGAGAGTGCCAGGCAGCGACAGCGCAGGAGCAGCCTAGAGGAGCTACACTGCGCCCAAGGCCAGGGGCGGCGGCCGGGAGGAGCTACCCTACACCCGAGAGGAGCAACCCCACGTCCAAGGAGCAGTGGCTGCGGCCAGCGCAGGAGGGCCCAGAGGAGCTACTTCACGTTCAGGAAGGGCGGCAGTGAGGAGATACCCCTCATCGAAGGTAAGGAGCAGTAGCTGCGCTTTGCTGGAGCAGTTGCGAAGAGATACCCCATGTCCAAGGTAGGAGAAACCCAAGTAAGACAGTAGGTGTTGCAAGAGAGCATCAGAGGGCAAACACACTGAAACCATAATCACAGAAAACTAGTCAATCTGATCACACGGACCACAGCCTTGTCTAACTCAATGAAACTAAGCCATGCCCTGTGGGGCCACCCAAGACGGGTGGGTCATGGTGGAGAGGTCTGATAGACTGTGGTCCACTGGAGAGGGGAATGGCAAACCACTTCAGTATTCTTGCCTTGAGAACCCAATGAACAGTATGAAAAGGCAAAATAATAGGATAATGAAAGAGGAACTCCCCAGGTCAGTAGGTACCCAATATGCTACTGGAGATCAGTGGAGAAATAACTCCAGAAAGAATGAAGGGATGGAGCCAAAGCAAAAACAACATTCAGTTGTGGATGGGACTGGTGATAGAAGCAAGTTTCGATGCTGTGAAGAACAACATTGCATAGGAACCTGGAATGTTAGGTCCATGAATCAAGGCAAATTGGAAGTGGTCAAACAGGAGACGGCAAGAGTGAACGTTGACTTTATTTTTGGGGGCTCCAAAATCACTGCAGATGGTGACTGCAGCCACGGAATTAAAAGACGATTGCTCCTTGTAATAAAAGTTATGACCAACCTAGATAGCATATTGAACAGCAGAGACATTACTTTGCCAACAAAGGTCCGTCTCAGTTCAGTTCAGTTGCTCAGTCATGTCCGACTCTTTGCCACCCCATGAATCGCAGCTCTCCAGGCCTCCCTGTCCATCACCACCTCCTGGAGTTCACTCAGACTCACACCCATCGAGTCAGTGATGCTATCCAGCCATCTCATCCTCTGTAGTCCCCTTCTCCTCTTGCGCCCAATCCCTCCCAGCATCAGAGTCTTTTCCAATGAGTCAACTCTTCTCATGAGGTGGCCCAAGTACGGGAGTTTCAGCTTTAGCATCAGTCCTTCCAAATGACCACAGGAAAAACCATAGCCTTGACTAGATGGACCTTTGTTGGCAAAGTAATGTCTCTGCTTTTGAATATGCTATCTAGGTTGGTCATAACTTTCCTTCCAAGGAGTAAGCATCTTTTAATTTCATGGCTGCAGTCACCATCTGCAGTGGTTTTGGAGACCCAAAAAATAAAATCTGACACTGTTTTCCACTGTTTCTCCATCTATTTCACATGAAGTGATGGGACTGGATGCCATGATCTTCATTTTCTGAATGTTGAGCTTTAAGCCAACTTTTTCACTCTCCACTTTCACTTTCATCAAGAGGCTTTTTAGTTCCTCTTCACTTTCTGCCATAAGGGTGGTGTCATCTGCATATCTGAGGTTATTAATATTTCTCCTGGCAATCTTGATTCCAGCTTGTTTCTTCCAGCCCAGCGTTTCTAATGATGCACTCTGCTTATAAGTTAAATAAACAGGGTGACAATATACAGCCTTGATGTATTCCTTTTCCTATTTGGAACCAGTCTGTTGTTCCATGTCCAGTTCTAACTGTTGCTTCCTGACCTGCAAATTTCTCAAGAGGCAGGTCAGGTGGTCTGGTATTCACATCTCTTTCAGAATTTTCCACAGTTTATTGTGATCCACACAGTCAAAGGCTTTTGTATAGTCAATAAAGCAGAAACAGATGTTTCTCTGGAACTCTCTTGCTTTTTCCATGATTCAGCGGATGTCGGCATTTGATCTCTGGTTCCACTGCCTTTTCCAAAACCAGCTTGAACATCAGGAAGTTCACGGTTCACATATTGCTGAAGCCTGGCTTGGAGAATTTTGAGCATTACTTTACTAGCGTGTGAGATGAGTGCAAGTGTGCGGTAGTTTGAGCATTCTTTGGCATTGCCTTTCTTTGGGATTGGAATGAAAACTGACCTTTTCCAGTCCTGTGGCCACTGCTGAGTTTTCCAAAGTTGCTGGCATATTGAGTGCAGCACTTTCACAGCATCATCTTTCAGGATTTGAAATAGCTCAACTGGAATTCCATCACCTCCACTACCTTTGTTTATAGTGATACTTTCTAAAGCCCACTTGACTTCACATTCCAGCATGTCTGGCTCTAGGTCAGTGATCACACCATTGTGATTATCTGGGTCGTGAAGATCTTTTTTGTACAGTTCTTCTGTGTATTCTTGCCATCTCTTCTTAATATCTTCTGCTTCTGTTAGGTCCATACCATTTCTGTCCTTTATCGAGCCCATCTTGGCATGAAATGTTCCCTTGGTATCTCTATTTTTTTTGAAGAGATCTCTAGTCTTTCCCATTCTGTTGTTTTCCTCTATTTCTTTGCATTGATCACTGAAGAAGGCTTTCTTATCTCTCCTTGCTATTCTTTGGAACTCTACATTCAGATGCTTGTATCTTTCCTTTTCTCCTTTGCTTTTCACTTCTCTTCTTTTTACAGCTATTTGTAAGTCCTCCCCAGACAGCCATTTTGCTTTTTTGCGTTTCTTTTCCATGGGGATAATCTTGATCCCTGTCTCCTGTATAATGTCACGAATCTCAGTCCATAGTTCATCAGGCACTCTATCTATCAGATCTAGGCCCTTAAATCTATTTCTCACTTCCACTGTATAATCATAAGGGATTTGATTTAGGTCATACCTGAATGGTCTAGTGGTTTTCCCTACTTTCTTCAATTTAAGTCTGAATTTGGCAATAAGGAGTTCATAATATGAGCCACAGTCAGCTCTTGGTCTTGTTTTTGCTGACTGTATAGAGCTTCTCCATCTTTGGCTGCAAAGAATATAATCAATCTGATTTCAGTGTTGACCATCTTGTGATGTCCATGTATAGAGTCTTCTCTTGTGTTGTAGGAAGAGGGTGTTTGCTATGACCAGTGTATTTTCTTGGCAAAACTCTATTAGTCTTTGCCCTGCTTCATTCCTTATTCCAAGGCCAAATTTGCCTGTTCCTCCAGGTGTTTCTTGACTTCCTACTTTTGCATTCCAGTCCACTATAATGAAAAGGACATCTTCTTTGGGTGTTAGTTCTAAAAGGTCTTGTAGGTCTTCATAGAACCATTCAACTTCAGCTTCTTCAGCGTTACTGGTTGGAGCATATACTCGGATTACTGTGATATTGAGTGGTTTGCCTTGGAAACGAACAGAGATCGTTCTGTCGTTTTTGAGATTGCATCCAAGTACTGCATTTCAGACTCTTTTGTTGACCATGATGGCTACTGCATTTCTTCTGAGGGATTCCTGCCAGCAGTAGTAGATATAATGGTCATCTGAGTTAAATTCACCCATTCCAGTCCATTTGAGTTTGCTGATTCCTAGAACGTCGACATTCACTCTTGCCATCTCTTGTTTGACCACTTCCAATTTTCCTTGATTCATGGACCTGACATGAATGTGGTCCACTGGAGAAGGGAATAGCAAACTACTTCAGTATTCTTGCCTTGAGAACCTCATGAACAGTATGAAAAGGCAAAATGATAGGATACTGAAAGAGGAACTCCCAGGTCAGTAGGTGCCCAAAATGCTACTGGAGATCAGTGGAGAAATTATTCCAGAAAGAATGAAGGGACGAAGCCAAAGAAAAAACAATACCCAGCTGTGGATGTGACTGGTGATAGAAGGTCCGTCTAGTCAAGGCTATGGTTTTTCCAGTCGTCATGTATGGATGTGAGAGTTGGACTGTGAGGAAGGCTGAGCGCCGAAGAATTGATGCTTTTTTTTTTTTAATTTTATTTTATTTTTAAACTTTACATAATTGTATTAGTTCTGCCAAATATCAAGATGAATCCGCCACAGGTATAAATGTGTTCCCCATCCTGAACCCTCCTCCCTCCTCCCTCCCCATACCATCCCTCTGGGTCGTCCCAGGGCACCAGCCCCAAGCATCCAGTATCGTGCATCGAACCTGGACTGGCATCTCGTTTCTTACATGATATTTTACATGTTTCAATGTCATTCTCCCAAATCTTCCCACCCTCTCCCTCTCCCACAGAATCCATAAGACTGTTCTATACATCAGTGTCTCTTTTGCTGTCTCGTACACAGGGTTATTGTTACCATCTTTCTAAATTCCATATATATGCGTTAATATACTGTATTTATGTTTTTCCTTCTGGCTTACTTCAGTCTGTATAATAGGCTCCAGTTTCATCCACCTCATTAGAACTGATTCAAATGTATTCTTTTTAATGGCTGAGTAATACTCCATTGTGTATATGTACCACTGCTTTCTTATCCATTCATCTGCTGATGGACATCTAGGTTGCTTCCATGTCCTGGCTATTATAAACAGTGCTGCGATGAACATTGGGGTACATGTGTCTCTTTCCCTTCTGGTTTCCTCAGTGTGTATGCCCAGCAGTGGGATTGCTAGATCATAAGGCAGTTCCATTTCCAGTTTTTTAAGGAATCTCCACACTGTTCTCCATAGTGGTTGTACTAGTTTGCATTCCCACCAACAGTGTAAGAGGGTTCCCTTTTCTCCACACCCTCTCCAGCATTTATTATTTGTAGACTTTTGGATCGCATCCATTCTGACTGGTGTGAAATGGTACCTCATAGTGGTTTTGATTTGCATTTCTCTGATAATGAGTGATGTTGAGCATCTTTTCATGTGTTTGTTAGCCATCTGTATGTCTTCTTTGGAGAATTGTCCATTTAGTTCTTTGGCCCATTTTTTGATTGGGTCGTTTATTAGCAAGGTGAAAAGACAGCCTTCAGAATGGGAGAAAATAATAGCAAATGAAGCAACTGACAACCAACCAATCTCAAAAATATACAAGCAACTCCTACAGCTCAACTCCAGAATTGACGCTTTTGAACTGTGGTGCTGGAGAAGACTCTTGAGATTTCCTTGGACTGCAAGGAGATCCAACCGGTCCCTCCTAAAGGAGATCAGTCCTGGGTGTTCCTTGGAAGGACTGATGTTGAAGCTGAAACTCCAATAGTATGGCCACCTCATGCTAAGAGTTGACTCATTGGAAAAGACCCTAATGCTGGGAGGGATTGGGGCCAGGAGGAGAAGGGGATGACAGAGGATGAGATGGCTGGATGGCATCACCAACTGTATGAACATAAGTTTGAGTGAACTCCGGGAGTTGGTATTGGACATGGTGTGCTGTGATTCATTGGGTCGCAAAGAGTCAGACACAACTGAGCTACTGAACTGAACTGAACTGAAGATAAAAGGTAAATTATTAAAGAATATGCTAAGCACAATTGTAAGTTTTATGCATATTACCTTGTATAATGCTTACAACAGTCCATAGCATATTGCTATATCCATTTTAAAGAAGAGGAAACTGAGACATGAAGAGTTGGAGAAACTTGGTCAAGGTTGCAGAGCTCATCAGTAATGAATTCATGACTCAAACTCAAAGGCATCTGATTCTGGAGTCAGTGCTTTTACTCAGTGCATTACAGTATCATCTCAAAAGCAAGAGAATACAAAGTGCCATAAAAAGATGGATATAAATGGAAGAATGTCTATTGGGTGTGTGGAATGAAATCAATCTGAAATAGTCCTAGAGTAGTGATAATATTTGTCTTGGCTTTGTTTAAAGAGACATTTGCCTAACAAAGAATTGAGGGTGATAAAAAACATTTCAAGTAATGAATAAGTACATGTAAAGATGTGAGGCATAAAAATGTTGCAATATTTAGGAAATTTTGAGAGGTCAAACGTGACTATAATTCTGGCTTCCTGGAATAAGAGGAGAATGACACAGGAGGCTGAGATGGTAGAATGGTGCTCAGCTGTGAGTAACTTTGTCATCATGTTGTTCAGTTGTTAAGTGGTGTCTGACTCTGCAACTCCATGAATTGTAGCACACCAGACTTCTCTGGAAAAAACACAAGCTGGAATCAAGATTGCCAGGAGAAATATCAATAACCTCAGATATGCAGATGACACCACCCTACTGGCCGAAAGTGAAGAGGAACTAAAAAGCCTCTTGATGAAAGTGAAAGTAGAGAGTCAAAAAGTTGGCTTAAAGCTCAATATTCAGAAAATGAAAATCATGGCATCTGGTCCCATCACTTCATGGGAAATAGATGGGGAAACAGGGGAAACAGTGTCAGACTATTTTTTGGGGCTCCAAAATCACTGTAGATGGTGATTGCAGCCATGAAATTAAAAGATGCTTACTCCTTGGAAGGAAAGTTATGACCAACCTAGATAGCATATTCAAAAGCAGAGACATTACCTTGCCAACAAAGGTTCGTCTAGTCAAGGCTATGGTTTTTCCTGTGGTCATTATGGATGTGAGAGTTGGACTGTGAAGAAGGCTGAGCGCTGAAGAATTGATGCTTTTGAACTGTGGTGTTGGAGAAGACTCTTGAGAGTCCCTTGGACTGCAAGGAGATCCAACCAGTCCATTCTGAAGGAGATCAGCCCTGGGATTTCTTTAGAGGGAATGATGCTGAAGCTGAAACTCCAGTACTTTGGCCACGTCATGCAAAGAGCTGACTCATTGGAAAAGACTCTGATGCTGGGAGGGATTGGGGGCAGGAAGAGAAGGGGACGACAGAGGATGAGATGGCTGGATGGCATCACTGACTCAATGGACGTGAGTCTGAGTGAACTCCGGGAGTTGGTGATGGACAGGGAGGCCTGGTGTGCTGCGATTCATGGGGTCGCAAAGAGTCAGACATGACTGAGGGCCTGAACTGAACTGAACTGAGACTTCTCTGTCATTTACTATCTCCCAGAGTTTGCTCAAAATCATTTTCATTGAGTCAGTGATGCCATTCCACCATCTCATCCTCTATCACCCCTCTGTCCTCCTGCCCTTAATCTTTCCCAGCATCAGTCTTTTCCAGTGAGTCAGGTTTTCTCATCATGTGGCCAAAGGTTGGGTCCTCAGATTCAGCATCAGTTCTGTTCACTTCAGTCACTCAGTTGGGTCTGACTTTGTGACCCTATGAACCACAGCACGCCAGGCCTCCCTGTCCATCACAAACTCCTGGAGTCCATCCAAACCCATGTCCATTGAGTCCCTCCAACCATCTTATCTTCTGTCATCCACTTCTCCTCCTTCCCTCAGTCCCTCTCAGCATCAGGGTCTTTTCAAATGACTCAGCTCTTCACATCAGGTGGCCAAAGTATTGGAGTTTCAGCTTCAACGTAAGTCCTTCCAAGAAACACCCAGGACTGATCTTCTTTAGGATGGACTGGTTGGATCTCCTTGCAGTCCAAGGGACTCTCAAGAGTCTTCTCCAACACCACAGTTCAAAAGCATCAATTTTTCGGCACTCAGCTTTCTTCACACTCCAACTCTCACATTCATACATGACCACTGGAAAAACCATAGCCTTGACAAGATGGACCTTTGTTGACAAAGTGATGTCTCTGCTTTTTAATATGCTGTCTAGGTTGGTCATAACTTTCCTTCCAAAGAGTAAGCGTCTTTAATTTCATGGCTGCAATCACCATCTGCAGTGATTAGAGCCCAGAAAAATAAAGTCAGCCACTGTTTCCCCATCTATTTGGCATGAAGTAACAGGACCAGATGCCATGATCTTTGTTTTCTGAATGTTGAGCTTTAAGCCAACTTTTTGACTCTCTACTTTCACTTTCATCAACAGGCTTTTTAGTTCCTCTTCACTTTCTGCCACAAGGGTGGTGTCATCTGCATATGTGAGGTTATTGATATTTCTCCCAGCAATCTTGATTCCAGTTTGTGCTTCCTCCAGCCCAGCATTTCTCATGATGTACTCTGCTTATAAGTTAAATAAGCAGGGTGACAATATACAGCCTTGACGTATTCCTTTTCCTATTTGGAACCAGTCTATTGTTCCATGTCCAGTTCTAACTGTTGCTTCCTGATCTGTACACAGATTTGTCAAGAGGCAGGTCAGATGGTCTGGTATCCCATCTCTTTCAGAATTTTCCACAGTTTATTGTGATCCACACAGTCAAAGGCTTTGGCATAGTCAATAAAGCTGAAATAGATGTTTCTCTGGAACTCTCTTGCTTTTTGGATGATCCAGCAGATGTTGACAATTTGATCTCTGGTTTCTCTGCCTTTTCTAAAACCAACTTGAACATCTGGAAGTTCACGGTTCACATATTGCTTAAGCCTGTTTTGGAGAATTTTGTGCATTACTTTACTAGCGTGTGAGATGAATGCAATTGTGCGGTAGTTTGAGCATTCTTTGGCATTGCCTTTCTTTGGGATTGGAATGAAAACTGTGGCCACTGCTGAGTTCTCCAAATTTGCATCAGTCATTCCAATGAATATTTAGGGATGATTTCCTTTAGGATTGACTGGTTTGCTCTCCTTGCTGTCCAAAGAAATCTCAGGAGTCTTCTCCAGCAGCACAATTTGAAAGCATCAGTTCTTCGGAGCTCAGCCTTCTTTATGGTCCATAAATAAAAGTTCTATAAATAGAATTGTGAATATAATAGAAAAAATGAAGAGATGTACTATTTTTAGTACACTCTAAGTGTACTCTATGTATATGTTTGAGGACTTGATATCATAAGCTACATACATGGAGAATGCATTCTCCATATATTTTTCTCAAAATATTTTTTACATTAATCAACATTTTAATCATATTCAAGCAAAATCTTATGTAGTATATGTGTTTGTATGAGCCTGTGTCTATGTCTGTGTGTGTGTGAAATGCAAAGGTTCACACATAACCTAGCTGATCTTGAAAAAGAACAGAGTGGAAAGACTTATTTTATGGATATCCAAAGTTATTTTAGAGCTCTTCTGTCTGTGGACTTACCTCAAAAGGGCATCTCAGTGAAGCATTCTCATGGAAAACGTGTTGCTTTGTGTAACTCGTATTTGCATTAGTGACAGAACTTGATGCTCTGGCCTACTGATGGGTTAAACTGCTTTTTGTAGTTTAACCTAGAAGATTGCTTACATTCAAATAATTCTTTAAAATGTAACTTTGTAGTTTCCCCTAGGGAATCAAATGAATGTGTGCCTAATATTTTGATCAGTTTGGAAATTACCTTAACCTTAAATTTTATCAGCTTTATAAATAAATACAAATACAATATACTTCAGTTCAGTTCAGTTCAGTCTCTCAGTCGTGTCTGACTCTTTGCGACCCCATGAATCACAGCACGCCAGGTCTCCCTGTCCATCAGCAACTCCCAGAGTTCACTCAGACTCATGTCCATCGAGTCGGTGATGCCATCCAGCCATCTCATCATCTGTTGTCCCCTTCTCCTCCTGCCCCCAATTCCTAGCACTTTGTTTTTAATACAGAGATTAAAGCAATGTGGTACTGGCATAGAGATGGAAAAATAAACTAATAGAACAGAAACATACATTCATGGAGAATTGATTCCCAGTAAAAATGTACTACAGCAAAGGAAAAGATAAATGTTAATAAAATAGTGCTGTATTATTTGAATATATCTGTTTAAAAATATTTTGGCTTCTACCTCTAATTCTATTAACATGGGAATTTCTAATTATAAAAACATAACAGTATAAGAGTATATTGCTAAATAATATACTGGGCAAAAATAGTACTAATATGAAAAAAGCACAAGTCTTCTTAAGGACTCCTCCCAATCAATAAGAAACATGGAGAAGTAAACAATCATCCTAACAAACAAATCATCAACTCATGAATACAATGGACAATAGATATAAAGACGCATTTTCCAAGAAATAATCAAATGACTGAATTATATGAAATGATACTTCAGTCAGAGAAATTAAAATTAAATCCTTTGAATTACCACAACATAATAACAAAGGTCTTAAAAAAAACCAAAACAGACGATATCAGTTCTTGGCAGAAATGTTCAGTGATATCCCCTCTAATATACTCCTGGTGGGAGAATAAATTGGAAAACTACTTGGGAAAATAATCTAGTCCCTACTGATATAGGACATTTCATAGTATTTACTGTAGCAATTTAAAGCCAAAGTTTATACCCAACAAAATTATTTACATGTGTGCAATAAAACACAATAGGAAAAATATTAATAGGATTATTTTTAATAGCCCCAAACTGGCAGTAAGAATTGAATGGATAAATTTTGGTAGTTTTAGAAAATGAATGGTATACCATAATGAAAATGAATTATCTCTACCCATACTGGAATGAATGAAATATTAAATATAATTTTGAGCCAAAGTAAACTGGCTATAAGCAAAAATTGCAAAACCTCATTTATATAAATTTTTTAAAATAGGAAAAACTAATATGACATTTGCAATCAGAATGGGAGTCCTTCTGGGGAGAAATGGCAACCAGCTCCAGTATTCTTGCCTGGAAAATCCCATGGACAGAAGAACCTGGTGAGTCCCAGTTCATGGGGTCACAGAGAGTCCACTGAGCGAATAACACTTAGGAGTCTTTTGGGAGTAGGTTAGGGTAATGATTAGGAGGGGGCAAAATGTGTTTGTGGCTTCTTTTTGTCTGTTTTTTCTTCTTACCTTTATTGGATTATACAATTCATCAAAGTATAGAATTTTAAATTATTAATTTATTTGTGAGTAGGGTATTTTGCAACAAAATTTATTTAGAATATTTTCTATCATCAAATGCATTTAAGAATTACCTTTGAATAATATGTCAAGATTTACTATGCTTCAGAATTTTTTTCTTCTAGAAATTTTATTTGTTTATTTTTAATTTATATTTAAATTTATTTATTTTAATTAGAGGCTAATTACTTTACAATATTGAATTGGTTTTGTAAGCCATAATGCAGTGCTTAGCTGCTCAGTCATGTCCCACTCTTTGTGACCCCATGGACTGTAGCCCTCCAGGCTCCTCTGTCCACAGGGGTTCTCCAGGTAAGAATACTGGTGTGGGTTGCCACTCCTCCAGGGGTTCTTCCCAACTCAGGGATCGAACCCAGGTCTCCCTCATTGCAGGCAAATTCCTTACCATCTGAGCCACATAATATATTAATCTGTTTTTTCTCTCCAAAAGTGTAGCATTTTTGTTACTTCTAGAAATGCCACATACTCATTTTATGTGCAAAATTTTTTGCCATGGCATATCAATCTATTCATGATCTCATTTCTACTAATTTTCTCAGTCTTTTTTTTTTTTTTTCTGGGTTATCTCCCCTACATAAACCACCTTGATTAAATGTGTTCTTCAAATAAATTCAGCATCTCTTTCCTCAGTACCTTACCATACAAATGATTCTTCTACCTGAATTATTTTTTTATCTATAACATAGATAAGCCTTAGGTGATTTTAAGATTTACATTGTCATCCCCTTTACAAAGATTATCATAATTCACCTAATGTATGTTATTATTTCTTTTTTGCCTCTTATACTAAGAAACCTGACCACACTCTTTCATAGCGCTTATGATATTGAACTGAAAATTACAATATAAGCATCATGAAAATATCTCACTCATCTTTGTACATCTATCACAGTTCGCACACACAAAAAAGTAAATGCGTGAATTTAATACATTTTAGATGTCAATGAAATTTTTACCCTTCTCCTCATCTGTAAAGGTGGGAAACAGATCTGTCCATGGTGTTGTGAATTTCTCATTCACTTCAGTTCAGTCGCTCAGTGCTGTCTGACTCTTTGTGACCCCATGAATCACAGCACGCCAGGCCTCTTGTTCATCACCAACTCCCAGAGTCCACCCAAACCCATGTCCATTGAGTTGATGATGCCATCCAGCCATCTCATCCTCTGTCGTCCCCTTCTCCTCCTGCTCCCAATCCCTCCCAGCATTAGGGTCTTTTCCAATGATTCAACTCTTCACATGAGGTGGCCAAAGTATTGGAGTTTCAGCTTCAACATCAGTCCTTCAAATGAACACCCAGGACTGATATCCTTTAGGATGGACTGGTTGGATCTTGTTGCAGTCCAAGGGACTCTCAAGAGTCTTCTCCAGCACCATAGTTCAAAAGCATCAATTCTTCAGCACTCAGCTTTCTTCACAGTCCAATTCTCACATCCACACATGACCACTGGAAAAACCATAGCCTTGACTAGACGGACCTTTGTTGGCAAAGTAATGTCTCTGCTTTTGAATATGCTGTCTAGGTTGGTCATAACTTTCCTTCCAAGGAGTAAGCGTTTTTTAATTTCATGGCTGCAGTCACCATCTGCAGTGATTTTGGAGCACCCCCCCCAAAATAAATTCTGACATTGTTTCCACTGTTTCCCCATCTATTTCCCATGAAGTGATGGGACCAGATGCCATGATCTTCGTTTTCTGAATGTTGGGCTTTAAGCCAACTTTTTCACTCTGCTCTTTCACTTTCATCAACAGGCTTTTTAGTTCCTCTTCACTTTCTGCCATAAGGGTGGTATCATCTGCATATCTGAGGTTATTGATATTTCTCCTGGCAATCTTGATTCCAGCTTGTGCTTCTTCCAGCCCAGCGTTTCTCATGATGTACTCTGCATAGAAGTTAAATAAGCAGGGTGACAATATACAGCCTTGCTGCTACTGCTAAGTTGCTTCAGTCGTGTCTGACTCTTAGTGACCCCATGGACTGCAGCCTATCAGGGTCCTCTGTCCATGGGATTTTCCAGGCAAGAGTACTGGAGTGGGTTGCCATTGCCTTCTCTGATACAGCCTGGATGTACTCCTTTTCCTATTTGGAACCAGTCTGTTGTTCCATGTTCAGTTCTAACTGTTGCTTCCTGACCTGCATATAGGTTTCTCAGGAGGCATGTCAGGTGGTAGTATTCCCATCTCTTTCAGAATTTTCCACAGTTTATTGTGATCCACACAGTCAAAGGCTTTGGCATAGTCAATAAAGCAGAAGTCTTATAACTAGAGAGACTTAGTGTCAAAATTCAGATATGCAGATACTCAGTTCATTGCATGTTCATTACACTTCGTTAGAGAAAACAATACAGAGCCTTTGATCATATTGAGACATTCATTTCATTTCTACATTTCACAGCCTTTCTTTGGCAATGGTAGAAAATATCTCCAGCTGCAGATTTCCCTGCAAATAATGAATTACATATTTTCTGTGGGTGTGTTTTTCTTTGAATTGCTCAGTCAGCACATGAATGAATATGAAATATGCTTATAGATAAAGAAATTTACCAATGAGAGGTGAGATGGCTGTTTTCCTCCTG
The DNA here is from genome assembly GCF_027580195.1 of Bos mutus. Taxonomy (NCBI): domain Eukaryota; kingdom Metazoa; phylum Chordata; class Mammalia; order Artiodactyla; family Bovidae; genus Bos; species Bos mutus. The sequence continues at coordinate 78,120,050 of NC_091625.1, forward strand.
CTCTGTGTTTGGCATGTCATCAAGGTTATTATGAAGATCAACCGGTTTAATACATGTGAAGAGCTTAGGACTGTGCCTGACACATAATAAAGCCTAGGTAAATGAAAATAATTTTTTGTATGATTCAGCTAGAGAATAATCTTTTAGCTATTATGGAAACAACTTTGAAGAAGCATAAAGCACATGGTGTATGCTTGTGTGTTCAAGTGGATGCTATATTGAAATGGACAAGTTAGGTAGGAAATTGTGCTTCAGCACTAAAATGGTCTCAGTGAGAAATGAACAATGAATGTTAAATTAATATTAATCTCTTCTTATTGTCATTGTGATCATCTGTGGAGGTTTTTATGTGTGCTTGGCAAGAAGGAGTAGATACAATTTAGCCCATAATGTCTCCCCTACTTCCTTCCATAGTAGTGATAAACTTTGTTACAAAGCTCAGGTATCACTGATTGCTGGTAAATATGAATAAGAATAATGAATCATAGAGTTCTAAGGTCAAATTGGCTCTGTTTTAAGATGAAAAATTAAAAGGGCCAATATCTTTGAAAACTTTGAAATATGTAGCTTTTATCATAGCCTTCAGGTCTTCCTAAAGAGTGCAAATTAGTTGGGAAGTATTATATGCATGCAAATAATTTTTTTCAAGAAACATTGGGAGTCTGATATTATGTACATCAAAGAACTCTTAAAGAGGCCTTTCTATTCTTTCAGTAAATGATCTGTAGACACTTTTAGTAAAGCATTCATTAAGAATCTTTAATTCAAAAAAATATTGGTTATGAATTGTACAAATCATAGTGCCACCAGTCTTATTTATGCATAATATTGTGGTTTTTATCTCCAAAAAAAGACTGGTTAATTTTCATTCAGCTTTTAATTTGCAATAACATGAGATTTACTCTATCAAATGTCTCTGATACTCTATCAGATGTCTGATACACTATCAAAAGTTTCTGCCAACAAAAGTCCATCTAGTCAAAACTATGGTTTTTCCAGTAGTCATGTATGGATGTGAGAGTTGGACTATAAAGAAAGCTGAGTGCTGAAGAATTGATGCTTTTGAACTGTGGTGTTGGAGAAGACTCTTGAGGGTCCCTTGGACTGCAAGGAGATCCAACCAGTCTATTCTAAAGGAGATCAGTCCTGGGTGTTCTTTGGAAGGACTGATGCTAAAGCTGAAACTCCAATACTTTGGCTACCTGATATGAAGAATTGACTCACTAGAAAAGACCTGATGCTGGGAGAGAGTGAAGGCGAGAGAAGGGGATGACAGAGGATGAGATGGTTGGATGGCATCACTGACTCGATGGATGTGAATCTGAGTAAGCTCCAGGAGCTGGTGACTGAGGGAAATCTGGTGTGCTGCAGTCCATGGGGTCTCAAAGAGTCGGACACAACTGAGCGACTGAGCTGACTGACTGACTGACCCTATCAAATAAAATAAAATGGATCTTTAATGCCATATAGATTTTTATTGTTGACTGGGTAAAATTTGATTGTATTAAAAAGTTCTCAAATAACTAATATTCATTAGTTTTCTCTTAGGACAAAAAATTACCAAAATATTATATGTTTCAGGTGGTAGAACATAATAATTTGATATTTTATATATTTCAAAAGGGTCACCACCCAAAATCTAGTTAGCAAGTCATTATACATAATTTAAGAATTTCTTGCCTATAATGACAATTTTTGGGATATACTCTGTTGGCAACTTACAAATATACAAAACAGTGTAATTAATTATAGTTACTATGCTGTACATTACATTATGTACATTACACAGAAGAACTGTACAAAAAAGATCTTCACGACCCAGATAATCACGATGGTGTGATCGCTGACCTAGGGCCACACATCATGGAATGTGAAGTCAAATGGGCCTTAGAAATCATCATTACGAACAAAGCTAGTGGAGGTGATGGAACTCCAGTTGAGCTATTTCAAATCCTGAAAGATGATGCTGTGCAAGTGTTGCACTCAATATGCCAGCAAATTTGGAAAACTCAGCAGTGGCCACGGGACTGGAAAAGGTCCGTTTTCATTCCAATCCCAAAGAAAGGCAATGCCAAAGAATGCTCAAACTACTGCACAATTGCACTCATCTCACACGCTAGTAAAGTAATGATCAAAATTCTCCAAGCCAGGTTTCAGCAATATGTGAACCATGAACTTCCTGATGTTCAAGCTGGTTTTAGAAAAGGCAGAGCAACCAGAGATCAAATTGCCAACATCCACTGGATCGTGGAAAAAGCAAGAGAGTTCCACAAAAACATCTATTTCTGCCTTATTGACTATGCCAAAGCCTCTGACTGTGTGGATCACAATAAACCGTGGGAAAATCTGAAAGAGCTGGGAATCCCAGACCACCTGATCTGCCTCTTGAGAAATTTGTATGCAAGTCAGGAAGCAACAGTTAGAACTGGACATGGAACAACAGACTGGTTCCAAATAGGAAAAGGAGTACGTCAGGGTTGTATATTGTCACCCTGCTTATTTAACTTCTATGCAGAGTACATCATGAGAAACTCTGGACTGGAAGAAGCACAAGCTGGAATCAAGATTGCGGGGAGAAATATCAATAACCTCAGATATGCAGATGACACCACCCTTATGGCAGAAAGTGAAGAGGAACTAAAAAGCCTCTTGATGAAAATGAAAGAGGGGAGTTAAAAAGTTGGCTTAAAGTTCAACATTCAGAAAACTAAGATCATGGCATCCGGTCCCATCACTTCATGGGAAATAGATGGGGAAACAGTGGAAACAGTGTCAGACTTCATCTTTTTGGGCTCCAAAATCACTGCAGATGGTGACTGCAGCCATGAAATTAAAAGATGCACACTCCTTGGAAGGAAAGTTATGACCAACCTAGATAGCATATTCAAAAGCAGAGACATTACTTTGCCAACAAAGGTCCATCTAGTCAAGGCTATGGTTTTTCCTGTGGTCATGTATGGATGTGAGAGTTGGACTGTGAAGAAGACTGAGCGCCGAAGAATTGATGCTTTTGAACTGTGGTGTTGGAGAAGACTCTTGAGAGTCCCTTGGACTGCAAGGAGATCCAACCAGTGCATTCTGAAGGAGATCAGTCCTGGGATTTCTTTGGAAGGAATGATGCTAAAGTTGAAACTCCAGTACTTTGGCCACCTCATGCCAAGAGGTGACTCATTGGAAAAGACTCTGATGCTGGGAGGGATTGGGGGCAGGAGGAGAAGGGGATGACAGAGGATGAGATGGCTTGATGGCATCACTGACTCGATGGACATGAGTCTGGGAGGCCTGGCATGCAGCGAATCATGGGGTCGCAAAGAGTCAGACATGACTGAGTGACTGAACTGAACTGACATTACATACCCATGACTTATTTATTTTAAATTAAGAATTACTGGTTCTTATAAGGATATCAGTTACATTAGATTAAGGCCCATCATAATATCCTTATTTTAACTTGATGAGCTCTGTCTTTCAGGACAGTAGCCATATGAGATCATAATTAGTGTTACAAGGGGATAGGACTTCAATATAGCCTTCTCAAAAATACCTTGAATGATTTTATTTTGAACCTATATAATCATCATTCCCATTTGTAGAATACACTACATAATAAATTATATAAATCAGATCAGTTCGGTTCAGTTCAGTCGTTCAGTCGTGTCTGACTCTTTGCGACCCCATGAATCATAACACAGCAGGCCTCCCTGTCCATCACCAATTCCTGGAGTTCACTCAGACTCACGTCCATTGAGTCAGTGATGCCATCCAGCCATCTCATCCTCTGTCATCGCCTTCTCTTCATGCCTCCGATCCCTCCCAGCATCAGGGTCTTTTCAAATGAGTCAACTCTTCTCATGAGGTGGCCAAATTACTGGAGTTTCAGCTTTAGCATCATTCCTTCCAAAGAAATCCCAGGGCTGATCTCCTTCAGAATGCACTGGTTGGATCTCCTTGCAGTCCAAGGGACTCTCAAGAGTCTTCTCCAACACCACAGTTCAAAAGCATCAATTCTTCGGCGCTCAGTCTTCTTCACAGTCCAACTCTCACATCCATAATGACCACAGGAAAAACCATAGCCTTGACTAGATGGACCTTTGTTGGCAAAGTAATGTCTCTGCTTTTGAATATGCTATCTAGGTTGGTCATAACTTTTCTTCCAAGGAATAAGAGTCTTTTAATTTCATGGCTGCAGTCACAATCTGCAGTGATTTTGGAGCCCAAAAAAATAAAGTCTGACACTGTTTCCACTGTTTTCCGCATCTGTTTGCCATGAAGTGATGGGACCAGATGCCATAATCTTAGTTTTCTGAATTTGAGTTTTAAACCAATTTTTCACTCTCCTCTTTCACCTTCATAAGTCCTTTTAGTTCCTCTTCACTTTCTGCCATAAGGGTGGTATCATCTGCATATCTGAGGTTATTGATATTTCTCCTGGCAATTTTGATTCCAGCTTGTGCTTCTTCCAGCCCAGCGTTTCTCATGATGTACTCTGCATAGAAGTTAAATAAGCAGGGTGACAATATACAGCCTTGACGTACTCCTTTTCCTATTTGGAACCAGTCTGTTGTTCCATGTCCAGTTCTAACTGTTGCTTCCTGACCTGCATACAAAGTTCTCAAGAGGCAGGTCAGGTGGTCTGGTACCTTTTAGAACTAACACCCAAAAAAGATGTCCTTTTCATTATAGGGGACTGGAATGCAAAAGTAGGAAGTCAAGAAACACCTGGGGTAACAGGCAAATTTGGCCTTGGAATATGGAATGAAGCAGGGCAAAGACTAATAGAGTTTTGCCAAGAAAACGCACTGGTCATAGCAAACACCCTCTTCCTACAACACAAGAGAAGACTCTACACACGGACATCACCAGATGGTCAACACCGAAATCAGATTGATTATATTCTTTGCACCCAAGATGGAGAACCTCTATACAGTCAATAAAAACAAGACCCGGAACTGACTGTGGCTCAAATCATGAACTCCTTATTGCCAAATTCAGACTTAAATTGAAGAACGTAGGGAAAATCACTAGACCATTCAGGTATGACCTAAATCAAATCCCTTATGATTATACACTGGAAGTGAGAAATAGATTTAAGGGACTAGATCTGATACAGTGCCTAATGAACTATGGACTGAGGTTTGTGACATTGTATAGGAGACAGGGATCAAGACCATCCCCATGGAAAAGAAATGCAAAAAAGCAAAATGGATGTCTGGGGAGGCCTTACAAATAAATCAGTTACTAAGTTAAATATTAAAGAAATTGTTTATTATTGATGCCCATTTCAATATATTCTTTTGCGGGGAACAAGTTAACCTATAAGAACAAGTATTAATGTCATTTGAAGATGTAGATGTTGATCCATTTTTTTTCCACTTAAAAGAAACCAAAATTCTAGGTACACTTGAATGAAATATAGACAGAAAATATTGTTTCAGATACTTTATGTTACTGCATCATTTAATTATTACAAAAACTTATAATACAAGCATAATTACCTTACTTGGTGGCTCAGATAGTAAAAGCGTCTGCCTACAATGAGGGAGACCCGTGTTTGATCCCTGAGTTGGGAAGATCCTCTGGAGAAGGAAAGGGCAACCCACTCCAGTACTCTTGCATGGAAAATCCAATGGACGGAGGAGCCTGGTATACAGTCCATGGGGTCGCAGAGTTGGACACGACTGAGTGACTTCACTTTCACTTATCTTTCTAGCTTTATAGATAAAGAAAACTAAAAGCTATCATATCACTTAGGTGACCTATATGACTGTCATTATGGGTCAGAATATTGGCAAACTCAGTTCTATTTTCAGTCAAAAATTCAATTATTTTTGTTTTCCAATTTAAAGAAAACTATGCAAAAAATTGAGAATCTTGTTTAAAACGCATACTTGTATTTTCCTAAAGAGCTGGCCCATATTATTCTGAAATGGGCCTGTGAACCAAAGGTGGGTAAAAAAAGGCTTTTGGGTAATAAATTTCTTAGGCATTAATGAGGAATATCAATTGAAAGAAGCAAACAAACAAATACTTTTAAATTTATGTAGAAGGGGCTTTCAAATTCTTGTAGATTCTTACAGTTTTACTGAGAGGCAGATTTAGTGGTTTTCTTTGAATTTCACTTTGGATGGTTATTTTTAACTCTCTTAAAAGCTGAAATGACATAAAACTGACAGATGTGTTGCATACCAAATTTTAATCATTTGCATCAATAAACACATTAATGTGGTACTGATTAATAAAATCTCTTTAAGTCATCACACATTGAAAACTATTCTAAGATTGCAATGTAAGACATCATTGTAACTTACATGTTTGAGTCCAGTTTTATGACTATTCATTCCAACACACTCTCAGAAAAACAAAGTCCCATTTAATAAGTTACCTGGTGAGGTGAAAGCTCATAGAAGTAAAACTGTTGCACACGGAGAGCCTCAAAGTATGCCTAAGAACAGTTCATTAGACTGAAGAATTGTGATATTATCCAGAGTATCAGACCTCTTTTGCTGAGGTTGGAGAGATAGTATTCCAGCTGCATGGAGGGGAGGAGGAAATATGGAATTCACGATATTATAGGGTGAACTGTGTCCCCACAAAATTCCTAGGTTGAAATTCTACATCTCCCATCTCCGAATATGACCCAATTTGAAGATAGTGTCTTTACAGATGTAATCAAGTTAAGATGATACCATTTGGGTAGACTCCTAATCCAGTGTTATTGGTATTCATAGAAAAAGGGGAAATTTGAAGATAGACTGCATACAGGAAAGATGTCATGTGAATGTCAAGGCAGAGATCAGGGTGATGCATCTACTAGCCAAGGAACACATGCAAGTGAAGTCGCTCATTTGCGCCCAACTCTTTGACATCCCATGGACTATAGCTTAATTGGCTTCTCCACACTTGGGATTTTCCAAGCAAGAGTACCAGAGTGGGTTGTCATTTCCTATACCAGGGGATCTTCCTGACACAGGGATCAAACAAACCTGGGTCTCCCGCATTGCAGGCAGATGCTTTACCCTCTGAGCCACCAGGAAAGCCCAGGAACACATAACATTGCTAGCTAATCACCAGAAGCTAGGGGAGAGGAATGAAACAGATTGTGTATCAAAGACAACAGAAGGACTTACTCTGCCCGTGCCTTGGTCTTAGATTTCCAGCCTCAGAACGAGAGATAGTACACTTCTTCTGTTCAAGCTACCAAGTTTGCAGTGTTTTGTTACAATTCTAGCCAACTAATATTTCAATACAAAATGTTTTACATAATTTTTCAGTCAAACCACTTTTGAGCCTCAACCATATCCTTATAGTCAGTGGTAACTGGTATTGCCAATTTCTTGGTATTTTGAAGATTTTATGACTCAAATTGAGTTTTTAAATTTTTCCAGTGTTGATTGTCTTTTCATAGGTCTAATAATCAGTTATAATTTGTCTTTATACTTGGTATTATCTGCTTGCAAAATATGTACTTATCATCTTCTCCCCAATTATTCAAGGATTTAGAAAATTTTCTTTCTAACCATTTTATTGAAGTTTGTCGAAAGCAAGGGCATAAATTCAAAAGTTCTGGCATACCTTCAACTGAAAGTTCCATTAATTGACTTAGAAAATGAAGCCATTATAATTTATCATGCAAAATAAACATATTTAATAAAATATTTATATTTATATTTTTATTGAAAATAAGGTTTCTTTGCCAGTATTTTTTAACTACTAACTTCTGAATTCTGTGCAAAAACTTGTTGGAATCTAATGATGTGGAAAATTATCCTAGAGCTCAGTTGCACTTTTATTTATAAGACACATTTTTTTTCTGACATGTTAATACACATTCATGAGTCAAGCGGATCAAGTGTGCATGTTTTTAAAACATTATGGTGTCTTCAGTATTAACCCCTGATATTTAGCTGTTAATATTAAGCTCTAAACTTCATGAAAAAAAATGCCAAGTTAAATCAGAAATGGAAATGAATATATCAGAAATTAACAGGCACAATACAGATAAAACATAGTTCTTTTATGCCACTGGCTCTGCATAGGTATAACTTAATATACTATCTGAAAAGTTAGATACTTGTATATAGGGTTTTATCAATAAAATAAAAGAAAATGAAAGCTTCATTCATTCACTCACTCATCTATCTTTAGTGATGGACAGACTCACTAAACTTATTGCTTTTTATGAGATGTTCCACTAATGTTCAACTGCTCACAATTGTAAAATGTCTGAGTGTGATTAAAGTTCATATACTGTAGTCATTAAAGAGATTTCCTATGTTACTTAGCTTTATTGACTACATAATTGACCTAGTCACACTATCATTGTTTAAAAGAAATACTAGAATAGTCAGTCTTCTTTAGGCAGTCTTTCAACACATTTGAAAAGCTTACATTTTAAATAAGTTTTTCAAATGTGTTGCAAACTCTTAAAATAACTCAGATAGTCCTCCAAACCCATGTAGGGAGACTGTCCATTTAATCTCTTGAGGTATATTTGATGGGACTAAGAAAAGGAGTACGTCAAGGCTGTATATTGTCACCCTGCTTATTTAACTTATATGCAGAGTACATCAAGAGAAACGGTGGGCTGGAAGAATCACAAGCTGGAATCAAGATGCCGGGAGAAATACCAATAACCTCAGGTATGCAGATGACTGGTGGCTCAGAGGTTAAAGCATCTGCCTGCATGCGGGAGACCCGAGTTTGATCCCTGGGTTGGGAATATCCCCTGGAGAAGGAAATGGCAACTCACTCCAGTATTCTTGCCTGGAAAATCCCATTGAGGGAGGAGCCTGGTAGGCTACAGTCCATAGGGTCGTAAAGAGTCGGACACGACTGAGCTACTTCACTTCACTTCATGCAGATGACACCCCTTTTATGGCAGAAAGTGAAGAGGAACTAAAAAGACTCTTGATGCAAGTCAAAGAGGAGAGTGAAAAAGTTGGCTTAAAGCTCAACATTCAGAAAACGAAGATCATGGCATCTGATCCCATCACTTCATGGCAAATAGATGGGGAAACGGTGGAAACAGTGTCAGACTTTACTTTTTTGGTCTCCAAAATCACTGCAGATGGTGATTGCAGCCATGAAATTAAAAGATGCTTACTCCTTGGAAGGAAAGTTTTGACCAACCTAGATAGCATATTGAAAAGCAGAGACATTACTTTGCCAACAAAGGTCCATCTAGTCAAGGCTATGGTTTTTCCAGTAGTCATGTATGGATATGAGAATTGGACTGTGAAGAAAGCTGAGCCCCAAAGAATTGATGCTTTTGAACTGTGGTGTTGGAGAAGACTCTTGAGAGTCCCTTGGACTGCAAGGAGATCCAACCAGTCCATTCTAAAGGAGATCAGTCCTGGGCGTTCATTGGAAGGACTGATGCTAAAGCTGAAACTCCAATACTTTGGCCACCTCTGCAAAGAGTTGACTCATTGGAAAAGACTTTGATGCTGGGAGGGATTGAGGGCAGGAGGAGAAAGGAATGACAGAGGATGATATGGCTGGATGGCATCACCGACTCGATGGACATGAGTTTGGGTGAACTCTGGGAGTTGGTGATGGACAGGGAGGCCTGGCGTGCTGCGATTCATGGGGTCGCAAAGAGTCGGACATGACTAAGTGACTGAACTTAACTGAACTGAACTGAAGAACCACTAGCCATTCAGGTATGACCTAAATCATATCCCTTATGATTATATAGAAGAGCTTATGAATAGATTCAGTGGATTAGATCTAGTAGACAGAATGTCTGAAGAACTATGCACAGAGTTTTGTCACATTGTATAGGAGGTGGTAACGGAAACTATCCCTTAGAGGGAAACAAAGTGCAAGAAGGCAAAGTGGTTGCCTGAAGAGGCCTTACAATAGCTGAGAAAAGAAAGGAAGTGAAAGACAAAGGAAAAAGGGAAAGATATACCCAACTGAATGCAGTGTTCCAGAGAATAGCAAGGTGAGATAAGAAAGCCTTCTTAAGTGAACAATGAAAAAAAGTAGAGTAAAATTATAGAATGAGAAAGACTAGAAATCTCTTCAAGGAAATCAGAGATACCAAGGAACATTTCATGCAAACATGGGCACAATAAAGGACAGAAAAAGCAAGGACCTAACAGAAGGAGAAGATATTAAGAAGAGGTGGCAAGGATATGCAGAAGGGCTATGCAAAAAGATCTTAATGACCCAGAAAACCATGATGCCTTTAGCGTTGAGTTTCTTTGAGATTGGAATGAAAACCGACCTTTACCAGTTCTGTGGCCACTGCTGAATATTCCAAATTTGCTGGCATATTAAGTGCAACACTTTAACAGCATCATCTTTTAGGATTTGAAATAGCTCACCTGGAATTCCATCACCTCCATTATCTCTGTTCACAGGGATGCTTCCTAAGGCAAAGAATGGTCAAATTACTGTACAATTGCACTCACTTCACATGCTAGCAAAATTAGGCTCCAAATTCTTCCCTGTAGGCTTTAGCAGGAAATTCCAAATGTACAAACTGGATTTAGAAAAGCAGGAGGCACCAGAGATCAATTTACCAACATCTCCTGGATCACAGAAAATCAAGGGAATTCCAAAAAGAAATCTACTTCTGCTTCATTGACTATGCTAAAGCCTTTGACTGTGTGAATCATAACTAACTTTAAAATTCTTTGAAATGGGAATACCATATCACTTTACCTGTCTCCTGTGAAACCTGTATGCAGGACAAGAAGCAACAGTCATGGAACAACAGACTGATTCAAAATTGAGAAAGGAGTACATCAAAGCCATATATTGTCACCTTGCTTACTTAATTTATATGCATAGTACATCATGTGAAGGGCTTCCCCAATGGCTCAGCAGTAAAGAATCTGACTGCAATGCAGGAGTCCCAGGAGACATGGTTTCAATCCCTGGGTCAGGAAGATCCCTCAGAGGTGGACTTCTCAACCCATGCCAGTATTCTTGCCTGTAAAATCCCATGGACAGAGAAGCCTGATGGGCTACAGTCCATAGGGTCACGAAAAGTTGGACATGACTGAAGTGACTTAGCATGCATACACGCAGACATATCATGCAAAATGCTGGGCTGAATGACTCAGAAGCCAAAATAAGATTGCTGAGCCCCTTGATTAAGGTGAATGAGAAAAGTGAAAAACCTGGCTTAAAACTCAACATTCAAAAAATGAAGATCATGGATGGCATCCAGTCCCATCACTTCATGGCAGATAAATGGGGAAAAAGTAAAAACAGTGAGGTCTTATTTTCTTGGGCTCCAAAATCACTATGTATGGTGACTGCAGCCACAAAATTAAAAGATACTTGCTTCTTGTAAGTTATGACAAACCTAGACAGAGTATTAAAAGGCAGAGACATCACTTTGCAAAGATCTGTAGAGTCAAAGGTATGGCTTTTCCAGTAGTCATGTACGGAAGTGAAAGTTGGACCATAAAGAAGGCTGGGTGCAAAATATTGATGCTTTTGAATTGTGGTGTTGTAGAAGACTCTTGAGAATACCTGGGACAGCAAAGAGATCAAACCAATCAATCATAAAGGAAGTCAACCCTGAATATTCATTGGAAGGACTGATGTGAAGCTAAAGCTCCAATACTTTGGCCACCTGATGTGAAAAGCAGACTTATTGGAAAAGACCCGGATGCTGGGAAAGACTGAGGGCAAGAGGAGAAGGGGGCAACAGAGGATGTGATGTTTGCATGGCATCCCTCACTCAAAGGATATGAGTTTGAGCAAACTCAGAGAGATAGTGAAGGACAGGGAAGCCTGGAGTGCTGCAGTCCATGGGGTTGCAAAGAGTTGGACATGACTTACTGAGTGAACAACAACAAAGGATCCAATAAAACTGTGACTCTCTCTTGAATGTTTCCCTGTGTTGTATTACCTTTTATAATGTCTGAGCATCATGCCTTTAAAGTCAGTTATTTGCCTTTCTTTAAATATCTGAAAAATGCAGTGTTTTTGTCAATTTGAGTTCAGTCTAGGGAAAACCAAAATATTGTTTTCAAAAGATGTTTTCATTCTGATTTTTCTTTGTGGTTATAAAATTTGATGCAGACTCCAAGTCCCTGCTTTGCCACATGCATGTCTTTGGCAAAAGTCTTTAAATGGTTGCTGACTTGTAATAAGCATAGTTGTCATGATCCTATTCCAAAAGAATTATGCATAATTAGGTCATAACAAGAGCTAAGTATATGGCATAGGAAAATTACTCAATGGCAGGAGAACTTTTAAGTTAAAGCCAAACCCTTTATTAGTTCTTTTTGTTTGTAGAATGTGGTCACCATGGCTTTTATCTGAACCCTGTAGAGGCTGCTTAAAATTTATGCACTGGGAGCTGCACTGTCAGCTATTTATTTGTTTCATGAATGTATCAATCAATCAATCAATCAGTCCATCAATCTATAAATCCATTACCCCTCCTCTTATTTTTCTAAGATAGCATTTGTTCCAGAAGTAAACGAAGCAATTATCCATTCATGTTTTACAAGATTTATGAATATGTCTACAATCTGTGATTTATTGTAAAGATTTCTTCTGTTATATTCTAGAAGTTAGAATTGTATCCTTGCATTTGTCACCTTAGGCATTATGAAGTTGATAGTTGATATTTATGGGTTTGAAACTGGAAAAAAAATGGAAAAAAATTTACCTATCTCATTCCTACTTATGCTATAATACTAGTGTTGACACCTCCATATGGCTTTTTCTTTAGTGTTCATATTTTTATTTCCTCAGTCGCCTCCTTTATAGGTCACTTTTTATTTCTGCTGCATAAAGTTCACCTCTTTATTTTATTTACAAAACTTATGTCCAGTGGAACTCTGCTTTGCATTTAGTCATTTGAATGATGATTACTGACTTATTTATAAAAACCCCAAGCTAGATCATGAGCTATTAACCGAAAATGACAGAATTAATGATTTGTTAACTCCAGTACCTAGGATAGTGGTGCAGAAGGATTGACATTAAATCAATGTTTGTGGATTATTGTTTCTGCCAACAGTCTATTTGGTTTTAACTGTAAGAAAAAGTAATTAAAAAAAAATCCAGATCTTCTCCACTTGGCTTTTTAAAATAAAATCTTAGATGGCTAGTGTTTATAGTTTCATGAAATAATAAAGATAATATAATTCTCTGAAATTTCTTAATGCAGAGATATAATTTGAAGATACAAAATCATCACAGAATTGAAACAATGCCATGTAGAACTTATTCAACATTAACAAAAATATAACATTTTGCACAGTATCTTCTCATAATTGATATCTTTCATAAAGGTGCTGCTGCTGCTAAGTCACTTCAGTCGTGTCCAACTCTGTGCGACCCCAGAGACGGCAGCCCACCAGGCTCCACCGTCCCTGGGATTCTCCAGGCAAGAACACTGGAGTGGGTTGCCATTTCCTTCTCCAATGAATGAAAGTGAAAAGTGAAAGTGAAGTCGCTCAGTCGTGTCGGACTCTTAGCGACCCCATGGACCGCAGCCTACCAGGCTCCTCCGTCCACGGGATTTTCCAGGCAAGAGTACTGGAGTGGGTTGCTACTTTGTATTTTTCCATTTTTCTGTGATTATCTGCAGTTTGTTAACATCTATCTGAATTCATGCCTTTTAAGTAGAATAAAGATAGCTTCATCACTCAGAAAATCTAATTTTTGTTTATTAAATTTTAAACTTTTCTATATGTAATATTTATTAGTTTTCTATTATTAAAGTGTCAGATTTTCTAAAATTTATATTTTGCCATATATAAAGAATACAAATTAAGAACTTATTAAAGATAAAAATGTGTAGAAATTTTTCTGATAATGAATAAAATTAAATAACTTCAATTTTTATTACCTTACTAATCATGTTTCCTCCATTTTTGCATATTAACATATTTTGTATATTTTATAATGTCTTATTAAGTTACATATTTTACCATGACATATTTTACAATGTATTAGGATGTGTGTGTGTATAGACACATTGGGTTTATCTACTTCTTTCTTCATTTGACACATTCTAATTTGCCGCAGCTTCTATGTGATAATATAAATAAGCAAAAACATACATAGCTGTTACTCTAGTTATTCTACTAAACAATCTCAAACATTGCCATTATTGGTTGTTTAGAAAGTTACATAGCTTAAGGTACTGAAATGTATTTTCAGAGAATTCATGAATTCTCTGAATTTGCTTTCACATGAATTTGCTTTCATGTGACATATTAATGCATCCTATTAATATAGTTCAGATACATAACTTTAACCTTAAAATGTGTACATATTTGGAGCACTGTGAATAAGTAAATTTATAAATACTTGTGAAAAATCTAAAAATCAAATGCAAAGTGACCATATTGTTGTCTCCATTTGGAAAATCTCGTATCTTCAGTAATAGACTCTATTTTTGGAGTTAAAGACTAGTTTGGTCACAGCACAAGTGGGATGACTGAAAGCTTGGGTAATGGGCTATAAAATCTTTTCCATCTAGGTCACTGATTGAATTGAGACCGTCACCAAGGTAGGGAGAAAAACAGTGATTGCTGCCATATAAGAAATGTCAAATAATGTGAAATAAGAATACTGTCTCAATTTTAGTAGGTATTATTCCCCATTTACCTATCATACATTCACATATGCAAGGCTGAACACACACATACACACACACACAGACTCTTCATGCTTCAGAACAGAATAAAATTATAAAGTTATTCTGGGGTGATACTTCTGCTTCAAAATTGTAAGGCAAAATAGGAAATATTGTGCTTAATTTGTCCAAGCAGTGCCATCAGGAAATTTCTGTCCCAGAATTAAAGTGGTGAACTCAACCAGGGGAAATCTACACTTTGATTCTTATCCTTTTATAGGCTATAGATATAAACTGAAGTAAGTTTCTTTGTTCTTTTACTATATGGCCCTTCAATGTTATTTATTATATAAAGGAAGAAACATTTTGTCTGAAAGATTCTACCAAATAAAAATGGAAAAAGAATTTATTTTGATCAGCAAAGAATGTAGAAATTTACTTAAGTAGTAAAGAATGTAGCTGTCTGACTTTGGTATTATGTTACACCTCATGGTTCAGGCATCTTGTTTGCCTTAAATGGTTTCACAAGCAGGAGGGTTGACCCAGAGCAGATTCTCAGTGGCTGTACAGAGCACAGCTAAACAGCAGATTTAATGAGGTTGGAATTTCACACAATGCCTTATTCAAAGAATTCAGGAGGCAGCGAGAGCAGTTGTGATGAATTGCAGTTGCCCATGGCTTTGTATCAAGAAGCAAAACCTTTTCCACAAATAGTTCAAAAAAGATCAAAAATAGATACCAATTATAATTAGTTTTAAAATTCAAATTTTGAGGGGGAAGCAAATGGGGACTCATGTCTCGCCTTTGTTAAGAAAGTCCCATTCATGAACTAAAAGTATGGAGCTTTATTTACTGCTCTGAAGTAAAAAAGGATCAAATATTTTTCCTACAATATTTTGACATAGCCAGAATTTTCCCTTAGTTTTCCCAATTTGTAACACCTCATTTCTTTGTTTGCTTGTCTGATTGTCTTGCTTAACTTAGAACTCACTGAAGACAGTATCTGAGCACCTGTAAACATTTAGTAAATGATTATATCATGAATATTGAATGAAAATAAATGCAACTCATGCGTACGCACTGTGTTAAAATGAGACATAAGAAGCTCAGACATTTTCACTCTATTTTATGCCCTCAAGAAGCATCAGTGTAAGAATTTGATACACAGCTCATTTATCTAGGAACCTAATCATCAGTTTTAATGTTGCAAATTCAACATCCAGTTTTATGAAATTTTCCCACCTTTTTTCTCACTGAAAAATAGTCCCAAGCTGGTTATTTTATAACTTATTTTTTTAGACCCAGGCATAAAACCTTGGTTATAAAAGCAGACTTCAGCCTCTGGGTTATGGATGTTAGTGGTGAGTACACCCTCCCCTTACATTAGAACTATATGACTCTGGGCATTTCCACATAACTTTTGGTTAACCTTGACCTATACTTTATCAAATATTCATATGATGTAGAGGGATTTGGGATAGGAGCAGAGTGATTACAAAATTTCTCATCTAGATTTGGACAGTTTTGCTTACAACTAAAAAAAAAAAAACAAAAACACAAAAATGAGGAGGAGGAAAAGGAGACGGAGAAGAAGAGAGAAGAAGAAAAAAACAAAAAATAAAGGAAACTGAGTATGATCCTGAGACCTTAGGTGTAACAGACTATCATCAGGGAACCAAAGCAGAGCATCAGGCCACCCTGAAGAGAAGAAATGATCCAGTGAGCATCACTAACTGCATTCCAGTTGATTTATAGTTGCTTCCCAAAGGTTGCCTTTTAATGTTGACATAAAGCCTTGATTCAGGCTTGACTGAGAGTACTGAATGCTCATTTCTTTTTTGATAGAAAGAAGCTAAGATTATCCCTCCTCCCACTCTGTCCCAGGGTATCACTGAATCTTCAAATTGAGGTCTTCAAATTGGGATTCTTTTCAAGAATAGTTGTGCATACAATTTTAATGGAGTCAATTTATAGCTTTTCACTTACTCTTTTCTAGCATGGTATAGAGTTTTTAAAATTCCTTTTCTTAATTTGTGTACAAAAAAGACGTTATCCCACTCACTGATACCATCAGACTTTGCAAATTAATGTTGTCTTACATACCTTCATTAAGGCATATAGATCTCATTATGGAAGCTTTAGCTTCTCCCCATTCTATGCATCTTTCTGTTAAGAAACAAATAGGAAATTAAAATGGTATATTTCCATCCTTGTAGAAGGTTCTTAAGTCAGATATGTAGTAGATTATTGGTAGTGTGATTGATGACAACTTTATTTAATGGTCCCATCTCTACCAAACCTCTACTATTTTCAAAGAATGTATTGTTCTTGAGAAAACATATGGTTAGAGAAAGCAGGGAGCTTTAGGAGGAAATAATAAACTCTTTAAAATAGCTTTCATTCACATACTTCATGTGAGCAACTGCTAGAAGTTATTTGCAATCCCCATTCCTAAAATGCATCATTAGGAGGAAAGTAAAGAATCTATAGATACCCAACGTAATACAGATTACTCTAATATTTTTAAATGCAACTAGAGTGGTGTGGAGTACACTGAATTTTTAAAATTATAATAGATATAATTTGCACATAAATAATTATTTAATTGAATGTGGTTTGCCTTATTGAATAATGTAGTTAAACTTTATCAAAGACTTTATTGAAATATTTATTGTCAATAAATCATCTTAGTTCACTGTAAATATTACATGTTAAAATATTTTCTGCTTTCTACTAACACAAAATTATACTGCTAATGTTGGACTGATTACTCTTCAGTTGTATATTCTGTTTCCTCCATGTAATACACAGAAAAATTTTGATTGTGATCTAATTAAAATAATATAGTTATTCTTGTTATTTGGGCTCCAAAATCACTGCAGATGTTGACTGCAGCCTTGAAATAAAAGACGCTTACTCCTTGGAGGGAAAGTTATGACCAACCTAGACAACATAAGAAAAAGCAGAGACATTACTTTACCAACAAAGGTCCGTCTAGTCAAAGCTATGGTTTTTCCAGTAGTCATGTATGGATATGAGAGTAGGACTATAAAAAAGCTGAGTGCCAAAGAATTGATGCTTTTGAACTGTGGTGTTGGAGGAGACTTTTGAGAGTCTCTTGGACTGCAAGGAGATCCAACCAGTCCATCCTAAAGGAAATCAGTCCTGAATATTCATTGGAAGGACTGATGTTGAAGCTGAAACTCCAATACTTTGGCCACCTGATGTGAAGAACTGACTCATTTGAAAAGACCCTGATGCTGGGAAAGATTGAAGGCAGGAGGAGAAGGGGATGACAGAGGATGAGATGGTTGGATGGCATCATTAACTCAATGGACATGAGTTTGACTAAGCTCCAAGTGTTGGTGATGGACAGGAAAGCCTGGAGTGCTGCAGTCAATGAGGTCACAAAGAGCTGGACACAACTGAGTGACTGAACTGAACTGATTCTTATTTAATTTCCCAGAAGCTGAATGTCAGAATTGAACACATGCATAAACATATTTTCTGAAAGAACATAATGTATTTATTACATCTTCTGCTTCTTAATCTATAATTTTGTTTTTCATGATACTAAATGATTGAAAGTTAAATAATGCAATATGGGCTTCCCAGGTGGCGCTAGTGGTAAAGAACCCACCTGCAAATACAGGAGACATAAGAGATGTGGGTTCGATCCCTGAGTCGGAAGATCCCCTTGAGGAGAGCATGACAACCCACTCCAGTATTCCTGCCTGGAGAATTCCATGAACAGAGGAGCATGGTGGGCCTCAGTCCATTGGGTCGTAAAAAGTTGGACATGAATGAAGTGACTGAGCACACTTGCAATGCAATATAGCATAAAATTCACCCAACTTCAATTACTTATATTAAATTCACATTTTAATTTTATTTACCTATTTTATCATATACTTTACCAGATGCTCTCTGGAATTTATTTTTCTCTCTCTTTTTGATATTCCTCAAATGCATATTAACAGATGCTTTTGAGTTGGAAAATATAAAGTGAAACTTTTTCTCATATAAAGTGTCTGGTTTGACTAATCAGTATGACAGTAAGAACAAGCATTATTTCTAAAGTTACAGTGTCAAAGAAAAGTCCCTTAAATGAACTAAATCAGGAAACTCTTAAGTTTTGCCAAATGAACAAAAAGTTACAGCAGATGAAAAAAAGTATTTCATTAGAAAAATTGCATTGCTAAAAATGCTATAGTATTTGTGTCCCCAGTCAACTAATTCAGAGAATCTTAGGTTAATCAAAGTGTTTATAAAGGAAAAGAATAATAGACTTAATTAGATGGTGATTTGATAAGCCTAGGGAAGTAGTGATTTAATATGGTGAAATCACCTAAGAAGAAAGTTGGCATTGCTTATGTTCTTTTAAATTTGAATATTCATATGCCCTGTGTTTCAGAATTTTACTCCTAGGTATGCTCTTAAGAGCATATGGGCTAGTAAGCATTCTCTGACATACATCACAGCAGGATCCTCTATGACCCACCTCCCAGAATATTGGAAATAAAAGCAAAAATAAACAAATGGGACCGAATTAACCTTAAAAGCTTCTGCACATCAAAGGAAACTATTAGCAAGGTGAAAAGACAGCCTTCAGAATGGGAGAAAATAATAGCAAATGAAGCAACTGACAAACAACTAATCTCAAAAATATACAAGCAACTCCTACAGCTCAACTCCAGAAAAATAAATGACCCAATCAAAAAATGGGCCAAAGAACTAAATAGACATTTCTCCAAAGAAGACATACAGAGGGCTAACAAACACATGAAAAGATGCTCAACATCACTCATTATCAGAGAAATGCAAATCAAAACCACTATGAGGTACCATTTCACACCAGTCAGAATGGCTGCAATCCAAAAGTCTACAAATAATAAATGCTGGAGAGGGTGTGGAGAAAAGGGAACCCTCTTACACTGTTGGTGGGAATGCAAACTAGTACAGTGTGGAGATTGCTTAAAAAACTGGAAATAGAACTGCCTTATGATCCAGCAATCCCACTGCTGGGCATACACATTGAGAAAACAAATGACACAAAAGATTGGATGGCCAAAAGACAAAAAAACCTGAAAAACAAATTTATGCACAAGTCTTTCGTCCCAAACTCCTGGTTTTCATTATAAATGACAAAATTGCTAACTGATTACCTGTTGGAATAGAAAATTAAAAATCATATTTGATAATAGTATATCATGGGAGCTTTAGTATAAGAGATATTAAATGTCTTTGCTGAAAAACAAAATACTTTAAATTGCATCCATCCCATTTTTTCAGTGTTGAGTCTGTTAAGATCTTTGCAGCTGATTCAAGTCAATGTGGAAAATATGACTATATTAATAATTATGTTTACTAGTTGCATGTATAACATTTTAGACTGGAGTTGGTTTCAAGGCATTTATTTTGCCCAGATTAGAACATTTTATTTTAATGCATTTGCAAACATTCTTAAAACAGTTCACACATGACACAGTTCATAATACAGCATAGAAGTTTGGAAATATTTCTTAATGAGAGAACTTGAAATATTCATATAAATCAACACATCCCTCCCTATGAAGTTGTTTTTTTTATTTTCCATTCAAGTAAATCTGTTCACTAAATCTTAGAGCTGTTAGCTATTAAGAGCAACAAATAATTTAGGCTATTTAAAGAACCAATGGGATCCCATCAACTGGGTCTGAACCCACATTTAGTTTTCAACAGATAAGAATTAGTAATAAAATTCAGAATAGATTTCAGGTAATTAGATTTAATTTGCACCTACTGAATAGAGAACAATATGCATTTTAGAAAAACTAACACATAACTTAGTTCCTCCCTCACTTCCCCAAAATTTCTTTATTTTTTTACCAAGATGTAAAATAAAATGCTACAGTACTACGCATATGCCATACATATGTCATCATTTCTTTAGTCTTGGCAGAACAAGCCCCAGGCAAGATTGTGAATGAAAAGATTGGCCTTGACATAACCAGACCTACTTTAGGCAGTTTTCCTCTCCTCTTCATGGTACTTTTCTTTGCATCCTTAAGGAACTTCATCTTTGTAAAATTCCCTGACCCCTGCCAATTAAATCTGTTCTCAGCACAGAGTTCAGCCTCACTTGTTCATCCTTCACTGTCAATTAATGGAAAGGTATTACTTTACCAGGGCTCTTGACATTTTAAGCCATCTTTCTAATTGTGGAATCAGTGGCTTTGTCCCCTGGAAAGCCAGATCAACTACTTAAGTAGGCTTGTCTTCTAATGTAGAAGTCAAAGCTGACCTGGCTTTCAAGAAAAAAAGAAGAAACTTACTAAAAAGTCATTTCTTTAAGCAAACACGGTTGATTGAGATATTAATGCCCAATTAGTGATTCTGAGGTCACCAATTAAATGTCCTGACCACTCAGTCAATGATGCTGACAGTTACTGTGTTCAGGGCTTGTCACTGTTTGCAGATCTGTCTCTTAGCTTTATGACCAGTGAATCACATTGTTCAAACTGAGCTCTGTCAACCTTAATTGTTTCCCACAAGGGTAGCTCATCTGCTGCTGTCATTTCCCAGGTATTAATATTGATTCAAGCTCACTCCAATGTCTCCCAGAAGCCTTTCTTCTTCCAACATTTGATAGGATTATTTGCCCTAATTCAAGTTGTCATATAACTACTTTTTTTTTCACACAGTTTTCTGGGCCCACAAAGTGACCAAAGCAACATCTGAGAGCCTATCTGAATTGTTGGCATTGGCGACACCAATTATTTAACTTAAATCATTTCCTAATTTTGCTGGAATACGCACTTCATAAAGACAAGATTTATGTGAGCCCAGGATGGGCACATAGTGAGTACTTATTTTGTAAATAACTAAGGGGAATTTAGCAGTAGGTTTTCCTGAAGGTAAAAGAAAGGAGAATATATACATTTTGATTGATATTCTGATTTTAATTTAAAAATGTGCCTGAAGAGAAGACAGCCCTCTGTTTACCCCTATAACTCATTATACACAAAAGTAGGAGTGGAGTCTGGGGGTTGCAAAGAATTGTAAAGAAGTATGTTTGGTGTGTGCAAAAGATCCATCAGAAGGGATGGTAAATAAGCTTAGGAAGGAGATATATGTGTGTGTATATATATACATACATACATATATATATATATATATATATATATATATATATATATATATATATATATAAAGCAATGAAGAAATGCTGAGTTTCTTTCTTCTTTCATGTCCATATTATCCAAAAGGGCAAATGTTTGCAAGTTTACTAGTATATGAGTATTTCTATGTGGAGGTGGGTGTGAATTTTGCTGTCTCCCTCTTCCTTACCTCCTTCCATTCCCTCCTCTTTCACTTGGAATTGTCAGAAAAATACTACCTTGGGCAAAATTTTTCTAGGATTTGAAGAAGATATACATTTCTTCCTACTTTGTTTAATTATTTTAGAAACCCCTTGCAAACAAAACTATTGACTCACAATGTACAATATTTATTTTTCTTTATGTATAATATGAGGTTTGTTTTGAACTTAGGAATAAAAGCAGAAATGGGTATACTGTAACACCAATCTGCTAAGCCTTCCAAGTTTATTTATGTAGTTATTAATGAAACCATAGTAGGGTATAGGAAAATCAAATTTATTTAAATTATTGATTTAATCTAATTTCAAAAATGAAGTTAAATATTAACATTATAGCATATAACCTCCAGATATACTCAATATAAAACTGATAAAGAAGGTACATAATAAAATATTATTAATTAAGAAGATTGCAAAGGCAACAGCAATGGAGAGGATTATAGTTCAGTAACGAGCAATATTGCATAGGAGCCTGGAATGTCAGGTCCATGAATCAAGGCAAATTGGAAGTGATCAAACAAGAGATGGCAAGAGTGAACGTCCACATTCTAGGAATCAGCGAACTCAAATGGACTGGAAAGGGTGAATTTAACTCAGATGACCATTATATCTACTACTGTGGGCAAGAATCCCTTAGAAGAAATGGAGTAGCCATCATAGTCAACAAAAGAGTCCAAAATGCAGTACTTGGATGAAGTCTCAAGAATGACAGAATGACCTCTGTTTTTTTCCAAGGCAAACCATTCAATATCACAGTAATCCAAGTCTATGCCCCAACCGGTATTGCTGAAGAAGCTGAAGTTGAATGGTTCTATGAAGACCTACAAAACTTTCTAGAACTAACACCCCCCCAAAAAATGTCCTTTACATTATAGGGGACTGGAATGCAAAAGTAGGAAATCAAGAAACACCTGGAGGAACAGGCAAATTTGACCTTGGAGTATAGAATGAAGCAGGGCAAAGGCTAACAGAGTTTTGCCAAGAGAACACACTAGTTATAGCAAACACCCTCTCCCAACAACGCAAGAGAAGACTCTACACATGGACATCACCAGATGGCCAACACCAAAAACAGATTGATTATATTCTTTGCAGCCAAAGATGGAGAAGCTCTATACAGTCAGCAAAAACAAGACTGGGAGCTGACTGTGGCTCAGATCATGAACTCCTTATTGCCAAATTCAGACTTAAAGAAAGTGGAGAGAACCACTAGACCATTCAAGTATGACCTAAATCAAATCCCTTACATATATAGTGGGGTTTGAGATATAGTGGAAGTGAGAAGTAAATTTAAGGGACTAGATCTGATAAACAGAGTGCCTGATGAACTATGGACAGAGGTTCATGACATTGTACAGGAGACAGAGATCAAGACCATCCCCAAGAAAAAGAAATGCAAAAAAGCAAAATGTCAGAAGAGGCCTTATAAATAGCTGAGAAAAGAAGAGAAGTGAAAAGCAAAGGAGAAAAGGAAAGATATATCCATTTGAATTCAGAGTTCCAAAGAATAGCAAGGGGAGATAAGGAAGCCTTGCTCCATGATCAGTGGAAAGAAACAGAGAGACACAATAGAATGGGAAAGACTACAGATCTCTTCAAGAAAATTAAAGATACCAAGGGAACACTTCATACAAAGATGGGCTCAATAAAGGAAAGAAATGGTATGGACCTAACAGAAGCAGAAGATATTAAGAAGAGATGGCAAGAATACACAGAAGAACTGTACAAAAAAGATCTTCATGACCCAGATAGTCACGATAGTGTGATCACTCATCTAAAGCCAGATCCAACCAGTCCATCCTCAAGGAGATCAGTCCTGAGTGTTCATTGGAAGGACTGATGCTGAAGCTGAAACTCCAATACTTTGGCCACCTGATGTGAAGGACTGACTCATTTGAAAAGACCCTGATGCTGAGAAAGATTGAAGGCAGGAGGAGAAGGAGAGGACAGAGGGTGAGATGGTTGGATGGTATCACTGACTCAATGGGCATGAATTTGAGTTGGTGATGGACAGGGAGGCCTGGCATGCTGCGGTCTGTGGGGTTGCAAAGAGTTGGACACAACTGAGAGACTGAACTGAACTGAACTAAATTGAAGGTTACATTAGTAAAAATAAATAAGTAAAAATTACATAAACAAATAAGACCTTCGGTGCAGTTATTATGACAGACACTAGACACACAACAAAATTCTTTAACTTCTCTGCAGACCTTCACTTAAAGGTTGCTCCATTGATAGATAACTAAGCTTCACTCTTCAGTATCTCTTTCTCTGTGCCTGAACCCGAGATTCAAATTGATGACTGATGTGTCTGAACTGCTCAGTTTTGAGAGGAAGACTTTTTGTTGTTGTTGAGTGCATCCTAATTGAACTAGAATACTATACCAAACCAGGTCATGATACAGTGCTTTTCAAAATTACACTGAGTTTTGACTTCCATATTTGTGCAACATTTGTTTCACCACATCATGCAATCAGCAATCAACACACTCTTTGAGAGTCACCATCATGTACGATGGGGCTTCCCAGGTGGCACTAGTGCTAAATGACCCACCTGCCAGTGCAGGAGACGTAAGAAACACGGGTTCCATCTATGCATTGGGAAGATCCCCTGGATGGGGGCCTGGCAACCCACTCCAGTATTCTTGCCTAGAGAATCCCATGGACAGAGGAGCCTGGAGGGCTACAGTCCATTGTGATGCAGAGTCTGACTCGACTAAAGCAACTTAGCACGCACACAAGCATCATGTCCAGTGGCTAATTGCCAAGTTAGGAATATAGTGTGCCATGCTTTCATTTAAAGTTCATACACACACAACGTTGGAGGAGATCCTTCTCTTCTCTAGGAAACTGTGTTTTAAAGAGTCAACCTTGCAAGTATGTCCATGCATATGAACCATGATGCTTGCTGTAAAAATCTCCTTTCTATACGTTTTCAGAATCTTTTTGTAAGAGGATTTGAAATCTTCATAGAATACAAAATGTGGTATAGCTGATCTCTTCACAGGGAAGATGCAAGATGAGATATATCTGGATATTTGCATAACAGACTCAGAGTATTAGCAATTAAAGCAAAATTTAGAAATTTAGGTAATACATAATACAGAGCTTTGAACAAGGCAACAAAGGTATACCTGGAGAACATTTACTAAAGGAGATTTTCATGGTACTACAGAAATGATCTATTCAAATTATTGACACTGATAAGTAGGTATAAAAAGACATTTAATCACATAGCTTTTCTTTCATTGATCATGTAGACGCATACTTAGATATTAAATTCTGTGCTGTCTTTGAAATGACTGTATTATTATGGTCAATATTTTAATTTGTGAATTGTGGGAATAAACATAAACATATTTTTTAGTCAGGTATATTAGTTTGATTGGGCTGCCATCACAAAATAGCACAGAAACAATAGAATGTATTGTCTCACAATTCTGGAGACTGGAAGTCCAAAATGAAGATGTTGGCAGAGTTGATCTCTTCTGACAGTTGTGAAGGAGGATCTGTTCTATGTTTCTCTCCTTGGCTTATAGATGGCCATCCCCTCCCTATGTCTCTTCATATCATCTTCCCTTTATATGTGTCTTGGTGTATAAATTTTCCCTTTTTATAAGAACACCGGTGATATTGGATTAGAGTCTATCCTAATTATCTTATTTTAATTTGATTGCCTCTATAAAAACCTTATCTCCAAATAAGGTCACCTAATGAAATATCAGAATTCAGACTTCAACATTTAACTTTGTGGGGGAACACAATTTACACCATAACCTACTTACTTAGGTATAATTTACATGGAGTAAAATGAAATATTTTTTGATATGTGTAAATGTAATCACCACCACAATCAAGTTATAGAATAGTTTCATCACTCCCAAATATTTTTGTAATATTTTAGTAGTCAGATATTTGTGTGCTAAATCATCTCTGACTCTTTGCAACCCCATGGACTGTAGCCCACCAGGCTCTTCTGTCCATGGAATTTTCCAGGCAAGGATACTGGAGTGTGTTTCCATTTGCTCCTCTAGGACATCTTCCCAACCCAGGGATGGAGCCCATGTCTCCTTCATCTCCTGCATTGGCAGATGGATTCAATACCACTGTGCCACCTGGGAAGCCCATTTTTGGTAGTCAATCCTTCCTATAATACAAGTGCCTGGCAACAACTGATTTGTTTTCTAATACTTTTGTCATGAAAATAAAATTATACATATATAACCTTTTGCATCTAGCTTATTTCACTAAGTATAATGTTTTGGGGAGTCATCCATATAGTTGCATGGGTCAATTGATCATTCATTTCTATTGCTAATCATTATTCTATTATACAGATGTACCACAATTTATTTATTCATTATTTATTAGTGCAAATTTGGAAATTCCCAGTTTTTTTGCTAAATAAATCTTTCTAAACATTTTTATATAGATCTTTACATAGAAATTTTCATTCTTATTAATCCTTTCGGGTTATATTTCTCAGTTATTTGGTAAGTGTACATATCATTTTATAGGATTCACCATTCTATTTTCCAAATTATTTTGTCACTTAGCATATTCAACAGCAAATATGAATTATTTTGCATCCTCACCAGCAATATATATAATCTGCATTTGGTTTATTTGATAATTTTTGCCACATTAGTAGGTTTGTCCTGGTATCTTATTATGGCCCTAATTTAAATTTCCCCAATGGCTAATATTAATAACATTGGACATTCTTTCATATGCATAATTGTCAGTTGTATTTTCTCTTTGTGAAGTGTCTTTGCAAATTTTCCACTATAATTTTTTTATGCTGTTTGTCATCTTATCATGGGGTCGTAAGAGTTCTTTCTGGATTTTCCAGGTGCCTAGGCCACAAAGAGTCACACATGGCTGAGCACGCACATAAACACAAGAGTTCTTTGCACTTTCTTTACTAAATCATTTAAAATAGATATTTGTGAGTATATTTGTGAATATATTTCCAATTCATGGTTATTTATTTTATTTCTTTTATTGTATTCTACAAAGAAGAGAATATTTTAATTTTGGTGAAGTCAAATTTGTCAAAATCTATCTTTTTGTTTTTCATTTTTGTGTTTTGTCTAAAAATTGTCAAAGACTTTCTTTCATGTTTTCTACTAGAGTGTTTATAATTTTAGATCTTATATCACAATCTTCAAAAATTTCAATAAATCTTAATCTTTCTCAGTTATATGGCAAGTGTACATATCATTTTATAGGAAATTGCCATTCTGTTTTCCAAATTATTTTGTCACTTGTCATATTCAACAGCAAATATTAATGTGTTAATTAAGATTTATTAATTTTTATTTTATTTTTTAAATTTATTTAATTTATTTTTGACTTTGGGTATCCAAATATTCCAGTAACATTTGTTGAAAAGATAATATTTTTCCATTAAGTTACTTCAGTGACTTTGTTGAAATCAATCAGTAATGTATTTGTGGGTCCCTTTCCAGTAACATGTTCTGTTCTATTGTTTTACAAGTTTGTTGTTACACAAAATCCCCACTGTTTTAATTAGTGTAACTTAGAATTAATTTAAAAATAAGCTAGCATGTGTTCTCCAGTTTTCTTTTTGTTTCAGTTGGAATATAATTTACATGCCATGAAAATTGTAACTTTAAAGTGTTATTATTCAATTCATAAGTTTGTGCAATCATCATCACATAACTCTAGAAAATTTTCATCACTTCAAAAAGAAGCATTGTATCCTTCATCTGTTTCTCCCATTCCCATTCCTCCAGTCTTTGGTATGAAAATTAATGGGATCACTACTCTGGGGGCTCCGAGGGTGAGGTCCTTGACCACATGGGATGAGAGAGTGGAGCTAGAATCTTATTAGGCTTAGACGACAGAGTATATTGTCACAGAGATTATTCTCAGGCACTGAAATCTAATGGAATTTCCTTTTGTGAATTTTGGACTTGTTTGTGACTCATATTCACCTTTAAAATTACCACGTTTAGAATGAGTTAGCCTCCCTGATGCTTGTCTCACCATTACATTTCTGACGCTGATAATGTGTGTTCAAGGTTTCACAGATATACAGATAGGGAGAAATTTTGTCCCAGGATGGATGATACACAAAGTCTCACCCAAACTGGATTTTGATGTTTTAGAACTTGCTACTTTCCAAGTTAATTAAAACATCTAGGATAGAAGTCCATGTGAAGATGAACGTATGGTTGGAATGATTCATATACAAGGCAAGGAACACAAAGGATTACCAACCACTCCAAGAATCTAAGATTCTGGAATCAAGATTGCTGAGAGAAATATCCATAACCTCAGATATGGAGATGACACCACCCTTATGGCAGAAAACCAAGAGAGCATCTTGGTGAAGGTGAGGGAGTAGAGTAAAAACCTGGCTTAAAACTCAGCATTCCGAAAACAAAGATCATGGCATCCAGTCCCATCACTTCATGGAAATTAGATAGGGAAACAATGGAAACAGTGACAGACTTTATTTCCTTGAGCTCCAAAATCACTGCAGATGGTGACTGCAGCCCTGAAATTGAAAGACGCTTGCTCCTTGGAAGAAAAGCCATGACCAATTTAGACAGCATATTAAAAAGCAGAGACATTACATTAATGGCAAAGGTCCATCTAGTCAAAGCTATGGTTTTTCCAGTAGTTAGGTATGGATGTGAGAGTTGGACCATAAAGAAGACCGAGCACCAAAGAACTGATGCTTTTGAACTTTGGTGTTGGAGAAAACTCTTGAGAGTCCCTTCGACAGCAAGGAGATCATACCAGTCAATCCTAAAGAAATCAATCCTGATTATTCATTGGAAGGACTGATGCTGAAGCTGAAGCTCCAATACTTTGGCTACCCGATGCAAAGATCAAATATTGGAAAAGACCCTGATGCTGGGAAAGATTGAAGGAAGGAGGAGAAGGGGATGACAGAGTATGAGATGGTTGGATGGCATCACCAACTCAATGGACATGAGTTTGAGTAAGCCCTGGGAAATGCTGAACGACAGGCAAGCCTGGCATACTGCAGTCCATAGGGTGGCAAAGAGTCAGACACGACTGAGTGACTGAACAAAACAAACAAGTCAAAATCTAAAAGTCAAGGAAGGGTCCTCCTCTAGTGTTTTCAGAGCAAGCATGACCCTGCCTACACTTTGATTTTGGACTTGTTGCCCCAAGAAATGTGAGATAATTTATTTTTTGTAATTTCTATCACTGTCTTATAATTTTAAATCAATTTATGCATGTTTTTTGCCTGTTTTCATTAAATCTTTTAGCATGTTAATCACTGTTATCTTCAAGACTCAGTTTAAGAGATACTATATTTGGGCTTTCTCTGAGTCTGCTTCCATGAATTGTTTTATCTTTTGATCAAGGCCTGTGTGGATGTATGTGTGTGTATAAATCTCATAACTTTATTTCATGCTAGACATCAAGTATCAGAGAAGGCAGTGGCACCCCACTCCAGTACTCTTGCCTGGAAAATCCCAGAGGAGCCTGGTGGACTGCAGTCCATGGGGTCGCTAAGAGTCGGACATGACTGAGCGACTTCACTTTCACTTTTCACTTTCATGCATTGGAGAAGGAAATGGCAACCCACTCCAGTGTTCTTGCCTGGAGAATCCCAGGGGCAGTGGAGCCTGGTGGGCTGCCGTCTATGGGGTCGCACAGAGTCAGACATGACTGAAGTGACTTACCAGCAGCAGCAGCAGACATCAAGTATAGAAGGACAGTGGAAACTGAGGCCAAGAGTATTTATAATCAATAAGGGGCACCTCAGTTCTTCTGCACAGACACTAGTGTGGGGAGTTGGCAATCTAATATGTGATTCAGATAGATTTGTGATTTGTGTTGGCAATTTTTGTGTTTGGTAAGGCAATGGCTCCCCACTCCAGTACTCTTGCCTGGAAAATCCCATGGACAGAGGAGCCTGGTAGGCTGCAGTCCATGGGGTCGCTGAGGGTCGGACACGACTGAACGACTTCACTTTCACTTTTCACTTTCATACACTGGAGAAGGAAGTGGCAACCCACTCCAGTGTTCTTGCCTGGAGAATCCCAGGGATGGGGGAGCCTGGTGGGCTGCCATCTATGGGGTCGCACAGAGTCGGACACGACTGAAGCGACCTAGCAGCAGCAGCAGTTTTCAAATTCCTTCTGGCTGGCCTAGCTGTCCACAATTTCTCTACCTTTTGTGCCACAAATAGGATATTTCCTCACACTCTTACCCTGTTTATCAGTAGCCTGATGTTACTTGTTATGAATTGCTAGGTGTATGATAGGGGCAATTATCCTGTCCGAGCTTCAGCATGGGCCTTCTTAGCATTTCTTCTTTTTCCCACTGTATGGAATCCAAATGACACTATTATGTCCAGCGGGCTGTATAGACAGCAGAGTTTCCTGACAATTCCCCAGTGATACCCCTGTTTTGCACAAGGGAAGGACAATGGATCCAAGAGCTCTTCAAGATATCCCCAGTGGCAGATGCAGTTTGCTTCCACTTGGCCTCCAGAAGCAGTATATCTTTGTTTGAGACCTAAAACAAGGAAGTTGTACATCTTATGGTTTGAGGCTCTTGCTTTCTACATCAAAAGGTCCAAAACACAGGTAACGTATTTTACCTTGATTCCACTGATAGACTATCGCTTTCTTTATCTCTGTCCCTATGCCCCTAGTAGGAGCTCCTTCTGGTCTTCAGCCCTGCTTCAGATCTTTCTTATAAACCTACTGGAAGAAGCTTGCAAGTGAATGCAAAATCTCTTTTTGTACAGGGCTCCTAATTATTCTAATTATATTAGTCCACACTCAGCCTTTTAGATTTAGCTATAATTTTAGCTGACTTCATTTTACCCTTTTATGTGAAGGTCATCTTTTATTTTCCCTTTTCCATGTCTGCCCAAAGTAGAAGAGATAACAAATCTCATTCATCTTAGAAGAGACTTGTCACCATTTGGAATTCAGTTATCATGGTGGCCTTGAGAGCTCAGCTCTCTGAAAGGCTTAAAACAAATTATGTTTTGTAAATTATCCTTTGCATTGAAATGCTGTCTTTTGTGTCTCTGCAACCCAAGTCATAGGAGAAGTCCAATAACTTTTAAATTACTTGATATTTACTATAACCTGAAGTACAAACAATGGAAGTTCACATCAAATATTAACCATTTGGTTAAGAAGCCCTTAATTTGACCTTGGAATGTATTTTATTTATAAAATAAACCTACTTAAATAGGAAAATACCATGACTGAAAAGAAATAAAAGGCAATAGAAATAAATTACAACTTCTAGAAAACTGGCTTAGCCTTTTTCTCAGAGAAAATTAAAAATTATAGAACATTATAATTTATGTATATGCTCTTATACAATGCTATTCAGTTCAGTTCAGTCCCTCAGTCGTGTCCGACTCTTTGCGACCCCATGAATCGCAGCACACCAGGCCTCCCTGTCCATCACCAATTCCTGGAGTTCACTCAGACTCACGTCCATCGAGTCAGTGATGCCATCCAGCCATCTCATCCTCTGTCGTCCCCTTCTCCTCCTGCCCCCAATCCCTCCCAGCATCAGAGTCTTTTCCAATGAGCCAACTCTTCACGTGAGGTGGCCAAAGAACTGGAGTTTCAGCTTTAGCATCATTCCTTCCGAAGAAATCCCAGGGCTGATCTCCTTCAGAATGCACTGGTTGGATCTCCTTGCAGTCCAAGGGACTCTCAAGAGTATTCTCCAACACCACAGTTCAAAAGCATCAATTCTTCGGCACTCAGCCTTCTTCACAGTCCAACTCTCATATCCATACATAACCACAGGAAAAATCATTGCTTTGACTAGATGGACCTTTGTTGGCAAAGTAATGTTTCTGCTTTTGAATATGCTATCTAGGTTGGTCATAACTTTCCTTCCAAGGAGTAAGCGTCTTTTAATTTCATGGCTGCACTCACCATCTGTAGTGATTTTGGAGCCCCCCAAAATAAAGCCTGACACTGTTTCCACTGTTTCCCCATCTGTTTCCCATTAAATGATGGGACTGGATGCCATGACCAGTAACGCTGAAGAAGCTGAAGTTGAATGGTTCTATGAAGACCTACAAGACCTTTTAGAACTAACACCCACACACACACAAAAAAAAGATATAATGCTATTAATCACATACTATTTTTTCACATACTATATTTTCTAAATAAAAATATGACTATACTATACACTTGCTTCTAATCTTAAGTAGTTCCTCATTGCTCTCAGAATAAAGGCAAATCTCCTTAGCATGAGTTTTAAGACCCTAAACAGGCCAAGAGTCTGCTTATCTGTCCAGTGTTATCTCTCTTCATTTTTCTCTGTTTCACACTCCTGTCATTCTGACCTTATTTTCCTTCTTAGAATGAACCCTGTTTCTTCTTCCCCTGGACTTTCACAAATCATCAATTTCTGTCTAAATTAATCCATCTTTCTCAAGTCATTACACCACCTTAACTGGTAACTCTTTTTCTGTCATTATGATTCAATGTAGAAGCTACTTTTTCTCTGTAGCCTTGTTGTTTTCAGTCGCTAAGTCATATCTAGCTCTTTGTGACCCCATGGACTCTAGTCCATCAAGCTCCTCTGTCCTGTCTGTCTGTGGGATTTCCCAGGCCAAGAATACTGGAGTGGGCTGCCATTCCTTTTCCAGGGGATCTTCCCGTATCAGGGATTGAACCTGCAACTCCTGCATTGGCAGGTGAATTCTTTACCACTGAGTCACCAGGGAAGTCCTCTTTGACCTCTAAAGGATGCATTATTTCCTCTGTCATATGTTTCTGAAGAACCCATCAATTCATCACTTGCTATTGTTGCAATTGCTTGATGATGTATACATATTACTTAAAATAGCCCAAGCAATGAAAAGTCAGGGACTGTGTGTATCCACTCTATTCTTTTCCAGATCCTAGACACAGCCCCAGGAACATGCTGTCTATTTGCTGTATATGAAAGAGTGAATGTTCTTTCTATTTACTGGTACAAATGCTCATTTTATAAAAGTCATGAAATATTGAAAATTATACCTGTTATTCTTCTTTTCCAGATGAAAGTATTTTCTTCCAAAAGCCATTATTAATATCTTTCTCAAAATTTAATCATCTTTTCCTTACTCTAAAGACTCAATGAGTAATATTAGTGGGCAGAATGCACTAAAGAGAAACTAGGGCTTAAATAAAGGGTGACATCAACATGGTTCAGTGTCTTTTAAACTTTCATGATACCACTGTGGGTAGAATGACTCATTTCCATCAAATCATGTTATAGAAATAAAAATGAACAAGTTCAACTTTATATCTGAACACATTTGAGCAAAGGGATGACTTTGTTTCAGAAGACTTACTCACCATTTCACATTTACTCTGGTGTATGTACTTGGGCTTAATGCACAGAGGTTTCTAATGAGATTGAGTAATTCTATCCAAATTTGTTCCTCAACCATGGAGTATATCAGTTAAGAAGGAAGTCTAATCTGTGGTTCTCCTAATCACATTGCAATGAAATGTTGGCCCTTTCATTTTTCAAATAAGGAGCCTGAAGAGCAGTGAATATCATATATAGGCATACCTCTGAGATTTTGTAGGTTTTGTTCTAGACCACCACATTAAAGCAAATATTGTGATAATCCAAGTCACAGTAATTTTTTTGTTTGCCAGTGAAAATGGAAGTTATGTTTATACTGTACTGTGGTCTATTAAGTGTATAATAGTATTCTGTCAAAAAAAAGTGTAGTTACTTTATTTATTGCTAAATAAAGCCGAAACAAAACAGTTACATCAAAGATCACTCATCAAAGATCCCCAAAACATAATATGAATCAAAAAAGTTTGAAATAGCCTAAGAATTACCAAAATGTGACACAGAGACATGAAATGAGAAAAATGGAAAAATGGCATCAATATATTTGTTCAATGCAGGATTACCACAAAACTTATCTGTGAAAAGCACAATATCTGTGAAGTGGAATGAAGCAAAACACAACAAAACGAGGTGTGCCTGTACATGTCTAAAGAGAAAATAATTGTTCCATAACAGTAAATATAAATAAATGAAAAATTATGTGCTTGAAGTGCTTATCAGTTTTTCACTTGTCTGAATTATATCCAAATTTTCTGGAATCATATGTCAAAAATTTTTAAGTTACGTTTTAAGGTTATATGGTTTAGAGTAAAGGGCCCTGAGACTGCAAATGGACTGAAGGATATTTGATCATGCACAATACTTAAGTGATTATTTTTAGTACATTATAATACCCAATAAAGTAGACTGAGGGTTGGCTCAGATGATAAAGAATCTGCCTGCAATGCAGGAGACCCAGGTTCAATCCCTGGGTTAGGAAGATCCCCAAGAGGAGGGAATGGCTACCCACTCCAGTATTCTTGCCTGAAGAATCCCATGGTCAGAGGAGCCTAGTGGACCACAGTCCCTGGGGTTGCAAAGAGTTGGATATGACTAAGCAACTAATATTTTCCCTTCATAATGCCCACTAAGTGGGATGAAGGTTAGATACACCTTTAAGACTCAACTCACTACCAGTGAAAGCAAATCTCAGACTTATTTCTACCACATATATAATCATTCACTGATCACATATTAACAAAACACTACAGAATAGTCTATAGTCTATTCTTTAATCTTGATATAGTCCAGCTCTCTGCAATTTATCTGTGCTCTGAGATACCTTACATAAAAGTTTCACTTGAGTCAGATAGGACAAAATCCTCCACACTGACTTAGATTATCTCTCTAGGTAGTATAAAGCAAGAAGAAACTCCCCTACACAATGTTTTATTTTGTTTTGTCTTGTTTTAGCAATGCAACTGTGGCCACCATTCCTAAAAGTTCTAGGCCTGAATGAATTCTTGGTTTATACCTTACTTATCTAAAATTTAGTGAAAAAAGTGAAAAAGTGTGAGTCACTCAATCATATCCAACTCTTTGCAACCCTATGGACTTTTGCCCATCAGGCTCCTCTGTCCATGTAATTCTCCCTAGGAATAGTGAGGTGGATTGTGATGCCCTTCTCCAGGTATCTTTCCAACCCAGGGAATGAACCCAGGTCTCCTGCATTGCAGGCAGATTCATTACACTCTGAGATACCAGTAGTGCCTTGAAAATGCATTATCCAATCCACATACCTCAAGTATCTTTAGTTTCACATAAAACCCATTTCTATTATTCAGTATGTTAGTTAATACACCTAACAGTTTACCAATAAAATATTCTACTACAATGTTGGCTGACATTTCTAGAATGATGATTCTCCTTTTGGAAAACTAGCTACACTTTCTAATTCTGTGAAGAAAATAGCACAGTAGATTGCTGAAAACTTTTCAAGTTGTTTAATTGATTCACACAGTCCTTGGAGGTAAATTCATAAGGGATTGGGGAGAACCACCCTTTTTCCATTTATATTTAATGTATGTGTTTTGTAAAGTACTATTCTATTTTATATTTTACATTCACTTTTATAATTACCTTAAGCTTTGATGAAGGAAGTCCTTATTTAATTGTGGACATTTTCATTGTGAGAAGGTTGTTTGTAATCCTTCAGGGACTACCTAACTGAGATTTATAGTACTCTGCTTTAAGAATAGAGCAATTAAGTCTATTTTTGTTTTATAGTCAAATGAACAAAAAAAGTTTATTTTTAGAGAATTTAATTCCAAGTACATAAACTAAATATGGCACCAGAAAAAAAATATTGTGTATATAATGTCAAACTTTTGTAAATGGAAGTGCAACTTGGACTGTATATTCATGAGTTCTGCACCCACCCAATCAATCAATCACAGATGCAATCAATCACTAATGTAAGACACTAGAAAAAATCTTTAATGTTTCGAAAAGCAAAACTTGAATCTGCAGGACACTGGCAAATATTTATATAGAATTCACATTGTATTAGGTATTACAAGGAATCTAGAGATGATTTAGAGTAGGGAGGATGTATGTAGGTTATATGTAAATACTAGTCATGTTATATGAGACTTCAGCATCTGTGGATTTTGGTACTGCTGAGTGTCCAGGAACTAATTCCTCAGGGAAACTGAGGAATGACTCCATGTAATATATGTTCCCACTTGTATGTGGGCATATTTATATTTCCTTTAAAATGATTAATTCAGTAACTAAGCAAATATTTATTGAATTCCCACTATGAACCAAACTAATCCAGATCTTGAGCAAGAAATAATAAATCTTCAAAGTGCTGAGGAAGAGAAGGAGATGGAGAGGTGGGGGGAAGAGAGAGAGGGGTGGAAGAGGTGAGACTGGTGGGAAAGGGGAGGAGAGGATGGGAAGAGAAAAAAAGAAGGGTATTTATAAAGTGCTAAACAAATCATTTCCAAGGTAATATAAAGGGCAGCTGAGGAGAAATATGGATAGTTCAGGTAACACCTTGAAAAAGAACTGACATAATCAAATTCACCAGTTGGACATAGGAGAGTTTCAAATGTTCTCTTGGGTACTAAATTTTAAGCAATATATTAAGTAATTTAAGTTAGTTACATTGACTTTCAGAAATGTTGTCCTGTGTGACATTACATCTGTAAGAAGTTCTAGATTTTTTTTCCTTCAAATTGTATGTGTTTAACTAGATGTAACCAAGTGACTAAGTTCTGGCCAATGAGATGAAGATATAAGTCTTTATAACTGGTAACTCAGGTAGAAAGTCCTTCTTTTTGAACTTTCCATTTTCCTTTCTCCTGGACTAGTAGTGTAATGGCTGATGCAGAGCCACTACAGCATATGAAGTGATCAGAAGGTATAACCACAAGTTAAAGCAGTAAAAGAGAAGGACAGAAGTAGCCCAACTCTCTGAAGACTATTGATGCTTTATCTCAACTTTGGTTTGCTTTCAAACTTCTTTATGAAAAAAGAATAAAGGTTTCACTTCTTTTTATGCTAATATTCTTAACTCATTAATCAGACTAGAAGAGTAAAGGGATTTTGTAAAATTTTACTACTTTCTTTTCTTTTCTACATAGATAAAAAATGTATCCAATTTTAAGGAAAGAATATACAATGGGGCAAAGACAGCTTCTTCAATAAATGGTGCTGGGAAAACTGGACAGCAACATGTAAAAGAATGAAATTAGAAGACTTCCCAACACCATACACAAAGATAAGCTCAAAATGGATTAAAAACCTAAATGTAAGACCAGAAACTATAAAACTCTTAGAGGAAAACACAGGCAGAACACTTGACGACATAAATCAAACTAAGATCCTCTATGACCCACCTCCTAGAGTAATGGAAATAAAAACAAAAGTAAACAAGTGGGGCCTGATTAAACTTAAAAGCTTGTGCACAGCAAACGAAACTATAAGCAAGGTGAAAAGACAACCCTCAGAATGGGAGAAAATAATAGCAAGTGTAACAACTGACAAAGGATTAACTTCCAAAATATACAAGCAGCACATACAACTCAAAACCAGAAAAACAAACAACCCTAACAAAAAGTAGGGAAAAGACCTAAACAATTTCTCCAAAGAAGATATACAGACAGCTAACAAACACATGAAAAGATGACATCACTCATTAATAGAGAGTTGCAAATTAAAACTACAATGAGACATCACCCCCCACTGGTCAGAATGGCCATTATCAACAAGTCTACAAACAATAAATGCTGGAGAGGATGTGGAAAAGGAGAAGACTCTTGCACTGTTGGTGGGAATGTAAATTGATACAGCGACTATGGAAGACGGTATGTATATTCCTTAAAAACTTAGTAATAAAACACCATATGACCCAGCAATCCCACTCCTAGGCATATACCCTGAGGAAAATAAAATTGAAAAACATACATGTATCCCATTATTCATTGCAGTACTACTTACAATAGCTAGAACATGGATACAATCTAGATGTCCATCAACAGATGAATGAATAAAGAAGTTGTGGTACATATACACAATGGAATATTACTCAGCCATAAAAATGAACGTTTGAGTTGTTCTAGTGAGGTGGATGAACCTAGAACCTATTATACAGAGTGAAGTATATCAGAAAGAGAAAGATAAATATCATGGTCTAACGCATATATACAGAATTTAGAAAAATGGTACTGAAGAGTTATGGTGTGATCACTCACCTAGAGCCAGATATCCTGGAATGTGAAGTCAAGTGGGCCTTAGAAATCATCACTATGAACAAAGCTAGTGGAGGTGATGGAATTCCAGTTGAGCTATTTCAACTGCATCCTGAAAGATGATGCTATGAAAGTGCTGCACTCAATATGCCAGCAAATTTGGAAAACTCAGCAGTGGCCACAGGACTGGAAAAGGCCAGTTTTCATTCCAATCCCAAAGAAAGGCAATGCCAAAGAATGCTCAAACTACCACACACTTGCACTCATCTCACATGCTAGTAAAGTAATGCTCAAAATTCTCCAAGCCAGGCTTCAGCAATACTTGAACCGTGAACTTCCAGCTGTTCAAGCTGGTTTTAGAAAAGGCAGAGGAATCAGAGATTAAATTGCCAACAACCCCTGTATCATGGAAAAAGCAAGAGAGTTCCAGAAAAACATCTACTTCTGCTTTATTGACTATGCCAACGCCTTTGACTGTGTGGATCACAATAAACTGTGGTAAATTCTGAAAGAGATGGGAATACCAGACCACCTGACCTGCCTCTTGACAAATCTGTATGCATGTCAGGAAGCAACAGTTAGAACTGGACATGGAGCAACAGACTGGTTCCAAATAGGAAAAGGAGTACGTCAAGGCTGTATATTGTCACCCTCTTATTTAACTTCTATGCAGAGTACATCATGAGACATGCTGGGCTGGAAGAAGCACAAGCTGGAATCAAGATTGCCAGGAGAAATATCAATAACCTCAGATATGCAGATGATACCACCCTTATGGCAGAAAGTGAAGAGGAACTAAAAAGCCTCTTGATGAAAGTGAAAGAGGAGAGTGAAAAAGTTGGCTTAAAACTCAGCATTCAGAAAATGAAGATCATGGCATCCGGTCCCATCACTTCATGGGAAATAGATGGGGAAACAGTGGAAACAGTGTCAGAATTTATTTTTAGGGGCTCCAAAATCACTGCAGATGGTGACTGCAGCCATGAAATTAAAAGATGCTTACTCCTTGGAAGGAAACTTATAACCAACCTAGATAGCATATTCAAAAGCAGAAACATTACTTTGCCAACAAAGGTCTGTCTAGTCAAGGCTATGGTTTTTCCTGTGGTCATGTATGGATGTGAGAGTTGGACTGTGAAGAAAGCTGAGTGCTGAAGAATTGATGCTTTTGAACTGTGGTGTTGGAGAAGCCTCTTGAGAGTCCCTTGGACTGCAAGGAGATGCAACCAGTCCATTCTGAAGGATATCCGCCCTGGGATTTCTTTGGAGGGAATGATGCCGAAGCTGAAACTCCAGTACTTTGTCCACCTCATGTGAAGAGCTGACTCATTAGAAAAGACTCTGATGCTGGGAGGGATTGGGGGCAGGAGGAAAAGGGGAAGACAGAGGATGAGATGGCTGGATGGCATCACTGACTCGATGGACGTGAGTCTGAGTGAACTCCGGGAGTTGGTGATGGACAGGGAGGCCTGGCTGCGATTCATGGGGTCGCAAAGAGCTGGACACGACTGAGTGACTTAACTGAACTTAACTGAATGGAGAATCTGACATAGAGAATAGACTTAGGGATGTGGGGAAAAGGAAGGACAGGGTGAGATGTTGGAAAGAGTAATATGGAAACTTACATCACCATATGTGAAATAGATAACCAATGGAAATTTGCTGCATGGCTCAGGAAACTCAAACAGGGGCTCTGTATGAACCTAGAGGGATGGGATGGGGAGGGAGATGGGAGGGAGGTTCAAAAGGGTGGTGATATATGTATACCTATGGCTGATTCATTTTGAGCTTTGACAGAAAACAGCAAAATTCTGTAAAGCAATTATCCTTCAATAAAAAAATTAATTAATTTTAAAAAGTCTGCACTTTTAGACTTTATATATAGGGAGAAATTTCAGAATTTCATTAGGGCTCATCTTAACTGAATATGACCTCAATTCAACTTGATTATATCTTCAAAGATACTGTTTTCAAATAAGATCATGTCTGTAGATACCAGGAGTTAGTATTTCAACATATAATTTGAGGGAAAACAATTCAGCCCACAACACTGGAACTGCATCAGACGGGAATGTCATCTGTGAATTTGGGTTTGGAATTAAAGTAGCAAGATTCACGTTTAATTGTCATAACTGATATACAGTTATTTACAATCATGGAGATGTTACCATGTGACAAGCAATATATTAAGCTCTTTCCAAGCATTATTCTTCATATGTCTAACATTTGTAAAACCAATAAAGCTTCCTGTAAAATATTATAAAGCTGAAATAAGATCAAATTATAGAAATAGATCAAATGACTTTTTTTTCAAGAATAACAAGAACACAAATCTTGAAAAATAAAGCTAAAATGAGAACTTACAGATGAGATAAGAAACAAATC
Organism: Bos mutus; assembly: GCF_027580195.1. Classification (NCBI taxonomy): domain Eukaryota; kingdom Metazoa; phylum Chordata; class Mammalia; order Artiodactyla; family Bovidae; genus Bos; species Bos mutus. Next base: position 78,160,449 of record NC_091625.1, read on the forward strand.
CAGCTGTTTCTTTGTAGGGATGTTATTTGGATCGTGATCAAATAAACAGACTCTAAAGAAAATTATGATTCAACTGAGGAAATTGAACATTAATTTATATTTGGTGATATTAAAGTAATTATTGCTAATCTGACTTAGGTGTGATAATGCTTAAGAGTTATCTTTATAAAAAGTTTTCCTGTGTCTTAGAAATACCTACCACAATACCTACAGATACTATGTTCTGATGGTTAGGATTTTTCTGATGCAGTAAATGACCATGAATTAATAACTGTAGATATTGAATGTAGAGTTTCATTATGCTATTAAATTTTTTAATATATTTGAAATGTTAATAATAATATAGTTAGAAAATAACTGATATATAGAAATGAAAACCACATGTCTTTATAACAATCCATTCCCTTTACCCGAAAAGAATAATAAAGAATATGTCTCAATTGTATAAATTTTACAACTTAAAGATTTTAACATACTTTTACTGATATTGCATTAAATCCACCCAACAATACAGGGAGCTATGTGGTGGTTTCCCAATTTTTTTCAAAGTAAGCAAAAAAGCTAAGTCAATCTCTTTTTTCCAATTGAAGAATCAAGTTTCAAATTCTTTTTCTTCAGGATCTCTAAGTGTACCACCACGTCTTGGAATTGTATTTATACCATCCCAACTTTCATTTTTTAAATTTCATTTCAAATCAATTGAGATTTTCAGTGTGTGTGCGTGTGTGTGTGTGTGTTTGTGTGTGAGAGAGAGAGAGAGACAGAGAGAGACTTGACCTATTAGAACCCAAACATGGATACATATGGACTTCCGTTGTGACGCAGCTGGTAAAGAATCCGCTTGCAATGAAGGAGACCTGGGTTTTATCCCTGGGTTGGGAAGGTCCCCTGGAGAACGGAAAGGTTGCTCCTCACTCCAATATTCTGGCCTGAATATTTCCAAGGACTGTACAGTCCATGGGGTCTCAAAGAGTCCCCATGGTGGCTCAGAGGGTAAAGCATCTGCCCACAATGTGGGAGACCCGGGTATGATTCCTGGGTCGGAAAGATCTCCTGGAGAAGAAAAGGCAACCCACTCCTGTATTCTTGCCTGGAGAATCCCATGGACTGAGGAGCCTGGCAGGCTACAGACCACTGGGTTGCAAAGAGTCGGACACGACTGAGCGACTTTCACTTTCAAGGATATGTATTTATATGAAATACTCATTAACAATTTACCACTTATCTGCTGTTATCTGAATACTGTTTTGATACAATTGAGTGATGTTTTCATAGGAAATAAATTTTTTAATGGAAAAATAGAAATAAGATAACATCAAAACACAGGAAAGAGTAATGTGTGGAAAAAGAAAAGAAGGGAGAAAGTATTAGTTAATAGGAATTTGAAACTTGTGATTGTAAGAATCACAGAGAAAATAATAGCTCAGAATAAGTGAAGGGCATGAGAAACGGAGGGTGTCAGGCTCAGGTCCAGGTTCACAGCCATGCCTTAGACAAGGTATGAAGTGCTCCTTAGTCCTGGGCCTTGGCTTCCTGACTTCTGCCACTGCTGCTGGTAGTCAGGTGTACACAGACATAAAGGGTGATGTATTTTTTTAGGTTATTAAAAGCATTATTTTATTTTGGTAGGAACCAGCATGAAGAAATATATGTTAAAGAAGAATTTGTATGTGAAATTTTATTATCTGGAGATTTGCTACAGAGAATTCTGTAATTTTTTCACAAATCATATCTATTTCCTCATAAAAATTGTTGATCATTCAAGCCTGAGAAAGGCAATATAAATGAGGTTTGTTGTGTACTAAGCTCACTAAGAATCAATTTATAAAGCCAAAGGCTTTGGAGAAACAAAATGTACCTTTCTACATTCAAAAAGAAAGAAAGAAAACAACTTCAGACATAAAAATAGAAGTCTAATCATTCCTTTCCTGTGGCATGGAATATATACTCAAAAACATTTTAAAAATAGTATAACTTAAAGGAAATTTTCAGATGACTGTTTGTGACATTGGAGCTGGAAACAACAGGGGTTCTGAAGCCTGTTATTCTTGATATAAGGGAGTTATAGACATCAAAGAAGAGAAATGGTCATGAGTTACAGTGAATGAAAGATTTTCCAGAACTTTGTCAATTACTCCCTTGTCTTGGAAGACATTCTGGAAAGGCCACACATTTTGTGACTGTAAACAATTCTTTGTACAGAAGGGCTAAGCTGCTATGATAAGTCATGAAGTGTTCTCATTCTGTCTTGTTGAAGAAAAAAAAAGTGGAAGAAAGAGGAAAGAATGGTAAACCACTCTCTCTATATATATAGACAGAGATATATATATGTGTGTGTGTGTGTGTACATATAGATAGATAGATAGATGTGGATATATTATGTTATGGGTTTAAGAAAATAGCTGAGAAGTAGTGTGGTATAGAATGAATGGTTAAGAGTTCAGGATTTAGAATAAGATTACCTGGCTTCAAATTCCACCTTAATTATTATCCACATGTATCTCTAAGACTTGACCTTCTTATTTCTGAAATGGGGTTAAATAGGTTTTTATAAGATTAAGGTGTAATAATGCATGCAGCATGTTTAGCATGGTGCCTGCCATATGTTAATTGTTGAATAAGTGTTATTAATAATCATTTTCTTAGTATTACTCACATTGTCATCACTAGCTGATGCTAATGAAATGAATCATTTATGACAATAACATTTTATTATGACCAACTTGGAATATCTTTAGAATTTTAACATGATTGCCAAAATTTGGATATTAGCTAAAGTGATTATCAACATGATTTCTGGCTTATATCTGTAATTATCTTTTAATGCACAAACATTGCCATGTAACACGTTACTTCTTATGAGGTCAAGCATTCCTTATTCAGCCTCTTTCGGTTGGAATTAAGGTGCATGTAAACACAGAGTTTTAAATGTTTACCACATGACCCTCAAATGCAGGGGTAGATCTAGGGCAGGGATCCCTAATTCTCAATGATAGATGAAAAACAGAGATAAATAGTCACAAGATCTGACTGTGCTTTCTTTCTAAAAGATCACAAATCCCTGTGGTCTACAGACATCTTACTGTGTATGGGGCCAGCAGAAGACTAGAGCAAGGATTGATGAAAAGAACTTCTGTTTTTGAAATACTGGAAGCCTCTGCATGTTCTTAGGAAATAGAATCCAGTGCTAGTGCTTTTCACTTTTATTTCCAATGCAACATTTTCACAGTTGCATTCCCCCCCTTACAAATGTGAAAACTACTGAGAAATACACTGATTCCTTCAACACTAAGTAATTGGGTACCACCGGTATAGAACAACCCCTGGAAGAGATAAAGTCTAACTTGAGAGCCGTCCAGATGAATTTTTCCATGAGTTCTGTTAATTCAACATTTGTGCTAATTGCAGAAAATAGTGTGACTCCTTCTAGGTGCCATAAAACCTATGCTATTTTTCCATACAACAACCTCATCAGCTCTTAAATGGCTAAACCAAGCAATCCTTACAGGATTCCGGATTCAGAAGGAACCTCAAGAGACCCACAAGGAATTTATTGGTGTTCCTATGGATGTCCAGTGAGTTTGATAGTTTACCTGGGATATTTGCAAAAAAGTTGTCAGAGGTCTCTCAGGATCTGTAAAACTCAAATCTGCATAGACCACTCCTTTGCAAATTAAAGGGCTGAAGTGGGTCCCTGTGAGTTCTCCTGCATCCGGAGCTCCAGCTAGATGAGCAATACTGAGAAAAGGGGATTCCATCGTCCTAGAAATGAATGACTTTCTCTGATTAGGTGTATTTTTCTCTTTGAAGAAGACACTGGAAGATTACATGTGAGATGAAAAATGTAAGTTGGAAAATTCAGTGGTTTCACTGAGAGAAAAACAGAGTCATCACTGAATTTAAGAGAATACAGTAAGTAATCTTTGAAAGAAGATTAACATTGAAAAAGAATGTTTCAATTCATTCCAGAAATAAATTAGTGTATTTGTTCTTCATGTAGAGTACTTATTACTTTTTTTCAAATTATTTTTATTAAATCATTTAAACACTTTACTTTTAGATTGAATACTGTGTATTATCATGTTTGAAATGCATTTATCAGTTGAATCTTCTTTTACATTTTTATTGAAGCATAGTTGATTTACAATGCTGTGTTTAATTTCTGCTGTACAGCAGAGTGACTCAGTTATACATATATATGCTTTCTCATATTCTTTTCTGTTATGGTTTATCACAAGATATAAACACAGTTGCATGTGCTCTACAGTAGACTGTTGATTATCTATCCTATATATAATAGTTTGCATACAACTGAACATATCTATGAAATGAAAATATCTCACAAATCAGTTGCATCTTTAGTATTCAAATTTCAGAAAGCTCTATAAAGCACATGAATTATAAATGTGTTAAATTATACACAGGTTAATACTGAATAATGATAGATGTATTTCTACTCCAATCTTACAGGGAATGTTTAATCTGAAATACAGTTTAATCAATAATCAATAAAGCACATAACAGAAAGTATAAAAACACTAAATATTATGAATCTGCAACAGTTTCTGTTTGCGCTATAAACCTTCATATGCAGGGATCATGTGTGATGGATCTACAATGCTATTTATGAGCAAGAAATATAGGACTGCTTTTTATCCAGAGGCATTGTGTACAATGCTTGATTTTGCAGAAAAATCCCATTATGTTGAGTCCTATTAATGATATATAAAACCTTATGTCTTTTATCATATTAATGATACATCATATCATAATTTTCATCTTTAATATTATGTTTATGCCATTAGCTAGAGTTAAAAGCATAATTGTTAATAACCTGTAATACTAATAAGTTTGCCTTGAATGTGAAGAAAAAAATAAATTCAAGTCAATTTTTATGGAATAACAGGCATGACTGATTCATGTGACTGCCCAAATGAGAGGTGTAAAATCAAAATAAGAAAACAAAAGTTTAACAAACTTCTGGCCTCATAGTTAATGGCTGAGTGTACCCATGGGATTAAGCAATATTTTTCGTTTTTGCTTTCTGGAATAAATTTTGTCTAATCAGAAATGTGACTTTTACAGTTTCTTGCCTTTTCCATCTTTTTCTAGGTTCTTTCCTCTATTGAATCCTATAGCTTGTTTTTTAATGTTGTATCCTCTGGGCTCTTAGTTGCAGTTTAATACTGAGCTTTACCATACAGCATGGTACATATGGTGTTGATTTTGTATGTCCTTTAGTTATCCTCCTTAATCCTATCATCCTAATTCTACTCATCTTAATATATGTGATTTGCCTTACTGATTAAGGCAATAAAGACTCTCTGATTCCAGCTTATGACAGTCCTAAGGACTTCTGGGGCAGTGATGGGGCATTCTGACACTTTATCCTCAGTAGACAAGTCCACCTGCTCCGTAGCTGACCCAAGTACTTAAGGGTGACACATGTAATTATATTATGTTTTAGCTGATATTCTTTTGTTCATTTATTTTTAATTTGAAAAATATTAAGTGCCTAGTGTGAACAAAAATTACACAAGTACTGAAGAAATTTATAAAAGCAAAATATCAAGTTTCCTCCTATGTCATCATTCTTCATTCTAAGTTATTTCTATCCATGTTCATTTATTTCAAAACAAAATGGAATTTAATATAGAACTGTTAAAATATTTACCAAATTAAGAGCTATCTAGCTCATGGAAAATAAGTTTATCATTTAGACAGTTATTTTAATGATTTTTGATATAGTTACATGAATAAGTAAAAGAAGGCACTAATTTTGTCAAAGAGGTAAAAGAAAATACAATGAATTTATAAATTCTCTTTGCATAGTAGAGAGATTAGGAGAGCAGACGTTGGAGTCAGACTCTGGACCTATCAATCACAGTACTAACTTGCTGGGTATATCTCTCTCTTACTTCATCTGTAAAACAGAGGCAGAATCAGTATCCATTATATAGAATTTTTATAAGGATACTCTGAGTTAATATATATTAGTATTATAAAATAATGCCTGGAATACATAACGTTGTGCTGTGCTTAGCTGCTCGGTTGTGTCCTACTCTTTGCAACCCCATGGACTGTAGTCTGCCTGGCTCCTCTGTCCATAGGGATTCTCCAGACAAGAACACTGGAGTGAGTTGCCATGCCCTCCTCCAGGGAATCTTCCCAACCCAGCGATCGAACCCAAGTCTCCCACATTGCAGGCAGGTTCTTTACCATATGTCAATTAATATTTGTAATTTTTACAGATCAGATCAGTTGCTCAGTTGTGTCCGACTCTTTGCGACCCCATGAATCTCAGCACACCAGACCTCCCTGTCCATCACCAACTCCCGGAGTTCACTGAGACTCACGTCCATCGAGTCAGTGATGCCATCCAGCCATCTCATCCTCTGTCGTCCCCTTCACCTCTAGCTCCCAATCTTTCCTAGCATCAGAGTCTTTTCCAATGAGTCAACTCTTCGCATGAGGTGGCCAAAGTACTGGAGTTTCAGCTTTAGCATCATTCCTTCCAAAGAAATCCCAGGGCTGATCTCCTTCAGAATGGACTGGTTGGATCTCCTTGCAGTCCAAGGGACTCCCAAGAGTCTTCTCCAACACCACAGTTCAAAAGCATCAATTCTTCGGCACTCAGCCTTCTTCACAGGCATTGATACATTTAATAAATAACATACCTACTGATGTTGACATTAATGAATAAACTTGTTTTATTTATATCCTGACCACCTTAAAAACTGAGTTGACACAGTCATCAAAAAGCCAGAGAAGAGAAGAAATGAGAGAAACAAAAAGAGCACAGACTTCTATGACCGAGGTAAAGAGGATAAACTAATGAGTCTATAGTGAGCTGATTGTATATAATTTGAAACTCCTTTTTGGCTTTGCTTCCTGATAGCAAATGCAAAAGTGAAACCTAATGCATTACATTGTTTTATTCCTTCCTGCACTTAAATGCAGGCACTTCTCTCCCTGCCTTGACAGAATGATATTGAGTGATATTTTCAATTTTATTCTATTCTTGACCCTCAGGGAAACATTTATCTAGGACCTTACCTTTGTTTATGACATTCTATCTTCTATCCTCTTGTTGGGAATAAGGCAAGAGCAGGCTAGCTCTACCATCCAAGCCCCTCATTAATACTAGTGAGATGCTGAACATCAGCCCTTTAAAAGCAAAAAACATAATAGTAAACTATCACTCAATATCATAATGACACTATTTGGCTTCTAATTGTTGATGCCCCATCTTTAATCATATTAATACTATCAAATAGGAGTCTCATTCACATTTAAAGTTAACTAGGACTGGATTTTATTAATAATGATTGCTACCTTATTATTTATCCTTTTACTTTTCAGTTTGTCCTTCAAATAACTATGTTGCTTACCATTTAAGGATGAACTTAATGGCATAAAATATTATGAAATGGCCTTTTCTAGAATAAAAGACATTCAAATGATTCACTCCAGTTACTAACTAGAGCCCGTGTGGGTGGGCGTGAAAGGAGCATATAATTTGGAGTATGGGGAAGCAGGTGGGAGTGGAGTGCATCATATTACTTTATAGGCAAAATAGAACATGCCCTTCAGTTGCTCTGTTTCTCTTCTGCTGGAAGCTAATATTGCTGAATTTTGTGACCTCCCTCACATTTCTATCAACTTTAATGAAGCCTCATAAGCAAATAGATATTCATGTACTTGTGATCTTTATGACATCTGGATGTTCTGGTGAATATTAAGGCAATAAGCTGATAAAAATGGTATCCCTGTTATTTTATCATTAGCTGCTGTGTGTATGTGAGTGCTCAAAGAAGACATCACTTGTTATAATGTGCTATTTGCTAATATATTTATAAAAGAGTCATTACAATGAATCATTATTCTCTGGAAACCAGATTCTCCCCAGTGGCTTCCTCACTGTTGGGTGAGTTAGTTGCCTGCATGTTAACCATTTCAAGGCACTGATGAGTCATACCTATAAATAACACTCAACACTGAATCCAAGTTGAGCTTTCAAACATATAGAGAACACTAGGAGAAAAAGTATTGCAATGTACCTATTTTGGAATGCCCTTGTTTTTTTTTTAAAGCACTCTGTTAAGCTAGCCTTAGGACTTAACTTTAATGTCCCTGAATCACAGGGTCTCTGAGGATGAGCCCCTTAATCTTGCAAGTCACAGCAAACTTGAGCAATTCCTGTTTTTCCTGCATGACAACAAACTTCTGCCTTTCCCCTGGGTGTGCTCTGCAGTGCTGTTGGAGTCTGAGGCTTAACTCCTTAGGACAAGGAACTGACTCCTCTGGGTAGTGCCATCACATAGTTTAGTGATGCCTGACATTGATGAGGTCTCTGTGCTATATTATAAAATGATACAAATGCCTTAGGATAAGAAAAGCCTCTTAATTTCTTCCCCCTATAGTTACTTTCTGGAGAAGGAAATGGCAACCCACTCAGTATTCTTGCCTGGAAAATCCCATGGACGGAGGAACGTGGTAGGCTACAGTCCATGGGGTCGCAAAGAGTTGGACACGACTGAGCGACATTTACTTTACTAGTTACTTTATTTTTAATCTTAGTTATACAGAAAATTTCTTTGTGCCTGGCTGTAGAGCAGAGTCCTTCTATGTGAACATTAGGTATACATAAACCCTGCACTCATTTTCTGATTCTCCTTTCCTCTCACAACATAATGAAGTTATGAGCTTGCTTGGAAAACCATCATGGATATAAAGCATGTTTTTCTTCTCCAAAATACCCAGTCCACAGTCTGTCTTGATGGCTGACAGGCAAACAGAATTTTCTAATGGTCAAAAGCAAATGTAAGATATTTCAGTCCAGAGATGCAGTGTCCATTGTGTAAGAATTCTCTTTTGCTTCCAGGACATCACTCCTATTCACTGGAAATATTTGCCTAGGATTTCCTTCTTAATTATATTATTCTGCCTTCCGTTCTGTTGTTTCTGGAAATGAGGATATAGTGAGCTGTCTTTATAACATTTGCTTCATAACAATCAAGGAGTTGGAAAACTTCATCTAAAATAACATCAATATCATTATAGTAGTGTTTTCTATCTGATATGTATGTGTATAATAGGTATATGAATTAGATTGGATTCATGCCAGATCCATTAAGTTCATTCAGGAAATATAATAGCAACATCATACATAAGAAGCCTGGACTGAGTGAATAGATTGGGGATCTGAATTTTAATAGAAACCAGTTGCTCATTAGGAAGCAAGTGCTAAAATGGAAATATGTTCAATCAAGTCAATGCTCTCTGAATTTTGAAAATATTATTAGATATCTTTTTGATGATTATACAATTATGGATTTTATGTATGTATATGACTATAGATTGACATACATGTATAAAGTTAAATATATGTGTTTGTATCATACTGCACAAAATTATATGCATTTGTAGCTCGATTTAAAAAAAAACAATAGCAACAAAGAGAAGTTAAAACATCTCTAGTCTGTGTTAAATATTTATCTTTCATCATAACACCATATGAGCTGAGTAGCGATTTTGGAACTGGGTTCAAGTATTACAGTTAGGAGTTACAGCCTCATTTACTTCTAAAGACCAGAAAGCTCACAAAACTAAGGTAAACTAATCAACTATAAAATCACATCCAGGAGTAGAAGAAAGTGGTGCACTTCATATTTGAAACCACCAAAATAGCAATGCTTCCTGTAAATTCTATGCTTCTGTTGGTGTATCATACTAGATGTACGGACTGAAGCTTGATTTCCCCATTTTTCAAGAAAATTCAGAAATCTGAGTTATACCTGAAGTGTGGTGGGTTCTAAATTAAGTATTTATTCAACAATATAATTACCAGTTTAGCTCATACCCCTAACTGATGTTTTTGCTCCTCACTTTTATGTTTGTAGAATAAAAGACATTGATGTTTTTACTCATGACTTTTTTATTCAAGATTCAATCAATCAGTCAAAATAGTGTTTGGCATCAAATAAGTTCTCAGTAAAAGTTAGCAATTATTATTTTAAATAAAGTACCTATTATTTCCAAATAATTTATTCAACAAACACTTTGTGCCTATTGTTTTTCAGGCATCACATACAGGAGAGACTCAGAACCACTTTCTTTTCCTTGATATTGAGTTGTTGCAGGTTAAGAAGTACCCCAGTTTGTATGTATCTTAGCTTTCTTACTGAGTAATCTTTTTAGAGTTTATAAACAGCAATGTCACCAAGATGTGTTGGGAAAAGTTTAACACTTGGCTCTCTAAAAATAGAAGGAGAACAAGAGAAAGCACACAGAAGAGAGAGGGTTTCAAGGAGTCTTGATCTGTAGAATCTGCCAGTCTCCATGTGTAGATAGTCTTACAGTAGCTGATTTCAAGTTACCAGTATGAGGTTACTGAACACAAAGTTGGAAAGGCATGCTAAAAGTTGACTCCTGCAAATCAGTTGAGATGGCTACAGTACATCCCTGAATATAAAGCTTGTTAGTTATGCTGTGTGGCAATTTGAAAGAGAGCAATTTTTATGTTCATGATAAGGCTTGGACACCAGCAGAAGTATCCTTTTGCCAAAAGTCAAACATAAATTTAATCGGATACATAACAACATCAAATGAAAGTTAAAGTGATCTCATCCGGAATCTGAAAATCAGTGAAGAAACTAATTTTCTTTGGACTGGAAAGAGAAATGCAAACATCATATAAAGATGACACAGTTTGTTTTGTCTTTTAAAAAGACATTTATGTAGCACTTTCTACGTGCCAGGCATGATTCTAAGAACTTTATAAATGCTAACTGATTTGAACAATAACTCATTTCAAAAAGTAACTCATTAAAATGAATAGTCTTGGAGTATATTCATACTTTGATAAAAATAGCCAAGTTCTACAAAAGACTGGAAGTGCTTTTGCTATGTGTGGAATTCAGAGACAAGAGGATCTACACGACAGCAGCTGTACTCTTCCACAAGAAGAATAGGGGCCTGAATAAGGAAAATGATGGATGCAGAAGGAAGGGAAATTCTTTAACTATAAATAAAATAGCTTAATAAAAAATGATTTGAAATAAAATAATAATATAATGAAAATAGCTATGATTTTCCAATACATGGGTATACACTGCTTTGTAAATGTTTTTTCAGTTGCTTACATTTCATTCGTATTTAGAGGACCTTTTGTGAAATACTATATTCATTCATAGGGTGAGAAATGCAGTGGGTAAGAGAGATTACTGATTTCCTGGAGCTCCCAGTCTAGTTGAGAGCTGATATTTTGTACACATTAGGGTTAGCAGTAATGATACCAGCAGTGCAGAAAATGTCCCCAAAACTTGTCTTTCAAATAAAAGTTTATATCTTCTTTTTACAAATTACAATGTGGAAGTGCTTCTGCAGCAAAAGGTTTGTGCAGCAAGAACGTTCAGAAACCCAGGCAAACTGTATCTCATAGCTGTCATCATCAAGGTCCTAAAAGTCCTTTGCATTCTACAGATGAAGGAGAGACATTGGTGGATTATGCAAGAGGATTTTAAGGGTCAGTTGTGGGAAAGGCAAATATCATCTCCATTGATGCCCCATTGGCCACATCCAGTTGCAAAGAAGGCAAGGAAAAACAGCCCAGCTGTGCACTCAGAGGAAAGGGAAGACCAGTGTGACGAAACCAGAGTCTCTGGTATATATTCAGTTTCTCAGGTAATACAACAACACTAAACATAAATTATTGCATCCATTTTACAAATGAGAAAACAGAAGCTCAAAAAGGAATAAATAGCTTAACCAAGTTGATATACTATGTTGATGTCAAAGCTGAGATTTAAAACCAGTTCATGACCTTATGGGTCTTCCCTGGTGGCTCAGCATTAAAGAATCTGCTTACAATATAGGATACCACCAGCAATGAGGGAGATAGATCTGTGTTTGAATTCTGGGTCAGGAAGATCCTCTGGAGAAGGAAATTGCAACCCACTCCAGTATTCTTGCTTGGTGAATCCCATGCAAAGAGGAACCTGGTCAGCCTCAGTCCATTGGGTCGCAAAAGTCAGACATGACTGAGCAACTAACCCCCACCACCACCATGATCTTACTACATAAGAATCAATATGAAGAGATTTTTTTTGAAGGGGTGTTATTTTCTGTCAGTGCTCTATTTTTGTTTTCAAACTTTTCAGAAAAAGTAATGTAGGTGGCTAGAATTGAATTTTTCCCAAGAAAAAAATTCCTCAGAATTTAGAATTAACAACACTATCAGGAACCCACAAAATCAAATTACATGACAAATTTAGTCTACCCTTTATTTTCCAGTTTGGAGATTTTAAGTAGATAGTAGAAAACTTTTGATAAAAGCAGGGTTAGGTTTTACAAAGCATATTCTTTTAAAGAGAATATTGTTCGCAATTATTATCAATAAGACATAAAATGCTGTCAAGACTAAAGCCAAAATAAAGTTTATGAAGTACTAGTGAAGAACACAAAATGATTGCTTCATTGTGGCTTAGAGAGGTATTTGAAATAATATTTTGCTATCATTGGAAATTAATAAAATTGAAAAGAAGGATAAATAAAAACAGATTTTTAAGCTCCTATTTCAATTTCCCCTCAGCTCATAACAATCTGAAAGTCACTACTTTGACTAAAGTCAATATGATGTTTTTATTCAGTCACTCAGATGGATCTGACTGTTTGCAACCCCATGGACTACAGCATGCCAGTGTTCCCTGTCTTCCACCATCTCCAGGAGCTTGCTCAAATTCATGTCCATTGAGTTGGTGATGCCATCCAACCATCTGGTCCTCTGTCATCACCTTCTCCTCCTACCATCAATCTTTCCCAGCATCAGGGTCTTTTCTAATGAGTCCACTCTTCTCATCAGGGGGCCAAATTAGTGGAGCTTCAGCTTCAGCATCAGTCTGTCCAATGAACACTCAGGACTGATCTCCTTTAGGATGGACTGTTTGGATCTCCTTGCAGTCCAAGGGACTCTCAAGAGTCTTCTCCAACACCACAGTTCAAAAGTATCAATTCTTCAATGCTCAGCTTTCATTATGGTCCAGCTGTCATATCCATACATGATGACTAAAAAACTATAGCTTTGACTAGATGGACATTTGTTGGCAAAGTTATGTCTCTGCTTTTCAATATGCTATTTAGGTTGGTCATAGCTTTTCTTCCAAGCAGCAAATGTCTTTTAATTTCATGGCTGCAGTCAACAACTGCAGTGATTTTAGAGCCCCCCAGAATAAAGTTTATCACTGTTTCCATTGTTACCCCATCTATTTTCCATGCAGTGATGGGACTGGATGTCATGACCTTAGTTTTTTGAATGTTGAGTTTTAAGCCAGCTTTTTCACTCTCCTCTTTCACCTTCATCAAGAGGCTCTTTAGTTCCTCTTTCCTTTTTGCCACAATTCAATTCAGTTCATTCACTCAGTCATGTCTGACTCTTTGCCACCACATGAACCACAGCACGCCAGGCCCCCCTGTCCATCACCAACTCCAGGAGTTCACCCAAACCCATGTTCATCGAGTTGGTGATTTCATCCAACCATCTTATCCTCTGTCATCCACTTCTCCTCCTGCCCTCAATCTTTCCCAGCATCAGGGTCTTTTCAAATGAGTCAGCTCTTCGCATCAGGTGGCCAAAGTATTGGAGTTTTTGCCACAAGGGTGGTATAAATTGTATATCAGAGTTTATTGATACTTCTTCTGGCAATCTTGATTTCAGCTGTGCTTCATCTAGCCTGGCATTTCTCATGATGTACTGTGCATTAAGGTAAATAAGCTGGGTGACAATATAAAGCTTTGACATGTTCCTTCCCAAATTTGGAACCAGTCTGTTTTTCCATGTCCAGTTCTAACTATTGCTTCCTGACCTACATACAGATTTCTCAGGAGGCAGGTAAGGTGGTTTGGTATTCCCATCTCTTGAATAATTTTCCAGTTTGTTGTGATCCACATAGTCAAAGGCTTTAGTGTAGTCAATGAAGCAGAAGTAGATGTTTTTCTGGAATTCTTTTGCTTTTTCTATGATACAACAGATATTGCTATTTGACCTCTGGTTCTTCTGCCTTTGCTAAATCCAGCTGGAACATCTGGAAGTTCTCAGTTCATGTACTGCTGAAGCCTAGTTTGGAAAGTTTGAGCTAGCATGTGAAATAGTGCAATTGTGCAGTAGTTTGAACATTCTTTGGCACTGCCTTTCTTTGGGATTGGAATGAAAAATGACCTTTTCCAGTCTTGTGGCCACTGCTGAGTTTTTCCAAATTTGCTGGCATATTGAGTGCAGTACTGTCACAGCATCATCTTTTAGGATTTGAAATAGCTCAGCTGGAATTCCATCACCTCCACTAATTTTGTTCATAGTGATGCTTCCTAAGGCCCACTTGACTTTACACTCCAACATGTGTGGCTTTATTTGAATGATCACACCATCATGGTTATCTGGGTAAGTCTGTATAGTGATTCCCCATTTGTTTTTGAGTTGTCATTCAGTTCCCTGTGACAAATTCATAAAATACATTCCTGGAGCGTGGTGAACTTCATGAAATGTCCCTACAACCTTTTAAGTAGCTAATAGATACCATCAAGAATATTGTGAAAAGATCTGTTTTAATTGTCTCTTTGATTTTAGTAACAAAAGTTAATTTATAAGTAAGTATATTTACATACACTGGGCGGTAATATGTAGTGAAATAATTTTATGTCTTGATAATCAAATACTTTTATTAAACTCTCAGAGTTAGTGGAAATGTACTTTCTTGGTACTTTGTTAGGATGGTAATAGGCACTTTGGTCTCAGATCAATAGATAGAATCACTTATTTTACATAGAGAGAGACAAAGAGATTTTCTAATGTCTTAAATTTCATTTTGCTCTGTCATATGAACTCATTTTGAAGTCTCTTTCCTGTCAGCAATAAAATTATTTTGTGACAAACTGAGACAGAATGTGTTTCTCTTTTGAGGATACATCTTATATAGAGCAAAGTTTCAAAACAGCAAGTTAGATTTATTTTTATCATTAAAATCTGTAATGTTTAAAAAAGAATATAAAGAAATGAGACAAACTTCCATGCTAAGAAATTCCATAGTTGAAGCCTTCTACAAAAATAAATAGCTGACCAAAGATGGGACCATTGTCTAGAAATTAGAACTGAGAAAAAAATAAACAAAACTCAAGCATTTTTAGTTTGTACATCTGTCTATTTAAAGGGCTTCCAACCACATATCCTGGTGCTGTTGTCAGGAAAGAAATGGAAAATCCAGTTACAATTGTCTAGTTGGTCTATCATTATTCAGGATGAAAACATAGTTTAGTCATTCACTAACTCAGAATTCTCTCTTTTTAGCAACTTAATACAGTATCATGAAACAACTGCCCCAGACGGTTTATAACAAGATTCTGTGCCAAAAATACATCACTTGTAAGGAAAACAGGAAACAGCAAAGAGAAAGTCAACTTTAACCAGTTTTCTGAGTCATCTCTTCCTGTAAATTCATCTTCTCATAAAACTCCACTTTTGAAGGAGAGTTAAAGTGTGAATTAGAGGAAAGACTTAGACTCCAATAGTGCTGTAAACTGTTCTGAGCCACCAGGTTTTCTAGGGGTTAGTTCTAGGCCAAATCATTAAGTACCAAATACCTCTTTGACAGTATCTCCTCTCCCAATTCTGTGCTCAAATCCTCCCCTCCTAGATAACCGGGATCCTACTGCATTATCTGGTTTCCCAGGGCCTAACCCTGTGCTGTCTGACAGTAGTGCTATTAACATGACAGTTTAGCCAATTAACATGTTAAGCTAGTGTCAAGTGCAGATACCAATGAAGGTTTCGTGAAAGACTCTATGCCGTTGTTTCCTACTATTTTGAAACCCGTGGATCATAGCTCACTGACACCTCTGTCCCTGGGATTTCCCAGGCAAGAATACTGTAGTGGGTTGCCATTTCTTTCTCCGGGGGATCTTCCAATCCAGGGATTGAACCTGGGTCTCCTACACTGCAGGCAGTTTCTTTAGCACTGAACTACCAGGGAAGCCCTGTGAAAGATTCTGGGGTTACAGAAACTCTCTTGGAACTTCCTCAAGGACAAAGATGGCCAATTGCTAATAGTAATCAAAAGTTATAGTCAGAATTTTTTAGCAGTTTACTGTGTTCGGGAGGAATCATTGCCTTAGATCGTCTCCTTAAAACATTACAACCAAATCAAAGTTCTTAGGTATGTCTACTGAAAAAAATGCATGAACTCAAAATTGAGAATTGTACTATTTCTGCAGAATTTCTGAGGACTTGAAGCCCTGAGACAGTCTCTCAGATAGCTCTAAGGGACTGCTCTGAAGAGGTAAAAGTGGAGCCAGGATATATAGGAGTTTTGTTTAAAAAAAAAAGAAAGAAAAAAGAGTACCAAAAGGTTACTGTTAATTAAAGAAAACAAGGTATCTCAAGTTAATGAATTTAGTGCTTTTCTGTGTATGAAAGTGAAAGTCACTTAGTTGTATCTGACTCTGCAACTTCATGGACGATAGCCCACCAGGCTCCTCTGTCCACGGGATTTCCCAGTCAAGAATACTGGAGTAGGTTGCCATTTCCTTCTCCAAGAGATCTTCCTGACCCAGGGATTGAACCTGGGCTCTTGCTTTGAAGACAGTCTCTTTACTGTCTGAACACCAGGGAAACCCTTTCTGTGTATGGAAAGATGCAAAAGTCTGGGCTCATTGAAATTATTCCTTCGATATATACCTCAGCTATCTGGAACTGATATCCTGTGCTTTCCTACCCTGAGTTCCCTCAGGGATTACCCACAGGGAATCCTTTGTTTACTGATATGGCAAGCAACATTTTTCATTCACAGGTAATTATATATTATATACATACAATATAGGTTTCCCAAAATGGCTTAGTGGTAATGAATCCACCTGCAATGCAGGAAACACAGGAGATATGGGTTTGATCACTGCGTTGGAAAGATCCCCTGGAAGAGGAAATGGTAACCCACTTAAGTATTCTTGCCCAGAAAATGCTATGGACTGAGGAACCGGGCCAGCTAGAGTCCATGGGGTCCCAAAGAATCGGACACCACTGAGCAGATACATGCGTGCGTGCGCACACACACACACACACACACACACAGACTACATATATAGTCTATATAACTATCTGTCTATCTGTATTTTAGTACGGAAGAAGACTTGAGGCTTGAATTTTAGGTACCATTCCAGAAGATCCCTAGATGTTACCTGGTGGAGCAAGGACTCAATCTGTAGGCCAGTCTGAATTCAAGGTCTGTCATTTTGCTGATCTGCATGGTTATGTTTCCTGAGTATGTTTCTTTAGGGATGAGACAGCAACATTGTATTATAACTCTTGCCGGAGAGTGCCCTGGAACTTCTCACACACAAATGAGAACTTCCTGACTCCTGTCACGGGCCTGGAGGTGAAGGCTGTCCTGCAAATTTCCCAAATGATTCAAACACACCCTCTGATTGAGGGCACACGCTGGTTCATCAAGACTTGGGTGAACATCAGTGTCATTTGATACAGACAGGAAACCACGAGCCAAAGAGTCACTGGAGCACAAGTGCAATGATTCAAGTGCTAGTCATGCCTGCCTCTGCAGGTACAAGTACATGGCAGGCAGTGCTGGAAACTCTGGGTAATTCCTCTGGTTAAGTTTGAGTTTTAGTGGGAGAGAGGCCCTTCAGGAGGCTGGTGTGATGGATTTTTGAATAAAGATAAAATTCTGAAAGAGATGAGGATACCAGACGACCTGATCTGCTTCTTGAGAAATTTGTATGCAGGTCAGGAAGCAACAGTTAGAACTGGACATGGAACAACAGACTGGTTCCAAATAGGAAAAGGAATACGTCAAGGCTGTATATTGTCACCCTGTTTATTTAACTTACATGCAGAGTACATCATGAGAAATGCTGGACTGGAAGAAACACAAGCTGGAATCAAGATTGCTGGGAGAAATATCAATATCCTCAGATATGCAGATAACACCACCCTTATGGCAGAAAGTGAAGAGGAACTAAAAAGCCTGTTGATGAAAGTGAAAGTGGAGAGTGAAAAAGTTGGCTTAAAGCTCAACATTCAGAAAACGAAGATCATGGCATCCGGTCCCATCACTTCATGGGAAATAGATGGGGAAGCAGTGGAAACAGTGTCAGACTTTATTTTTCTGGGCTCCAGAATCACTACAGATGGTGACTGCAGCCATGAAATTAAAAGACACTAACTCCTTGGAAGGAAAGTTATGACCAACCTAGATAGCATATTCAAAAGCAGAGACATTACTTTGCCAACAAAGTTTCGTCTAGTCAAGGCTATGGTTTTTCCTGTGGTCATGTATGGATGTGAGAGTTGGACTGTGAAGAAGGCTGAGAGCCGAAGAATTGATGCTTTTGAACTGTGCTGTTGGAGAAGACTCTTGGGAGTCCCTTGGACTGCAAGGAGATCCAACCAGTCCATTCTGAAGGAGATCAGCCCTGGGATTTCTTTGGAAGGAATGATGCTAAAGCTGAAACTCCAGTACTTTGGCCACCTCATGCGAAGAGTTGACTCATTGGAAAAGACTCTGATGCTGGGAGGGATTGGGGGCAAGAGGAGAAGGGGATGACAGAGGATGAGATGGCTTGATGGCATCACTGACTCGATGGACGTGAGTCTGGGTGAACTCCTGGAGTTGGTGATGGACAGGGAGGCCTGGCGTGCTGCGATTCACGGGGTCACAAAGAGTTGGACATGACTGAGCAACTGATCTGATCTGATCTGAAAAGTCCTCATTCTCTGGATGGATTTGAACCCAAACCCCATGTTCCTTCATAGTTCATTCTTAACAAGCCTTTCTCAACCATGTCACTTTACAAGGTGGGTCCTAAAGTGGGAAATTTGGTTCTCAATCTTTCCCTCCATTTGCCATGTTTCTCCATGTTTTGGTATGCTCTATCCATTTGAGAGGAGATCTGGGACTCTGGAGTTGTAGTCCAGCAGGCTATGCCCCAAGGACTATGCTTACACCTGCAAGACACCCTCCAGTGTGCAAATAGAGACTTGAATGGTCTTCCTCGCTCAGGATTCCAGCCCTACTTCCCTGGTTATCTAATTCAAAATTTGGTCTTAGTCTTTCTGTCCCCTCCATCATTAGAGACTCCCAATCTCACAGGGTGGGGGTGTAACCAAAGGAAAATAAAGAACATTGTTCACCACCCAGTTTTACAAGAATTAAGTCATTAGTCTCTGCAGTTGCTGCCCCTATAAGGCATCCTGAGAAGAATTCAGGATGAAAAACAGGACAAAGCATTCTGGACAAGAAAGGGCCCTTAGATTAGCCAGATGTATATTTCAGGAAAAAGTTTAATGGACTCTGATTCTTGTATCTTCTCTTTTACAGAAAAGCACTAAAATCATTAACTTGAGATATATATTCTCTGTGAGCAGCAGTGATCTTTTACCAAGAGTGTATAATTAACCATACACATTCTTTTACCAAAAGTCACAAATAACCTAGCTTCTCCTCTACTTCTTTGGAGCAGTTTCCTCAGAACTATTGACAGGCTCTCTCCTAGACTATAGTCTTCAATAAACCCCTGAATGAAAATGAAACTCACAGCTCTCATGTTGTGTGGTTTTAAGTTGACAAAAGGGACTTAGCATGTCTTCTTATCATTTTAAGGTGACTTGTGAGTGTAGACATTCTATCATGAGCTGTTATAGACCTTCCACCTGGGTTCCAAATAAAGTTGGAAAACATACCATTCAAAATCGTACAATATATTCAATTATGAGGTCAGAACCTGTAATGTATACATTGAGTTTAACTACAACAATAATAGATTGAGTTTCTAGCAATACCAATAGTAAAAAGCATTCAGCAAACTGTCAGACTTTTCTCCTAATTGATGCCCTTTGCTTTGCTTCTTCAGGCAGGAGGTACAGAAGGGTGAGAATGTGACAGATGTTGAAGGACTTATTCCCTTCTGGATTGCCCAAATGAGAGTCCTAGTTTAATGATGCAAACTGTGTTTCCTATTGCTCAGCACTTTGGTGGAGGAGCAGTTTCCAAGGGACTTAGACATATTGGAAAGGACTTGGGGAATCAAAAAATATGAATACTTCATGACCTGACCCCTCAGGATCAATGGGGGGTAGAATGGACACTGCAGATGATGATAATGTGGACAGAACAGGACCTTGGACAATGAGCATTTGTCCATTCCTTGTACTAATTATTTTCATAGGAACTTCTCAGTAAAGACAGGGATACCATTAATCGGTTGATGAAAAGTTTCTAAAACAAAGTGAAATTAAATTCATAAAAGAAGTTAAGGTAGAATTTATAGTGTGAAAGCAAGTTATGTTTCATATACACTTGTTTTTGAACTAAGACTGTTAGAAAACTTATTTTTTATAATAATGACATCATGCAAAATTATATATACTCAAAGCCTAATAGTGTGAAACTGTAGATTGTATGATGACCTTATAGGAGATGTGAGTTAGCTTCAGATGAATACTTTTGGGTGTGGGGATAACTTAATTTTATCTAGAAATAGTTACCAGCATATTTGTTTAGCCATTGAACATTTTCCATTAAGATAATATGATTCCAGATTTTCATATGTGCACTGATATCTAATTTAATATGTTATCATCACCCAGAATTTAAAATATTTTAAAGCAAGTGTTTCATGTCTATCACATTTGTGTAAAGGAATTCATTGTCTAACTCACACATCAGGTGTGAACAAAAATAAAGGCACATTAATAATTCTTTATAATTAATGAAAGTTAATTTTTGGAGGCTCCAAAATCACTGCAGATGGTGACTGCAGCCATGAAATTAAAAGATGCTTACTCCTTGGAAGAAAAGTTATGACCAACCTAGATAGCATATTGAAAAGCAGAGACATTACTTTGCCAACAAAGTTCCATCTAGTCAAGGCTATGGTTTTTCCAGTGGTCATTTATGGATGTGAAAGTTGGACTGTGAAGAAAGCTGAGCTCTGAAGAATTGATGCTTTTGAACTGTGGTGTTGAAGACTCCTGAGAGTTCCTTAGATGGCAAGGAGATCCAACCAGTCCATTCTGAAGGAGATCACCCTTGGGATTTCTTTGGAAGGAATGATGCTAAAGCTGAAACTCCAGTACTTTGGCCACCTCATGTGAAGAGGTGACTGATTGGAAAAGACTCTGATGCTGGGAGGGATTGGGGGCAGGAGGAAAAGGGGAAGCCAGAGGATGAGATGGCTGGATGACAACACTGACTCGATGAACGTGAGTTTGAGTGAACTCCGTGAGATGGTGATGGACAGGGAGGCCTGGCATGCCGCGATTTATGCGGTCGCAAAGAGTTGGACATGACTGAGTGACTTAACTGAACTGAATTGAACACATTATTTATGCTTAAAGACAGACTACAGTGAAGAACTACGAATGAGAATTTGAGTTACTTAGAAGATAGTAATTAAAATTTTAAAATGTCTCCTTTCTTACAGGATATTTAGTTTATTAAAAACTAGGTTACCCTTCTATTTCTTATTGTGATATTATTCCTCATAATAGGCTGAATGATTTTCTCTCAGCTTTTTTTCATATTATGGTATTTGTAACTAGCTATTATTGGCTATTCTTAAAGTGCATTTAGTAACTTCAGATATATTACAGATTCCTAGCTAATTAAATGTGTATAATATGAACCAATTAGGAATATAAATATATCTTTAAAATTTTTTTTAGATTATCACCTTCATGGTATAATAAATATAGTTCTCTTTTTGAAATAATGTAGCGGAATAATGCGGTGATGTGTAAAACATTAGGAAAAGTTTCCTTATCTTGATTTGCCATCAATTAGCTGAGTAAGGAGGAGCCTGGTAGGCTGTAGTCCATGGGGTCGCTAAGAGTCGGACACGGCTGAGCGACTTCACTTTGACTTTTCACTTTCATGCATTGGAGAAGGAAATGACAACCCACTCCAGTGTTCTTGCCTGGAGAATCCCAGGGACGGGGGAGCCTGGTGGGCTGTCGTCTATGGGGTCACACAGAGTCGGACAGGACTGAAGTGACTTAGCAGTAGCAGCAGTAGCAGCTGAGTAACGGAAAGGAAGTTTCTGATTGGCTTTCAAGGGACTCCATTATGCTCTATTTTCCATTCACTTCATCTGATCCCATTAATTAGTGAACTTCTCCAGAATACGGGTAGTGTCTTATTTACATTGGAATTGCCATTATCCATTATATATTACCTGAAATATTGCAGGTATGCAATAATTAGACCTCTATTTTCTTTCAGAGCCTCAGTGTCTTGACTTCAGAATGGAAATAACACTTAAAATAATTATATTACCATGACAGGAGGAATAAATGAAATGTTATATAAATTAGAAAACATTTAACTTATAAAACAATACAAATCTTACCCAATATTATTATGTAGATTTTATTTATTTTGTAAGATTCAGCTTAATAATTTATTCTTTCTTGAAGATGTTCTGATTACCTCATTTTACAATTATTCCTTCTTTCCCACACTCCAATTTTTCTGTTTAGATAACAAATAAATTTAAAACAGGCTCACACAATCTTAGAAAATGAGAGACCTTTGTCCAGTACATGCATTACGTGGAGTAAGAGGCTGAAGCCCAGAGAAACACAGAGGTAAGAACTGGAAACTTTTGATTCTTGGGTGGCTGTTCTTCCTGTGATTTCTCATGATGAGGAACTGATTGGCAGGCCATGCTAACAACATCTCAATCTATTTATCTGCAAAATTAGCAGACACGTTAAGAGACTGTTTAGAATATATTGTATTTCAGGACCGATCACAAGGTGTGTGTCATATTGATTCTGCAACATAATTGTTCATTCTGGAAAATATTGCAAATTTTATATTAGGGACAACACCTTCAGAAAAATGACTTTATATTAATATGAGCAAACAGCATTTTTTCCTATTTCACAAGGAAAAATGAAGCCCTCAGCATGACCAGTCTTAACCATGCTCCCTCAAAAAATGAACATCAGCACTATGTCCTATAAGACTAAAGTGAGGGGAACATGCCCTTATATTATTTCCAAGACAGATTGTCAATGTGAAATTGTTTTAATTTATTTACTTTAATTGGAGGCTAATTACCTTACAATATTATGGTGGTTTTTGCCATACATTGACATGAATCAGCCTTGGGTGTACATGTGTCTTTCTGTCCTAAAGCCCTTTCCCACTCCCCATCCCATCCTTCTTGGTTTTCCAGTGCACCGGCTTTGCGTGCCCTGTTTCATGCATCAAACTTGAACAGGTCATCTATTTCAAATATGGTAATATACAAGCTTCAATGCTATTCTTAAAATCATCTTACCCTCACCTTCTCCCATAGAGTCCCAAAGTCTGTTCTTTATATTTGTGTCTCTTTTGCTGTCTTGCATATACTGTTGTTGTTACCATCTTTCTAAATTCCATATATACATGTTAATATACTGTATCGGTGTTTTCCTTTCTGACTTACTTCACTCTGTATAATAAGCTTCAGTTTCATTCACCTCATCAGAACTGACTCAATGTGTTCTTTTTAATAGCTGAGCAATATTCCATTGTGCATATGTAACAAAACTTTCTTATCCATTCGTCTGCTGAATGGACAGATATGGACGTCTAGGTTACTTCCATGTCCTACCTATTGTAAACAGTGTTGTGATTAACATTGGGGTACATGTGTCTCTTTCAATTCTGGTTTCCTTGGTGTGTGCCCAGCAGTGGGATTGCTGGGTCATAAGGCAGTTCTATTTCCAGTTTTTTAAGGAATCTCCACACTGTTCTCCATAGTGGCTATATTAGTTTACATTCCCATCAACAGTGTAAGAGGGTTCCCTTTTTTCCACACCCTGTCCAGCATTTATTGTTTGTAGATATTTTGATAGCAGCCATTTGACTGGCATGAGATGGTACCTCATTGTGGTTTTTATTTGAATTTCTCTGATAATGAGCAATGTTGAGCATCTTTTCATGTGTCTGATAGCCATCTGTATGCCTTCTTTGGAGAAATGTCTGTTTAGTTCTTTGGCCTGTTTTTGATTGGGTTGTTTATTTTTTCTGGTATTGGGCTGCATGAACTGCTTGTATATTTTTTGAGATTAATCTTTGTCAGTTGCTTTGTTTGCTATTATTTGCTCCCATTCTAAAGGCTGTCTTTTCACCTTGCTTATAGTTTCCTTCGCTGTGCAGAAGCTTTTAAATTTAATTAGGTCACGTTTGTTTATTTTTGCTTTTATTTCCATTACTCTGGGAGGTGAGTCATAGAGGATTTTTCAGTGATTCATGTCAGAGAGTGGTCTGCCTATGTTTTCCTCTAGGAGTTTTATAGCTTCTGATCTTACATTTAGATCTTTAATCCATTTAGGGTTTATTTTAGTGTATGGTGTTAGAAAGTGTTCTAGTTTCATTATTTTACAGGTGGTTGACTGGTTTTACCAGCACCTCTTGTTAGAGATTGTCTTTTCTCTATTGTATATTTTATCATGGATTTATCTCTGGGCTTTCTATTTTGTTCCACTGATCTATATTTCTATCTTTGTGCCAATACCATACTATCTTGATGAAGGTAGCTTTGTAGTATGATCTGAAGTCAGGCAGGTTGATTCCTCCAGTTCCATTCTTCTTTCTAAAGATTGCTTTGGCTACTTGAGATTTAACAAATTATTTGTTCTAGTTCTGTTTAAAATACCATTGGTAGCTTGATAGAGATTACATTGAATCTATAGATTGATTTGGGTAGAATACTCATTTTTACTATATTGATTCTTCCAACCCATGAGCATGCTATATTTCTCCATCTATTTGTGTCATGTTTGATTTCTATCCTCAGTATTTTATAGTTTTCTATACATAGGTCTTTTGTTTCTTTAGGTAGATTTATTCCTAAGTATTTTATTATTTTCAGTGCAATGGTGAATGGAATTATTTCCTTAATTTCTGTTTCTGTTTTCTCATTGTTAATGTACAGGAATGCAAGGGATTTCCATGTATTAATTTTATATCCTGCAACTTTACTAAATTCATTGATTAGCTTTAGTAATTTTCTGGTGGTGTCTTTAGGGTTTTCTATGTAGAGGATCATGTCATCTGCAAACAGTGAGAGTTTTATTTTTCTTTTCCAATCTGGATTCCTCTTATTTCTTTTTCTCCTCTGATTGCTGTGGCTAAAACTTCTAAAACTATGTTGAATAGTAGTGGTGAGAGTGGGCACCCTTGTCTTATTCCTGACTCTAGGGGAAATGCTTTCAATTTTTCACCATTGAGGATAATGTTTCCTGTGGGTTTATCATATATGGCTTTATTATGTTGAGGTAAATTCCTTCTATGCCTGCTCTCTGGGGAGTTTTTATCATAAATGGGTGTTGAATTTTGTCAAAGGCTTTTTCTGCATCTACTGAGATAATCACATGGTTTTGATATTTCAGTTTGTTGATGTAGTGTATCACATTGATTGATTTGCAAATATTGAAGAATCCTTGCATCCCTGGGATAAAGTCCACTTGATCATGATGTATGATCTTTATAAGTTGTTGGATTCTGCTAGAATTCTGTTGAATTGCTAGAATTTTTTGAGGGTTTTTGCACATCTATGTTCCTCAGTGATATTGTCGATCTGAATTTTTAGCTAAGTCCTTTTGTTTCTCTGATACTTTTCTCCATAAGTTAGTTCCACTTTCCATCAAATTTTCACCCTCTCCATCCCTAGTACCACATTTAAGTCAGTCTTCCAAAGAAACATCTTGACTATGGTTTCCTATTGCTACCATCATCTTTTCCTCTCTTGTCCCTTCTTGAAGAAGGTGTCTCCATTTACTTTTTTCCCCTCTAATTTGATAGCTACTGCTTAACTTGCTGCAATTAGGCACATATCCATGTCTTCCACAGTATGACTGTTAACTTTCTGTGTAACATGGCTGGATCATGGGATGCCCAAATATTTGGCCAAACATTATTTCTAGGGTATTGGTTGGGTGGGGGGGTCTCTGAATGAAATTAGCATTTGAAATGATGAACACAGGAAAGTGGTTTGCCTTCCCAGGTAAGGATAGGTACCATCCCATCTATAAAGAACAGAACAAAAATGTTGAAGAAGGAAGAATTCAGCCTTTCTTGTTGGATTGTTTAATCTGGGACATCTGTCTTCTGTCCCCAGGGCTCCAGAGTCTGAGGCTTCAGCCTTGGACTGGATGTACCTCATAAGCTTCCACCTTTGGATGTCAATTTAATTATATAATGGGGTTTTGCTGGGTCTCCAGATTGTAAACAGCAGATGATGGAATTTCTCAGCCTCCAGAATTGTGTGAGTGAATTTCTAATAATAAATATTGTTTTACACACACACACACACACACACACACACACACACAGGATCTGAAACTTAGAAGTGTAAAACTTTGAATTTCAAGCTTCAGTGGCTTCATGATAAATTTACATTTCCTGCAAACTTATTTTTCTTTTCATCAACTACTGAGATTGCTCTCATTTGAATCATCAAATACTTGTTAGTTCTATCAGAGAGGGTGCATTTGAAAACTTGCTTGGATGAATTTGTGATTTTTTATTCAAAATGCCTATCCCACAGGGCTTCAAAGATGTTGATTCTTTGGCATCTAGAATCCAGTACAAATAATACAGCTTGACAACCATTTGAGTCTCATTCCTTGCTAAGTAGCCTTTTTCTTCCTCATCCAAAAATCTTACCCAAGATGTTAGTTCTGTGTATGTTTGTTTTTCTGAAATTCAGGGAAGATGACCTCAGTGTGCTACTGGTTATGTATCTTCTGCCCGACAGTTGGTGGCATCTTACCATATAAAAATTTGTATGGGTTTCCAGTCTTTCTTCTCTTTCCCATTGATTACATCCCATCCACTTTTTGAAAGTCAGGAAATGATATGAGGGATTGTAAAATTTATGTATAATAAGTTTATAGATACAAAATTATGTACCTAGGTTCATTAAAATATGTCATGAAAATATGAAAGAACATGACTAAAACAACCATGATTATCTTTGGGAAGATTTGGTGTGACTGAGAGTAAAGAGAAACATTCACTTTTGAAACTAGTCTTTTGAAAAACTAGTTGTCATATAGCTGACATAGAGCATACCGAACATATTTAAATTGGACAGTTAGAAAACTTTTCACATAGGTAAACAACTATGAAATCATCACCACAAACAAGATAGTAAATATATCGGTTACTTCTAAAAGTTTCCTCTGAACTCTTTATAGTACTTCCCTCTATTTCCTTCTACCCATTTCCATCCTAAGATTATTACTCATCTT
Organism: Bos mutus; assembly: GCF_027580195.1. Taxonomy (NCBI): domain Eukaryota; kingdom Metazoa; phylum Chordata; class Mammalia; order Artiodactyla; family Bovidae; genus Bos; species Bos mutus. Next base: position 78,187,753 of record NC_091625.1, read on the forward strand.
TCTGTCAATATCAGTTAGTCTGTATTTTCTAGAATTTTCACAGAAATAGAATCATAGCATATCTATTCTTTGGCTTCTTTAGTTCAGTCTCTCAGTCATGTCCAACTCTTTGTCACCCCATGAATTGCAGCATGCCAGGCCTCCCTGTCCATCACCAACTCCTGGAGTTCACTCAGGCTTCTTACACACCACTTTATTATTTTGTGATTCACCATATTACATTAATAGTTAATAATTATTTAGTTACTCTGCTGAGATTTTGATTAGTATTGCCTTTAACACACATATAGAATAATGTTAGCTTCATAAAATAAGTTGGAGAGTGTTTTCTTCTCTTTACATTTCTAGAAGAATTTTTTTGGAATTGCCATTATTTATTTATTTTTTTAATGCTTGATTGAACTTTCCAGTAAAACCATCTGGTCCTGAATCTTACTTTCTTTTCTTTCTTTCTTCTTTTTTTTTTTTAGTAATTTGTAAAGAATTGAAGCATGGTTAACTTACAATGGGTTTTTCCTTTTGAAACATTTTAAATTACAACTTCAATTAGTTTGCACACTGATTATTCAAAATATTTATTTCTTATTGATATTGCTTTGGTGGTTTGTTTCCTTCAAGAAATTTGTCCATTTGATTTGTATTTTCATATTTATTGTCATAAAATTATTATAATACTTCTCTATTAACTTTTAATTTCTGCAGAATTTGCAGTGATCTCACTCTTATAATTTTTGCCATTGATAATTCAGTCTTCTCTCTCTCTTTTTCTGATTCCTTTGACTCGAGCATTATAAATTATATTGATTTCTTAAAAAATCATTTTGCTTTCATTTTTTTCCCATTGCTAGTCAGTTTTCCATGTCATTGATTTTTCTTTCTATTTATTTTCTTTCTTCTTCTTCCTTGAGCTTAATAACCTCTTTTTCATATTTCTTAAGGTTAACGCTGAGGTAATTGGTTTGGTACTTTTCTTAGTTTCTAATATAGATGGCTAATGTAAATAAATTTTTCCTCTAGCTATTATTACTTTTGATATGTCATGCTTTCATTTACATTCAGTTCAAACTTCTTTTAGTTCCCTTTTTGATTAACTTTATCATCCATGGATTAGGCATAAATGTGCTGCTTAGTTTCTAATATTTGTAAATTTTCTAGAGATCTTTTTTGTACTAATTTCAAGTTTAATCACACTATGGCCAGAGAACATACTTAGTATTATTTGAATCCTTTCAGATTTATTGAGATTCTCTTTGCTGTCTAAAATAGAGTCTAATTTCCTCTTAATTATATAGGCTGCTGTTGTTGTTCAGTCACTCAGTAGTGTCTGACTTTTTGCAACCCCAAGGACTGCAGCATTCCGGGCTTCCCTATCCTTTACTCTCTTCTGGAGTTTGCTCAAACTCTTGTTCATTGAGTTGATGATGCCATCCAACCATCTCATCCTATGTCACCCTCTTCTCCTCTTGCCTTCAACTTTTCCCAGCATCAGGGTCTATTTCAGTGAGTCAGCTCTTCACATCAGGTGGCCAAAGGATTGGAGCTTCAGCTTCACCATCAGTCCTTCCAATGAATATTCAGGGTTGATTCCCTTTATGATTGACTGGTTTAATTTCCATGCTGTCCAAGGGATTCTTAAGAGTCTTCTCCAGCACCACAGTTCGAAAGCATCAATTCTTTGGTGCTCAACCTTCTCTATGGCCCAACTCTCACATCCATACATGACTATTGGAAAAAACAAATTTGACTATATGGACATTTGTTGGTAAAGTGATGTCTCTGCTTTTAATGATGTCACTGCCTAGGTTTGCATAGCTTCTCTTCCAAGGAGCAAGTGTCTTTTAATTTCAT